>NC_086187.1:1827500-2436666 GCF_023053635.1 Elgaria multicarinata webbii
CAGACCATCTTCTGACCTGGGGGTCCCATCTTCCGATGGTATACCGACATATCTCTGGTTGTACTGATCCACCCTAAAGCATCCCTTTGCTTGTCCAGCTGCATCCCTTTGGTTGTCCAGCTGCCTCTTGAATGCCTCTAGTGTGGGAGAGCCCATAACCTCCCTAGGTAACTGATTCCATTGTTGTACTGCTCTAACAGTCAAGATGTTTTTATGATGTCCAGCTGGAATCTGGCTTCCTTTAACTTGAGCCCGTTATTCCGTGTCCTGCACTCTGGGAGGATCGAGAAGAGATCCTGGCCCTCCTCTGTGTGACAACCTTTTAAGTATTTGAAGAGTGCTATCATGTTTCTCCTCAATCTTCTCTTCTCCAAGCTAAACATGCCCAGTTCTTTCAGTCTCTCTTCATAGGGCTTTGTTTCCAGACCCCTGATCATCCTGGTTGCCCTCCTCTGAACACGCTCCAGCTTGTCTGTGTCCTTCTTGAATTGTGGAGCCCAGAACTGGACACAATAGTCTAGATGAGGTCTAACCAGGGCCAAATAGAGAGGAACTAGTACCTCACGTGATTTGGAAGCTATACTTTTATTAATGCAGCCCAAAATAGCATTTGCCTTTCTTGCAGCCATATTGCACTGTTGGCTCATATTCAGCTTGCGATCTACAACAATTCCAAGATCCTTCTCGTTTGTAGTATTGTTGAGCCAAGTATCCCCCACCTTGTAACTCTGCATTTGGTTTCTATTTCCTAGATGTAGAACTTGGCATTTATCCCTATTAAATTTCATTCTGTTGTTTTCAGCCCAGCACTCCAGCCTATCAAGATCACTTTGAAGTGATCTTCCAGGGAATTAGCTATCCCACCCAATTTTGTGTCACCTGCAAAATTTGATAAGCGTTCCCTGCACCTCCTCGTCCAAATCATTAATAAAAATGTTGAAGAGCACTGGGCCCAGGACTGAGCTCTGCAGTACTCCACTCGTTGCCTCTCCCCAGTTTGAGAAGGTTCCATTGATAAGTACTCTTTGAGTCCGATTCTGTAGCCAACTGTGAATCCACCTAATAGTTGTTCCATCCAGCCCACATTCAGCTAGTTTGTTAATCAGAATGTCATGTGGTACTTTGTCAAAAGCTTTGCTGAAGTCAAGATATATGACGTCCACAGCATTCCCACAGTCCACAAGGGAGGTTATCCTATCAAAAAATGAGATCAAATTTGATTTGTTCCTGACAAATCCATGTTGGCTTCTAGTAATCACTGCATTGATTTCAAGGTGTTTACAGATTGACTTCTTTATAATCTGCTCCAGAATTTTCCCATGGATGGATGTCGGACTGACTGGTCTGTAGTTCCCAGGTTCCTCCTTTTTGCCCTTTTTGAAGATAGGGACAACGTTAGCCCCCCTCCAGTCGTCTGGCACCTCACCCGTCTTCCACGATTTTGCAAAGATAATAGACAAAGGTTCTGAGAGTTCTTCCGCTAGCTCCTTCATTACTCTAGGATGCAATTCATTGGGCCCTGGAGATTTGAACTCATTCAAGGAAATTAGGTGTTCCTTGACCATTTGTTTATCAATCTCAAACTGCAATCCTGCCCCCTCAACTTCTGCTTCACTTTTTCGAGGGGGGTCATAGACCCGCTTTTGGGAGAAGACTGAGCCAAAGTTGGAACTGAGCACTTCAGCCTTTTCTTTGTCATCTGTTATCAATTTGCCATCCTCATTAAGCAATTGAACCACCATTTCTTTCCTCTTTCTTTTACTACTCACGTATCTGAAGAAAGCCTTTTTATTGCTTTTAGCATCCCTCGCTAATCTTATAGGCCCCTTCCAACTCTACTGTTCTATGAGTCTATGAACTTAACATAGCAGGGTTACCTTCATCTGGGTGTTACTGGCATCAGTGGGGTGTATAATGGGAATCTTTGTTCTTATTCAAAGACAGTTGACCTTGACTACTAATATTTTTGGCAGAGAACGTGAAACCAGTTAAAGACTAAATTATGATTATACTCCAAGAGACTGACTTGTCAAAGAAACTGATATGTGATGTTGTCGACTGATGGGAAAATCCTGCTTGTTGCTCTTGCATGTGTTGTGTGAACAAAGCATCTTTTATTTTGCAGCACTACCTTTTCTCCCCTGTACTGGCATTTCTGGAAAAAGGACCCCTTTCTCTGGGAGCTGCAGGCACTAAGCCCTTTGATGGCTTTGCTATTTCTCTGCAACTCTCCCTTTTTCTAACTTATTTGAATTAATTACTATGGCTCTGCCACTGTTTTGGAGTTTTGTGAAAATGGCACAAATACATGCTCAGGAATTCACCACTTAAGTCCTAAGTGGGGCATTTTTACTAGATGGATTGGTTTTTAAAATGACAGCATCTGTTTGCTTATACACTTATTTATAGTTCTTCCCCTGGTGATTGTATCAGCAGCTTGGTGAGTAATAACCAGCTGTGTGAATTAGCAAGGAGAGGAATCTGTTATTTGATCTGTGAAGGAAGGCGTAAGCCAAGGCCAGAGGTAATAAAAATGCAACAGATGCCCATCAATACAGTCCCAGAGAGGGACTTGTAAATTACCAGAAATGTTGACTAGCAAACCCCAATCAGCTATGAATTTCTATTATTTATGTAGTTATGTATTTATTTATTAAATTTATATATCGCCCCATAGCCAAAGCTCTCTGGGCGGTTTACAAAAGTTAAAAACAGTGATCATTTAAAAGTATACAAAAATTTAAACCATCAGTATAAAAACAACAGTACAAAACAACAGTATAAAACAACAACAATAACAACAACATCCATTTAGAAAGGAACCCTACCCACTCTAACATCTTACATGCCCCCTCTGGTGAGCATAGCCTTGTCCAGCTTTCTTGGATGAGTTTCAGTTGGTACAGCTTATGGACATTGACAAGGTGCTTGGACATGTTCGTGCAACCACCACTGTCCTTCTTAGCTAATAAAAGCTAGCAGGGATGGAACAGCCAGTTGAGCCAGGGAAGTGATAAATGCCTCTCTGCAAGAGGGAGTGGTCCTGAGCTGTCTGAAAGAGACTGTGGTGAGATCACTCCTGAAGAAATCTTCCCTGGACCTGAAAAATCTTAATAACTATAGGCCTGTGGCAAATGTTCCATTCCTGGGCAAGATCATTGAGCAGGTGGTTGCAGGCCAGCTCCAGACACTCTTGGATGAGACTGATTATCTGGATCCATTTCAGTCAGGTTTCAGACCTGGTTTTGGCACGGAAACAGCCTTGGTCACCCTGTATGATGACCTATGTCAGGAGAAAGACAGAGGGAGTGTGACTCTGTTGATACTCCTTGAACTCTCAGTGGTTTTCAATACCATTGAGCATGGTATCCTTCAGGAGCGACTGGCTCAGGTGGGAGTGGGAGGCACTGCATTGCAGTGGTTCCGCTCCTACTTGGCTGGTCGGCTCCAGAAGGTGGTGCTTGGGGAACATTGCTCAGGCTCGTGGATTCTCCAGTATTGGGTCCTGCAGGGGTCAGTTTTGTTCTCCATGCTGTTCAACATCTACATGAAAGCATTGAGTACGGTCATCCAGAGTTTCAGAGTGCATTGTCATCAGTATGCTGATGACACACAGCTCTACTTCTCCTTTTTATCTTCATCAGGTGAGGCTGTGGATTTGTTGAACCGGTGCCTGGCTGCAAAAATGGACTGGATGAGGGCTAAAAACTGAAACTCTATCCAGACAAGACTGAGATGCTGTTAGTAGGCAGTTCTTCTGACTGGATAGTGGGTGTTCAACCTGTTCTGAATGGGGTTGTACTCCCTCTGAAGGAGCAGGTTCGTAGCTTGGGGGTTCTCCTAGAATCATCACTGTCACTTGAGGCTCAGGTGGCCTTGGTGGCATGGAGTGCCTTCTACCAACTTTGGTTGGTGGCCCAGCTATGCCCCTGTCTGGACAGGGATAACTTGGCTTCAGTTGTCTATGCTCTGGTAACCTCCAAGTTAGATTACTGCAATGTGCTCTACATGGGGCTGCCTTTGAAGACAGTTTGGAACCTGCAGCTTGTGCAAAATGCAGCGGCCAGATTGATAATGGGAACCAGAAGGTTCAGAAATATAAGACTGACTCTGGCCCACTTGCATTGGCTGCCTGTACTTTTCCGAGCCTGATTCAAGGTGCTGGTTTTAACCTATAAAGCCTTACATGACTTGGGACCACAATACCTAACGGAACGCCTCTTTTGACATGAACCGACCCATACACAACACCCAACATCTAAGGTCCTCCTCCAGGTGCCTACTCCAAGGGAAGCTCAGAGGATGTCAACAAAGGAGAGGGCCTTGTCAGTGTTGCTCCCCCAATTATGGAACAATCTCCCCAACGAGGCTCGGTGTCAGGTCAGCATTTTTCTCTTTTCCCAGGCATTTAACAGCATATGCTGAGTTTTTAACTGACCCCAGAATAATTGTTTTAAATAGATATTGTCTGTTTTTATGCTTTTTTATGGGTTTAAATTTTGTATATTTGTTTTTAATGTTCACTTTTTAAATTTTTGTAAACCACACAGGCAGCTTCGGCTATGGGGTGGTATATAAATAAAATAAAATAAATAAATAAATAAAATACGTAAAATTTGAAATTGGGAGTTGGTCTTCCCTTTTTGACTACCTTCTTGTTGACCAGTTCTCGTGAAACACACACTTCATTGGAAAGCTCTTGACATGCAGATCCCGGAAATAACAATGTTTTTCACTATAAGTCAAAGTCAGGAGTTTATGTCATAAAGTGTTTTTTTTAGCAATTTACTATAAAGTTTTATTTTTAATATTAAAAATGTCAAGCATAATTAAACAAACACAATTAATGGAAAATTAGAGCAAAATTGATTGTAAGCCTCTCCAAGAGCCTTTTTTGGCTGAGGAGCGGGGTAAAAATACGATAAATAAATTATAAATAAAATGAAATATTGTTGTCCCCCAAAAGGACAGGAGGGCCTGTGCCCGGCGTGCTTAAGTCCAATAAAACACGTAGGGGTGGAGGATCCAACTTAACTTTATTTTCTCAATCTGCACAGAAAGGGGCATTTGGTGATAATTCACAATGCAAGCACACACACCTCAGCATGTATCAGGCTTATATAGTCTCCAAATTTAAAAATATATTTACTTTTCCATTGGTTAGCTCTGCCAGTTTACTTGCATCTCATTGGTTACAGCCTACACATAAAAACTCCAGGTTTTAACCCTTCATGTGACTCCTCTCATTTCAATAGGAATCCACCCTATTGCCCCGCTCGTGCTCTTTGCTCCTCTGATGCCATGTTTCTTACCTGCCCAAGGGTCTCTACTTCCCTTGCTCGGCTTCGTCCATTTTCTTCCGCTGCCCCTTACGCCTGGAACGATCTTCCAGAACATTTGCGAACTACAAGTTCAATCGCAGTTTTTAAAGCTCAGCTAAAAACTTTTCTTTTTTCTAAAGCTTTTAAAACTTGATTTTGATCTGACTTTTATACTGTTAATTTTACTCTACCCTGTGCCTGTGTGGTGCGTTCTCTTCCCTTTTTTATTGTTTTATTATGATTTTACTAGAATGTAAGCCTATGCGGCAGGGTTTTGCTATTTTATTGTTTTACTCTGTACAGAACCATGCACACTGATGGTGCTATATAAATAATAATAATAATAATAATAATAATAATAATAATAATAATTGTTGATTTACTTTTCTGGCCCCTGCTCCAGATTCCATGGGGACCCTTTCACTTTGCACATAACAAACATCAACTGCAGGACACGTCAGCAAGTTAAGAATTTCCCCAATACTCATCAACACACACCCCTCGAGGCTATGACCTGTATGAATAGGCTCATAGCTCTCGCCTGCCCACATTCCTCATGTCTAGAATGTTTTCCGCATCTTCACAATTCTTCTGGATTGGGTCTAGCGCAGCTGGTTTCATCAACATTATGCAGTTGGGTGAGGCAGGTAACACATTCTGAATGGTATTACAACACATAGGTACACACTGTACTCCGCAGCAAACTATCAGAAAGACACATACAATAGCTATGATAAAAAGGAAAAGTTGTCTTAACCTGGATAAATTCAGAAGCCAGGAAGTGAGCCAGGAAAAGTCCAGTCCCTCATCTTGCTTAATATGAGCTATGATGTCCTGTAGCTTCTGTACCTTTGAGTCTACCAACTCTGAGTTATCAGATTAAACCAACACATCTGTTCAAACTCTTCACACCTGTGGCTATGTCTCAGTTAAAGGTAATCTATGCTGCTCTGTTCTGCAAAGTGGCATCTTGTAAAGTTTTTACTTCACTGTTAAGAGCAGCCAAAGCTTGTGAGGTATAATTTAGGCCTTTGGCCAAGGCACAGGCCACTCTGCTTATCTGCATGCTGTTAGCTACAGCTAAACCAGGGACACCCACTAGAGATACAGCTAAAGACACTGCCTCTGCTTTACTCAAAAGACTTATATCACTGTTCCAGGTTTCATCTAGAATAACACCTCATTTCTGTTGGGTAAACTTAGAGCCAAATGCGTTATGGGGCTTAGGCTGACCTCCTGGCCGGGGCCTTTCTTGTAGCCAAATAGTGAGTCTACCCAGCGTGCAAGGGCCGCTGGTGGCATTGGCTAGGATATAAAAATAGGCTTATCTCCCAAATAGTAAAAACCATCCTGTTGTCAACACCGTGTGAGAGTAGACATATGTTTCTTGTGTCTGATTGAAATATTGTAAAGGGGGATCCCCTTTGCTTGTTACAGTTGCACACTTCTGAGTACAGTTTACAAAGTTTACACACTGGGTATGGTTGGGATTCTGAGCCACCTTTAACACTTGAAAATGGAACATTTCTTTGCTCAAAATAGTTGTGTTTTTCCCTCCAGGTCCCCAGCTAAAATAATTTCCCTAAGTGACAGGGACACTGTTTCACCCAAACCAGGTGAAATTCTTCAGGAACTTGAGGGTGGTTGGTCACTCTTATCATGCATGAAGTAAAGACCTCTTGGGCTGATGTCCCCCCAGCTAAACAAAAGTGACTGGCATTCATAATCTGCTGAGCTACATACACCCACACATTTTGGTCTGTCTCAAACTTTGTGTTCAGTAATCCTCCCCCCCACCCCAGTTAGACACAGGAAGAAAATGATTTTCAACATAGTTACTGCTTTTTGAACAGAAACTTAAGTCCTTCTATGGGTTCAGCACGCCAACATTGTCCTGTTGTGTGGGCTTCTGGTGCGACACTATCGCTGGTTTCGTCTTCAGGCAACACGTCCAGAGTTGCTTTCACTCGAGTGTAGTGAATCCATGGTTTCACTCCTTGGACCTTTACTGCTGCATGGGTGGTGAGGATCACAAGGTGAGGTCCTTTCCACTTGGGTTGCAGGGGCTCATCCATCCACGACCAGATCAGGACCTTATCTCCTATCTGGAACTTATGGACAGGCATATCCAATGACAAAGGGAGTCACTCTTGAATATACCTGTGGAGAGAAGACAACACGCCAGATAGAGATTGCAAATAACGTTTTACCCAGGTTTCCCTCCTTACGAAGTATAAACTAGAGTGTCCATTTCCCTTAACATGCAGACACATGTCCAGACATGCATTTGCACATGCAAGCACATGTGTACACGCAAGCACACACACCCCTTTAAGACACCCCACCAGAAGCCCACCTGGGGGCACCTAGAAAAAGCAAATGAGCACAACAAGGAAGAGAAGAGGAGTAGCCAGATGCCCCAGTAAAAGACTCCATTTTCCCCAAGTAAGTGGCACGTAGGTGACTTCCAAGCCCCTTTCTTGCCAGACAAAGTTAATCCTGCTGAATCTACATTGCTGGTTAACTGCCAGAATAACACCATAGGTCAGTTAGAAATAACACCAACCAGTTAAACTCGAGGCTTCCTGTTCCGGTCTGAGGAGGGAGGACACCTTGCTCCGAGCTCTTGGAACTACCAACAATTATTTTAGTATTCTTTTTTTAACTCGACCGATTTTAGCTCTCTTTTTTCTTACAAGCCTTGAACATTTTATCTTGTATTTTAAAACCAAAGCAAAACAAAAAAAAACTGGCAGCCTCTCAGAAGGAGGAAGGCTGTGCGGTATTTTGACCTCCTCTGTTTCTATATTGCAGAGTTGTTGTTTTTAACTTTTTAACTTTTTTAATGTTTTACTTGCTGCTGTGGAGCCGTGGAATTTTAATCTTCTGTACCTGAAGCTGGGCTGTTCTCTAACAAGTAAGGAGCGGCAAGTAGAGGGTTCCCTGGCTGTTTTGACTCCCTTGGATATCTCTAGAGAAGCTCCCCCGCATACCAAACCTCTCAGGCTGCATCGAGGAGGTAGAAGAACCAAACAAGAATCAAAGAATTAAACATGAAATAAGAGAGACAGGAACTTGGAATTAAAAGAAGTAAGACGTCAAAGAACCAAAGAATTAAGAAATTAAGAAACAAAGAAGAAGGAAGGAAACGGATAAAAAGGCAGAAGCAAAACAAACAAACAAAACAAAATATATGATTACCAGTAACTACGCTATGCATAAATCCTTGTCGTAAGTGATCCCACTCTCTAGATGCTGATTCCCCCAGGTGTGTTTAATGGCAGGACGTCAAGTCCAATTAGGAGCTAAGTATTGGGAGGTTCCGAAGCATTAAAGTTGTTAATCATCATCTAATCACTAACTCTTAAAGTTAGTGAACTGCCCTCATCTGCTTACAGGGAGACTGCTTTGTCTGTTAGTAAGCCAGCTTATCTGCAACTTGGACTGTTTCTTCCTGCTGCCCTTAGAGCTACCGCCATTCAGACGTAACAAAAAGGAATCGCCGAAATTACATTGACCACCAGTTACTGGATATCACTTCTTGTGCCTCATTGGGCTCTTTCCAGCTCCCTGACTGTGTGCAACACGATAAGGAGCACAATGGTCCTCACCAGGGACGGATATAAACAACTAGGTCTGGTCCCAGTGACTGAAGATGTGATCTCCTATACTAAAGCCCATAAACAATTAAAAATTACTAACTTCTTTGCCACCAACTCTGAGGAAAATCCCAATCCAACGCCTGAGACAAAGACTCCTGATTTGGAGGTCTTAGACTGGTCCCTGGGTCCTCAGAGTATAATGAGGGTTATGGAGTGGGAAAACCCAGAGGAACGTAGATGCAGTTTAGCCGCAGAACTTGCATCTGTGGGGGCTCCCCTTGAAGAGACTAGACCTACGTCTCACGCATCTGAAACTCCTCAAGGCAGTTCTACAAGTCCTGTCATACCAATCGGCCGGGATGCATTCTCGGACAAGAAACTCGATTCTTCATCTTCATATCGAAACACTCACTCTATCTCTTCTGAAAACAAAGACCTCCACGCAGCAGTCAATTTGCTTAACAGCCAACATGAGCTGACCAAGAAACTGTTTCTGAATTGGGCTGACGATATATCTTTGATAAAGAAGTTTCTATCAGAATGCAAGGAGCTTCTGACTACTTTAACAGTCTTTGCGCTTGGCAGATCTAAAGAAGGAATCCAGGGCAAGTCAAGTGAAACTGAAATAAGGACTTCTGGAAAAAAATCGACACCAACCTCCAACGTCATATATGTCAGCGGGCTCTCTGCCAAAGATCATCCAAATAGGGAGGTTAATAAAAACACTCACGATATGAAGAGTGATGATGAAGCTGATGTTGATGAAAGTAAAGATAATAACAAAACAGTCAAGCTCAGCAGCAAACGTAAACTCAAAACTTCAAAGGTCCCAATTTGTAACACAAAGAAATCAAAAAATATAAAAACCCTTCCTAGTTCGAGAAGCATACCCAAAATGCAATTTGATAGATTATTTAAGCTATTGGAAGAAAACGAGAATGGAAGGGACAGGAACCCACAGGGAAGCCCCTCGAGACCATGCAAAAAAATTAAAAAAGCAAATAAGGACTCTGCTAATAGGGCCTGCCTGGAACAGAAACCAAATGCTCTTTGCCTTCAAACCCCTGTTTCCATCAAAGATGTGACCCAGGACCCCTGGTCAATCTCACATCTCCCAAAAAAGGTAATACCTATTACCTCAGCGGTATTGGAGTTCAATCCAAACTCGAACTATAACTTAGCTAACAAACCATGGCAGCTTCAGCTTCTGAAACAGAATCTAGTTTTTTCCAATTACCCGAAGCCCAAGGGGTGCTTAGCACAATCGGAACGTATAATACACCTTATACAGGTTATAACAGCTTGCACCTCACTACAGCTTAACTCAGACTCGGTCCTTAAAGTAGAATATATCTTTTATAACTACCACTCAGCTCGAGCCATTGTAACATTTGTGTCACCCAATATAGCTTCCAGAATCTACAAGGCTAAAGAAACATTCCAAAGGATTGGCATGAGGGTGAGCAGACATTTTGAGGACGTATCCCCAGTTTTCTCTTTAAGAACCCATTGCTTCCCCAGACTTGCTAACAATGTTCCACCGGTAGGGGAACTGATTGATCTAAATATGTCTGATGATTATCCCCCTACTCTCTACCAATCATTCGAAATTAACCATAGTGTAGGCTTCTCAAATGACAATAACAAAATCGACTGCTTTAAGAAAATTACACCAGACAGTACCAACTCTGTCAACAAGGACCTCTCACCCGAAGAAATTCAGCTAATTGACAGCTATGACGCAAGAACAACATAAGATTTTACTGAGACTTTCCAACCTTAGGAAGCTCCTTATGCACAATAACCAACACAATACAAAGTGCCTAACGACAATCAGCCCAAAATCCCCTGACCGCTATTCTGTCGTGGAAGCAATTCCAGCAGAGGATCACTGTGATACGTATGAGGGTGCGCATCGAACATGCGATCTGCAGCAACCATATTCCAAGGGAGGCGTGGCTTTGAGCCCCAAGATTGTGATATCAAAATCCTGCAATCTACACCAAAACACAGCACCTGGCAGTGTGGGCAATAGGGAGCCCTTAGCTGATCCACACAGGTGTACTAAAAACGACCCTAAAAGTAAAATCTTAAGTTCAAATCACATATCTTGGTCTAACTCGAAACAGCCAGAACCCCATGAAGGTGTTTCCTCAGATCCTATCAAATCATGCAAGCTAACCAGGGATCTACCCAGCCCCCAAGTAAACTTTTCCAACGGCTGTATCCTGGAAAACCGGGAAGGAATCCTCGACACAATCACTGAGCAAGATTGACAAGGAAAGGGGAAAATAACTCCTCCCCTAAAACTCCTCTCCTGGAATATTGCTGGGTGGAATTCTAAAAGTGGGAACCAAAGTTTTCTCGACTATCTGACAGACTTTGATATTGTCCTGCTACAAGAGACTTGGTGTTGCGAGCACATACATGTGAATGGATTTGTATCCTTTTGTCTTCCTGCACTTCCCAATAAAGGCAAGGGTAGAGCAAGCAAGGGGCTGAGTCTCCTGATTTCATCCTCCCTCGATGCCAAAACAACAGAGCTGCCTAGCTGTGACTCCTCTGTGCTGGCCCTGATCCTGGAACTGAGGGCCTTTAATTTGACCCTACTTTTATTTAATGTCTATTTTGCTCCAGCAACTTGCAAGGAGGAGGCAATGGCTTCCTGGCTTAAAGCCGATTGCTTCTATCTGGAAACGATAGCCAAATATCCGCACGCCTACCCCATCATTGCAGGAGATTTAAATGCAAGAACAGGAACTTACCTAGTGGACCCTGCCAACCGCGGTGATAGCTTGATCGCAAGCAAGGAGCAACTTAGAGCCAATGTACGTCATTCTAAGGACTCATTTGTAAACCCTGCTGGGCAATGTTTGCTCCAATTTGTCTCAAAAAACGCCCTGCTTATCTTGAACGGCTGCTGCACAGATGATAACTGGGGTGAATTCACATTCATCTCCTCCAGGGGGGCCAGTGTGGTCGACTACATTTTAGTCCATAAGGACCTGAAAACCCTGGGGTGTAACCTCCGAGTTGCGGAACATTTTGACAGTGACCATCTGCCCCTAGAGCTTTCTCTCCATATTCCAGGGCCTATTAGGATGGAAGCGAAACATTTTCCACTCTCCAGCCCACCCTTTGCTGTGTGTGCTAAAAAGCTCAAATGGACAGACAAAACGGCACAGGCTTTTGATCGGCTAGTCCTCTCTCCCAGCTATAGGAACACTATCGCACGGATTTTAGTAGACGCGCCCCCTGAGTTGGGAATCTTAGCCTACGAGGAGCTAATGCAGGACTTGTACTCCTCCCTCCTAAACAACCTCAGCAACCCCAAATGCAAGAGAGCTCGTACTAATAAATGGTTTGATTGGGACTGTGTAAACCTTAAAAGAAAAATTCAGCTCACCTACCGCTCCTACCGTGAGAACAATGAACGCCAACTACCACGCACATACTATGAGTTAAAGAAAAAATACAAGAAGCTCCTGCAACACAAAAAAAGAGAGGCAGACAGGGAAACCTGGCAACTACTGATAGGGGCTTCCATTTCCAACAATTGTAAAACCTTTTGGCAGATAGTATCAGGTGCCCTAGGTAACAGCAATGGCAGCATGGAATGCCATATACCGGCTGAAATCTGGGAGAATCATCTCCATATCACCTTTAATGACAGCCACATATCAAATTCTGATCCGAGACTGCCACCTGACTCCCCTAATTGGCCCAATGTCAATATCAGCACTGTAGAGGACTTAATACTACAGTTAAAGTCAGGTAAGGCTCCTGGACCAGATGGCATCCCCTCAGAGATGCTGAAAAGCAACATCAGCTGGTGGACTGCCCTGTTAGCACCTCTTTTCTCCTTAATAAATAAAACTGGGTTAATTCCCGCAACCTGGCTAAAAGCCATTGTCATTCCAATATATAAAAAAGGACCCAAAAATGACCCATCCAACTATTGACCCATTAGCCTCTTATCTGTAGTTGGTAAGGTCTATGCCAGTTTCTTGGCCTTGAAACTAAAAACATGGATCCTTGATAACAATATATTGGGAGAAGAACAGATTGGCTTTAAAGCAGGCTGCTCTACTCTTGACCATTGCCTGGTACTGGCTCACCTGGTTCATAAATATTCTACACCCAGTGGAGGCAAATTATTCACCGCTTTTATTGATCTCAAATCTGCCTTCGATTCAATATGCCGAGCCCATCTTTGGAGCAAACTGGAACAGCTTTCTATCGAAAGCAGGCTTCTGTTCCTGATTCAATCTCTGCATCATAAAACATCTGCCCAGGTTCGTTGCAGTAGAGAAGGACATCTCACAAATGAGATTGTCACTTCACTTGGTGTCAGACAAGGATGTGTTCTCGCCCCCATCTTGTTCAACCTTTATCTGGCAGACCTCCCTGTCTGGTTGGCTTCATTACCATCGCATGCACCCAAGATTGGTTCAACAAAAGTTTTCGTTCTTCTCTATGCTGACGATGCCGTTTTGATCTCCCAGACTCGACTGGGCCTCAAGAGACTACTAAATGGTTTTGCCAAATACTGCGAGAAAAACCTGCTGACAATTAACTATTCAAAAACCAAAGTGGTAGTTTTTGCCAGGAGGAAGGTAAGATTCCCCTTGTCCATGGGGGGAAACAGAATCAGCCAAATTGACGCATATAAATACCTGGGCATATGGTTTCATGAAGCTCAAAACTGGAGGGCACATGGCAAACACACCAAGAGTAAAGCTGAACAAACTATTGGTGCGTTATCCCGATTCTTCTATGCGAAAGGTGGGAAATATCTACCGGCAGCCATCCAGGTTTACAAAGCTAAAATAGTGTCTCAGACTCTATTTGGAGCTCCAATATGGTTCCCACACTTCAAAAGTTCTCTTGAAGGAGTGCAACATCTCTACCTCAGGCTTATATTTGAAGTCCCTAGATGTGTTTCTGGTGCTGCCCTCAACTTGGAGGCTGGACTAAGTACACTTAAATGCCAAGCTTGGATATTCACCATACACTACTGGCTCCGCTGTCACCTAACGCTCACTCCCAACTCCTTGGTTACCAAAGTCCTGTTAGAACCCTCCGAATCTCACTGGTCTAGGGCAGTGGTGCAAAAAGTAACCTCAATAGGGCTATCCCCTTTTTTCCTGCTATCTCTGGACTTGGACAGCGCTAAACAGATCACCAAACAGAGACTACTGGATATAGACCACCAAGAGCTCCGGGGAACTGCCTGGGGACCATGTTCCCCCCAATCATTGGGTCTCCCAGTCCCTTCTTGCAAAGACAGAATGCCATACCTGGGTTGGTTAACCATTCCCAAATACAGGAAAGCATTCACCCTAGCAAGATTTAACGTCCTCCCCTCCAAGTTGCTGGAGGGCAGATATAAGAAAATTCCATCCAAAAACAGATACTGCCCATGTAATAACATCGAGGTGGAATCCATTTTGCATGTGCTCTTCCATTGCAATTTTTACCAACAGGCAAGAAAAGACCTATTATGTCCTATTATGCAACGTCTCCCTGGACGATCCCCTGAGTCACTCCTGATTAGTCTACTTCAGGGCTCCAGTAAATCTACCACTGAGCAGGTGGCCAAATTCCTGAATTTGGCCATCCGCACCAGATCGCTTATGGATGTTGATTGCGTTTAAATCCACAGATTAGCAATTTTATTATCTATATATCCCTCCCTTTTTCACTATGCTAGGCCCCAATAACCCAATTCTGTTCCCTTTTCAGAAACCAACAAATAACCATCTAGTATCTTTAGTGATTTTGTAACACTCCTTCTTTTTATCCCTACTCTGTATTGTTTTATATAATGGTGTATCTTCTTGTTTTATATTGGTCTGTTGACTGTAAATAAAGAAATACAAAACCAGTTAAACTCAGCCAGGTCCTCAGGACTGCCCCCTCGCCACATCACCAATAAGAGAAAAGCTACAAGCGCAAAGCACTACTGGGAAAACACATGGCAATGGTGGCGGCCAGGCATCTCCCCCTTGCAGTTCCTTCCTGTGGCTGCTGCTCGAGAGCAACTGAGCATGCCCAAGTGATGTAACAGATGAAGTAGACCAATTAGATGGGGGCAAATGATGTGTAACATCTGAACTATATCATCTTCCACGTCCTCTTCCCCTCTGATCAACTATTGTTGCTGTCAGAAATGCTGCCTGCATTCTCACTTATCTTCCTTCTTCTCTTTAACTTGATCACAGTTGGAATATACTTTATAGGCAATTTCTATTAGCTGGCTGATGTTCATCCCTGCTACCCCTTCTACTTTCTGTAACCTTTTCCTAATGTTCTGGGCTGACTGCCCAATAAACAGCATATTAAACATTCTAGCATTTTCTGCCTGATCTGGATCTAATTCAGTCCATTGCTTAGCGGCTGCACATGATTGCCCCCCAAAACTGGAGGAGTCTCCTTCGGGCCTCTGGCGAACTTCATACAGTCTGGACAAGTTCTTTTGCTTGGGAATAGCTTCCTGAAGCACAGCAAACACCAGCTCCCGATAATGTGCTAAATTCAAGTCATCTCCCTTGTCATGATGAATCTAAGGCTGGAGTTAAAATCGCAGGAAGAAACATTAACAATCTCAGATATGCAGATGACACCACTTTGATGGCTGAAAGCGAGGAGGAGCTGAGGAGCCTTATGACAAAGGTGAAAGAAGAAAGTGCAAAAGCTGGGTTGCAGTTAAACCTCAAAAAAACCAAGATTATGTCAACCAGCTTGATTGATAACTGGCAAATAGACGGAGAAAACGTGGAGGCAGTGACAGACTTTGTATTTCTGGGCGCAAAGATTACTGCAGACGCTGACTGCAGCCAGGAAATCAGAAGACGTTTACTTCTTGGGAGGAGAGCAATGACAAATCTTGATAAAATAGTTAAGAGCAGAGACACCACACTGACAACAAAGGTCTGCATAGTTAAAGAAATGGTATTCCCCGTAGTAACCTATGGCTGTGAGAGCTGGACCATAAGGAAAGCTGAGCGAAGGAAGATAGATGCTTTTGAACTGTGGTGTTGGAGGAAAATTCTGAGAGTGCCTTGGACTGCAAGAAGATCAAACCAGTCCATACTCCAGGAAATAAAGCCAGACTGCTCACTTGAGGGAATGGTATTAAAGGCAAAACTGAAGTACTTTGGCCACATAATGAGAAGACAGGACACCCTGGAGAAGAGGCTGATGCTAGGGAAAGTGGAAGGCAAAAGGAAGAGGGGCCGACCAAGGGCAAGATGGATGGATGATATTCTGGAGGTGACAGACTTGACCTTGGGGAAGCTAGGGGTGGTGACAGCCGACAGAAATCTCTGGTGTGGGCTGGTCCATGAAGTCACGAAGAGTCGGAAACGACTGAACGAATAAACAACAACAACCCTTGTCATTGGCATCCCACCCAGGATTTACTTTAGGACATAACTCATCCTGATTTCCATTGGGGTGGCGCTGTTGGTTTATCGCTCAAGCTTTCTCCAAAACCAATCGTTTCTCCTTGGGGGTTAACAAAGTGTCTAATAAGGCCTGGACGTCTGGCCATGTGGGCTCTTGAGTGAGAAAGATGGTGGTAATTGTTCCATGCCCTGGGGATTTTGGTGGTACGGACCCACAGATTGCTTCCAGTTAAGCAAATCCAAAGTGGTAAAGGGCACATGCACAAAGACAGCCCCCCCTTAGGTCCCACCACTTGGCACAGGGGAGCTTGCAAAATCGGTCAATCCCTAAGTCTACCAGCGATGGGGTTATCAGTGGTGGTGGTGGTGCTTGCATTTCCAACAACCGAATTTTCTCTTCCCACATCTGTTAAACCCAGGAAACATAAAGAGGGGCTACTCAAAGGAGTGAGGGACAGTGATGATCGAAAGGAATGAGACGGGGTGGGCCCCGCCTGCCCCCTTGTGGTGGTCCCTTGTGGTGACGCATGTTTTTCACCATTATAGTGAAAGGGAGGAAGCATGCAGGGAGGAACCAACAACTGTATGTCTTCCTCCCTCTCCTCCATCTGTCCTACCACTCCCCACCCACCGTTGTCTGTATGGCTATAACCTGACTACCCCCTGATATACCACAACATATACCACAACATAATTCTGCTATACCACAACATAATTCACCACAGATTCTTTCTCTTCTTCCAATTCTCCCTCCCAGCTTTTCCTCATAATACTTAGGGGTCCACGTACATTCCTCCCCAGCATTAGTTCAAAGGGTGAGAATCCAGTGGAGTCCTGGGGAACTTCACAAAAAGCGAAGAGAAAGTAGGGCATTTTTTTGTCCCAATCAAAGGGATGATCTGCCACATAGGTCTTAATCGTCTGCTTAATGGTGCCATTAAACTTTTCAACTAGCCCATTTGTTTGGGGGTGGAAAGCAGTAGATGTTATATGTTTGACACCACAACACCTCCACAAACATCTCATCATGTCAGAGAGAAAAGCTGAGCCTTGATCACTCAAAATTTCATGAGGGAAACCCAAGCGACAAAAGATTTTTAATAGGGCTTCTGCTACTGGCAAGGCATCAACATTTCGAAGGGCTTCAGCATCTGGGAACCTTGTGGCAAAGTCTATAATGGACAATAGAAACCTTTTTCCTGACCATGTAGGTCTAGGGAAGGGTCCTACTAGGTCTAGTCCTATCCTAAAAAAGGGTTGGTTGATACGTGGTAGGGGATTTAGGGGAGCCTTGACCTTGTCCCCACTTTTCCCCACCCTCTGGCAACTTTCACAGGACTTGGAAAACTCTGTGACCTCCCTTTAAATGTTTCGCCAGTAATAATTAGCCATCAACCTTTTCCGGGTTTTACCTATCCCCATATGGCCTGCCAAAAAGGAGTTGTGAGCTAATTTCAGCAGCTGGTCCCTATATGGTTTTGGTACCACAAGCTGCTTTTCGGCCCCCCAACTTCCTGTTTTCTTCCTGGCCAACCACTTTCAGTATAGGAGTCCCTGGTCCCAGAAAACCTGCTCTTTCTGAGTGTCACTTAAAGAGGTTTCTTGTGCTTCAGCCTTGGATCTTAAAGCCTCCAAGCTGGGATCATTTCCTGTGTATAAGGCAAACGTGGTATCAGTGTTGGCAACTATGTGTCCTAGCTCAGCAGTCCCTTCAGCTGGGTTGCTAGGCAACGGCACAGACATGCCCTCAGTGTCTCTAGATTCGCAACAATTGCCTGACAGGCTCTCAGCTGCTGCTTGTGAGCGTGTAATAATAAAAACTTTTCAACCTTCTAAACCCGTGATATCAGTACCTAGGATTAAAGGTTCTTCCTGGCATGAATTAATGCCCCAAATACATTTCCCTGAGACTCCCCTCCATGTAACTTCCATCTCGGCTACAGGAATTTCAATTATGGGCCCTGTCACAGGTTTGATGTTAATTTTTCTGTGAGGAATAATTTCCTCACTATTTACAAGATCCTCTCTAATTAGAGATAAATGAGCTCCACTATCTAGAATAGCTTTATGCTTTCTTCCATTTACTAGAACATCTTCCCACAAAGATGGATCTGATTCTTTCATTTCCCCCCACATCAATGTGTAACACTAACTTTGGGTATGTTCAGCATCCTTATTTATATCTACTCTCCTCACTGAGGCATTTTTTTCTTTCTCTTCTCTCAGCCGGGGACATTGAGGTCTTATATGCCCCACTAGCCCACAATGATGACATATGAGGTCTGTTTTGCCACGCAAAGTTTTGATAGTGTTTCCCGCCTTTTCCATTGGCAACTGACTTTTATTTACTGCAGCTTCCTTTTTTACCCCATTAGGCTTATACCCTGATTTAATATTATTCTCTTTAGTAGACTTGCTGGACATATAATAGCCCCGATTTAAGGAAAATTGATCAGCCAGGGAAGCTTGATAAGCTTAAGGGTCTCTATCTCTCACCAGCAATCTTATATCTTGAGGGATTGGAAAAATTAATTGATCTTTCATCACCAGATCGACTAAATCTTGTTTGGTTTTCACCTCAGTGCAGATGACCCATTTCTCAAAATGATCCACTAACTTGTGTCCCAACTCCACAAACGATTTGGATGACACAGCATTAAGGCTTCTAAATTTCTTCCAGAAATATTCAGGCCCATAGCAAAATCTTTTATAAACTGCTGCTTTAAATGAGGCAAAATCTAAAGCTTCCCCCACAGGAAAACTATTATAAATTTCAGCCAGGTCTCCCTTGATCAAGTTAGGGATAAACTTCAAGTTATCTTGTGGCTTTACTTCCCACATAATGACTGCCTTTTCAAAGGTATTAAAATAAAATTTGGGGATCTTGTCCCTCAATATAAGGGGAAAAGTCTTTAGGAGATAATTTGGGCGGTCTAGCCCCTTCCTCAATTCTCCTCTGATCGTCTCACTCAAATTTTCTCTTTTCCAAACCAATTCGTTCTAGCTCTAGCTCTTGATCTTTCGCTCTTAATCTTATTTTCACCTCATAGAATCATAGAATCATAGAATAGCAGAGTTGGAAGGGGCCTACAAGGCCATCGAGTCCAACCCCCTGCTCAATGCAGGAATCCACCCTAAAGCATCCCTGACAGATGGTTGTCCAGCTGCCTCTTGAAGGCCTCTAGTGTGGGAGAGCCCACAACCTCCCTAGGTAACTGATTCCATTATCGTACTGCTCTAACAGTCAGGAAGTTTTTCCTGATGTCCAGCTGGAATCTGGCTTCCTTTAACTTGAGTCCATTATTCCGTGTCCTGCACTCTGGGAGGATCAAGAAGAGATCTTGGCCCTCCTCTGTGTGACAACCTTTTAAGTATTTGAAGAGTGCTATCATGTCTCCTCAAGGCTTCTTCTCTTCTCAAGGCTAAACATGCCCAGTTCTTTCAGTCTCTCTTCATAGGGCTTTGTTTCCAGACCCCTGATCATCCTGGTTGCCCTCCAGCTTGTCTGCGTCCTTCTTGAATTGTGGAGCCCAGAACTGGACGCAATACCCTAGATGAGGCCTAACCAGGGCCAAATAGAGAGGAACCAGTACCGCACATGATTTGGAAGCTATACTTCTATTAATGCAGCCCAAAATAGCATTTGCCTTTCTTGCAACAGTCCATATTGCACTGTTGGCTCATATTCAACTTGTGAGCTATAATTCCAAGATCTTTTTCCTGACTTGGAGCTGAGCAGAAGCAGAGATGAGCAGCTGGCCCAGCTAAAGTAGAAGTTAGAAAAGAGCCAGTTCCCATAGAGCGAGCGAACAGGAAGAACAAACAGGAGTTTGATGGGGGGGGGTTGGCAGGGGAGGTCAAGGGGGAGGCCTCTAAGAAAAAAAGGGGGGGAAACAAAGAAAAACTTAAAGAGAAAAAAACCCCACAAAACCCCACAAAATAGAGAGGAACCAGTACCGCACATGATTTGGAAGCTATACTTCTATTAATGCAGCCCAAAATAGCATTTGCCTTTCTTGCAACAGTCCATATTGCACTGTTGGCTCATATTCAACTTGTGAGCTATAATTCCAAGATCTTTTTCCTGACTTGGAGCTGAGCAGAAGCAGAGATGAGCAGCTGGCCCAGCTAAAGTAGAAGTTAGAAAAGAGCCAGTTCCCAGAGAGCGAGCGAACAGGAAGAACAAACAGGAGTTTGATGGGGGGGGGGGTTGGCAGGGGAGGTCAAGGGGGAGGCCTCTAAGAAAAAAAAGGGGGGAAACAAAGAAAAACTTAAAGAGAAAACCCCCCCACAAAACCACCAAAAAAACAAAAAACAAACCCTCAACCAAAAAATCTTATTTTCCCTTGAGACATACTCATATAGTTGTGTACCTTCAGAGGGGACACAACAAAGCAAAGGCAATTCCACTATAATCAAAAAGGAAAAAACAAAGCACAAATCGACAATATGGATGGAAAGGAGTCCCTAGAGGTGGTGACCTGCAAAGGGTGTGCAATGTTTTTGTTCCTGCCTGAGCTCAACATGGCTTATACCTGCAACAAGTGCAAGCTGGTGGCACTTTTGGAAGAAAAAGTGAGAGGACTTGAGCGGCGAGTGTCCACCCTCCAAAGAATAAGAGAAGATGAGGAGTTCTTAGACCGAATGGTGGAAATGCAACAGCAACAAGAAGCACATGAGATTGAAGAGCAACAGCCAGCTGAAGCAGAAGTGGAGTATGCTGAGGGGAGGAAAGCCAATGAAGAGGAAACTCTCTGGAAAAGAGTGACAGTTAGGAGCAGAAGAACTAGAAGGCATTCTGCACCGGTAGAACCATTAGAGTTAAGCAACCGCTTTCAGCTTCTGGAGGATGAGACTGAAGGACAGTTTGCAGAGGAAGAAGTACAGGAGACACTGTGCAACAATGAACAAGAGGCAGTAGGTAGGTCAACCAGAAGAAGAGAAGAGTATTCATTGTGGGAGACTCCCTGCTGCGTGGGATTGAAACCCAAGTATGTCGTGAAGACCCATGGACTTGCCAGGTGTGCTGTCTTCCTGGAGCACAGATTAGAGATGTGACTGAAGGGTTACCGAAGCTCATAAAGCCCACGGACACATACCCCTTTCTTCTCATCCATGTGGGAACAAATGATGTCGCCAAGCAGAGCTACGAAGAAATCATTTCAGACTTTGAAGCTCTGGGAAGGAAACTGAAGAACTTTGGGGCCCAGGTAGTTTTCTCATCCATCCTCCCGGTTCTTGGAAGAGGATTAGAAAGGGAAAGAAAAATACTCTGGATGAGCGACTGGCTTCAAAGGTGGTGCTGACATGAGAACTTTGGATTCTGGGACCACGGGCTACGCTACTTGGAACATGGACTGCTGGCAAGGGATGGGTTGCACCTCACAAGGGCTGGAAAGAATGAGTTCGGCCACAGCATGAAGAACTTGATCAGGAGGGCTTTAAACTGAATCTTACGGGGGCGGGAGACGTAAACCTCGAGGCAACAAAGGATGAAGGTCAATGCACCACAGTACAGAGAATAACTCCAATAGTGTCCCAAAATAGTGTCTGCAACAATGTAGGAACAAAGCCAGACTATAAAACACATGGTCTTCGATGTCTATATACTAGAGCATATACCAGAGCATGGGAAACAAACAGAATGAACTTGAACTCTTATTACATGAAGGCAAATACGACTTGATAGGTATAACTGAAACTTAGTGGGATGACTCCCATGACTGGAATATAGCAATTGAAGGATATAACTTGTTCAAAAAGAACAGAAGAAATAGAAAGGGAGGTGGAGTTGCACTATATGTTAAAAATACCTATTCCTGCACAGAAATACAGGTGGCTCAGACTGGGAGCCCCATCGAGAGCATATGGATTAAAATAAATGAGGCAAGGAATAAAAAGAACATGATAATCGGAGTCTGCTACCGACCACCCAATCAAGGAGAAGACGAGGATGAAACTTTTGAGAAACAAATTGCCAGTGTTTCAAGGAAGTGTGATGTAGTAGTGATGGGGGACTTCAATTACCCTGATATCTGTTGAGAGACCAATACTGCCAAAAGCATCCATTCCAAGAAATTCCTGCCATGTGTGGGTGATAACTTTCTCCTACAGAAAGTGGTGGAAGGAACTAGAGGATCGGCAATCCTTGACTTGATATTGACCAATAGGGATGATTTAGTGGATAAAGTGGCAGTTACGGGAACTCTGGGAGAAAGTGACCACGTCATACTTGAATTCTTGATTAAGAGGAGAAAAACGTTGAGTGTAGCCATACACGTACTCTGGATTTTAGGAAAGCTGATTTTAATAAACTCAGAACTATGATAAGTAAGGTCCCATGGCAAATGAGCCTAATGAGAAAAGGAGTGCAGGATGGGTGGGAGTATTTAAAAAAGGAAATTTTAAAGGCACAGTTACAAACAATTCCAACAAGGAGAAAAGATTGAAGACAATGGAGGAAACCAATGTGGCTCCACAAAAAGCTTAGAGATGACCTGAAAACAAAAATGGATTCATATAGGAAATGGAAGGAAGACTAGGCTACAAAAGAAGAGTACAGACAGGTGGCGCAGAAGTGCCGAAATGGCATCAGGAAGGCTAAAGCTCAGAATGAGCTGAGATTAGCGAGGGATGCTAAAAGCAATAAAAGGGCTTTCTTCAGATACATGAGTAGTAAAAGACAGAGGAAAGAAATGGTGGTTCAACTGTTTAATGAGGATGGCAAATTGATAACAGATGACAAAGAAAAGGCTGAAGTGCTCAATTCCTACGATTTCCCCCCTGGAAAAAGTGAAACAGAAGTTGAGGGGGCAGGATTGCAGTTTGAGATTGATAAAGTCAAAGAACACCTAATTTCCTTGAATGAGTTCAAATCCCGATGAACTGCATCCTAGAATAATGAAGGAGCTAGCGGAAGAACTCTCAGAACCTTTGTCTATTATCTTTGCAAAATCATGGAAGGCGGGTGAGGTGCCAGACAACTGGAGAAGGGCTAACGTTGTCCCTATCTTCAAAAAATGGCAAAAAGGAGGAACCTGGGAACTACAGACCAGTCAGTCTGACATCCATCCCTGGGAAAATTCTGGAGCAGATTATAAAGAAGTCAATCTTTAAACACCTTGAAATCAATGCGGTGATCATAGAATCATAGAATCATAGAATAGCAGAGTTGGAAGGGGCCTACAAGGCCATCGAGTCCAGCTCCCTGCTCAATGCAGGAATCTGCCCTAAAGCATCCCTGACAGATGGTTGTCCAGCTGCCTCTTGAAGGCCTCTAGTGTGGGAGAGCCCACAACCTCCCTAGGTAGCTGATTCCATTGTCGCACTGCTCTAACAGTCAGGAAGTTTTTCCTGATGTCCAGCCGGAATCTGGCTTCCTTTAACTTGAGCCCGTTATTCCGTGTCCTGCACTCTGGGAGGATCGAGAAGAGATCCTGGCCCTCCTCAGTGTGACAACCTTTTAAGTATTTGAAGAGTGCTATCATGTCTCCCCTCAATCTTCTCTTCTCCAGGCTAAACATGCTCAGTTCTTTCAGTCTCTCTTCATAGGGCTTTGTTTCTAGACCTCTGATCATCCTGGCTGCCCTCTTCTGAACACGCTCCAGCTTGTCTGCGTCCTTCTAGAATTGTGGAGCCCAGAACTGGACGCAATACTCTAGATGAGGCCTAACCAGGGCCGAATAGAGAGGAACCAGTACCTCATGTGATTTGGAAGCTATACTTCTCTTAATGCAGCCCAAAATAGCATTTGCCTTTCTTGCAGCCATATCACACTGTTGGCTCCTATTCAGCTTGTGATCTACAACAATTCCAAGATCTTTCTCGTGTGTAGTATTGCTGAGCCAAGTGTCCCCCATCTTGTAACTGTGCATTTGGTTTCTATTCCCTAAATGTAGAACTTGGCATTTATCCCTATTAAATTTCATTCTGTTGTTTTCAGCCCAGCAGCCTATCAAGATCACTTTGAAGTTTGTTTCTGTCTTCCAGGGTATTAGCTATCCCACCCAATTTTGTGTCATCTGCAAATTTGATCAGCGTTCCCTGCACCTCCTCGTCCAAATCATTAATAAAAATGTTGAAGAGCACTGGGCCCAGGACTGAGCCCTGCGGTATCCCACTCGTTGCCTCTCCCGTTTGAGAAGGAAGTGACTCAGAGTTTTGGCAGACACCATATTTCGAGTCAGGAAAGAGTTCTCTCTTCCTTAAGATTGGACAATTATGATCCAGGGCAGGACGAAAGGCATGAGTCACTGAAGCCCATTCGGTTCATATGCATCTTTGGTTCCTATACAGAGAAAGACTAGGGGAACTGCCAGATAAACAGCCCTGCCTCTCAGGAAGGGGTTCATGTTTTTTTCTGGAACTTTTCCAAATGTCTGATTCTGGAGTGGAAATCCCAAAATGTTCCAGTGCACACAGGGTATTCATTTTATTTATTACATGTTTATACCGCCCAATAGCCAAAGCTCTCTGGCGGTTTAAAGATGAATAAGGAATTAAGAGTCATTTCCAGGTTTACCTGGTCAAACAGTTGGTGCTGAGCAAGGGACTGAGCCCTGCGGTACCCCACTCGTTGCCTCTCCCCAGTTTGAGAAGGTTCCATTGATAAGTACTCTTTGAGTCCGATTCTGTAGCCAACTGTGGATCCACCTAATAGTTGTTCCATCTAGCCCACTTTTAGCTAGTTTGTTAATCAGAATGTCATGTGGTACTTTGTCAAAAGCTTTGCTGAAGTCAAGATATATGACATCCACATCATTCCCACAGTCCACAAGGGAGGTTATCCTATCAAAAAATGAGATCAAATTAGTCTGACAGGATTTGTTCCTGACAAATCCATGTTGGCTTCTGGTAATCACTGCATTGATTTCAAGGTGTTTACAGATTGACTTCTTTATAATCTGCTCCAGAATTTTCCCAGGGATGGATGTCAGACTGACTGGTCTGTAGTTCCCAGGTTCCTCCTTTTTGCCCTTTTTGAAGATAGGGACAACGTTAGCCCTCCTCCAGTCATCCGGCACCTCACCCGTCTTCCATGATTTTGCAAAGATAATAGACAAAGCTTCTGAGAGTTCTTCCGCTAGCTCCTTCATTACTCTAGGATGCAGTGCATCGGGCCCTGGAAATTTGTACTCATTCAAGGAAATTAGGTGTTCTTTGACCATTTGTTTATCAATCTCAAACTGCAATCCTGCCCCCTCAACTTCTGCTTCACTTTTTCCAGGGTGGTCATAGACCTGCTTTTGGGAGAAGACCGAGGCAAAGTAGGAATTGAGCACTTCAGCCTTTTCTTTGTCGTCTGTTATCAATTTGCCATCCTCATTAAGCAGTTGAACCACCATTTCTTTCCTCTGTCTTTTACTACTCACGTATCTGAAGAAAGCCTTTTTATTGCTTTTAGCATCCCTCGCTAATCTCAGCTCATTCACAGCTTTAGCCTTCCTGACGCCATTTCGGCACTTCTGCGCCACTTGTCTGTACTCTTCTTTTGTAGCCTGGCCTTCCTTCCACTTCCTATATGTATCCCTTTTTGTTTTCAGTTCATCAATAAGCTTTTTGTGGAGCCACATTGGTTTCCTCTGTTGTCTTCTATCTTTTCTCCTTGTTGGAATTGTTTGTAACTGTGTCTTTAAAATTTCCTTTTTTAGATACTCCCACCCATCCTGCACTCCTTTTCTCTTTAGGCTCCCTTGCCACGGGACCTTACTTATTATAGTTCTGAGTTTATTAAAATCAGCTTTCCTAAAATCCAGAGTACGTGTATGGCTACGCTCGACTTTTGTCTCCTTCATAATCAAGAATTCAAGTATGACATGGTCACTTTCCCCCAGAGTTCCTGTAACTGCCACTTTATCCACTAAATCATCCCTATTGGTCAATATCAAGTCAAGGATTGCCGATCCTCTAGTTCCTTCCACCACTTTCTGTAGGAGAAAGTTATCCCCCATACATGTCAGGAATTTCTTGGAATGGCCGCTTTTGGCAGTATTGGTCTCCCAACAGATATCAGGGTAATTGATAGGGATGTGCTCCGCTCCGATTAGGAGTGTAGAAGCAGTAGCGGATTGGCCTGCTCCGCCTTACCCAGAGGCGGAGTAGGAGCGGACCGCGGACCCCCTAGAAGCAAGGCGAAGAGAAGCGCCCATTTTTCGGAGCTCCGAGTTCAGGCGGAGCGCTCCGGTCGCCATCTTGAAAACATTTCGCCATAGGATTGCATTGCGGCAAATAATTGCGCATAACTACGTTGTTTTTGAAGCTATCGTTCTGGAAATTCTTGTGCACAGAGAGTCGTGGATGGGGGTCATTTTGAGACCACTCTCAACTTTCTGCGTTGTCTGGGTCGCGGGCTATATTTTTGTGAAAATCGGGTCAACCGCGCGGCTCAAACTGCGTTTTCGGCTTTTCGCCCATAGGATTGCATTGAGGGAAAGAATCGGGGATAACTGGGGGGGGGTTTAAGCTATCGTTCTGGAAATTCTTGTGCACAGAGAGTCGTGGATGGGGGTCATTTTGAGACCACTCTCAACTTTCTGCATCGTACGGGTCGCGGGCTATATTTTTGTGAAAATCGGGTCAACCGCGCGGCTGAAACTGCGTTTTCGGCTTTTCGCCCATAGGATTGCATTGAGGGAAAGAATCAGGGATAACTGGGGGGGGTTTAAGCTATCGTTCTGAAAATTCTTGTGCACAGAGAGTCGTGGATGGGGGTCATTTTGAGACTACTCTCAACTTTCTGCATCGTACGGGTTGCGGGCTAGACATTTTTAAAAAATCGGCGGGAAAAATACCTTTTTTAAAGGGCTGAGGGGCAGAGTCAGCTCCCGGTCATGATGATCCCAAAGTTGGAGGAGGGCATAGGCAAAACAGGTAACTTGGGATTCTGGGAAACTTCTCTTTCTTCATCTGAACGGGCTTTTCCCCGTGTTTTTTAACACAGTAGCCCCACCAAATGCACAAACACAACCTGAAATCATATACTAAGCCAAGAATAAGAGATAGAAACACAGCACTGCTCCCCACCCTAACCTTGGGGAACAAGTGAATCGATGTGGTGCAAGGGGATGAGCTCCCCTAGGGCATCTCATCGTGGACGTGCCCCCACTCTCTCCTGCACTGGAAGGCCATTAGAGCCTTCCAAAGAGAGTAAAACGGTGGAGCAATGCCTATCATGAGTTGAAGTGAATGGTCACTTTTCAGTGGTGGAGCAATGCCTGTTCTGAGTCGAAGTGAGCGTTTTACTTCTTCTCAGAGCTGTGGCTGTCAGTGTCTTGAACTGGCAGCTACTTCCCCCTCCCCCGGGCACGTCCCCCTATTGCTGGTAAAAGACAGATATAGCCTTTTAAAAAAAGTTCTTCTTGTTGTTTATTGAGCAACACTGCTGCTTTTAATTCCACCCCTCCTTTGTTTATTGATTGATTTATTCCATTTTATATGCATTACTGGCTTATCCTTGGCTCACTTCCTTATGCCCCCAGAAATGCCAGCTGCATGCCTGCCTGCCTTCCCTCCCTCCTCCCCTGCCCACCTCGCAGGGATGTTGTGTGTGGGGTGCCCGATTTTCAAAAATTCGCCAAAAATCAGGGGATGATGGGATTGCTTTGAAACTTGGCATGCGTGTGTATATCCCCATGAGGTGTCATGGTGCCAAACATGAGGTTTCTAACTTGAACAGAAAAAAAGTTGTATAATTTTTTAGCTTTCAATGCAAGCCTATGGGGGGGGGGAAACGGAGCTCCGGATCCGGATCCGGAGCTCCGGGCGGAGCGGAGCGGAAGTGGGCGGAGCGGGGGCGGGGCGGAGCGGCCCGATCTGGAAAATGGCGGATCTGCAAGTGAAGCGGAGCGGGGGGTCTGTGCACACCCCTAGTAATTGAAGTCCCCCATCACTACTACATCACACTTCCTTGAAACACTGGCAATTTGTTTCTCAAAAGTTTCGTCCTCGTCTTCTCCTTGATTGGGTGGTCGGTAGTAGACTCCGATTATCATATTCTTTTTATTCCTAGCCCCATTTGTTTTAATCCAGACGCTCTCGACGGGGCTCCCAATCTCATCCGCCTGTATTTCTGTGCAGGGATAGGTATTTTTAACATATAGTGCAACTCCACCTCCCTTTCTATTTCTTCTGTTCTTTTTGAACAAGTTATATCCTTCAATTGCTATATTCCAGTCATGGGAATCATCCCACCAAGTTTCAGTTATACCTATCAAGTCGTATTTGCCTTCATGTAATAAGAGTTCAAGTTCATTCTGTTTGTTTCCCATGCTCTGGGCATTAGTATATAGACACCGATTAGTATATAGACATCACTAGAAGCCAACATGGAATTGTCAAGAACAAGTCCTTTCATAAATTCCTTCTTTTTAAACTGCGTCAGTGTTTGCTCTTTACTTTCGGTTTCGATAGTGTGATGATAAGGGTAGAATTTATGCTTGCTGGACATTGATTTGTGTTATAACCTTTCATTCTTATCTCACATGGGAACGATTGAAATGCTGGCTTTGTAAGGTGGAAGTTGTTGATTGGATTTATTGGCGTGGTGAGAAGGGGGGGAGAGAAGGTGGAAGAAGCTGCATTCGGCATTCGGTGAGGGAGATGTGGGAAGCTGAGAGGCTGCGAATGATTAAACTGATCCCCTCTAGTGAATGCTGTTGTGAACTGGATATTCCCCCCCCTCATGAAGAAGGAAAAAGTGTTTGATATATAACAGAGAAGCCAGCATAAGTTGCTAAGGAAGTGAGTTACACTCTAAGATTTATGCCCTACCCAGAAGAGTCCCATGCCTAACGTTAAAAGAAAGATCAAAAGTTGGGCAAAGCTTAATATACAAAAAAAGAAAAAAAAAGAAAGAAAAAAAATAAGAAACCTTCAAATCATAAAAAAAGGAACTTTCAAATCATAATTTGGCATACCTCTCCCTCCTGGAAAGGACAGCCCCTGGAGTTGAGCAAGAGGAGGAAGATAAAGACCCAGTCCCTTTGGATACAATACCAAATAAAGAAAAAAATATGACTGAAGGAGGAGAAAGTGGTAGTAACCCTCCCTCGTTGATGGAGATCAGGGCCATTATAGCTGAAAATAACATTGTTATATTTTAAAAAAATGGATCAGCATATGAGTGAATTTAGACATCAATTGTGTATTTAGCGGATAAAAAGGCGGAAAATTCGGATAAGATCAAAAAGATAGAGGCTAAAGCGGATTTGGACCAGAAGAAATAAGAGGCTTTTGAGAAATCAACTAATATACAATTTAAAGAATGGGTACTGTGATCGATTGCCTTGGAAGATTAATCTAGTAGATCTACTTTTTGAATAAAGCAGCTAAAGGAGTCACAGGGAGAAGATCTTAGAGAAATCATCGTGAACTGGTTCAAGGAGCTGATGCCTGATATATCAATAGACGGATTGGATCCGGATCGAGTCCATCGTGTGGGGGGGCAAAACCACAAAGGGGCAAGAGACATTTTGGTGAAATTTGGTAATTATTATAAAAAAGAGCAAATTATGAAAGAATTGAGATTTAAGAATCAGATATAATATAAAGGCAAAACAGTGCAAATTTACAATGACCTTTCTCAACGCACATTAAATTGGAGACGTAGTCTTAAACCAATAACGGAAACATTAATGAAGAATAAAATTCCTTATGCATGGGGTTACCCGGTTTTTTTAAGATTTACATATGGGAGGAGGGAACACAGAGTAACCTCATTGGATCAAGGTAAAGATTTGCTGAAGAGGCTGGGTCTGGATGGGGAAGCAGATGGGGCTGGAGTGGGTGGGGGAGGGAATGAGGCTGGGACATCTGGAGAGTAAGAGAATTGTTAATTATGTTTGGAGATAATTGCAAATAAAAATGCTAATATAGAAACCTGCCGGCCAGGCACAGCACTGCCTCCCCCCTCCCCCTTTAAAGTAGATGGCTGGAGTACTAGACTCACGGGGATATGGGGGGGGATTAGAGTGGGGGGGTGGGGAGGGGGGGAAGGTAGGGGAGGAGGGATTGGGGTAGGAGGGTGGGGGTTTTATGTATGGAGTTTGTGTTTTTATGTAAGCAAGTTTGAACTGCTGAGCACAAGGGATCGGAAGAGATTTCAAAAGGGTGATTATGGATAAAAAGATAAAGGTATCAACACTCAATGTTAAAGGTTTAGGGGCAGTCGTAAAAAGGAAGAGAATAGAACAAATGCTTAATAAAGAGGGATCAGATATTATAATGATCCAAGAGACACACCAAGGCTCCGAGAATTCGAATATGATAAAATTAAAGTGGTTAGCCTATTATGAAAAGTCATTAGGGACATAAAAAAAAAATGGAGTGGCCACTTTGATTTCAAAAAAAAGTGGGTTTACATTAGAAGAGGTAAAAAAGGATGATAAGGGTAGATATCTTATGTTAAAAGGTAAAATTGAGGGAAAGGTCTATACTTTGATTAATGTTTATGCCCCAAATGAGAGGCATAGAGAGTTTTTTATAAAGTTGTTTAAAGAAATAGAAGAATTTAAGGAGGGGTATGCTATATTAGCTGGGGATTTTAATATGGTTATGGATAATAAAAGGGACAGGTCAAATCCCACTAATGCTGAAAAGAGGAACAATATGACTATATTGAATAAATTAGTAAAAGAAAATGATTATTTAGATTCGTGGCGCTTACTTAACGGGAATAGGCCTGGATTCTCATACTTTTCCCCAGTTCATCATACATACTCCAGGATAGATCATATATTTGTTTCAAAAGACTTTGCAACGAGGATTTGTAAAATGGAAATGGGGGTAATAAAAGTAACTGATCATGCCTTGTTAAGTTTAGAATTTACAGTTAAGAAAGATTATAAAGAGGCATATAGATGGAAGTTGAACACAAAGATATTGAAATACAATAAAATAGTAGATAAAATTCGGAAGGAACTGTCGGAGTCATGGGAAATTAATGAAAAAGGAGGAACAGCTGGGTCAGTCATTTGGGACACCATGAAGGCTGTAGCAAGAGGAATCTGTATTAGAGAAACATGTAGTTTAAAAAGACAACAACATGCAGAACAGGAAAAGTTAGAGATAGAAATTAAAAACTTGGAGGAAAGATATTGGCGAAGTAAAGATAAATATAAATTAGTGGAAATACAAGCTAAGAAGAAACAATTAGAAAACTTAAATATAGAAGAGATTCAAAAGAATTTAATGTATATGAAAAGGGAATATTTTGAAAACAGTGATAAGAACTCGAGGTTGCTTGCCAAGCTCACACAAAAAGAAAAAGGGAGGAATGGGATAGAAACGTTGAAAGATAGCCGAGGGAATTATTGTCATGCAATGAAAGCTAAAATAAAAATTTTTCAGGAATTTTATCAGGAATTGTACAAGGGTAAAGAAATTCAACAAGAAAAGGTGGAGGAGTATATTGGAAGGTTTATAAAGAAGGAAATAAAATCAGAATATAAGGAGTTAATGGAGTCAGTAATAACTCAAAGAGAAGTTGAAGAGGTTATTGATAAGTTAAAAGTGGGTAAATCACCAGGAGCAGATGGTTTGGGTCCAGAATATTATAAGGTCTTCAAAGATTGTTTAGTTCCAAAATTAATGGAACTTTATAATAGGATATTATCAGGAGAGAAGATACCTGAATCATGGGAACATTCAGTGATAATTCTGATCCCAAAACCAGATAAAGATTTGACTAATCCCGATTCTTATAGACCTATTTCTTTAATAAATCAGGATGCTAAAATTTTTACATCTATTATGGCCAAACGACTAAATAAATTTTTGGCAGAATATATAGGAGCAGATCAATGTGGGTTTGTGGTAGGAAGACATATGCATAATTTAGTGGGTAGAGTCTTAAATGTAATAAATGTAATAAAAAAAGCAAATATTAAGGCAGGTATTATGGCATTAGATATTTTTAAAGCTTTTGATTGTGTGAGCTGGCAGGCACTAAAGAGTATTATAGATAAATTGGGATTTGGAAATAAATTTAAAAATGTAATAGAACAGCTATATTCCCAAAATACGGCGGTAGTGGTGGTAAATGACGGACTTACTGAAAAGATACGACTAGCCAGAGGAACAAGACAAGGATGTCCGCTCTCGCCGGTCCTTTTTGTAATGGTTATGGAAGTTTTGGCGAAGGCACTAAGGGAGGATAAAGAATTAGAAGGAATTGGAGAGGTAAGGGAAATAAAGCTAAACATGTTTGCGGATGATACTTTATTGACCATTAAGAATCCATTAAGAAAATTAGAAAGAATTAAATATCAGTTGAGGGAATTTGAGGAAATTACAGGGTTAAAAATAAATTGGTCTAAATCAGAGATGATGTTGTTTAACTATACTAAGAAGGAAGAAAAGGATTGGGAATTTAAGGGAATGGAATTGAAAGTTAAGAACGAGATTAAATATTTGGGAATTAAAATTACAAAAAATCTAGAGAATTTAGAAAGGGAAAATTTAACGAGGTTAAAGAAGGAGGTACTAGAGAAATTGGAAAAATATAAAAGATTAAATTTATCTTGGTTTGGGAGAATAGCTTTGATAAAAATGAAGATATTAGCTAAAATTAATTTTGTATTTAGGATGCTACCTATAAAAATATCAGAAACCGAGATAAAAAGTTGGCAAAATATTATTAATAAATATTGTAATGGAGAAAAGAGAGCAAGAGTGAATAAAAATAATTGGTACCTAAGCCAAAAAAAGGGGGGAATGGGTCTCCCAAACATAAAATTATACTACGTAGCAAATAGATTAAGACATGTTGTAGAAGCAATTATGGGAGTAGGAGATTTATATTGGATGGAAGAAAAAATCATAAGTAAGGTAGAGATGAATCTGGAGAATGTTTTTTTTAAAGATGGAGGAAGAAAGTGGGTTGGAAGTATAGATAATCCACTCCTGAGGACTCAATGGGAAATTTGGAGTAAATTTAAAGGGAAGCTGCTTCCGAGCAACTCTCCCTTAGCACCGATAATAATGTTAAAGAATTTCCCAGAGGATCTAAAGGGCAGATTATGTAAAATATTAAAAGAGAAAAATAAAATAAAATTAAAGGATTGGGTAAGAGATATTAAAACAAGAGAAGATATGGAAAATTTGTTAAAGGAGAAGAAGCTATCTTGGCTAGAATATGGTCAATTAGAACAATGGAATAAAAAGTGGATTAAAGATAATAGAATGTGCAGAAAGATGACGAGGTTTGAAGAATTAGTAGTAAGTAAGGAGAAAGGAAAAGGAGGTAGTATAGTTTCAAAAGGATTAATGAGTGAAATATATAAAATATTGTTAGAGAAGGAGTTTAGAGAGAATACAGAGAAAATGATTTGGGAATCAGATTTGAAGATACAAATAGGGCGACAGAGCTGGGAGGGACTATGGAAACAAAGAGTGTTGAGAAGTTTATCAGTAAGAATAAAGGAGAATTATTTTAAAATTTTATGGAGGTGGTACCTAACCCCGGTTAGATTGAATAAGATAAGTGATCAACATTCAGCAAATTGTTGGAGAGGATGTGGGGAAAAAGGAACGTATTTACATATGTGGTGGCAATGCAAATATGTACAAAGATTATGGAAGATGGTGTTTTTAGAAATTGAAGAAATAGTGGGAATGAAAATAGAACAAACACCAAAAATAGCATTGCTGTCACTATTTGAAGATATAAAGTGTGGAAAAGGAACTATAGAGCTGATATCGAGTTTGTTGGTTGCAGCACGATTGATGATAGCTAGGAACTGGAAGATCCAAGGGGAATATTCTATTGAGGAATGGTATAAAGTAGTATGGGACATAGCCATTAATGATAAACTGACATGCAATATTAAGTGGAGAAAAGGCGTAACTAAAATAAATGAGTTCGAAGGAATCTGGAAACAGTTCCTAGTGTTCGTGTTTACTAAGGGAAGTGGGAAACCACCAGCAGAAGAAATGATTAGATTTTGGACTCAAGAATGATCCCGAGGTGGGGGGTGCACTTTTATGTTAAGAATGAAGATGTTGTAGTGTGATAAGGCATATGTAATAGTTTTTGATATTTGTACTCAACAATTATTCAATATGTATGCAGCAGATATTTGATGTATTTTTTTTTCTTATTGTGTTTGTTTCAGTTATATTTTGGAAATGTTTATCTATGTTTATATAGTGTTGAAAATGAATAAAAATTATTATAAAAAAAAAAAAAAGAACAAGTCCTTTCAGACTAATTTGTTCTCATTTTTTGATTAGGTAACCTCCCTTGTGGACTGTGGGAATGCTGTGGACGTCATATATCTTGACTTCAGCAAAGCTTTTGACAAAGTACTACATGACATTCTGATTAACAAACTAACTAAAAGTGGGCTAGATGGAAGAACTATTAGGTGGATTCACAGTTGGTTACAGAATCGGACTCAAAGAGTACATATCAATGGAACTTTCTAAAACTGGGGAGAGGCAACAAGTGGGGTACCGCAGGGCTCAGTCCTGGGCCCAATGCTCTTCAACATTTTTATGAATGATTTGGATGAGGAGGTGCAGGGAATGCTTCTTAAATTTGCAGATGACACAAAATTGGGCGGGATAGGTAATACCCTGGAAGACAGAAACAAACTTCAAAGTGATCTTGATTGGCTGGAGTGCTGGGCTGAAAACAACAGGATGAAATTTAATAGGGATAAATGCCAAGTTCTACATTTGGGAAATAGAAACCAAATGCACAGTTACAAGATGGGGGATATTTGGCTCAGCAATACTACAAACGAGAAGGAGCTTGGAATTGTTGTAGATCGCAAGCTGAATAGGAGCCAACAATGCGATATAGCTGCAAGGAAGGCAAATGCTATTTTGGGCTGCATTAATAGAAGTATAGCTTCCAAATCGTGAGGTACTGGTTCCTCTCTATTCGGCCCTGGTTAGGCCTCATCTAGAGTATTGCGTCCAGTTCTGGGCTCCACACTTCAAGAAGGATGCAGACAAGCTGGAGCGTGTTCAGAGGAGGGCGACCAAGATGATCAGGGGTCTGGAAACAAAGCCCTATGAAGAGAGACTGAAAGAACTGGGCATGTTTAGCCTGGAGAAGAGAAGATTGAGGGGAGACATGATAGCACTCTTCAAATACTTAAAAGGTTGTCACACTGAGGAGGGACAGGATCTCTTCTCGATCCTCCCAGAGTGCAGGACACGGAATAACGGGCTCAAGTTAAAGGAAGCCAGATTCCGGCTGGACATCAGGAAAAACTTCCTGACTGTTAGAGCAGTGCGACAGTGGAATCAGTTACCTAGGGAGGTTGTGGGCTCTCCCACACTAGAGGCATTCAAGAGGCAGCTGGACAACCATCTGTCAGGGATGCTTTAGGGTGGATTCCTGCATTGAGCAGGGGGTTGGACTCGATGGCCTTGTAGGCCCCTTCCAACTCTGCTATTCTATGATTCTACGAAGCTGGCAAGGTATCCAGAGCACAGCCTTGTCCAGTTTTCTTGGATGAATTTCAGCTGGTAAAGCTTGAGGATATCGACAAGGTGCTTGGACAGGTTTGTGCAATCACTTTCATATTGGATCCTTGCCCCTCTTGATTAATAAAAACTATCAGGGAGGGCCAGCAAAGTGATTAATGCCTCTTTACAAGAGGGAGTGGTCCCAGGCTGCCTGAAAGAGGTGTGAGTGAAACTACTCCTGAAAAAATCTTCCCTGATGGCAAATGTTCCATTCCTGGGCAAAGTCCTGTGAGCCAGCTCCAGACATTCTTGGATGAGACTGATTTGTCTGGATCAATTTCAGTTGGATTTTAGGCCTGGCATCATCATCATCATCATCATCATCATCATCATCATCATCATCATCATCACTACTACTATTATATTTATTTGTATATCGCCTTTTGCCCAATACTGGCTTTGGCATGGAAGCAGCCTTGGTCGCCCTGTATGATGACCTATGTTGAGAGAAAGACAGGGGGAGTATGACTCTGCTGATTCTCCTTGATCTTGCAGCAGGTTTCAGTACCATCGAGCATGGTATCCTTCTGGAGCGACTTGCTGAGGTGGGAGTAGGAGGGACTGCATTGCAATGGTTCCGCTCCTACTTGGCTGGTTGGCTCCAGAAGGTGGCAGTTGGGGAACATTGCTCAGCCCCATGGATTCTCCATTATGGAGTTCTATAAAGGTCAGTTTTATACCCCATGTTGTTCAACAGCTACATGAAACCACTGAATGCGGTCATCCAGAGTTTAGGAATGTGTTGTCATCATAGAAGCATAGGATAGTAGAGCTGGAAGGGGCCTATAAGGCCATCGAGTCCAACCTCCCACTCAATGCAGGAATCCACCCTAAAGCATACCTGACAGATGGTTGTCCAGATGACACACGGCTCTCCTTCTCATGTACGTTAGGTGAAGCTTTGGATGTGTTAAACCAGTGTCTGGCTGCAACAATGGACTGGATGAGGGCTAATGAACTGAAACTCAATGCAGACAAGACTGAGATGTTGAGCTCCATCACATGGGGGGGGGGGAACATGCTCCCTACTGTCGCTTCTCCACCCGTGTTTTCATTCCTCAGTTACTTCCTCTTTCAAAAGAGGAAGTACACAATGAGCACGAGGCCAATTTAGTCCACTGTTCTATAATGGTGCTGTTTCTCCTACACACAGCAGAGAGAGCAGCAACCTCCGGGTTTAAAATATATTGGACTTTGTGGAGAGGTTTTTTTTGTCTTACAAGGAAGGCAAGAAGACAACTGGCTTCAGTTGTCTATGCTGTGGTAACCTCCCAGTTAGATTACTGCAACGTGCTCTACATGGGGCTGCTTTTGAAGATGGTTCAGAAGCTGCAGCTTGTGCAAAATGTGTTGGCCAGATTGATAATGGGGGCCAGGAAGTTTGAACCTATAAGACCAACTCTGGGCTGCTAGCATTGGCTGGCTGTATGTTTCTGAGCCCAATTCAAGGTGCTGGTTTTAACCTATAAAGCCTTACATGGTTCAGGACAGCAATACCTGACAGAATGACTCTTCTGACACCAACCTACTCATACACTATGCTTAGCATCTAAGGTCCTCATTGTGGTGCCTGCTCAGAGGGAGGCTGTGAAGACAGCAAGAAGACAGAGGGCCTTTTCAGTGATGCCCCCCCCCCAATTATGGAATGATCTCCCCAAAGAGACCTGCCTGACACCAATATTGGTATCCTTTTGGCACCAGATCTAGACTTTACTCTTTTATTTTTTATTTATTTTATTTATTACATTTATGTTCTGCCTTTTTTCCTCCAAGGAACTCAAGGCGGTGTACATAATTCTCCTCCTCCCATGTTATCCTCACAACAACAACCCTGTGAGGTAGGTTGGTCTGAGGGTATGTGACTGGCTCAAAGTCACCCAGTGGCTTTCCATGGCTGTGTGGGGACTAGAACCCGAATCTCCTGACACCCAGTCCAACACCTTAGCCACTACACCACACTGGCTTTCCCCAGGCATTTAGCAGCATGTGATGACTTTTAATTGATCCCAGAACTGTTTTTTTTTTTTTTGGGTTTGGCTGATTGCCAAACTTATTTTTCGATGTTTGTTGTATTTGTGTAATCTGGCTGTCATTTGGTTTTTATGGTTTTAAATTTTGTATATAGTTTTAATGTTTTAATTCTTTATCAACCACCCAGAGAGATTCGGCTATGGGGTGGTATAGAAATGATGATGATGATGATGATAATAATAATAATAATAATAATAATAATAATAATAATAATAAGAAGAAGAAGAAGAAGAAGAAGAAGAAGAAGAAGAAGAAGAAGTGTGCAAGTAACCATCTCTGCTGCCCCCTGACATCATGTGCATGTACATGTCCTTTCCAGAGTAATAAAAGGAGCCCTGGTAAATCTGCATCAGCCTTCAATCAATGTGCAAGTCCTGAAGAGGATCCTCCCTGCACCTGATTAAAGGGCAGTGTGTGCTTGTGAAGGGTGCTCCCCACCATTAGGTGCACATGACTCCATGACATGCCTGTTCCCAATTCCGGTCTAAAGAGGATAAGTTATTATCCTCCCCCAAAGTTGCAGATTGCACCTTTCACTTAGGATATGCTGCATGCTTTTGGTTGCTGCAGTTGTTCCAAGTTCCCCTGGACAGGCACTAAATGATACTGATGAATAATGTGTGGGAAATTAATAGTTGCACTAGAATGATTTTCTACTCATAAGCAGGTTGATCCTGCTAGAGATGACAGAACCATGATTTTCAATTGTGAATCTTGCAGCTGAGTGTCGTTATGGAGTGAGAAGTGTGTAATGTCTGAGATGTCTTTCTCAACCTGTTCTCTGTATTGTGTTTTTATCACAGCCATCTGCTCTGCGGAGAATGGTAGCTGCCAGGTCATACAAATAGCTCTGTTGTGTACTTTCATGTAGAACAACATATTGTTGTAATTTCTCTGATATTACTGGATGGAATAACATTAACCAAGATAAGGTGACATTATTCCTGTGGTGCTTTGTGATGAGTAGGCTGGAGATGGGGTGTTCTTGTACTGGTGGGGAAGATTTCTTACACAGCCAGGTAGCAAGTGCCTATTTCCTAAAAGCCCAGGAAATGAGACTCAACATCTTCTCATCTTGCTCCAAGGCTGTCATACATTCTGCCTGGCTTTAAACTGGGAGGTAAACAATTATATGGCGCTGTAGACACCAGTGTCTATTCAGGGAATATCCAGTTCCACTTGTTGCAGCCTGATGATGTGGACAAGATACTTGAATCAGTCTGTCCCACCACAAGTAAGCTTGACCCTTGTCCATCTTGGCTAATTCGATCCAGCAGAGGTGGATTGATTGGGTGGGTCAAGGGGGTGGTAAATGCCTCACTTTGTCAAGAGGTGGTGATAAAACTCCTATCAAATCACAGAAGGAGTGCAGAAGCACAGAACCTCATATAAACAAGCAAACAACTGATATGTCAACAGCATATTAATGCAAACTTTACTTATATTTATATAAGTGTATTCCAGACTACTTCTAATTAAAACATAACTATAAACTACAATGCCCACTGCAGTGCTGAAACTAGGCCCTGACAAAATCAGTATTATTAATTCTGAGAAGGAAGTTAAAAGTTATAGTCTATTACCATCATAGAATCATAGAATAGCAGAGTTGGAAGGGGCCTACAAGGCCATCGAGTCCAACCCCCTGCTCAATGCAGGAATCCACCCTAAAGCATCCCTGACAGATGGTTGTCCAGCTGCCTCTTGAAGGCCTCTAGTGTGGGAGAGGCCACAACCTCACCAGGCAACTGATTCCATTGTCGTACTGCTTTAACAATCAGGAAGTTTTTCCTGATGTCCAGCTGGAATCTGGCTTCCTTTAACTTGAGCCCATTATTCCGTGTCCTGCACTCTGGGAGGATGGAGAAGAGATCCTGGCCCTCCTCTGTGTGACAACCTTTTAAGTATTTGAAGAGTGCTATCATGTCTCCCCTCAATCTTCTCTTCTCCAGGCTAAACATGCCCAGTTCTTTCAGTCTCTCTTCATAGGGCTTTGTTTCTAGACCCCTGATCATCCTGGTTGCCCTCCTCTGAACACGCTCCAGCTTGTCTGCGGCTCAGGGAGTCCCGTCTGGAATGTGCTGCCATCTCTCGACATGAAGTGTGGAGCCCAGAACTGGATGCAATACGCTAGATGAGGCCTAACCAGGGCCGAATAGAGAGGAAACAGTACCTCATGTGATATGGAAGCTATACTTCTATTAATGCAGCCCAAAATAGCATTTATTTATTTATTTATTACATTTCTATACCGCCCAATAGCCGGAGCTCTCTGGGCGGTTCACAAAATTGCCTTTCTTGCAGCCATATCGCACTGTTGGCTCATATTCAGCTTGCGATCTACAACAATTCCAAGATCCTTCTCGTTTGTAGTATTGCTGAGCCAAGTATCCCCCATCTTGTAACTGTGCATTTGGTTTCTATTTCCTAAATGTAGAACTTGGCATTTATCCCTATTAAATTTCATTCTGTTGTTTTCAGCCCAGCACTCCAGCCTATCAAGATCACTTTGAAGTTTGTTTCTGTCTTCCAGGGTATTAGCTATCCCACCCAATTTTGTGTCATCAGCCAATTTGATAAGCGTTCCCTGCACCTCCTTGTCCAAATCAGGAATAAAAATGTTGAAAAGCACTGGGCCCAGGACTGAGCCTTGTGGTACCCCACTCGTTGCCTCTCCCCAGTTTGAGAAGGTTCCATTGATAAGTACTCTTTGAGTCTGATTCTGTAGCCAACTGTGAATCCACCTAATAGTTGTTCCATCTAGCCCACTTTTAGCTAGTTTGTTAATCAGAATATCATGGGGCACTTTGTCGAAAGCTTTGCTGAAGTCAAGGTAAATGACATCCACAGCATTCCCACAGTCCACAAGGGAGGTTATCCTATCAAAAAATGAGGTCAAATTAGTCTGACAGGATTTGTTCCTGACAAATCCATGTTGGCTTCTAGTGATCACTGCATTGATTTCAAGGTGTTTACAGATTGACTTCTTTATAATCTGCTCCAGAATTTTCCCAGGGATGGATGGGGAATTACTACAACTACTGCTCTGTAGTTCCCAGGTTCCTCTGTTTTGCCCTTTTTGCCCCTCCTTTTTGCCCATCCACCTGGTAAGTATCTCTGAGACCTGGTTGGGTGAACTGGGGAGGGCTTACTCTCACCCAGCTTTGCCCTCCTGGGTACTCGGTGCAGCCAGGGCCGGCACTAGCTATAGGCAAATTAGGCAGTGGCCCAGGGCACAGCCCTCAGAGGAACACAGATGGCCAGGATCCGGCCGAGATGTTACGCGATTTCAAGGGGGGACATATTAAAGAAGAAGAAAAGCCTTAAAAACAGCAAAAGAGAAAAAATAAAAGGAAGAAAATCATTACCATAACCAGGAATAAGGAGGAGGGTGTGGGGGTTATTGTTGTTCCTGTCTGGCACACATTCAGTATTGGCAGACCATACTGAGATGTGCTGAGGACAATGATAAGATAGGCCTTGCTAAAGAACTTCTTAACACTGGCTAACCATGTTAGGAATGTACTGATGCAAGAGCCACGGAGAACAGTAGGGGTGTGCACGGACCCCCGCTCCGCTTCACTTGCAGATCCGCGATTTTTGGAGCGGGCCGCTTCGCCCCACCCCTGCTCCGCCCACTTCCGCTCCGCTCCGCTCGGAGCTCCGGATCCGGATCGGAGCTCCGTTTCCCCCCCCATAGGCTTGCATTGAAAGCTAAAAAATTATACAACTTTTTTTCTGTTCAAGTTAGAAACCTCACGTTTGGCACCATGACACCTCATGGGGGTATACATACGCACGCCAAGTTTCAAAGCAATCCCATCATCCCCTGATTTTTGGGGAATTTTTGAAAATTGGGCACCCCATTCACACCCCTTTCGATAGCTCCGTCAATTTGCACTTTAGGAACCTCAAACTTGGCACCATGATAGCTTATCCATGTGTCCCCATGGACGCCAAGTTTCAAGGCAATCCCATCATCCCCTGATTTTTGGGGAATTTTTGAAAATCGGGCACCCCATTCACACCCCTTTCCATAGCTCTGTCAATTTGCACGTTAGAAACCTCAAACTCGCCACCAGGATAGCTTATCCATGTGTCCACACGCATGCCAAGTTTCAAGCAAATCCCATCATCCCCTGATTTTTGGGGAATTTATGAAAACCCAACACCCCTTTCCATAGCTCCGTCAATTTTGCACGTTAAAAAAAAACCTCAAACTCACCACCATGACAGCTTATCCAGGGATACATACGCCGCACGCCGAGACTCAAGGCAGTCCCATCATCCCCTGTTTTTTGGCGGGGCTTAAACCTGCAAAATTTGGAACTTCCAAAACTCCAATTGAGCGCAGGAAGGACTTCTCCCCTGAGTCAAAGCCACACACACACAACATCCCTGCGAGGTGGGCAGGGGAGGAGGGAGGAAAGGCAGGCAGGCAGGCATGCAGCTGGCATTTCTGGGGGCATAAGGAAGTGAGCCAAGGATAAGCCAGTAATGCATATAAAATGGAATAAATAAACAAATAAATAAACGAAGGAGGGGTGGAATTAAAAGCAGCAGTGTTGCTGAATAAACAGCAAGAAGAACTTTTTTAAAAAGGCTATATCTGTCTTTTACCAGCAATAGGGGGACGTGCCCGGGGGAGAGGGAAGCAGCTGCCAGTTCAGCTCAAGAAAGCCATTGCTTCACCATGAGAGCTCTAAGAAGTAAATGCTCACTTCAACTCATAATAGGCATCGCTCCACCACTAAGAAGTAAACGCTCACTTCGACTCATGATAGGCATTGCTCCACCGTTTTACTCTCTTTGGAAGGCTCTAATGGCCTTCCAGTGCAGGAGAGAGTGGGGGCACGTCCACGATGAGATGCCCTAGGGGAGCTCATCCCCTTGCACCACATCTTTTCAGTTGTTCCCCAAAGTTAGGGTGGGTAGCAGTGCTGTGTTTCTATCTCTTATTCTTGGCTTAGTATATGATTTCAGGTTGTGTTTGTGCATTTGGTGGGGCTACTGTGTTAAAAAACACTGGGAAAAGTCCGTTCAGATGAAGAAAGAGAAGTTTCCCAGAATCCCAAGTTACCCGTTTTGCCTATGCCCTCCTCTAACTTTGGGATCATGTGATCATGACCGGGAGCTGACTCTGCCCCTCAGCCCTTTGAAAAAGGTATTTTTCCCGCCGATTTTTTAAAAAATTCTAGCGTGCGACCCGCACAACGCAGAGAGGTGAGAGTAGTCTCAAAATGACCCCCATCCACGACTCTCTGTGCACAAGAATTTTCAGAACGATAGCTTAAAAATCAACCCAGTTATCCCCGATTGTTTTCCGCAATGCAATCCTATGGGCGAAATGTTTCAAGATGGTGATCGGAGCGCTCCGCCTGAACTAGGAGCTCCGAAAAAAGGCCGCTTCTCTTCGCCTTGCTTCTAGGGGTCCGCGGTCCGCTTCTACTCCGCCTCTGGGTAAGGCGGAGCAGGCCAATCCGCTACTGCTTCTCCACTCCTAATCGGAGCGGAGCACATGCCTACAATACAGTACTGAAGGCACCATGATCACGTGTTTCCTTAACCCTTATATGGTATATTCATGCTGAACAAACACTAACAAGCACCTTCTGTGCACGAGGTAGTCATGTATTCAACAACCAATCATAGCTTGTGAACAAGGAATGTAACCATTTAGCTCTTAATAAAATCAGGATGGGGCGACCTGTTTGGGATGCCTCATCTTCATGCAGTTGGACTCCTTGCCAGTTATTTACCACAGGAGGGTAATTAACGATAATAACAACGTGGGAGGAATCGGAGCCGCTTTCCTGTCTGTCTCTGCGTAGCAAGTGTACTGTCCCTCCCCCTCGCCGCCTCCAGTTTCCCCAAACCCTCTCATTCTCTCTGTTGCTCTGCTTGGTTTGTCCTTTCCCCTCCCCCACACTCCGTATGTGTGTGTTTTGTCCCTTGAAAATCTCTCCTTAGTGACCCTCCCCACCATGTCCTTTTTATTTAATCACACACACTCCTGCCTCGTGTGCGTTCCTCTCACCCACGCCCGCCTCTCCGTGCCTTTTCTGGCTTTTTTTTGCCCCCCCAAGGGAAAATCCATCTCTTTCCTTTTGCCCGCCCCACTGCCCTTTCTCAAAGTCAGAGTTCAGCTTTCTCTGACCCTCTCACCAATTTACTTCCCCATCTTGGGCCCCCAAATCTTTCAAGTCTTGCCTGCAATGTTCTTTTATTCACTCTCTTTTCCTCTGATCACCTTCATTTTTCCCTGCCTCCCCTCTAGCCTTGTTTTGGTCAGTTTGCCTCATGTGGAGATGGCAGTGGCCGGAAGGCTGCGCTGGTCCGGGCGGCGAGCACATGGCTTTATTTTGGTGCCCAAGCCTCATGCGAAGGGGGGTGGCGGCGGTGGCAGCTGGAAGGCCGCACTGGTGGTCTGGGTAGCATACACACAGCTTGATTTTGCTGCCCAGGTCTCATGCGAAGGTGGTGGTGGTGGTGGCTGGAGGGCCGCACTGGTCCAGGTGGCGCGCACACAGCTTGATTTTGCTGCCCAGGCCTCATATGGAGGCGGAGGTGGCTGCAGGCGGCTTGATTTTGCTTCCTGGACCTGCCTGAGCTGCACGTGATGGTGCCAAAGAAGGGGGGCAGCAGCAGCAGCAATGCGCAGGTGCGCAGGTGAGGCAGCAGCAGCAGTAGATCAGGTACCACAGCAGCCTTTCTGTCAACCCGGTGAAGTGAGGTGGTGGGCAGGAAAGGGGTCTAGTATCTCCCTTTCCCAGAGCTTTGGACTATTGAATGGTGATCTATAATTGGTTTGTGTTGCACAGCGGCCTGTTGACTTCTGTAAAAAGCATCATCCAGCCTTCAAGGGGTTATTCTTCAATGCTGTTAAAATTATTACTTATTCTTGCAATTTGAAATAAATTTAGCAGTTTCAAGTTTTGTGCTTTTTATTTTTTCTACAAAACATGTTCTTAAAAATTGAAGTTGGCAATTTGGGGGTGGTGGTGCAAGTAGCTCGCCTTGCCTAGGGCACAAAATAGTCTGGCACTGGCCCTGGGTGCAGCATCAGCACCGACTTGAGGGGGAAGGGGGGGTTCTGTGGTTTATAGAAACATAATCTCCCTCTCTAGGCTTCCTGTTTAATCGAGTGCTGGTCTAGAGTGTCTTTATTTTGTGTTGGGTACTCATGACAGATTAGGGATTCTGCTGGTGTACCACCCACCCCGCTGCCCAACAGTCTCCCTGCCTGAGCTGATGGAGGTTGTCTTGGATCTGGTGTTGAGGACCCCCAAGATGAAGGTTCTGGGGGATCTCAACTTCCATGCTGAGGCTCCTGTATCCGGGGCGGTTCAGGACTTCATGTCCGCCATGACAACCATGGGGCTGTCTCAACATGTCATCAGCCCAATGCATGCAAAAGGACACTCACTTGATTTGGTTTTCTCGACTGGGCAGTAGGATGGTGATCTGAAAGTGGCGGTCAGATCACTTTCTATTGAGGTTTAGACTTTCGGCAGCCTTTTCCCTCTGCAAGGGTGGGGGGCCTATTAAAATGGTCTGCCCCTGGAGGCTAATGGACTCCGATGGATTCCAGAGGGCTCTGGGGGATTTTCCCGCTGGTATGGCTGGTGCTCCTGTTGAAGTCCAGGTTGCTCTGTGGAATGCAGAGATGACTCGGGTGGTTGACATGATTGTGCCCAAGCGCCCTCTACCTCTGAGCAGAACCTGGCCAGCTCCTTGGTATACACCTGAGCTGAGGGCAATGAAGCAAGAGGGGAGACGGCTAGAACGCAGGTGGAGGAAAACTCGCCTGGCACCAACACTGTTATCTTTTAGGCGCCAGGTCAAGACTTTTCTCTTTTCCCAGGCATTTAACACCATTTAACAATGCTAAGTTTATTTTTTAATGGACCCCCAGAACTGTTGTTTTTAAATGGATACTGTTGTTTTTATACTGCTGTTTTTATGTTTTAAATTTTTGTATACATTTAATGTTCACTGTTTTTAACGGCTCCTGGGTGCTGGGCTGCTGTGGACCTAAGGGACCTGGTGGAGCTGAGTGTTTGTCTGCCCCGCCCCCTGCAGGTATTAAAGACTTCTGGCTGCTGGAGGCGCGAGCCTACGGCGCGAGCCGAAGGACGAGAGCCAAAGCGCGAAGCCAATCGAGTGGAACATTTACTCTGGAGGAAGAAACCCAGCCTTGGACCGATTCCTGAAGCCTAGCAAGTAGGGTGCTCAGGCATACTCCCTCTGATACAAATGCTCAAATAACCTATAGGACTGAACAAGAAGGAAAGAGGATTTTGTTGGCAGAGACGAAGCTCCAAACATAACCTCCCAAAGATAAGAGTTTTTAACTTCAATTTTATATGGACATTTTAACTTACTTTTTTCTCATTTATTCAATTTTAATGGTTCATCAAACAGGGAATCTGCTTGGCACTTAAGTGTGTTTTTACTATAATTTTTAAACAATTTTTAACAATTTTTTACAACAAATTGGAGGAGGTGAAGGGGAGGGTGAGGGAGCGAACAAACGAAGGGGAGTAAATAAGTTCTCCACCTTAGACTGGGTGAAAATTGGAATCATGGTGTTTACAAGAAGGATTTATAAAGATTTGGGTCTTACCCCTTGCCAACAATATCGTTCTCCAGAGCCACGGAAGAGACAAATTAAAATCACTCAGTTTTTTAAGCATGAGGAGGAAGGGGGAAAATCAGGAGAACTGTTTAAGTCCATGCAGGATGATTCCTCGCCAGAACTTAAAATGCTGGATTGGTCAGTAGATCTTAAAGGGGCCTTACAAGAACCTAAATCTACGATGTCTATATTAGATCTAGCATCACAGCTGGCCCTGGCTGAGATCCATGACTCCCTACTTGAAGCACAGCGGGTCGTCGAGGGAGAGGGAGAAGAAGTAATTAATGTAGAAGCTGAGGAAGAACCTGTGCAGAATCAATCATTTAATTGCGTAGCTAATATCTCAAGAAAGAATTACAACACAATCTCCTTGCAAACAGAGGATACAGGAAAGGAATTTCTTCAGATGGAAGGGCAGTTACTTATGATATCTAAAGAACTAGCCCTCATTAAAAACTTTTTGGCAGAAAGTAACAGGTTGTTAACAACTCTGACTGAATGCTTTAATTCGCAGGAGAGGAACCAGCTGGTAAAAGGTAATGATGATAGCAAAACTCAAATAGAGTCGTCAAACAAGAAGTTATGCAACTCCAGAAAGAACCAGTCTAAAGGAAATAAAAAAGTGGCTCAAAATGGGGAGCATAAGAAACAAAAGAAAAGCAAAAACATGAAATCATCTAAAAAGCAGGAGAAAAAAGTACGGTGTTGCCGGAGAAAGGATTTTCAGAGGTTGTTTGATTTGCTGGATGTATCTAAAAAGGCCAACCCTATCAAGCCTCGACAGAAAGAGCAGGAGGAAAGGGGAAAAAGGACAAAGAGCAAAGGATCACTTAAAGCCCTTACTAAACAATGTAGTGGTGAAGTAGATCTTGCTTTGAGTAATGTGTCCAGTGATCAGGATTTGGAACTGTTGCGAGATCCCTGGGAAGACGTTCTTTGTAAGGCTCAGGTAAAGTTGGAGGATGATATTCAAGGTATTAAGCAGGGTGCTGCTATTTTTCAGCCCGAACCAGTGCTGGTCTCTACTGTAAGAGCCAATTGGAATTTGGTGATGATCCCTTATAAGCTGGTGTTTGTGAACTATCCCAAACCGTGGGGCAATCTTGCCCAGTCAGCTCGTGTCTCACATTTTTTGCATATGGTAAACAGTATTATGCCAGGTGCATTGCACTTTAACAACATTGTGAATATAGAATACTTATATTATGATGGAATAAGAGCACGTGCTGTTGTTACATTTAGTGACCAGGGCATAGCAAGTTGTATTTATAGAGCAAAAAGGGAATTTTTAGTAAGTAATATAGTTTTAGCAAGATTTTTTGAAAATCAGGCCCCTTTGGCCCCTTTATTTGATGCTCTAGACAGGAAACCCAGTGAGAACATAATGGGAGTTAGGAATCACACTGAAAATCTAATTGATCTAAATTGGTCCTGTGACATCAATCAAGCTCCTACTCAGTTAGAGAAACAGGATAAATTGAGGATTAAAGTAAACCCAACAATGGGATCACAGCATTTTGATAATGGAAAGTTAGGTTTAGACATTGCAGAGGAGACTGCTCTCCTGAATTCTTTTCAGGTCTTGCCAGATTTTGCACAGGAAGAGATTTTGGAAAGGTTAGAATCATTGAAAAACCATCTAAGGGAAATAAATCTAGGGAAACCTAAGCCTTATGATGGAGGAGGACTTCAAAAAGAAGAAGAGCTAAAAATAGTGGTGGATGCAGGAGATAGTAGGATGGCTCAGATTTCAACAAGTAATTCAATAAAAATGAGCCCAGTTAATCTTTCAGGTTTGATCCAAAATAGAAATGAATGCATTGCTTCTAAACCCAAGAAAGGTGTCGACTCAAACAGCATAAACTGGCAAGCTATGAGGTTCCTGGAGGAAGGGGAGTTGGGATGTATTAATCAGCCCATTGTGACCACACATTCTAAGACAGACATCATTCATCCTTTGAGTTCTAATGTGAGTGTATTAAGTCCCTTTATGGAGGAATTGACGTGTCTGGATACGGAGTATATTCAACCCACTAATCAATTAGAAAAGGCAGTCAAAATTAGTTGATTAGGAGAGCTAATTGATTTAGGGAGGGAGGATTCATTGTCAGCTAGATTTTCATCTCATGCATATCTTAGTCCCCACAATCACACTAGCAGGCCAGTTAAATTTCTCTCATGGAATGTATCGGGCTGGAGGTCTTGTCAGCAGGGAGTTGACCTGAAGGAATTCCTTTTTGACTTTGATGTGATTGCCCTCCAAGAAACTTGGCTCATAAATAATGAGAATATCCTCCCAGGTTATATTGTTTGGAATGATCCTGCTCGGAAAATGAAGAATAAGGGCAGAGCAGTTGGAGGATTAGCAATTCTTGTCAAGGAAGATTTAGGTTGGGTTGGTGAGCTGGTGTGTAATAGTTTTGCTCCACAAAATAGTTTAGTAATTAGGTTAAAAACCCCAGGTTTATCATTATTATTAGTAAATATTTATATACCACCACTCAACTCACAGTATTATTTTCAGGATGTCTGGCTTCTTTTGGAACATTTGGTGGAGGATTTAGGTACGAGATTCCCGAATGATTTAATTATCATGTTGGGTGATTTTAATGCCAGAATTGGCTCCAATCCTTCACAATCTGCTGAGCGTTGGGGTCTTCATGAAGACCTCCAGGAGATCTATTACTGGTCCTCCAGAGATAGGAAAGTAAATAAGGCGGGTCGGAATTTGTTGGAGTTAACCTATAAATTAGGGCTTCAAATTTTAGGTCCCAGTGATACCGGGCTTCTTTATCCATATACATATTTTACACATTCAGCTGGCAGTGTTATAGATTACATTTGTGTCCCTAGACAGAATGTTCATCTGTTCCCAGGAATTAGGGTAACAACAAGAGAAGAGAGTGACCATCAACCCATTTCAACTCACTTAATTTTAGAATCAGATTGTAGATTAGTGACCCAGTTAGACAAGTATGTGTCAAGTAGGCTAGACATTGTTAGTGAGAAAAGAATAAGATGGGAGCATGTGAATACCCAGAATCTCAAATCCTGTCTGAAATCAAATGAGGGAATAGCCCTGGGAAATCTGATATGTGCTCTGGATACAAACATTGAGTCTGTGCTGTCTGCATACCAAACAATTTGTTCACAAATTAAACCCTGGTTACTAAAAAGGGACAGTAGAAATGGTCTGAGGAATATAAAAAGTACTTGGTTTGATGCAGATTGTAGAGTTTCAAGGAATAGACTGAGAAAACAAATGAGGATTGCTCGTGATACCTTGGACAATGAAGCACATGTACTTATGCTTAAACTTAGGCGAAATTATAAGAAATTACTCATAGATAAGAAAATTAATTATTATGCAAAAAGTTGGTTAGAGTTGGAACAGGCGGCCAGAAACAAAAATTCAGCAAGTTTTTGGCGTATGGTATCTGCCAGATTTAGAACAGACAATTATAGTGTAGAGATTCCTGTATCTGCTAAAGTATGGGAAGACTTTTATTTCGAACTATTTAGGGATAAGGCAAACGGGGAAGGAATAAATGTTGCAGAAGACATTGATGCCATTCCCAAATGGCCTCCAATTTTAAAACAAGAAATAAAGCCTCTCATTCTCATGTTAAAGAATAACAAGGCTCCTGGAGAAGATTTTTTGCCGCCAGAACTTTTTAAAGACAATGTTGACTGGTGGGCTTCTGTTCTTGCAGGCCTCTACACTCATATAAGTAATACTGGTCGTATACCTAATGGATGGAAACTTAGCATAGTAATTCCCTTATTTAAAAAAGGTGATCGCAGAGACCCCAGTAACTATAGACCTATCAGTTTAATAGATATCCCTGCAAAAATCTATGCCAGATTCTTATACCAAAAATTAGAGGAGTGGGCGGAACAAAATGCTATTTTGGTAGAAGAGCAGGCAGGTTTTAGGCAGGGAAGGTCTGTTATTGATAATTGTTTCACACTATCTCATTTGATATCTAAATACACCTCAAAGGGTGGACAGCTCTTCACAGCATTCATCGATTTAACTGCAGCCTTTGATTCAATTAATAGAAGTCTTCTCTGGGATAAGTTGGCTAAAACAAACATTGATCAGAGACTCCTTTTTCTTATAAAGATCCTCTATACAGATACCCGTTTAAAGGTTAGAACAGGGGTAAACCAAGCTTTAACAAACGACATTCCCACAAGTAAAGGAGTTCGTCAGGGTTGTATTCTTGCGCCATTCCTCTTCAATTTCTATGTTAATGATGTAGTTTCCGCACTACATAGTCAAGAGCTTCATATGCCAAGGATACTGGATAAATCGTTGAATATCCTCCTTTATGCGGATGATATGATTTTGTTTTCTACCACACAGGTTGGTTTGCGGAGGCTTCTGAGAAAATTTAGTTTATATTGCAGAGAAAATGATTTAACGATTAATGGTAAGAAATCAAAAGTGTTAGTCTTTGGAAAGAAAAAGAAGCGATATAAGTGGGTTTTGGATTCTAATGAAATTGACCAGGTGGATTCATTTATCTATCTTGGCTTAGAGTTTACTTCCTCAGGTTCTTGGGCACTGCAGTTAAAAAGAAACGAACTAAAGGCAACGGTGTGTGCAAAATCCTTGAACAAACTCTTGAATTATAGACATCCTGGTTCTCTTTTGCCAGTAATTAATGTGTACAAGGCTAAAGTGTTGCCGATAATAATTTATGGGGCTGAAATCTGGGGCTTTTCTAAAAGTAGGGAAATAGAAAGGGTCCAAAACCGTTTCTTTCGTATGATTCTAGGGGTTGCATTTGCCTGTCCAGCATACGTGCTTAGATCGGAATTAGGTATCTTGGCTGTTTTAGACCAAATACATTGTAGGCTATTTAATTATTGGTTCAAGCTAGTGTCGATGAATGAAGCCAGGCTTCCAAAGATGTGTCTTCTCGAGCAGATGGCCAAACCTTTAAAAACTTCCTGGCTTTATAAATTTAGTAAGATGCTACCAAACTATGGCTTTAGTCTGCAGGCACTTAGCATTTCAAACACCAATATAAGAAATGCCATTAAACTCAGGATTTCAGATATTAGAAGGCAGTCTGATATAGCGGCAGTGTCAAAATCAAGGGCCATGAAATGGCTAGCCAAAACAAAATTCCATTTCAAAGAAGAAAAATATTTGTTTTTTGTTATGAAACGGGCCCATCGAGTAGCCTTTACCCGGCTTCGATTCGAGCTGATGGACACAATGATGTTACAGGGTAGATTCCAAGGTATTCCATCGAAAGATAGGCTATGTATATGTGGCAACCCTGAAATTGAAGATTTAACTCACTATTTACTTGAATGTTGTTTATATTCAAAATGTAGAGAACATTATCTATCTATGTTTTTAATACGCATGAGAGACTGGTCAGCCAAGGATAAATTGGCCTTTCTCCTACGCGGTTCTAACTATTTTGTGACCCAGAGGGTTGCTCTCTTCGCTCTTAAAGCAGCCAGTATAAGGAAAAAAGAATTAGAAAAAATGGATTAATTAATAAGTTTTTATCAAATGTTGCAATATATGTGGGGTTTTATTAACTGTTAGTCATATATAATGTATTAATTATGAACTGTATATTGTTTTAGAATTTTAAATCATAAATTTTAAGTATTTGTTTGTTTTTAATAATATGTGATTTTTTTGAAATGGTCAGTAGACTTATTCAATAAAGGTATTCATTCATTCATTCATTCATTCATTCATTCATTCACTGTTTTTAACTTTTGTAAACTGCCCAGAGAGCTTCGGCTATGGGGTGGTATATAAATGTAACAAATAAATAAATAAATAAAATAAATGCTGAGTCTGATCGAACACAGATTAAAGCTCACCATCGAGCCTACTCTGTGGCAGTGAGGGTGGCAAAGAGATAGTTCTTTTCCACCAGCATTGCATCTTCTCAGCATTGCATCTGTCTTGCGGAGCTTTTCCGTGTGGTTCATGGCCTGTTACACTCTGGGCCAGGGTGAGAGATGGTGGAACCCTCGGTAGCATGCTGTGACAAATTTGCATGGCACTTTGAAGATAAAGTCGCTCAGATTCGTCATGAATTGGACACCACACTTAATGCAGCTCTACTAATAGAGGTGTTCAGAGCGCAGTCTGGTCCAGTTTTATTGGATGAGTTTCAGTTACTGAGGCCCGAGGATGTGGACAAGGTGCTTGGCCAAGTTCGGTCGACCACCTGTGTTCTTGCCCCTTGCCCCTCATGGCTCATTACATCCAATAAGGAGGGGATTGCTGGCTGAGTCCAGGAGGTTGTAAATGCCTCCTTGAGAGAGGGAGTGGTGCCAGCCTCTTTAAAAGAGGTGGTAATTAGACCACTCCTGAAGAAGCCTAACTTGGACCCAGAGGCTGTTAACAATTATAGGTTGGTGGCTAATATCCCTTTCCTGGGCAAGGTGCTTGAGTGAGTGGTTTCAGGACAACTCCAGACACTCTTGAATGAAACAGATTATCTAAATCCATTTCAATCGGCCTTCAGGGCCAGATCTACACGTCGTTGCGAAGGCGCTTGCATGCGTCTGGAGTGCGCCCTGAAGCTCATCGAGACACATAGGCTTACTTTCAAAGCGCATTTTCCTGGCTTTTGGGCGCTGTTATTTAGTCCGTCTTAAGTGAATTTAAGGCGTCCCTTCTTCCAACGTGTGTAACAATTATTCGCTCTTTCCTCCCCGCCCCGCTCTGCCCAGACTTATTTTGTTGCCTTTTGACTTCCAATACCATTTCCGGTGCGAACAGCAGCATCCATCTTTAATCATCACCTTTCCCGCGTGCGAGGACAGGTGAGGTCGGTTCCATTTTCCTCATTGCTTTCCTCTGTTGCCTTTCCCATTTTTTTAAATTTTTTTAGTAGTTAATAGGGATGCACATATGTGCTTGTTCAGTTAGGGTTAATCTGCTTTTTACAGAGCGGCGGCTATTGTGCTTTAAAGTCTATAGCCAACCCACGAATCCGGTGCGAAAAGCATCGATCTTTACTCTTCACCTTTCCCGCGAGCGAGGAGAGGGAAGGTGGGTGGATTCCATTTTCCTCATTCCTTTCTCCTTTTGCCTTTCCCATTTGTAATTTTTTTTTAGCTCTTAATAGGGATGCGCATATGTGCATATTCGGTTAATCTGCTCTTTACAGAGCGGCGGCTATTGTGTGTATAGTCTATAGGCAACCCACAAATCCGGCGCAAAAAGCAGCATCCATTTTTACTCCCGCCAGAGGGGAAGGGGGAGGGGGAGGTTTCCATTTTCCTCAGTCCTTTCCTCCGTTGCCTTTCCCATTTTTAATATTTTTTTAGCTCTTAATAGGGATGCACATAAGTGCTTGTTCGGTTAGGGTTAATCTGCTCTTTACAGAGCGGCGGCTATTGTGCTTTAAAGTCTATAGGCAACCCACAAATCCGGCGCGAAAAGCATCCATCTTTACTCTTCACCTTTCCCGCGAGCGAGGAGAGGGAAGCTGTGTTCTCATTAACTTCTTTCTTTAGAAGAAAATGCCGATGTTTTTATGTCTGCTGATGAATGCATGTTCTCTTTTTAATGTATTCTTCCCCCTGCCTCATGGCATATTTTTTTTAACTCTAATGTTGAATGCAATGCTTGCTTATAAAGCTTTTGCATGCCTTTCTTCTAAGTAGAACAGCTTGTGTACACTGAGGTCATTTTCAATTTCATTTCTTAAAGTAAGAACAGATACTTTCGTCATCCACACACACACCTTTCCCAGCCCATTCCACCCCACCCCAACCCTCCTAACATTACCCTTTATCAACCATGAAGTCCTTTTCTTCACTGGTCAATTTCCTTTTTCTTTAAATCACAGTGTTCCTTTTTGGCTGCTGAAGTTTACATTTATCTCTTAGAAGTGATATTTCAGTTCAGGACTTTACCTATTTTGTTTAGTCTCCCACCCACCCCCACTCCTCTCCCCTCAACCTTCCTTGCATTTCCCTCATGCTTGTAATTGTTCTTCATATTTCAGGTAACGGTTGTATGTGGAGAGTTATTCCAAGTACAATAATTTTAAAAGTGAGTGTGTTTTTATTTTTTGTGACATATTAAAAAATTACATTCTGTTAGCAATTCTGCTAAGTTATCATTGACCTAACATTAAAACCAAATAAAGGAATTAATGAGTTTCAGCACGAGATATATTAATAAATTAATAATATTATAAATATTTTTATTCTTCGTAATTCCTAGATTTGAGAATGGCAAGTGGCAGTAAGGGGCGAGGCATCTCATGGCGTCACCCAGAAATTCTGGATTTGCTTGACGTATGTGGGGAAGAAAAAATTTAGGAGCAACTGAGGGCAAGCCATCGGAACATTGATTCATTTGAAGTGATAGCACAGGAACTACAAAAGAGGGGGCACGACCGAACAGCTGTAGAGTGCAGGAGGAAAAGCCAAGCTATGAGACTTGACTATCGTAGAGTGATCATGCACAATGCAAAGTCAGGTAACAATGCAACCACCTGTCCCTACTTCTCACAGCTACACAGCATTCTCAGGGGTGATGCTACAATTAGACCGAAGCGTGTAGTATCAAGTTTAGAAATTACAAGGACCATCAGGCAGCAGCAGCTCATCCAGAAGTTCCTCGAACATGAGTTATAGTTCCTCACAGGAAGAAGATCATGTCCCTCTTGAAACTCTGAATACTGAGGACCTTTACAATGGTGAGTAATGTTCTTTTTATTCGTATATTTCTCCCTTAACAAAAGGAAAACTGTGTATTAAGTATTGGTTGTTTTTACTACTCACAGATGAACAGGTCAGCATGGATTCAGATCCAAATATTAGCTCTACATTTACAGATCAAGAGCAAGCACCAATTACTGTGGATCAAGGTTTGCTTTTGTTAAAGATGGGCTGGCAATGTTTTGGGTTTTCAACCTGTTATGACCTGGGTAGCATTGGCTGCAAGTAATCATATGTTTGCCAATGCAATAATGATATATATTAATCTTGTTACTTTTTAGATTTGTGATTTTTAAAACATTAATAATGATATATATTAATAGTGTAACTTTTTATATTTCTAATTTTAAAAACATGGACCATTTTGACAATGTTAACTATTGAAAGAGAAGCTGAGTTAATCTTTTTCAACTTATATTCACAGAAACAGCATCAACCAGCAGCACTGCAGCTGATGCACAACAGCAAGCATGCAGCACTGATTAAACGGCCGTTAGTGTTTTCACCATAACTGTCAAAGTAGTGTGGAAATAACATAAAACTAGTTAAATGTTAATGTAGTTGTTTAACCTGTTGTAAAAGGGTTGTTCTAGTTTCAATGTTTTTTTTAGTATTTACCACATTTACCTTTAGTGGTTTAATGGAGGTGTAGCAGATGCTGTACGTCCCCAGAATGCTGATTAAACCTCCTATTGTGTTTTCACCATCACTGTGATATTAGTTTTTTTTAATTTTTTATTTTAAAACTCAAAATAAACATCTTACAAAAGAACAACAACACAACATACTACATACATTTAAATAAATGTTGAATACATATATATTGAGTAAATATTATCTATTACCTATCCTATCATACAATATAACCATTCTTAACATATAAGTGCCCCCCCCCCACCTCGGGATCTATTCCTGCTTCCAAAATCTCATGCTTTCTTCCGCTGGCGGTTTCCCACTTCCCCTAGAAAACACAAATATTAGGAACTGTTTCCAAATTCCTTCAAACTCATTTATTTTGGTTATACCTTTCCTCGATTTAATATTACAAGTCAACTTATCATTAATAGCTATATCCCATATTTCTTTGTACCATTCTTCAATAGAATATTCCCCTTGGATCTTCCAGTTCCTAGCTACAATCAATCTTGCTGCAGTCAGCAAATTCGTTATCAGTTCCTTAATTTCCTTTTTACATTTAAAATCTTCTTCAAATAGTGACAGCAATGCAACTTTTGGTGTTCGTTCTATCTTCATTTCCACAATTTCTTCAATCTCCAAAAACACCATCTTCCACAATTTTTGAACATAGTTACATTCCCACCACATATGCAAATACGTTCCTTTAACCCCACAACCTCTCCAACAATTTTCTGATTGCTGATTGTTTATCTTATTCAATCTAACCGGAGTTAGGTACCACCTCCATACAATTTTAAAATAATTCTCTTTTATTCTTACTGACATATTTCTCAACGCTCTTTGTTTCCATAATCCCTCCCAACCCTGTTGTCCTATTTGTACCTTCAAATCTGTCTCCCAAACCATTTTACCCGAATTATCCACCATCCCTTTCTCCACCAATATTCTATATATTTCACTCATCAACCCTTTTAACACTGTTCTTTTCTCCCTTTCATTTTCTTTCTTAACTATTAGTTCCTCAAACTTCGTTAATTCTCTACAATCTCCATTATCTCTTTAGTCCACTGTTCTAATTGCCTATAATTTAACCAAGTTAATTTTTTATCCTTAAGAACCTCTTCCATATCCTCTCTTGTGTTCATTCCTCTTAACCATTCCCTTAATTTCATTTTATTTTTTTCTATTAAAACTTTACTTAATCTACTCTTTAATTCCTCCGGGAAATTCTTCAACATTATTACCGGTGACAAAGGAGAGCTGCTTGGAAGCAGCTCCCCTTTATATTTACTCCAAATTTCCCAGTGAGACCTCAGAAGCGGGTTATTTATACTTTCCACCAATTTTTTTTCCTTCCATAAAAAATACATTTTCCAAATTAGTCTCTATATTACTTGTAGTTTTATCTTCCATCCAATCTAATTCCCCTAATCCTATAATTGCCTCCACAATATGTCTTAGTCTATTAGCTACATAGTATAATTTAATATTCGGGAGACCCAATCCTCCCTTTTTTTGGCTTAAATACCATTTACTTTTATTTACCCTCGCTTTCTTATCACCATTACAATAATTATTTATAATCCTTTGCCAACTTTTTAGCTCTAATTCTGAAATTTTTATTGGTAGCATCCTAAACACAAAATTAATCTTTGCTAAAATCTTCATTTTTATTAATGCTATTCTTCCAAACCACGATAAATTTAACCTTTTATATTTCTCCAATTTTGCTAAAATCTCTTTTTTTAACACATTTAAATTCTCTTTCTCTAAACTTTCTAACTTCTGCGTAATTTTTATTCCCAAATATCTAATCTGATTCTTAACTCTCAATTTTCTTCCCTTTTCTTCCCAATCCTTCTCTTCCTTTTTAGTATAATTAAACAACATCATTTCTGATTTAGACCAATTTATTCTTAACCCCGTGATATCCTCAAATTCTCTCAATTGCTGTTTAATTCTCCCCATCTTCTCTATTGGATTTTTTACCGTCAACAACATGTCATCTGCAAACATATTCAATTTAATTTCTTTCATACTACCTATTCCTTCAATCTCCTCATCTTCTCGTATTGCATTCGCCAATAATTCCATTACCATTACAAATAGGACTGGTGAGAGCGGACATCCTTGCCTTGTCCCTCTGGCTAGTCGTATCTTATCTGTCACACCATCATTCACTACCACTACGGCTGTATTTTGAGAGTATAACTGTTCTATTATCGCTTTAAATTTATTTCCAAACCCCATTTTATTTAAAACCATCTTTAAAGCTTGCCAGCTCAAACAATCAAAAGCCTTAAAAATATCCAGTGCCAGAATTCCCGCTTTAACCCTAGACTTATTTATCACCTGTATTACATTTAATACTCTTCCCACTAAATTAGACATCTGTCTACCTGCTACAAATCCACATTGGTCCTCCCCTATATATTCCTCTATAAATTTATTCAACCGCCTTGCTAAAATAGTTGAAAGAATCTTAGCATCTTGGTTTATTAATGAAATAGTTCTATATGAATCAGGGACAGTCAAATCTTTATCTGGTTTTGGTATTAAAATTATTAATGAATGTTCCCATGATTCTGGTGTTCTTTCCCCTTCCAATATGGAATTATACAAATTCAATAATTTTGGTACTAAAATTCTTTTAAAAACCTTATAATATTCTGGGCCTAGACCATCTACCCCTGGTGATTTACCCAGCTTCAAATTCTCAATTACTTCTTCTACTTCTCCTTGAGTTATTACCTTTTCCATTAACTCCTTATGCTCTATTTTTATTCTTTTCTTTATATACTTTTCTATATAAGCTTCCAACTTTTGTTTTTGAATATCCTTTCCCTTATACAATTCTTGATAAAACTCCTGAAAAATCTTTACTTTATCCTTCATTGTATGACAATACTTCCCTTGTTTATCCTTCAAAATCCCTATCCCATTCCTGGCTTTTTCTTTTTGTGTGAGTCTGGCAAGCAATCTAGAATTTCTATTACTGTTTTCAAAATACTCCCTTTTCATATATATTAAATTTTTTTGAACCTCCTCTAAATTTAAATTTTCTAATTGTTTTTTCTTTGCTTGTATTTCTATTAATTTATATTTATTTTTAAATTGCCAATAATCTTTCTCCATTTTCTTAATCTCTTCCTCCAATTGTTCCTGCTCTGCTACTTGTTGCCTCCTTAAATTACACATTTCTCTAATACATATCCCTCTTGATACTGCCTTCATGGTATCCCAAACTACTGCCCTTGACGTTCCTCCCTTCTCATTAATTTCCCAAGACTCTGTCAATTCTCTTTGCATTTTTTCTACCACCTTATTATACTTCAAAAGTTTTGTGTTTAGTTTCCACCTAAATGCTTCTTTATAATTCTTTTTAACTCTAAACTCTAAACTTAGCAATGCATGGTCTGTTACCTTTATTACCCCCATTTCCATTTTACATACCTTACTTGCAAACTCTTTTGAAACCATTATATAATCTATTCTAGAGTATGTCTGATGAACTGAGGAGTAGTAAGAAAATCCCGAATTCGATCCATTCAGTAAACGCCAACAATCTACATAATCTTTTTCTTTTACTAGTTTATTTAATATAGTAATATTATTTCTTTTTTCCACATTTGTGGGGTTTGATCTATCCACTCTATTATCCATTACCATATTAAAATCCCCAGCTAAAATAAGATATCCTTCCCTAAACTCCTCTATTTCATTAAATAAATCCATAAAAAACTCTCTGTGTCTCTCATTAGGGGCATAAACATTAACTAATGTATATTGTTCACTTTCAATTTGCCCCTTTATCATAAGATATCTACCATTATCATCCTTTTTTACAGTTTTCAATATGAATCCACTTTTTTTTGAAATCAAAATTGCTACTCCATTTTTTTTTTGACGTCCCTAATGACTTTTCATAATAGACTGACCACTTTGTCCGAATTTCATTTACGCCGTCAAGTTTTTGGTGTGTTTCTTGCATCATAATTATATCAGATCTTTCTTTATTTAACATTTGTTCTATTCTCTTCCTTTTCACGACTGCCCCCAGACCTTTAACATTAAGCATTGATACTTTAATTTTCTTATTCATATTCACCCTTTTGATTTTCCTTCTGATCCCGTGTGCTCTGCAACTCATAAACATACACAACAACAACAAAAATAAACCCTGAACCCCCCTTCAACTCCCTCCCTCCCACCCTATTAATCCCCCCAACCCCCCTTCCCCCCCACTACCTTCCCCCCCATATCCCCGTGAGTCTACCACTCTGGCCATTATCTAACTTAGGGGAGGGGGGAGGCGGAGACCCGCCCTAACGGCAAGATCTCTACACTTAACTGCTTAACATATTATTATTTCATAAACCATTCCCCATTTTACCCCGTCCCAGATGCCCCCGGTTTGGCTCCATTCCCAGCTCCAGCTGCAAGACTTGCATCCTTAAATAACCCCAAACTCTTCAGCAGCTCCTTGCCCTGCTCCAAAGAGGTTACTCTGTGTTGGCCCCCAGCATAGGAAAACTTTAGAAAAACAGGGTAACCCCAAACATATCTCACTGTATTTCTTGTTAGCGTTTCAGTTATTTGCTTAACGCTGCGTCTCCATTGGAGTGTTTGCTGACAAAGATCGTTGAATACTTGCACTGCTTTGCCTTTATATTTAATCATGACCATAGACCTCAATTTCTTCATCACTTGCTCTTTTTTGTAGTAACTGCCACATCTCACAAGAATGTCTCTGGTTGATCCTCTATAATTTGCTCCTCCCACTCTATGGATCCTTTCGATATCACAATCTTTTATATCCAAATCTGGCATCATATCGTTGAACCACTTCAAAACTATTTTTCTCAACTCCTCTGCTGGTTCTTCAACAAATTGTTTAATTAGTACATTACAATGACGATCCTGATCTTGGAGCTGGATCAACTTTAATTCTTGATCTTGAAATTTCACCTCACAACTTTTTTCAAAGACATCCTGTTTTTTCACAAGTGCTTTTACTTCCACATCCAGCTTCTTTATATCTCTGTCATTCTGCGCGATCTTATCTGCAAGCACCCCCATCCTTGTTGCTGCGTTTTTTTCATTATCATCCATCTTCTTACTCAATGCTGCAGTGCTATCCAGAATCAGCTTCTTCAATTCTTCCAATACAGTTGAAATTGGCACCGTGCCAGATCCCTCAGCCATCTCGACAGATCCGTTACTTTCGCTTCCACTACTTTGTGAGACTTTTTCTGCAGACACTTTCTCAAGATGGGCCAAATTATGATTAGAAGGATGAACTCTTTGCCAAGAAGCCTTCCCCGGTTTTTTTTTTTTTCCAATTTTCTAACGTTCGGCATGGATCTATTTTTAACTCTCAGTCAATGTCCCATTTACAGTCCACACCGTCTCTCTTCCTACGCAGATAAACACTTTCTTCTTCGGTGCTTTTTAAAGGGTGAATTTACTGCCAATTAAACCTTTCTCTCAGATTAGGAGTATAAATCACTGCTTATCAGACTAGGAGATGGGAGAGCTCTAGCATTCCAAAGTTAGTTTCGTTTTCTTGCTCCCCCCTCCTTCCGTCTGTTTACAGCCAAAGAACGGGCTGCTTTCCTCCCTCCTTATTCTGAGTCTGCTTCCGAAAACAGGATTTTCACCCTCTCTTAGCAATCATAATCATCTTCCTGCATTTTCATTAACGACCCATGCCTTTTAAAATGAGATAATTAGCTTTTCAGATCCCCCCAATCGGGAGCTCTTAAGGAGAAATCTTACCCGTCATGGCATCCGGCTCTGCCCTCCCACTGTGATATTAGTGAGCAAATCACTTTAAATGTGTAAAATGTTTATGGAGTTGGTTAATGCTTTGGTTAAACTGTTGTTCTACTGTAAATGTTCTAATTTTTTTAAAAAAAGTTTAAAGTTAGGGTTTTAATGGCTAGAAGTCACAAGTGCTATTATTACTCTTTACAACTTATCCATAATGAGATTGTAAGTATTAATACTTCAAAAAAGGAGAAAACAAATGTATGTTTTGTTTGCAAAAATATCTTTTTTACTACATGGAAATATTTTTTTTTAAATGGAAGTTTGATTCATTTCTTTATAACCAGATAATAAAGTTATTTTTAAAATAAAAAATGTTTTTTTTTAACAAATAAAATATAATACATAAATCATTTTGGAGGGGCTTGTGCTGGTCCACCCGCTTGCAAGCCAATGGTCCGTCTCACCTCCAGCATCTCCTCTAATATTGATACTCTCCTTTCCAAGCGACACACTATGAATAGAGTAAGTATAATTGTTACTATTCCAAGCATGAAATATGTTATTCGCAATTTACACTTTAAAATAGTTTTTTAAAAAACATATTTACTTGTTCTGTGAAAGGAAGCCTCCAGCCAGAGGACAGCCCGCAACACTTCCTGACTTTGAGTCCCAGAGGAGTCCCCAGACTGCTCAGCTGCAGGAGGTTAGTGGGTTGAGGATGTGCCTGAAAGGGGAAGCATGTACTTTTAGCAATGAAATCAAGTGATCATCAGTCATTACCTTGGTGTGTTAAATTATTCTATAGTTTATTGGATTCAGTGATAGACCTGGGTCATCAGGAACTGGTGGTGACAGAGGATCTTCAGCCTCCTCTGTATCTGCAGTGGCTTGCTGCTGGTGGCGAGCTGGCTGCATGTCTGAAAAGTAAACAAAGTAGTAGTACATTTTAGTGCAGGATATTTAAGAATTTTTATGTTTTCAACTAGCAAGTAATAGTTAAGTTATTTTAATTTTTTTTAATAATATAGTGAAATATTTTTATATGCTGTTTACTGTTTTACTCTGTACAGCACCATGTACATTGATGGTGCTATATAAATAAATAATAATAATAATAAAAAAAAATCAAATGCACTATCATAACTAAAGAGGAAGCACATAACTTTAAACTACATTTTTTTTTTAAAAAAATGTATTACTTTATCAAATTTACACTGCTGTTTTTTAAGGTACTTTTAGTGAATATATTTAATATAATGACACAACTCTATAAATATAGAATTATCAATGGCTGTAACATTACACTACCTAGTTTGTTAGTGTTATGCTGTAACAGCTGCTGATACAGTCAGGTTCATAGACATATCTGAAATATTTATTTAACAGAATTAAACTGCAATGAAAGTAGTGTATGGAATCAAACTAGTTTTATGAATAAACTTGGAAGTAATTTAAAATTCAAAATGGGTTTATATTCCTAAACAATCAAAACTTACTTGCTGGTTTCCTTTCCATCCAGCCTGGCTGCCCTGCTTCCAGCCATAGCTGGTGCAGGGCATCATAATGGGATGTGTGTCTCTGCTGCCTTGGGGGTGCCCCTTGATGCAGCTCCATGGCCTCAAAAAATTTGGCCTTCAAAACTTTAAATTTTGTTCTGGCCTGTAGGGCACTACGCTGTACCCCTCTGTGGTCAGTGTTGCCACGACATTTCTAAAAATGGAGGTAGTCTCCAGATTCGAGCTCCTCATAAGGTGCTCAGCCTTCCCTGATTTTCGGAGCTCTTCGAGTAAGAGCTCCACCTCATCCCCTTGCCAGAAGGCCACTCTGCGAGGAGCAGCCATGTTTGTTTTTTCCCCTAACAGAGAAGTATAAGGTTTACTTCCTGAATTGCGCCCCCTATAATCCCTAAAAATTAATTGCACATAATTGGACATGCACATTGATATTAATTGAAAAGGGAAGTACACATGCCAATACCAAAGGATTTTATTCAATATGAAATAACGTAACACAAAACATGAAGTCGCGAAGAGAGTGAAGGAATATACAGCAACAACATTGCAATTATAGTACACTTTAATTTTACCGACGCAACTCGCTATTGCGCCACAAGTATGTGCAAATAGCATCCCTAACCTCGGTTCCCTCAGCTAGACGCTCGTTTTCATTATTAACATAGGCTTGTCCTAGGGTCGCAAGTGTTACACAGTTTAGAGGTCCATCTCTGTTAATGATTGCGTAACCTCTGGCTTCACAGATGTTGTGCATAATTACGCAAGCAGTAATAACTGAGGAAAATTTTCCTCCACCACTTCCAGCCGACCACTGAGGCACCACCATCTGCTCTTCAGCCTCCCAAAGGCACGTTCGACAACGTTCCGGGCACGGCTAAGGCAGTAATTGAAGTGAGCTTGCGGTGGCTCAACGTTACCCCCATAGGGCTTCATAAGCCATTTCTGCAACGGATAAGCCCCATCAGCAACAATGAAAGGTGGCAATTCGATGTCCCCAATTCTCCAGACCTCATCGGAGGGGCAAAAAACTCTTCATGCCTCAAAGAGGGATGAATTTCTGAATACATGGGCATCGTGGTTCCTGCCACTCCACCCCACCTCAATATAGGTGAAGTGGCCAGTGTGGTCCGTAGTCCCCTGCAGAATCATAGAATCATAGTTTTTCCGATTTATGAAATCGTTGCCTTGCCTAATGGGACAAACAATTTCAATATGTGTTCCATCTGTGGCTCTGCAGGCTCCACGAAATCCCAAAGCTGCAAAGCCATCCATTACCTGTATTAAAAAGTGAAAGACAATGTTTAAACCAACAGGAATGTTTACATTGAAACACATAGCAGTTCGTCTCACATGTGCATGTGTACCAGCAACTTGGGGCCGCCGCTGTGTAAAGAGCAGATTAACCGAACATGCACATATGTTGATCCCTATTAAGAGCTAAAAAAATATTAAAAATGGGAAAGGCAACAGAGGAAAGGACCGAGGAAAATGGAAACCTCCCCCCTCCCCTCTCCTCGCTGGCGGGAAAGGTGAAGAGTAAAGATGGATGCTTTTCCCGCCGGATTTGTGGGTTGCCTATAGACTTTAAAGCACAATAGCCGCCACTCTGTAAAGAGCAGATTAACCGAACATGCACATATGCGCATCCCTATTAAGAGCTAAAAAAAAAATTACAAATGGGAAAGGCAACAGAGAAAAGGACCGAGGAAAATGGAAACCTCCCCCCTCCCCTCTCCTCGCTGTCTGGCCGTCTGGTTCCTCTGGAGTGCTGGAGTCAGCTCAGCAACGATTTCAAACAGTGTGGCTCGACTCATCCTGAAGCTCTCGATCCACCTTTCATCATTCCATACTTTCAAAACTAAATTCTCCCACCAGTCCTTGCTACTGGGATGGACCCAGTAGCATCTGAAAACAGCAGGGAGACGAATGAACTCAGTGCCTAACACCAAAAAGTTGCTGTCCTGCTCAAGCTGCTGCAAGAACAGCATCCTCCGTCTGCGGTGCATTTTGATGATTTTACGGAGTTGCGACTGTGCTCATCCTTGAGCACAGACAGTGCTTGAAGAGCACATAGAAGTAAATTGATCGAAACAGCCATGGTGCTGACTAATTCCATTTGGCTATCCATGGACTCCATCTTCTCCACAACAAGCACCACGACCCAAACAGGGAATTCTGGGATTTGATGAATTATTTAAAAAAGGGGGGGAGCAAGGGAGAACATCACAAGTATCCACCAAAGCCAACCTCTAAGAAACGCCCACTTGGGATGGAAGGGACGGAAGGGACAGAAATGTGAACCGCTCCGATGAAACGAAACGAAAGAAAAGGCACATGAGGCAATGAAGAAAGAGGCGGGTGGCTACCAGGAGGAGGGCCTTCTCTGCTGTGGCACCCCGGCTGTGGAATGATCTCCCTAAGGAGGTTCGCTTGGCACCTACATTATATGCTTTTAGACGCCAGGTGAAGACCTTTTTATTCTCCCAACATTTTAACAATCTATAAATACATTTTAACATGGTGTTTTAAATTTGTAATTTTGCATTGCTGCTGTTTTTATCTGGTTGAGCTTTTATATTGTATTTTATATTATGGTTTTATACTGTTGTTTTATACTTTGAATGGTTTTAATTTTTGTGAACCTCCCAGAGAGCTCCGGCTATTGGGCGGTATAGAAATGAAATAAATAAATAAATAAATAAATAAATTTAGGTACGTACTTAAAAAAGGTGCACTGAAGCGCCTTCACAACGATGTGTAGATCTGGCCATGGCCTGGTTTTGGAACAGAAACTGCCTTGGTCACCCTGTGGGATGACCTTTGCCAGGAAAGAGACAGGGGGAGTGCGACCCTGTTGATTCTCTTGGACCTCTGTGGCATTTGATATCATTGGCCATGGTATCCTTCTGGATAGGTTGTCTGGGCTGGGAGTTGGAGGCACTGTGTTGCAATGGTTCCACTCCTACTTGGATGGCTGATTCCAGAAGGTGGTGCTGGGGGATTATTGCTCTGTGCCATGGCATTTAGGCCAGGGGGTTCCAGAGGGCTCTATTTTATCCCCTATGCGGTTTAACATTCACATGAAACCACTGGGAGAGGTTATCCGGAGATGTGGGTTGAGGTGCCATCAATATATGGATGACACCCAGCTCTACCTTTCCTTTTCATCAAACCCAGGTGAGGCAGTGGCTGTTCTGAATCAGTGCCTGAGCACATTAATGGACTGGATGAGGGCCAATAAACTGAGACTCAATCCAGACAAGACAGAAGTACTGTTAGCAGGTGGTTCGCCTGTCTGGCTAGGTGATGTTCACCCTGTTCTGGAGGGGGTTGCACTCCCCCTAAAGGATCGGGTTCGTACTTTGGGGCTGCCACTTGAGGCACAGGTGAACTCAGTGGTAAAGAGCACTGAAGCTTAGGCTGATATACCAACTGCACCTTTATCTGGGTGGAGATAGCCTAGCTACAGTTATTCATGCTCTGATAACCTCTCATTTGGATTAATGCAATCCGTTATATGTGGGGCTGCCTTTGAAAACGGTCCGGAAACTTCAACTGGTACAAAACAGGGCAGCACGGTTATTAACAGGGACTGGCCGACGAGACCACATCACGCCAGTCCTTTTCCAGCTTCATTGGCTGCCAGTCCAAGTCTGGGCCCAATTCAAAGTGCTGGTATTAACATTTAAAGCCCTAAACAGCTTGGGGCCAGGCTATCTGAAGGAACGCCTCCTCCCATATGTACTTGCCTGGACCCTAAGGTCATCCTCAGGGGTCCTTCTCCATGAGCCCCTTCCAAAAGAAGTGAGGCAGGTGGCTACCAGGAGGGGGGCCTTCTCTGCTGTGGCACCCTGTCTGTGGAATGAGCTCCCTATGGAGGTTTGCTTGGCACCTACATTATATTTTTTAGACACCAGGTGAAGACCTTTTTATTCTCCCAGTATTTTATCAGTCTATTAATTAATTTTAACTTTGCTGTTTTAAATTTGTATTTTTGCATTGCTTCTGTTTTTATCTTGGTTGTGCTTTTATATTGTATTTAATATTATGGTTTTGTACTGTTGTTTTATACTTTGAATTGACTTAATTTTATAAACCGCTCAGAGAGCTTTGGCTATTGGGCGGTATAGAATTGCAATAAATAAATAAATCCAGTTTGAGAAAGGTAGCTCTCAAATGGTGGTTTCAGTAGAAATTAATCTGCCAGTTTTTATCAAATGTATCTAGCTCAATCCCCTCTCTCATTTCCAAAGGGCCACCACATGTGTTCCATCCCTTCTTGGGTGGTGATGAGATAATTGGATGTGGATGAAATTGGGCCTACTGATCCATGCCCCCTGAGCCAGTTCAAATCAGCTAACATCTTACAGCTAATCCAGAATTTAAACACTACTGGGTGACTTTGGGCCAGTTACAGACTCTCAGCCCAACCTACATCACAGGGTTGTTGTTGTAAGGAAAAAAATGGAAAGAAGAGGGATTATGTACACCACCTTGGGTTCCTTGGAGGAAAAAAGGCAGGATATAAATGTAATTTCATGTAATTAATTAATAATAGCTAAATTGCTCACCTGGACTTATGATATCCAGAAATATACATTGTCCCCCAAAAGGACTAGAGGATCCGTGCCAGGTGCACTTTTACCCAATTAAGCACAAGAGGACAGAGGATGCAACTTAATCTTTATTTCCTGAGATGCAGCAAAGGGGTGCCAGATGACAAACTGCAAATCAAGCACACCTTTCAATACGTTTCACACACATATATAGTCTTTGGTTTCAAAAAGTGAGTTAGTATTTCCATTGGTCAGTTTCACTAGCTTCTATCAATGGATTAGCCTTCTATTGGTCAGTGTCACTGATGAGCTAAGGAGTATACACTTTATTGGTCATGGCTTACACATGTGGGCATTGAATCTTTTACTCTTTCTCCATCGAGGAATTTGCATTTGCCTTCACTCCATTGACAAATTTGTATTTGGCATGTAGCAGGCATAGGCAAAGGAGAGGGGCACTTCCTCAAGTTAAAGGTTAGAAATTCCCTTTGCAGGCATCAAATCCCCCCTTCAGGCAGGACTGTGCTTATATTGTGGACAGGGCGGGCACTTTGCCAGTACCTGCCCAGCAAAACATCCACAACCCATGGTTTCAGGAAACATGCAGACCCAGTCCCAGATGGAGGTGTAGGACTGGATTGGGGATTCTGTATACCACCCCAGACTCCCACTAGACCTCCTTGTCAACCGCTGTCCCTGGTTGTGTCCTTGCAATGCCCTGACCAGACCACGATCCAGACCATGGCCATGATAGACTCTGGAGTGTCCAGTACCTTCATGGACATTGGCTTTGCTCGTAGGCATGGAATTCAGCTGAGCCCTCCAGAGACTTCTCTTGCTATTGAAACCATTGTTGGGAGGCCCTTGACTTCAGGACTTGTGACTCATGAGACTGAGACATTGACTATAGAGATCCAGGGACATCAGGAGAAACTCTATTTTCTGCTGGCTGCAGTTACCCATTTCCCCATAGTACTTGGAATGACATAGCTGACCCTCCATGACCACTGCATCACATGGCCCCAGGGAGAGGTAGTTACCTCGGACTACTGTGGCTCCCATTGGTGGCCCAAAAGGGTGAATGCAGCCATGGAGGTGCCTCAAGACCCTCCTCCCTCCTGACCAAGTACCAGGACTTTCATGATGTCTTTGACAAGAAAGGAGCCGACCAATTGCCACCTAACAGACCCTACGACTGTGTCATTGACTTGCTTCCAGGGGCCCGGATCCCTGTGGGGTGAATTTATTCTCTATTGGAACCAGAGCTGGCAGCTTTGCGGGAATTCCTGGAGAAGAATCTAAAGTGTGGATTCATCCGACCTTCTACTTTGCCAATGGCTGCTCCAGTGCTGTTTGTAGAGAAGAAGTGGGGTGAGTTGCATCTGTGCAATGACTATAGAGCCCTCAACCAAGTTACATGCTGCAATCGCTATCCCCTGCCTCTCATCCTGGAACTTCTGGAGCGCCTTCACCATGCAGTTATCTATACCAAGTTAGATCTGTGGGGAGCCTACAACTTAGTGCGCATCTGGGCTGGGGATGAATGAAAACCGCATTCCAGATGACCATTTTGAATACACAGTAATGTCATTCGGGATGTTGAATGAGCTTGCCATATTTCAGCATTTTATGAATGACATTTTTCAGGACTACCTAGACTGTTTTGTAATTGTTTATGTGGATGACATTCTGATCTACTTGTCCACATGCAAGGCACATGAGTCCCATGTTCGAGCAGTGTTGCAACATTTACATGAACACTATCTGTATGCAAAGCTGGAAAAATGTGCCTTTGATCTGGAGTCTGTGGAATTTTCAGGGTACTGTATATCTCCCATAGGCCTAAAAATGGACCCAGCAAAAGTGTCAGCAATCATATCCTGGCAACACCCAGGAATATGAAGGAAGTCCAATGATTTTTGGGCTTTGCGAATTACTATCATCGCTTCATTCCAAACTTTGCACAGTTTACTGCTTCCCTCACTGATCTCCTTCATGCTCGCAAGTAATTCCAGTGGGGGCCTGAAGCTCAGCAAGCCTTTCAGAGGTTGAAAGAACTGTTTGTCTCAAAGCCCGTTCTCCAACACCCAAACCAGCAGACTCCATTTGTAGTCGAGATGGATGCCTCAGATGTGGCCATTGGAGCAGTTCTACTACAACCCACTGACTCCAGCAGGACCCTCCTACCATGTACATTTCACTCCTGTAAGCTCACCCCTGCTGAGCAAAACTATACTATCTGGGAGAAAGAATTGTTGGCTATCAAAGTAGCTTTCAAGACATGGCGGCACCTATTGGAAGGTGCAAGTCACCCCATAGACGTGCAGATGGCTCAACAGAATCTGGGGTTCCTGCAGACCGCCTGGAAGCTTAATCAGGGACCTATTCTTCTCATGGTTCCATTTCAGTGTCACCTATATCCCATGTTCCCGCAACCGGCAAGCAGATGCCCTTTCTCGTAAGACTGAATATAATTACCCCAAGATGGAGGAGCCCCTAGCTACAGTCTTGCACCCTGAGAATTTTGCTGCAGCCCTGAGACCCCCACCATGCTCACACAACTACGAGAGCAGCAAGCTCAAGACCCTTTTGCACAAGCTTGGCTACAAGAGTTAGCCAAGAGTTGTAAACCGCCCTGGGAGCTTCAGCTATGGAGCGGTATATAAATTTAATAAATTATATATCTATCTATATCTATATCTATATCTATATCTATATCTTTATTGCTTGTTAGCCAACTAGGCCATTCACAACCAAATAAAATAGTAGCAAAATAACATATTAACATAATAACATAATAGCATGTCCATACACCATCTCACCACAATCAGAACAATAATACAAGATAATAATATAAAACTGATAGTAGGCTCAATTGCAGTACCAGTACTGGCCCGTATGTAATCTCAGATTAGTAAAATTTGATCCTATATGGCAAACAAAAGCTTCCGTACCTCCAGCGCCTGCTGTACAAATTTTTCAGTCCTGAACGATATATAATGATCAGAGCCTAACAATAATATCTGAGTTACATTTTTAGGTGACATGTGGTTGAACTCGGGAATCAGGGGCACAAGGTATTGCTTCCTCAGCTCAACATACACTTTACACTCAACTAGAAAGTGTGTCATGTCCTCAGTTTTGGGGCAGCTGGCTGGGCAGTCAGCTTTAGCACATGGATGGGTCCCTGTAACACACTTTCACCTCCATTAACTGGAGTGAATTTAACCTGCACCGGGTAAATAACCATCTCAACTCATATGAGGTAACAGAAGTTAAATATAAAGGAGCTTTTCCCAGGGCAGTAATTATACTTTTGTATATCGTATTTGAATGGCTTGCTTTGATGACAGCCAATGATGATTGTATTTCACAATCATACAGTCTTCTTGAGATCTCCTCTTTAGCCCCATCAAACCCTCTTGTAAGGAGATAAACTTGTGAGCAGCCCAATTTTGATACAGAATGGCTAATCTTTTCTGCCTATGAATCTTCCCCCATATCCTCATGTGTGGCCATAACCAGTGGAGAAACCAACTGGAACAGTATCTTTAGCCAGAAGGAGATTGCTGCTTTTAGAGCTAACGTTTGAATTGAGTGACACCCTGTTTCCAGCCGGACAATATCTTTGGATATTGATCTGGGGACCCCAAGCGCTCTGGTTAGAAATTTATGTTGCTCAATCGCTAATGGTGTAATATCTGCATGGGCCCATACAGGTGCCCCATACAGGATCTGTGGGAGTAATTTAGCTTTAAACAGTTCTATTAGGGGAGCTGTCATCTTCCCCCCAGGCCCAGCTGCAAAACAGAAGATAGCATTTGCAGTTACATTGGCTGATAAAGCTGTTACTTTTAAGTGCTCAGACCAAGATCCCGAACTCTGGACTGTTATTCCTAAGTATTTGTGTTTATTCACCTGATCAATCAACTATTGATATAGTGGCAGATCAGAGTCTGCTGACTTCCAAAACATTAATTAACATCTTTGGGACTCTAAGAGATATTAATGACAAATTATCTCCTATTGCTGATGGGGTAAAACAGCTTGAAGAGATTCCCCAGCTTCTTAAAGACCTGCGGGCCAGAACAAAACAAAAAGCAAATATAAATCAAGAACTCAGTCAAAAGGGGGGAAAACCATGAGACCTGCAGCTTTTGGCTCCATCAACTACACCCAATTACCAGAAACAGGAACATCCGAGTACAGCAGAAGGTGGAGACATACTAATAGCAAAAGATTCAAACCACAAGGGAAATCTAATTTTAGTGCCAAACCAAGTGGCCTTGGAAATCTCCCCACTACCAAATGGCATGGTTCCCAGCTGGCAGGGGAAAACTAGAGTGCCGAATAACTTAAATGTACTGTTAAACATGGAAATCCAGCCAAGGTGTATAAGTGTGCTAAATATACTCCCAAGTCCTCCCTACCTCAAGAGATGTATAGTCTCCTTCAGCTCTCTAGCGACAGTCAGAGAAATCATGGTGTCTAATTCTACCTGGCCAAACATGGAGTAAGGGTGAGAAGAGTCTTCAAAACTACTCAATTAACACCGCTGTCCAGGAAAGCTGCCAATAGACCAGCTAATTAGAGAGATATACAAACGTGGGCAGCATGCCCAGACAAACTCCAAGAATTCGGCCACAAACGCAGCAAACAAACGGTGGAGTTTGTCTTTATCTGTGCTAGGAAATAACACAGTTAATTCTTTAATGTCAGAGTACAAGAAGTTTTAAACATAAGCAAAGTCCAGTTCCATTCCAAAAGTCAAGGGCTTACGAGAGGTAGAGAGAGTCCAAGAAACAGTCCAGAGGTCCAGGGATAGGAGCAGGTCACGAATTCCAAGCCGGTCCAAAGTTCAATCAGGATACAAGGTCACCACGATCCGAAGCAGGAATCAAGAGCTTTCGCCAGGATGCTCAGTTAATCTCTGGCGAAGTTCCTGTTGCTTCCCAGCTCTCTAAATACCCCTCCCTGGCAGCTACAGGTGTTCCCTATTGAGTTGGCGTCTAGTATAAATATGCAGAGACCTGCGCCGGGCCTCCTTTTCCGCCCTATGCTGTCTAAACAATTGCGCAGGTAAGTTTGTTGCTTCTGTCTCTGTGTCTTCTGAATTGGCCAAGCTCCCTGCTGGTTTAATCTGCTAATTTGGCTCTGCTTCCACTTCATTCTCTGAGTTGGCCCCACTCCCAGCTGGCACCAGTTCAGCAGCCATGATACTAGCCTCTGCCTGTAAAGGTTCTGTTTCCTCCTCCTCTGAGTTCATCCCCAACAACTCTTCAGAGGGCCTAACAACCGCTGCTGTAGCAGACCATTAGAAGGAAACCTGTGGTACAGCCCCATACAATACAAAATAGAAAATGTGCAATCCCCTAAATAAATAAATAAATAAATAAAGAGTTAGCAGGCCCTGGAATGACAGAGCCTTCTCCCTTTTCTGTACTTAATGGGTTCCTGTGTCACCGTAACTGTCCCAGGACCGGTTCAAATGGGGATACTGCAGCAATGCCATGACAGCTTCCCTGCAGGACATTTTGGGCTATATAAGACCCTTCACCTGGTGACTCGAGAGTTCTGGTGGCCTCGGGTTCATGCTGATATAGAACAATATGTGGGGTCCTGTGAAACCTGCTGCAGAGCCAAGCATCAGGCAGGAAAGCCCCCCGGGCTATTACACCCCTTACCCACACCCGCTGGACCCTGGAAAGTTGTCTCATTGGACTTTATAGTAGACCTCCCTCCATCAAAGGGGCATACTACCATTTTGCTGGTGGTGGATCTGTTCTCAAAAATGGCACATTTCATACCTTGCTCAGGAACCCTCTCCACTAAAAATGCTGCTGATCTCTTCATTCAGCCCATCTTCCGTTTGCACGGACTGCCAAATGGGATAGTCTCAGATTGAGGACCCCAGTTTACTTCTTGTTTTTGGCAAAACCTATTCTGTCTTTTGGATGTAAAAGTGCATCTCTCATCAGCATACCACCCGCAGTCGGATGGCCAAACGGAATGCACCAATGCCACTTTGGTGCAATACCTCCGTAGCTATGTTAATTTTCAGCAAGATAATTGGTGTGAAGCTCTGGCCAAGTTCGCCTATAATAACTCCCTTCATTCCCCCACTCACAAGACACCATTTCCTGTCAATTATGGATACCACCCTCAATTCTTTCCATCTCCGACCCTCTCTTCCACTGTTCCTGCTGCAGATAAGCTCATACAGGAACTTCAGGAAGTTCACTCATTACTGCAAGAGCAGTTGGCCCTAGCTAAGCAAGCCTACAAACACGGGACGGACAATAGATGACAGCAAGGACCCGTGTTGAAAGTGGGAGATCAAGTATGGCTGTCTACTAGGCATCTCCCATTACAATGACCCAGCCAGAAGTTAACTGCTCGATTTATTGCACACAGATCAACCCGGTGGCCTTTCACTTGCAGCTCCCTCTTGTACTGTGCATCCACCCAGTTTCTTGACAGCTAATATGGGGGTGTTAAATGGAGATTGGCATTTGCGGAGCAGTCCAAACAACAAAAACTGCTCAATAAGAGGCTCTAGTCCTTTTCTGGCTTCTAGTTTGATGGGGTACTGGGGTAACCTATGCAGGGTGATTCCTGGCTTGAGATCCACTTTGACTGGGGTGCCCCACCTTGCTTTCCCAAGTTTTTCTCCAGTCTAGACCCATGGGCTGCATTCTCAATTTCAGGTGGCGCCTCCTGCTGGCATCGACTGAGGTTCCCCCTGTAAGGGATGGGTGAATGTTACTGGGAATGGTCTGTCTTTTAATATGTTAAATTTTATTATGGTTCCTAGGAACTGGGCGATAAGCGGCCAGCTGCATGGGGGTGTACTGGCACATCCAGGAACCGCTTGGGGCAAGGCCGGCCTTGAGAAAAAAATTAACATCTCAGGCGGAGGTGTGAAGGATCTTCGTATGGAAGCCGAGGGGAGGGGGGAAGGAGCAAGGAAAAGAAAACTATAACGGCTATTCTTGGGAAGGGGGGTTGGTCTGAGCTGGCTGACTCAAGTTTGGGTGATGTATGAGTTGCAACTTAGTTTCTAGCTTGCTTTTTCTGGGTTCTTATATATATGCATGTTTTATAGTTTTTAGTATGCTAATCCCATGTAACCTACCACTTATCCTGAAATAAAATTTGGTCTTAAACCTCTAAATTGAGAGCTGTGTGCGTATGTTCTGGGGATCTGTGCAAAATCCAGTGGAAAGGCCAGCTTTGCTGGGGAGTGCTTCCTTTACATGGAGGCAGCGGTGGGATTCGACACAGATCCAGAGGAACGAAACACTGGTAGGAAAGGGAGAGTGGTGAAGCATAGGTTCGAACCCAGACTAAGCAAGGTCAAGCAGGCCAGCCGAGGATGGCTCAGAATCAGGGAGCAGTAGCTCCAGGAGCAGAATTGGGGGGGGACCTCTCAGGAGGGAGCGGAAGGGGAGTCCAGTCCGGCTACTTTCGAGTGGGGGCTGCAGGGGACACCCGGCTCCGAAGGGGGCCCCCGGAGGCAACATGCTGCGAGGCTCTGGATGCCGGCCGAAGAGCAGGAGAAGGTGTGGTTCGAGGTTGAGCCGAAGATGTCGTTCCCGGCGGTGATGCTGGAAGGGGACACTTCGAAAGTACTGGTCTCGCAGCTGCAAGGAACATCGCTGCCAGCGGCGAGGCTGGAAGGGGACACTCCGAAAATGCAGGTCCTGAGGCCACAGGGGATGCCGATACAACAACCCCCTCGCCCGCCAGGAGTGATGGACGGAAATGGCCCAGGCATGAAGGCTGAAGGAGAAAGTGAGGAAAGGAAAGCTGATGTCCCGCCATTTGAGAATCGTGGAGAGAGAGAAAGGGGGAGCTCTGGGACAACGGTTTGACCGACGGGCTTTTGCCATGTATCACGAGGGGGACGATGTGGGAGCTTTTCTGGCACTCTTTGAAGATATGTGTGAGGAGTTGGGGTTTTTGCCAACCCAGAGGATGAGTCTGCTGCGACCGCAGGTTACCGGGACTCTGAGAGAGATGATAGCAACCATCATGCGGGAGTTGCGCCATGACTATGCATACTTCAAGACTTTAGCCAAGGAGCAGTTTGCCCTCACGGCCGAGCACTGTCGGCAGAAGTTTCGGCAGTTGACCCGAAACCCGAAAGAGACTTTTGCCGCATTTGCCACTTGAATGATGACAGCCATGGAAGCTTGGATGGATGCAGAAGGAGTTCGGGACCTGAAAGGAGCCAAGGATTTGGTGGCCAAGGAGCAGCTCTACCGGCAGTTCCTCGAGAAATATGATGCTTGGGTAGGGGAAAAGAACCCCGCGACTCTGATGGAGGCGGCGAAGATGGCAGACCGGCTGCAGGCGTTCGAGCGGAAGGGAGCCGGAGGGGTGCCGAGGTCTATAGAGAAAGTTCAGGAGCGGCGTCCCGGAGGAGTGGTGGGGGAGAAGAAGTCAGCGTGGCCGGGAAAGGAGCGCCGGGAGAAAGGGAACACCATGAGCGGCGCGGCGACGGCAGGACCCCAGGCGAGTGGGGGGTGCTTCTACTGCAAGGAGCCAGGGCATATGAAGAGAGATGGGGGAGATAGGGATTAGCTCCTCTTGGGGCCCCATAATTGCAAATCCAAATCTGCCAACATCATCATTCTCTCTTCTCTTTCCTGCTTCCCACCTTTTCTCTTTGGGCACTTGTTTTTCCATTGGCTGTCCTGTCTACAGATGGCGCACTGGTCATGTCCCAACCTGAACCCTTGTTCTCACCCCCCTTGGGTCGGGCTTCCTCCCTGGCCCCTTCAATGTGCTCCTCTTCCTCTTCCACGTCCTCTCCCTTTCTGCTCAACAATAGCAGCTGCCAAAAGTGACACCTGCATTTTCATTCTTTTATCTTCTTTCTTTTCCTTAGCCTGATCAGAATTTGAATATACCTTATAAGCAATCTCTACCAACTGGCTGATGTTCATTCCTGTTGCCCCTTCCACCCTTTATAATTTCTTTCTCATATCCTAAGCTGACTGTCCAACGAACAACATATTAAACATCTTAGCATTTTCTTGCAGGTCTGGATCTAAATCAGTCCATTGTCTGGCAGTGGTGCACAATTGCCCATAAAAGCTAGAGTGATCCTCTTTGGGTCCCTGACAAACCTCATACAAATTGGACATTTTTTTCTGCTTTGGGATGGCCTCCCAGAGTGCAGCTAACATCATCTCCCAATAATGTGTTAAATTCAAGCAGTCTGCATTGTCATTGGCATCCCACCCAGGATTTACTTTAGGACATAACTCGTCCTGATTTCCATTGGGGTGGCGCTGTTGGCTTATCGCACAAGCTTTCCCCAAAACCAATATTTTCTCCTCAGGGGTTAACAAAGCACCTAACAAGGCTTGAACATCTGGTCATGTAGGCTAATAAGTAAGGAAAATGGTTGAGAACAATTGTTCCACGCCCTGGGGGTTCTGGTGGTATGAACCCATGGACTGCTTCCAGTTAAACAAATCTGAGGTGGTGAAGGGCACATGGGCCCTTTCTACAACTAAGGATTATCCCAGGAAAATGAAGAGATCGTCCCAGACTGCTCTTGGGATCCCCAGTGTTTCACATGGATACACAGGGATGATCCTGGAACGATCCTGAGATGTAGGGCTAGTGTAGACATGCCCATGGACATAAACGGGCATTCCTTCAGGTCCCACTGCCTGACATAAGGGAGCTTGCAATGCCACATCTTTACGCCTTATCCTGCTAGCAATTGGACTAGTGGGGGTGTCTTTTCCCTGCCTCCCAGCCAATTTTTACTTAAACAATTCCATCAAATCCAGAGATCATTCAGAGACACTCGATGGTGTGGCTGATACTGGGGGCTTGTAGGAGGCAAGTGGGCTTGCCTGCTCCCCAGTTATGCTGTCCTATGGCAATGCATGGTTGGATCTGCTATTCAAACACCAAAAACATCTGGAAGAGGGCAAAGCAAAGGCTTGGCTCTGGGCTGTTCGTACCATTTTAGCCACAAAGCCTATTACATATTTTTTTAAAATCCATCTCATTTCCTGTTTTTCAATATATGGAATGTCTAAATTGGATTGTTATTTACAATGTTATGATCGCAACTAGAAGACACAGCCAAACCCCTTAAAGCAGGTACAAGTCAAAAAGCAAATCCTACATACAATCTAGATAAAAATGGACAAACAGAAACACAAGTTGTGTACAGACAATCATTTTCAATGCTGTGAAGATGCAAGAATGTCAGCATCTGCTTATCAAATGTATAAATAAATCATTAAGTAACATCACAGGTAGAGGCAGCTGTACATTTCAAACCATTTTTGAAACATGTGGCATCATGCTGTGTTGCATTTTGTTTTGCACCCACTTGTCACTAATGCCAAACAAACAATGGATCACGATAAAACATCAGACTCCATCAAGGCAGAGGTACATTCAGGAGTGATGGAGTCTATCTGCTTGCATGAATAACTTTGAGCTCAAGAGAATTGTTAATTGGAAATAGCATATGCATACCCCTTTTGCCTTTGGCATGATCAATGTTTTTGACATCTAGGATAACATACACATGGTACACAAATCTCATTCAATATAATTGATAAAGTTGGCTTGCTTTTTTTAAAAAAATCTTCCAGCAGGACTTCGTTCCAGGGCCATTGAGGAGTGATGCATGGAAAGGGTTGAGTTCAAGTCAGTTCATCTTTACAGGTTTTAAAAGCCTCATGATAATTGACATGTAATGGGTAGAATCTTTGTTTTGTAGCTGTTATGGAGACGGAGCATGTTTTGTGGTCAGGAAGTGCAGCAGTTGAAACAAAATATTTGTTCATTCCTCTTTCAACCCCCTCACAAGCATGTAGGATCAATCTTATGTCAGCCTCCTCATGGTTTTCCTGAAGATGGTTACCGTTTCCCCTAGCTGATCATTCTCCATTGGGTTCATTGATGCCACTAGCAGTCACCAACTCATTGCTATTGCACTATGTCATGAGGCCATCAGAGAGAGAGGCCTCAGCTAGACCTACCAGTCTAGCACGACAGAGGGGTGAAGATCTCGCAATATTTATATCGCGAGATTTCCCGCTCTGTTTACACACGGCGTGCAATGACCTCAGAGGGAGAGGTCACCATTTTGTTTTTGTTTTTTAAAGAAGAAGGAGCGCAGGTGTACTTGTGCGCAAAAGGTAAGTGTTTTTTTAATATAATTTTTCCCACTCCCCCCACCCACTCTGCACCCCGTGCACAGGTCCCAGCTCCTTGCGAGTAATCGCAAGGAGCCAGGACAAACTGTGATGGTGGGCCACACTTTCCACGGTCTTGGGATCATCCCAAGACCACAGAAAAAGTGGGCCTAAAGTGCTGGGCCATATCCCGGGGCAAGGGAGGGATGATTCCTCCCTGATCCCGGGATCCCCTGTGTGTTATGTGAATGTACAGGGACAATCCCGTGGATAGGCCTGGGATAAAGGCCCATCTAGCTATGGCCAGAGTGAGTGAGCAGGTGAGATCAGCTTAATTTTCATCCATAGCAATGAATGGTTTCCACACTTGCAGTAGCTGCACATGAAGTCATCAGTGAGCTTTTGCATTGGCCTCTTCAGGCCCATTCACTTGGATTGCATGGCAGCCTCTGCATATTAAACTCCAATGTAACACACACACACACACACACACACACACACACACACACACACACACACACTGCATTGGTCCATGAGAAAAAAGTACAACACCCCCCAAATTCACAGTGGAGTAATATTTTAACTAGGACCAACCAAAATGGCACAAACAATTATGTAAGCTTGCAAGTTCTCCAGAACTCTTCATTAGGTTATGGTGGAAGAATAGAAAAGTCCCCCCCCAAAATTAGCCCAGATATTCTGGCCATGAATTCTGGAGTTTACTGAAATGGGCACTGAGTGTGCCAGAATGCTTCATGTGCCAATATATGTTTGGAGAGGGACTCTGGAAATTGCCTGCAGCACCCTGTGAGCACTTGCCTGTTCTATTTGTCTGCCTGCCTACCTCTCAATATATGTTAATCCATGGCAGGTTGAATGTATTGCCTTTGATCATAGTGTGCATACTGTTGAGTGCATGTAGGCATCCACTTTGGGCAGGCAAAGCTGTGTTTTCACCACAGTTTTGGGTGTTCTTATACAACTTCTCCTATAAAAAATAGACCAGTTGCTGTCATATGTTTGATAGCAGAGTTCCTTATCTTCTTTTTGGTATATAGAATGTCCATGTTGGTTCATTACTTTTAGAGCAGTTAAAGCTTTCCTGAAAGCAGCTGAAGCCATACTGAGAATCATAGAGTTGGAAGGGACCTCAGAGATCATCTAGTTCAATGCAGGCTCTATACTGCAGAGTGCATCTACAGCATCCTTGACAGGTGGGTGGCATCGCAGTCACTGGCATCGCATCAATTATTTTTACAGAAAACCTTCAGAAACTGGGCCTACCAAAATTTATCCACACCAACATCCAGAAAGCAGTCATACATAAAAAATGTTCAATAGTCAGGAAATTTCTGAATCAGTAAAAGACAGCATCTACAAAAACTACCACAAGTGAGAAAAAAGCGATAATATTATTAATAATAAAAATGTTGAACAGTGCAGGGCCTAGGATGGAGCTCTGCGGGACTCCACTCAAGACCTTCCTCCAGGAGAATGTTGGGTAAAGGTGTTCAACCACCTGTGGATCCACCTAACTGTAGTATTGTCCAATCCACATTTAACATTTTATCTAGGGCTGTGCACCTCCTTGGATCTGAACCCCAAATCTGAAGTGGATCAGGGTGGTTCGGACCCTTCCGAACCAGATCTGAGGTGGTTTGGGTGAAGGCTGAGGCAGGTCGAAGCCAATTGGCTCTGAAGCTTCAGGCCGCTTCGGTGCTTCGGAGCCACCCTCGCCACTAGCCTCCTTACCTGCTGCCTCCGTCGCCGCTGCCATCTTTCTTCTGGCAGCTTCCAGTGCTGCCACTGGAAATGAAAGGGAGTTATTGTGTGGCCTACTCCCTTTCATTTCCAGCAGCACCGGAAGCTGCCAGAAGAAAGATGGAGGTGGTGACAGAGGCAGCAGGTAAAACCCCCTCCCCCCGTTCCCCACTTACCTGCATCCACTGCCGCCAGCACTGGACGCAAGCCAGCGGTGGTGGCGGTGGACCCAGGTAACCCCCTCCCCCTTCCCCACTACCTGGGGCTGCCACTGCTGGCTTGCATCTGGAGGCTTCCACTGCGATGACACTGAAGCCCGGAAGTAGGCTGTGGCGTACTTCCAGGTTTCAGCGTCGTAGGAGTGGAAACCGCCGGATGCAAGCCGGTGGCGTTGGTGGAGGATGACAGACACATGTAACTGGGGAAGGGGGGTTTACCTGGTGCCTCCGTTGTCCGCAGCAGCGGACGTCAGAGGCACCAGGTAAGTGGGGAGAGTTTTCTGGGTGCTGGCTGCACAGCCCAGCTGCTCAGCCGGTGCCCAGAAAATTCAGAGTCACCTCAGAGGGTCCGAATTTCACTCTTGGCTTCAGCTCCTTGGCAGATTGGGAACCCCCGAGGCAGCGCCGAGGTGGATCGGGGCTGCTTCGGGGGCTCTGGATCGGCCTCCGAGGCAGATCAGGGGGTCCTTGCACAGCCCTAGTTTTATCAGCAATGACATCATGGAAAACCTTTTCAAATGCATTTCTGAAATTAAGATATACCATTTCTACAGCATTCCCATGATCTATCAAACTAGTAATTTATCAAAAAAAGGAGGTAATCTTGCTCCGGCATGACCTTTTCCTGACTTCTAGTTATTAATGCTTCATTTTCTAGATGCTCACAGACTGACTGCTTAGTCATCTGTTTGAGAATTTTGCCTGGCAGACTGTCCTGCAATTTACTGGATCTACCTTTTCCTCTACTTGAAGATGAGGGCAACATTTACTCATCTCCAGTCTTCTGGCACCTTACCTGCAGAAGTTCTCAAAGATTACAGACAGAGGCTCTGAAATAATGTCCCCAAGCTCCTTCAGCACCTGGGGATGTAATTCATTTGGATACCTAAACTCATTAAAAGTAGTTAAATGCTCTCTGAGCGTATCCTTAATTGTATTTATTTATTTATTTATTACATTTCTATACCGCCCAATAGCTGGAGCTCTCTGGGCAGTTCACAAAAATTAAAAACATTCAAAGTATAAAACAACTAGGGGTGTGCACGGACCCCCCCGCTCCGCTTCACTTGCAGATCCGCCATTTTTCGGATCAGGCCGCTCCGCCCCGCCCCCGCTCCGCCCACTTCCGCTCCGCTCCGCTCGGAGCTCCGGATCCGGATCGGAGCTCCGTTTTCCCCCCCCATAGGCTTGCATTGAAAGCTAAAAAATTATACAACTTTTTCTGTTCAAGTTAGAAACCTCACATTTGGCACCATGACACCTCATGGGGGTATACACACGCACGCCAAGTTTCAAAGCAATCCCATCATCCCCTGATTTTTGGGGAATTTTTGAAAATCGGGCACCCCATTCACACCCCTTTCCATAGCTCCGTCAATTTGCACGTTAGAAACCTCAAACACGCCACCATGAAAGCTTATCCAGGGATACATAAGCACGCCAAGACTCAAGGCAGTCCCATCATCCCCTGATTTTTGGGGAATTTATGAAAATCCAACACCCCTTTCCATAGCTCCGTCAATTTTGCACGTTAAAAAAAAACCTCAAACTCACCACCATGACAGCTTATCCAGGGATACATACGCCGCACGCCGAGACTCAAGGCAGCCCCATCATCCTGTTTTTTGGCGGGGCTTAAACCTGCAAAATTTGGAACTTCCAAAACTCCAAGTGAGCGCAGGAAGGACTTCTCCCCTGAGTCAAAGCCACACACACACAACATCCCCGCGAGGTGGGCAGGGGAGGAGGGAGGGAAGGCAGGCAGGCAGGCATGCAGCTGGCATTTCTGGGGGCATAAGGAAGTGAGCCAAGGATAAGCCAGTAATGCATATAAAATGGAATAAATAAATAAATAAACAAAGGAGGGGTGGAATTAAAAGCAGCGGTGTTGCTCAATAAACAGCAAGAAGAATTTTTTAAAAAAAGGCTATATCTGTCTTTTACCAGCAATAGGGGGACGTGCCCGGGGGAGGGGGAAGTAGCTGCCAGTTCAACTCAAGACAGCCATTGCTTCACCAACAGCTCTGAGCTTGAGAAGTAAACGCTCACTTCAACTCATAATAGGCATCGCTCCACCACTAAGAAATGAACGCTCACTTCGACTCATGATAGGCATTGCTCCACCGTTTTACTCTCTTTGGAAGGCTCTAATGGCCTTCCAGTGCAGGAGAGAGTGGGGGCACGTCCACGATGAGATGCCCTAGGGGAGCTCATCCCCTTGCACCACATCTTTTCAGTTGTTCCCCAAAGTTAGGGTGGGTAGCAGTGCTGTGTTTCTATCTCTTATTCTTGGCTTAGTATATGATTTCAGGTTGTGTTTGTGCATTTGGTGGGGCTACTGTGTTAAAAAACACTGGGAAAAGTCCGTTCAGATGAAGAAAGAGAAGTTTCCCAGAATCCCAAGTTACCCGTTTTGCCTATGCCCTCCTCTAACTTTGGGATCATGTGATCATGACCGGGAGCTGACTCTGCCCCTCAGCCCTTTGAAAAAGGTATTTTTCCCGCTGATTTTTAAAAAAATTCTAGCGCGCGACCCGCACGACGCAGAGAGGTGAGAGTAGTCTCAAAATGACCCCCATCCACGACTCTCTGTGCACAAGAATTTTCAGAACGATAGCTTAAAAACCAACCCAGTTATGCCCGAGTCTTTCCCGCAATGCAATCCTATGGGCGAAAAGCCAAAAACGCCATTTGAGCCGCGCGGTTGACCCGATTTTCAAAAAAATATAGCACGCGACCCGCACGACGCAGAGAGGTGAGAGTGGTCTCAAAATGACCCCCATCCACGACTCTCTGAGCACAAGAATTTCCAGAACGATAGCTTCAAAAAGAATGTAGTTATCCGTGATTATTTGCCGCAATGCAATCCTATGGCGAAATGTTTTCAAGATGGCGATCGGAGCGCTCCGCGGAAACCGGAGCGCTCCGAAAATGGCCGCTTCTCTTCGCCTTGCTTCTAGGGGTCCGCGGTCCGCTCCTACTCTGCCTCTGGGTAAGGCGGAGCAGGCCAATCCGCTACTGCTTCTACGCCCCTAATCGGAGCTGATCACACCCCTATGAATTAGGATGGATTAAAAAGTGGTGGCCCTGTTGTCACTGTATTGAACCAGATGAAAGCCCAGGAGGGCTATGCAATGGTCTACGGAGAGTCCTGAGTTCAGATCTAGAGAACTTAGTAATGCCAGTCCTTTGGTCTGCAGTGCAAAGTAGAAAGTGGGCACTAATGTGGACAGGCAACCTTGCGCTAGTGATGTGCAAAATCTTTGTTATGATTTCTGTGGATATTTCTGGCTCACCCAAAAGCCACATCCCATCTTGAGAATGTTGATCTGCAGATGTTAGAATAGGAAAAGGTGCAGAAAAGAACATCCAAAATGATGGAGTGGCTGGAGCAACTCCTTCATGAGGAAAGGTTACAATATCTATGACTGTTCAGCTTAGGGAAAAAAGTGAATGAGAGGAGACATGGCAGAGGTGTACGAAAAGGAAGTATTTTTTCATGCAGCATATAGTTAAACTATGTGGTAGTTAAACTACCAATGGACGCTGGTCATGGTGGCCACATATTCTCTCCATTTTCAGAGGCAGTATGCCTCTGTATACCACTCTCTGGGAAAGCAAAGCAGGACAGTACTGTTGCACTCATGCACTCTTTGTGGGTTTCTCAGTGGCCCGTTGGCCCATGTGTAAACAGGATGCTGGACTAGAAAGGCCTTTGCACTGATCCAATATGGCTCTTCTTATGTTTTTAAGTGTGTATATATGATTTGTCTACAGATAGAAATACCCTGATGGTTTGTTTACATATTTGTTTATATCCTGGGTGTACATCATTCACCCTATCTAACGCTGACTAGAAGCTTTTCTGGATGAACCTTTTATTGTACACTCACCATTCCTCATTCATGGTTATTTATGGGTGTTTTCAATACTGTCATCTTCCTCCAGATTTGCTTTTATTTATTCATTACATTGATATCCCACCATTTTTTCCTCCTTAAGTTATCCAAGGTGGCATACATAAGCCTCCTTCTCTCCATTCTATCCTCATAACAACAACCCCGTGATGTAGGTCGGGCTGAGAATCTGTGAGTGGCACAAAGTCACCCAGTGCACTTGGCTGTGGGCATGTCTAGACCAGGGCCTGGACGTGAGAGGATCCCGCAATATGGTGATCGTGAGATCCTCCCCCTCAATCTACATACAATGTGAAATGTGCCAGGAGGAAGAGGACATCACGCCCACCATTTTGTTTTTTTTTTTATCAAAAATGAGCACTCCATCGCTTATGTACATGTGTTTTTTAAAAGATCCTGCTCCCCACCCTCAATGGGCACGGAGCTCCTGAAGAGCTCTGTGCCCCATGCCCGGTTCCTGGCTCCTTGTGTTTACTTGCAAGGAGCCGGGAAGAAACTGGGATGTCTGCCCACATGTCTCATGGTCTCGGAACAATCCCAAGAGCCCTGCAAAAGTTGGGATTAAAGCTGATAGGAATACACCAGGAGAAGAGCCTTCAGCGTGGTGGCGCCCCTCCTGTGGAACTCCCTGCCTCTGGAGGTCAGGCAGGCACCAACCTTATACTCCTTTCGGCGCCTCCTGAAAACATCTTTATTCCAAGAAGCCTTTCTTTAACATGCAGCCTTGGATTTCTCTTTTTGCTTCTTTTTAAATTTTGTTTTAACTGTTTTATTCTGTTTTTATTTTCATTTTACCTTGTACACCGCTCTGAAATTTTTCAATGGGGAGCGGTATATAAATATTCTAAATGAATGAATGAATAAATAAATAAATAAATAAATAAATCATCCCTCCCTGCCCCTGTATCTCCTGTGCATCATGTGGATGCACAGGGATGATCCCGGGGCGATCCCCGGGATATCTCCTTGTCTAGACATGCCCTGAGTGAGGACTCAAACCTGAACACTATACCACACTGGCTCTCTGTGTTTTCCAAGCATGTTTGTTTATTTGCTTTGCTTTGCTTTGCTTTGCTTTGCTTTGCTTCGGGGGTTGGGAGCGGTGGTGGGAACCCAATATTTTGCGTCATCATGAAAAAAAGGACAACTCTCCACCAGTGTTGTTGTGTTATTCTGCTTTCTTACACTATACCACAGCTCCACCTACCCAATATGTAGTATAAAGTATGGAAAGGCAGGGAAGTGTGTGTGTGTGCGGGGTGGGGGTGGGGGGAAGCCGCCTTTGTGGAGACTTGCAATCTTAACCCTGCAAAGAAATCAGAAGCAGATGCTACAGGTTAAACAGCCTCAGCTAGGAAAGCTCAAAGGTGGTGTTTTGCTTGGTTCTGGACTTCCACTAAAATGGCCAGGCTATTGTGCATTCCACACACACACCACCTTGGATCTATATGCTTGGCTTAAGGCACGATATCTCTTGCAGAAGTGTAAACAGTTCTTTCATAGATTCTCAATAACTTTATCCCAGAAATATGCCTGTAGTTGCAAATTAGGGATGGACAGGTCAGTTAATTTCCAGTCCATGCCCAGTTTGCATATGTTCAGGCATAAATCCATTCTGTCCCATTTTCTGCTGTATATTAAAAAAAAAAAAAACCTAACAATTGCACGCATTTTCCTTTAAATTATGCATTTTTGTATGCACCCCAGCTGAGACCAGTATAGCAAAACTTGAAGAAATGTACAGTCTGAAGGATGTCTGCCTTCTGATCCACATATTAGTAGAAGTAGTTCAGATTAGGTTGCTTTATTTTAAAATGTGGATTGAATGAAATTTTCCAGCAATCCTACTGGAAATATGTAAATTCTATTTCAATAATATTTGTGTGGGTGCACACAATCTTGCACCCACACTGTCATAGGTAATGGTCTGAAAGAAGAAAGGAAAAATGAACAGGAAATCAAAGAAGGAGACAGCAAGCAGTTTTCTCTGTGGATCATCACCAATTATGGTACTGACAATTATAATGATGATGCATCTATCTAAGAGGGTTTAAATAGAGAAGTCTTGGACAGCTGGTAAACTCCCAGATCCTGGATAGTACTCAGGTGTTTACCATTCCCACCTCCCATAGCAAAGGCTCTGTAAAATTGGGGGGCAGGGGAGTGTCTCTATCTCATTAAGATTGTCTGGCCAGTCATAATTTTTGCTCAAGATGAGAAGTTTCACTTCATACTTCCTTCAGAGCATGAACGGATGCGCCGGAGTAAGTTGATGGTGTTGGGGAACTTGTATTCACCAGTACTGGTAGAGTAGTGAATTCTGCCACTACCAATTACTTCTGTCTCTCTCCCTCTCTCTCACACACACAGGCCATAGCTAGATGGGGTGAAATCCCAGGGCGATCCCCAGGATTGTCCCTGTGCGTCCACATGACACAAAGGGGATCCCAGGATCAGGGAGTGATGATCCCTTCCTTGCCCTGGGATCTCACCCTACCCTTTAGACCCAGTTTTTCCACAGTCTTGGGATGATCCCGAGACCGCAGAATGTGTGTCTGGTCGACATGGTTTGTCCTGGCTCCTCATGGCTCCTTGCGAGGATGCAGGACCCGCACACAGGGCACAGAGCTCCTCAGGAGCTCTGCTCCGATAGGGGGTGGGGTGGGGGGAGCGGGGAAAATTATATATATATATATATATATATATATATATATATATATATATATATCCTACCTTCTATGCACGAGCGCTTGTGCGCTGCTGCCTCTTTAAAAATAAAAAATGGCGGGTGCGATGCCTCTCCCTCTGAGATTGTCATGCACCACGTGTAAACAGAGGGGGGATCTTGTGATAAAAACACCACGAGATCTCCCCCCCCTCCATTGTGCAATAACAGGTAGGTCTACCTAAAGCCTCACTCTCACTCTCTGCATGTTTGAATGCCCACCACCCCTCCATAACAGGGAAACAAAGCCAACCCTCGGTAAACAAGCACATCTGGAGAAATGAAGATTCTGTTTAGCCACTGACTGACTTGTAAGAAGAACAATGTTTATATTGCTATGTCATTTAAATAAAATTGAGCATTTAAATACTTACTTCAATATGAATATTTACACGGCGTTAATATAATAAAACAGTGTTACTTTACAATATTGAACATATCAAATCCTTGTGGATGTATGATGATTCAGTCATATTTGCATTACACTCTTCCACAGTTATTCTCCCATGCACTATCTACCTTTACCGATATCAATAAAGGCAGACTCATCTATATTTCAAGAGGCTCCTCCATTGATGTTTCTCTACGCTCTGCATAGCATATAAATGGCATACAAGTAAATAAACAGATTTGAGACATTTTGTTCAGGGGATTTATTTCACGTGGAAGCATTTGAAGATGGGGGAAAACAAACCCACCTTAAGGTGGAGTGGTACAGTCCAGGACAAGGTTCGCCATTTATATAAACTAGGGATGTGCAATATATATAAACTAGGGATGTGCAAACTGAGACCTCTGAGTTCCACCTTGAAGCTTTGCTTGACTTGGCTGCATTCCAGATTACATGCCCCCCTCCTTTTTGCAGGGGAGGAGGGAGGGAAGGCAGGCAGGCATGCAGCTGGCATTTCTGGGGGCATAAGGAAGTGAGCCAAGGATAAGCCAGTAATGCATATAAAATGGAATAAATAAATAAATAAACAAAGGAGGGGTGGAATTAAAAGCAGCAGTGTTGCTCAATAAACAGCAAGAAGAATTTTTTTAAAAAGGCTATATCTGTCTTTTGCCAGCAATAGGGGGACGTGCCCGGGGGAGGGAGAAGTAGCTGCCAGTTCAACTCAAGACAGCCATTGCTTCACCAACAGCTCTGAGCTTGAGAAGTAAACGCTCACTTCAACTCATAATAGGCATCGCTCCACCACTAAGAAGTAAACGCTCACTTCGACTCATGATAGGCATTGCTCCACCGTTTTACTCTCTTTGGAAGGCTCTAATGGCCTTCCAGTGCAGGAGAGAGTGGGGGCACGTCCACGATGAGATGCCCTAGGGGAGCTCATCCCCTTGCACCACATCTTTTCAGTTGTTCCCCAAAGTTATGGTGGGGAGTAGTGCTGTGTTTCTATCTCTTATTCTTGGCTTAGTATATGATTTCAGGTTGTGTTTGTGCATTTGGTGGGGCTACTGTGTTAAAAAACACTGGGAAAAGTCCGTTCAGATGAAGAAAGAGAAGTTTCCCAGAATCCCAAGTTACCCGTTTTGCCTATGCCCTCCTCTAACTTTGGGATCATGTGATCATGACCGGGAGCTGACTCTGCCCCTCAGCCTTTTGAAAAAGGTATTTTTCCCGCCGATTTTTAAAAAAATTCTAGCGCGCGACCCGCACGACGCAGAGAGGTGAGAGTAGTCTCAAAATGACCCCCATCCACGACTCTCTGAGCACAAGAATTTCCAGAACGATAGCTTCAAAAAGAATGTAGTTATCCGTGATTATTTGCCGCAATGCAATCCTATGGCGAAATGTTTTAAAGATGGCGATCGGAGCGCTCCGCGGAAAGAGAAGCGCTCCGAAAATGGCCGCTTCTCTTCGCCTTGCTTCTAGGGGTCCGCGGTCCGCTCCTACTCCGCCTCTGGGTAAGGCGGAGCAGGCCAATCCGCTACTGCTTCTACGCTCCTAATCGGAGCGGATCACACCCCTAAAAACAACAGTATAAAACCATAATATAAAATACAATATAAAAGCTCAACCAGATAAAAACAGCAGCAATGCAAAATTATAAATTTAAAACACCAAGTTAAAATTTATTTATAGACTGTTAAAATGCTGGGAGAATAAAAAGGTCTTCACCTGGCGTCTAAAAGCATATAATGTAGGTGCCAAGCGAACCTCCTTAGGGAGCTCATTCTATAGCCGGAGTGCCACAGCAGAGAAGGCCCTCCTCCTGGTAGCCACCTGCCTAATAAGGGGTTATTCTTACAAATCCCTCCATATATAATTTGTTCTATTTGCCCCAGGTTGAACACAACTCTTTGCGAGAAGACTGAGGCAAAATAGGAGTTGAGTAGTTCCAATTTCTCTTGGCCTGCTGTTAAGAGAGCTTTGGCTATGGGGTGGTATATAAATGTAATAAATAAATAATAAGAATTCACCATATTTCCTAACCAGTAGATCTACACCTGGCTTGATGTTCTTCTTACTCCTACATATCCAAAGAAGCCTTTTTTGTTGTTTGTAGCCTCAGCTCATTCTGGGCCTTCACATTCTGACACCTTAGTCTTGGTGGCTGTATACTACCTCCATTATCAGAGGCAGTATGCCTATATATTAGGGCTGTGCACTGCTTCGACTCCAGATCCGAATTCTGAATCAAGTGGGCTGATTACAACCAGATCAGTTGGGTCCTGAAGGGATTGGACTGAAGCAGGCTGAAGCAGATCAGTCACAGGAGCCCTCTGCTTCCTGACCTGGACCTGGCAGGAGTGCCTGCAACCATTACCATTCTGCCCCTGGAAATGAAATGTTGTGCGAATGGTGCAATGTTGTGCGGATTGCAATGGTGATGGCTGTGACTGTAGGCACTCCCAATGGGTTCAAGTAAGGAGCAGGGGTCTCATGCAGCTGGGCCAGGCCGCCCTGATACAAATGCCTGAATCTTGCTTTGGATACAGAGTCTGAAGTGGGTTGGACCAAGTCACAAGGCAGGTCAGGGTTGATTTGGAACCTCCAAATCGGCCTCCAAAGTGGGTTGGGGGGGGGGCGGTCCTGTGCACAGCCCTACTCTGTATATCAGTTGCTGGGGAACATGAGTGAGTTGGTCATAATTGTCATAATTGTGAGCTTCCCACACTTGCTGGGAAGCCTCTGTGTGAACAGAATGCCAGACTAGGTGGACCCTTGGTCTAATTCAGCTTTAGGACTGAAATATAAACAGGCTACATGCTGTATTTGCATAGCAGAGAATTCCACTCTAAGCCCTCTGCTGCTGGCACCCCAAACTCATGAGCTTCCGACTGCCTCCTTTGGAAAAAGCTCTTCATTGGTCCCCTCTGTGTTAATCTGGTGTTGAAAGAGTTAATAGTTTTGCTAACAAAAGATTGAAGGGTATCTCTTTTCTTTCAGCTTTGTGACTGAACATCACCTCTACAATTAGATTGTAAGCCTATGCGGCAGGGTCTTGCGATTTACTGTTTTTACTCTGTACAGCACCATGTACATTGATGGTGCTATATAAATAAATAAATAAATATAATAATAATAATAATAATAATAATAATAATAATAATAATAATAATAATAATGAACACCATAGTTCTTGGGTGTGTTGACTTTGGAATCTTTTGCTGTATTTTAAAACTGTTGCCACCATCTGCATGCACCACAAATTAAATTAGCCTTCAATTTTATCACCCCTTTTATTTAATTTATCTTTGATGCTTTCAGGCTGTGAAACAGCTGCTGCCTGTGAAAAAAGAATTTTAATCGGAAAGGAGCATTTTAAAGCTTCCTGTAATGGATGTAAGTAATCACTATGGCAATTATTCACTGGGGCTTTGTTGCTGTTCTGTTGTCATGAGTTGGCCTGAGTCAGCAAGTAGCCAACATGGCATCCTTGGGAGAGGATGGGGCACCACAAAGCCATGACCAGAGATTGCCACAGGGGAGCGGCAGGCACTTAGCAACTATGAAGGTGTCTGCAACTGTTTCGAGTCAGTGAGCACATTTGGAATTTTGTCATAGTGTAAGCACTCTCAGACAATCTCTGCCATGGGCATGCTTGCCTGTTCATAAAATAGCGGACATGTGGGGGTGTCTTCACGGCGCTGAATTGGCGCCGTGTCCCTCGGAAATCCCGTGGCTTCTCTCTCCCAGGGGGGCATCAGGTAATCCCAATAGCAAGGAGGGAGTGTGGGGCTTTGTGATGGCCATCTGGGGACCAGAGCCACCCCCGCCCTCTTCCTGGTGGAAAGCGACCAATCACAGGTTGCCTTCAACCAGGCACCGCCCGATGATGCCTCCGCTGCAACTCCAGAGCGAGGTGAGGGGCTGTCTTGATGTTGTCTTGCATGTGCTTCGCCTCAATCCAGAGAAAAAAGTCAGGGCAAGACTCTGACTTTTGTTCTCCACAGCTTTGGTGGAAAGACACAGGGTGGGTGCATGATTGCAGCTGCATCATATAATCAATGCTGTGCCACTGTGCACCTGCTCTGGGGCTTTCCGAGCATTTAGACAGCCCCATGGTGGGAGTGACCACTCACAAACATTCATTTCCCTGAAGCAAACTGGTAACTTGCCCCAAGAACCTAAGTACAAGGCAGAGGTGGTGTCTGAAAGCTCCATCACATCTAGTCAAATGCGCAGCCCCTGTCGCTTCTTCTGTCGCCACATCGCTTCCTGTAGGAGAGAGCAGCAACCGGATTTAATGAGTTTTTTTTTTTTTGCAACGCAATAATGGCCAGAAGGGGCGGAAGATGTGCAAGAGGCAGACGACGTCATGTGAGTAATTTGCGAGTGCCCAGTAACAAGCATTCAGTAAAACACTCGTTGGATGGAGCTTTGAATTTGAAAATACAAAACCACTCTATTGAACCCACAGTTTCTGGCTCCATCATCTGTTTCACAGAAGACAAACTGATGGCTCTTAGATAAGTAACTTGGCTGAAGAACAGCATTCAAGGCAGAGCTGGGATCAGATCTCCAAATGCCTAATCACATATTTGGTCCAATGAAGCACAACAAAATACCAATTTCACAGAAGGTAAACTCATGATAGAAAATCACACACAGACTCTCTCTCTCTCTCTCTCTCTTTCTCTCTCTCTCTCTCTCTCTCTCTCTCTCACACACACACACACACACACAGGCGCAAAATATGACTACCCAGTATCTCCCCCCCCCAGGAATGTCATGCCAAGCCATGGTTAGGCCATTAACCCTTTTGCAGAAAATGTTTAGTGAGCATATGTTTAAATTGTTGGTTATGCAGCCAAATGGTTAGAAATGGTTCACACGATATGCTACGCCAAAATGTTTAGCTCAAAATGCTTAACCACCATGGCTAAGCATATCTTCTGTATTAATTGTGTTATCACAACTATTACAGGAATTGAAATTTGTCAGTCTTTAAAGTGCCACAAGACTCTTTGTTTTTGCTCCAACAGACTAACATGGTAACCCCTCTAGAAACTCAGGTCTCTGTAACTGAACTCATATGAATTAAGATCTATTAAGATGGACTTTATAGAACTATTTAAACATGTCTTTCACTAAATTTGAAAAAATAATAGCAATGGTTCTCAAAAGGGGTTGCTATCAAAAATATAGAATATGAATATATTGGCCAAACAATGGAGAGGTCCAACCAATATATGGATGTTGCTGCAAGAGATTTTTTTTTAAAAAAAGATCATTTATATGTGGTATTTTAACATCTCATAGGTTATAGAAGATGTATAAATCAATTTATGAAATTTATTGGAGGTGTGAACAAGATTGTGCAGACTTTAAACCTATAGAGATAGAAGTAGTGATAGAAGTTTAATGTGATTTTGGTAGGGTGACCAGATGACCTCCGGAAAAACAGGGATCTCTGTGGCAACCGGGACTGACCCCCAATTTACTGGGGAAAATGACTTCTGGGAATGTGTCCTCCAGCCCCCGTCCCCAGCGCCGACTAAGGTGTGTGTGTGTGTGAGAGAGTGTATGGGTGAATGGGATGCCTGGTTGTTTGAGTAAAAGGATGTGTGTGCGTGTGTGTGAGTGTATTGATGTGATGTCTGTGTGTGTGTGTGCTGGCAGTGTGTGAGTGTATTGATGTGATGATGTCTGAATGGGATGCCTGGTTGTTTGACTATGAATGGATGCATGTGCATGTTTGCAGTGTGTGTGTGTGGGGAGGGCTGTAGTTTTCTGTGTGAGTTGTGGGGATGATTTGGAGGTGATATTCCTATTAAATAATGCATTTTGACTCATAGACCTTTCTCTCCAATTTGTTTGATATAATTGGCATGACATAAATTTTGTAAAAATTGCTGATAATTGTTCATCCTTCTTAAACATCTTAAAATAATTAACAGGGTTGCCTGTTAATTAACATCATCATCATCATCATCATCATCATCATCATCATCATCATCATCTATCTCTCTTTTCTTGCTTGTGTTGGTTTTTTCTAGATGAACATGATGGGCTTTGCCAAGTCATGCTGTCTTTTACTGATAAGTTAACTTCTCACTACTTATTGATACCAAGAATTTAGAAAAAAGCTAAGTAGGACTGTCCTTAAGAGAATGAAAGAACAACATCTGGCATTGAGTACTAATGTATAAGTTTTAACTTTATAAGAAAATTTGAGAACAATGGGATAAATTTATTCAAAATGGGAAACTATGGAAACCTTAGAGATGGTGCGGGCTGTATCTAATTATGTAAGTAGTTTGGACTTGTTTGGCTCTTATGAATGTGCATTGTGTAGGAAAATATTTGTTCATATACCTTTGGAAATTGAATTGTTGTATATTTACCTATTTAACTTTTTTTAAAAAAGGAAGCTCTTCTGATAGTAGGTGAGTATTTAAAATTTTGTGGCAGTTTTCGTAAGGAAAAGGTGGGACTTGTTTAATCTCATCAGAAATTACCATAGATGAATAATTTCAATGGTGTCACTCTCTGGTGCATGGTATGTAGTATTGATGATCTCATCAAGATGGCCATCAACAAAATCCGTAAAATTGTTGATATTGGGGCTGTGCACGGACCCCCCGCTCTGCTCCAGATCCTGATCCACTCCTTTCAGATTGGGTCTGCTCTGCATTGATCCGCCTCCACTCTGCTCCGCTCCACTGCTGAGCTCTGTTTCCAGAGCTCTGTTTCCCCCCATAGACTTGCATTGCAAAGGAAAAATGGCTATAACTTTTTTAGTTTTCAAGTTAGAAACATCAAAATGGGCATCATGATAGCTTCTAAATAGATCCTTACTCATGGCCACTTTGAAGGAAATCAGATCATGCCCTAATGTACATTGATGGTGCTATATAAATAAATAAATAATAATAATAATAATAATAATAATAATAATAATAATAATAATAATAATAATTTTTGGGGAATATTTAAAAGATTTTCCCCATTTACAGAAATGCAGTTATCTTTATTATTTTTTAAGATACACAAATGGAACTGGACACCATGATAGCTTCCACATAGGACCTTGGGCATGGCCACTTTGAAGGAAATCAGATCATGCCCTGATTTTTAGTGATTTTTAAAACATTTTAACCCTCAACCATTCCCCAATTTACAAAACTGCACTCATCTCCATTATTTTTCAAGATACAGACATGTAACTGCGCACCATGATAGCTTCCAAATAGATCCTTATTCATGCCAATTTTGAAGGAAATTAGATCATGCCCTGATTTTTGGGGAATAAAATTTCCCCCCATTTACAGAAGTGCAGTTATCTCCATTATTTTTAAAGATACACACATGGAAATGGGCACCATGATAGATCCTTAGGAATGGCCACATAGATCCTTAGGAATGGCCACTTTGAAGGAAATCAGATCATTCCCTGATTTTTGGGGAATTGTTAAAGTTAAACCTAAATCAGAATCTTCCTCTCAGGTTAACCACTTCAAAAATGAACACAAGGAACTTCAAGATAGAAATATTAAACAGGGTGAGCATACAGCACATAGTTGGTCATGTGAGAAACAACTCAGACTTTGCATTGCCATGCTTGTGTGTCAATACTTTCTAAAAAACTTACTTTTTTCATGCCATCCACTCATTTCAAAGTGCTATAACATGTTGGTTTTTCAAGATGCACTCACATCAAACAGAGATGGCGTTGAATAGACAATCCTTTCAGGGTCTATTAGAGTTCACACACTCCAGGGTATGCCCAGCCAATAATTGTAATAATAATAATAATAATAATAATAATAATAATAATAATAATAATAATGTTGATGATGAGCCTACATTGTCACAGAGGATTCAGTCATCATGGCAGCAGCACATACAAAATGCAGCTGCCTTTTCATGATGAAGAAGGACTAACGCCCTGAGTCAAAGCAAGACATGCACAAATTGGCCCTCTGAGGTGGGCACAGAGGAGGAGAGGCAGCAGGAGGCTATGCCCCTGAAGCACTGGAAGCAAGTATGCCATAGGCTTGTGGGGTTGACCCACCCAGCCTATCTACATCTCCCTGGCACCAGGAGGGCAGAGAGGCAGCCAGCGAGGAGCTACATTATTATTATTATTATTATTATTATTATTATTTATTTATTTATTTATTTATTTATGTATGTATATAGCACCATCAAGATACATGATGTATTAGTAAGGCATTGATCTCTGGGAATCTCTCAGAAGATCCCGCTACCCCACAATGAGTGCACCCAGGCAAAGGCAGGCAGCGAGGTGGAGGAGGCTTGCAGGTAGGTGTTATGCAATGCACAAGTAAGCAATACATCTGTGGGTAAATCCCACCAGATGTGGCTAATCCACAACGCGGGAACCCAGGGAGGCTGGTAGGCGGGCAGGCAGCAGACAGCTCTGCAGGCACAAGTCAGTGAGCCAAGGATTGTTTCCAGGCCATTCAAAGCCAGAAAAAACAAAACAGCCCTGTGATGCCTTTGCATCCATAAATAATAGGAGGCTAGCAGGACAACAGTAAAACTTTGTGTTCCTTGCTTCAGAGTTGATTGACTACACTATAAACACAGCCATTATATAATAATAGTAATCATCATCATCATCATCATCATCATCATCACAACAACAACAAGAATTAGAACAAAAAGGCTGTCTGATTTTATTTACAGTATTGGAAAGTAGATGTGCCCAGTGCCCTTGAGGAAACAGTGGACTGTGCCACTGTAGTCTACCTCCCAGTCCTTTGGCTGCTTCTGTCTAGGTTCCTGGCTTTGAGAATCCACCTCACACATCAACTCTGGCAACTCATGGATGAGGTAGACTACAGTGGCACAATCCACTGTTTCCCCTTTTGAGGGTTCTGATGTGTCCTCAAGAGCAGTGGGCACTGGGCACATCCAATTTCCAACATTGGACATGCCGTACAGGACATCATCCACTTCCACCACTGCTATCCAGTTGTCCACCAAGGCTACTGTGGTTACCTTGCAGTGCTGTGTTGCCTATCTTTTATTTTACTTTGTATATTATTTAAAACATTGGTAGTGGAGCAACATAAGGTTGTGTGAGTTTGCTCGGGCTACTGCTTCGCCAATCCACTCCTCAATGACCGAAGTCCTACCCAAAGACAAAGAAAGAAAAGTGTCTCTGGCTTAGTCCCCCCATCCAACATTGGGATAGGATGATGATTTACATGGGGTGATCACTCAGCACGATTGGGAGATGAAGCTGTCTATCAAAGCTGAAAAAAGCTTATTTCCCCCTCCCGTTTACCCATTAAAAAAAATTCATTGCAACCCAACCGCTGAATGGTTTTTCTGAAAATCTACACAAATGACCCCCAATCATCAATCTCTAAGCACAGTAATTTTCAGGGATCTAGATTTAAAAACAAAGAAGTTATGGACATTTTTTTGCCCAATACTATCCTATGTAAAAAAATGTCCAAAATGGCGATCGGAGCTCCGGATCGAGGCGAAGCGCTCTGCAACTGAGCGAACCGCTTTGCCTTGATCTGCTTCCCCCTGACCTGATTCGGATCCACCTTTGGCAGAGGCGGATCGGGTCGCTCCGCTCCTGCTTCGATGATCCGAAACAATGTGGAGCACAGCCCTAGTTGATATCTCCATTATTTATGGATGGATTTTATATATTAAGGTCACACTTTAATGATATTTTCTAGGCCTAAAAAGTGGTATGTACAATATTTACTGTAAAATCAATGGTTTCTCAGATATTTGCATATTTAGGTATGCAATTACATCACTAGTGTTAACTCTTTGTATATATTCAGTTGTATTATTATTATTATTATTATTATTATTATTATTATTATTATTAGGAAGAGGTGGGAATGCCACAGCCACCAATTTGGATGGCTTTAAAAGGAGGTTGGATAAATTTCTGGTGGAGAAGGCAATCAATGCTGTTAGTCCTGATGGCTATGTGCTACCTCCTGTATCTGAGGCAGCATGCCTATGTACATCAGTTGCTGGGGAAAATGGGTGCAAGGGTGCTGTTGCATTCATGCCCTGCTTGTTGGTCCTTGGTCGGCCACTTTGTGTGAAGGGAACACTAGACTGGATCAACACTCGGCTCTTGTTATGTTCTTATATTCTTAGTTCAGAGCTTAGCTTACCTTAGTGCAACATTATTTGCACTCGCAGAATGACGTGTTGGATACTCTCCTTTGTGTTTTCATTTTACTGCTGCTTTTAGCTTCTTGTAAATATGTTTGTATGTATTGTTTTTATGCTTTTTATATTTTGCAAGCTGCTTTGAGCAACTCCTTGTTTGGAAGGGTAAAGCAGGAAGATAAATTTCTTGAATAAATCAATAATAAACATCAGCAGGTTTACAAAACTGTTCACTCACCAAGTGACTTATATATACAAAGGTTGAATGTTTAAGTGTAAACACAGAACTTCACATAGAAAGTTTTCACACAGATGTTGTGTGTCAGTGAGAAATGCAACTGCCAAATCATCTTCAAGGGCAGCCCCATGTAGAGTGCATTACAGTAATCTAACTTGGAGATTACCAGAGCGTAGACTACTGAGGCCAGTTATCTCTATTCAGATCAGGTCATAGCTGAGCCACCAATTGAAGTTTGTAGAAGGCACTCCATGTCACTGAGGCCACCTGAGCTTCCAGTCACAAAGATGACTCCAGAGAAATCTCCAGACTATGGACCTGCTCCTTCAGGGAAAGTGCAACCCATCTCGAACAGGCTGACCACCCCCCATTTGGTCAGAAGAACACTAACAGAATCTTGGACTTGTCTGGTCTGAACTTCATCCAGTCTATTGTCACAAGCCAGGCACCTTATTAACACAGCAACTTCACCTGATGAAGATGAAAAGGAGAAATAGAGCTGCGTGTCATCAGCATACAACCCACTCCTGGGGGCTACCTAGATGGTCTGAAAACCCCGCAGTGTCTGCAAGGTGCTGCTGCATTGATTATACAATGCAGTAGCCACTTTGCACCCATCATAGGGCTTTTCTATGAAACAGTGACTTTAAAAACTCGGGGACTTAACTTGACTTTTTATCCTGGAGCAAGGTGAGTATGGTGCATTCACTCTCTATCTTTGCTCCACAGACATGGTGGAGGCATTCCCAGGCAGATGGTGACCTGTGATTGGTCACCATTTGCCTGGGCAGAGGGCAGGGGGCATGTCTGGCATGCCAATGGCCATCGGAAATCCAGAGCCCTCTTTCTGTGTTGGCATTAGCCACCACCACTCTGCTGCAGAGAAAGTGCAGAGTTTTGCTTAAGGTGACAGCAACCCGGTACCATACATGCAGCTCCCCAAATTCATGATGACTCTGATGACCCCACTCAACAGTTTCATGTAGATGTTAAATAGCATGGGGGACAGAACCAACCTGTGCTGAATGCCATATTGGAGACTCCACAGAGCTGGGCAACTACCACCTTTTCTAGCAGACCATCCAAGAAGTAAAACCACTGAAATGCAGTACTACCCACTCCCAACTCTGACAATTGCCCCAGAAGGATACTATGGTTGATGGTATCAAAAGCTACCAAGACAAAAGCTACCAAAACATCCCCCCTCCCAAATATAGATCATCACATAGGGAAACTATGTGATGATCCCTATCTTCAAAAAGGGCAAAAAGGAGGAACCTGGAAACTACAGACCAGTCAGTCTGACATCCATCCCTGGGAAAATTCTGGAGCAGATTATAAAGAAGTCAATCTGTAAACACCTTGAAACCAATGCAGTGATTACTAGAAGCCAACACGGATTTGTCAGGAACAAATCCTGTCAGACTAATTTGATCTCATTTTTTGATAGGATAACCTCCCTTGTGGACTGTGGGAATGCTGTGGAAGTCATATATCTTGACTTCAGCAAAGCTTTTGACAAAGTACCACATGACATTCTGATTAACAAACTAGCTAAAAGTGGGCTAGATGGAACAACTATTAGGTGGATCCACAGTTGGCTACAGAATCGGACTCAAAGAGTACTTATCAATGGAACCTTCTCAAACTGGGGAGAGGCAACGAGTGGGGTGCCGCAGGGCTCAGTCCTGGGCCCAGTGCTCTTCAACATTTTTATTAATGATTTGGACAAGGAGGTGCAGGGAACGCTGATCAAATTTGCAGATGACACCAAATTGGGTGGGATAGCTAATACCCTGGAAGACAGAAACAAACTTCAAAGTGATCTTGATAGGCTGGAGTGCTGGGCTGAAAACAACAGAATGAAATTTAATAGGGATAAATGCCAAGTTCTACATTTAGGGAATAGAAACCAAATGCACAGTTACAAGATGGGGGACACTTGGCTCAGCAATACTACAAACGAGAAAGATCTTGGAATTGTTGTAGATCACAAGCTGAATATGAGCCAACAGTGCGATATGGCTGCAAGAAAGGCAAATGCTATTTTGGGCTGCATTAATAGAAGTATAGCTTCCAAATCACGTGAGGTACTGGTTCCTCTCTATTCGGCCCTGGTTAGGCCTCATCTAGAGTATTGCGTCCAGTTCTGGGCTCCACAATTCAAGAAGGATGCAGACAAGCTGGAGCGTGTTCAGAAGAGGGCAACCAGGATGATCAGAGGTCTAGAAACAAAGCCCTATGAAGAGAGACTGAAAGAACTGGGCATGTTTAGCCTGGAGAAGAGAAGATTGAGGGGAGACATGATAGCACTCTTCAAATACTTAAAAGGTTGTCACACAGAGGAGGGCCAGGATCTCTTCTCCATCCTCCCAGAGTGCAGGACACGGAATAACGGGCTCAAGTTAAAGGAAGCCAGATTCCGGCTGGACATCAGGAAAAACTTCCTGACTGTTAGAGCAGTGCGACAATGGAATCAGCTACCTAGGGAGGTTGTGGGCTCTCCCACACTAGAGGCATTCAAGAGGCAGCTGGACAACCATCTGTCAGGGATGCTTTAGGGTGGATTCCTGCATTGAGCAGGGGGTTGGACTCGATGGCCTTGTAGGCCCCTTCCAACTCTGCTATTCTATGATTCTATGATTCTATGAAACCAAGACTGTTTCTATGCCTGAATCCAGCCTGAGCCCCAACTGAAATGGATCCAGATAATCGGTCTAATCCAAGAGTGTCTGGAGCTCATCCAAGAGTGTCAACAACTACCCACTCAAGGAGCTTGCCCAGGAAAGGAACATTTGCCACCAGTCTAAAGTTGTTGAGATCTTCAGGGTCTATGAAGGATTCTCACTGCAGTCTTTTTCAGGCACCCCAGGATCACTCCGTCTTCGTGATCCCCTCCGTGCCCCAGTTAGCTGTTCCCTCCCTGCCAGTTTTATAAGCCAAGAGGGGCAAGAATCCAACATGGAAGTGGTTGCATGAACCTGTCCAAGCACTTTGTCTATGCCCTCAAGTTCTACCAACTAAACCTTATCCAACAAAACTGGACAAGTCCTGGTTGAAGTAAGGTGTTCTATCTTGGAAGTGCTTTGCAAACATACCACAGCAGGACTCTGGTGGATCCACACATCCTTAGGACCAGCATGCAATGAGCTCTAGACAACCCTGAAAAGCTCTGCTGGAGCTTTCGCCAATGAACTCTTGCCATTTCGAAACTTGCCATTTTGAAACCCTAACATTTGGAAAAGAATTCTTGATCTGTGGAATTCTCTCTGAGGAATTCAAGGTTGGTTTGAATTTGGTGTCTGCTAAAGACATTTTATTTAAAGAAGCTTTGCTTTCTTTAAATAAACACCCATTGTATTCGTATAACTTGATTTAAAATATTTTTATCTGTTTATTTTTATTCTTTTCTACTTTACTATACACCACCCAGGAATTGCTGGCAAGGGAGGGGTTGCACCTCACAAGGGCTGGAAAGAATGGATTTGGCCACAGCATGAAGAACTTGATCAGGAGGGCTTTCAACTGAATCTTATGGGGGCAGGAGACGTAAACTTCAAGGCAGAAATGGATGAAGGCCCATGCACCATAACAGAAAGAACAGCTCCAATAGTGTTAGATCAATGTTCTTCACCCAGGGACGAAATCCAAACAGCCCCTAAGCACGACTCCACACTTCCAGCGACAGAGGGTTCAAAAGCGCTTTATTGATTAGTAATCAAGGTCTGGTCTCTTCAAAGGGAGAAATCAGACAGGGACATTGGGAATTCAGCACAGCATTTGAGCCTGCAAGGGGCAGGGCCCAGTAGCAGCATAAACCAATCAGAACATAACACTGGAGCATAGCTAATTTTGCTAAACAATCCCCTTTGTTCTATAAACAATCCCTTTGCCTTACAGTAAGTTACAGAAAGTTAACTTTGACACAGGAGCCCTGAAGCCGAGGCTCTTGTTTATGTTAGATAAGACAGATGCAAGGATCCACTCAAGGAGATATTCTCGCATACGTGACATTTTGCCTGCTGTATAATGGCTACTTCACAGCTTCCTTTAGAAAATGGAGGCACTTATGCTAACAATAGTGCCCAAAAATAGTGTCCACAACAGTGTAGACTATAAAGTCAGACTACAAAGCACATGGTCTTCAATGTCTATATACTAATGCCCAGAGTATGAGAAACAAACAGAATGAACTTGAACTCTTAAGACATGAAGGCAATTACAACTAGCTCCTTCCTATCTCTCCTCTCTCATCTCACCCTATTGCCCCGCTCGTGCTCTTCGCTCCTCTGATGCCATGTTTCTCGCCTGCCCAAGGGTCTCTACTTCCCTTGCTCGGCTTCGTCCATTTTCTTCTGCTGCCCCTTACGCCTGGAACGCTCTTCCAGAACATTTGAGAACTACAAGTTCAACCGCAGCTTTTAAAGCTCAGCTAAAAACTTTTCTTTTTCCTAAAGCTTTTAAAACTTGATTTTGTTCTGACTTTATACTGTTAGTTTTACCCTACCCAGTGCCTGTTTACCCTACCCTGTGCCTGTTTGCTTTCTCTTCCCCTCCTTATTGTTTTATTATGGTTTTATTAGAATGTAAGCCTATGCGGCAGGGTCTTGCTATTTACTGTTTTACTCTGTACAGCACCATGTACATTGATGGTGCTATATAAATAAATAAATAATAATAATAATAATAATAATAATAAGGTATAACTGAAACTTGGTGCGTTGACTCCAATGACTGGAATATAGCAATTGAAGGATATAACTTGTTCAAAAACAACAGAAGAAATAGAAATGGAGGTGGAGTTGCAATATATGTTAAAAATACCTATCCTTGCACAGAAATACAAGCAGATGAGACTGGGAGCCCCATTGAGAGCATCTGGATTAAAATTAATGGAATAAAAAGAACATGATAATCCAGTGTGTCACCTAGATGAACAGGTTTGACCCCTGGACGTTCCAGGGATAAACTTTAGGTCTAGCTATGGCCCTAGTCTTTGCTCTGCCCAAAAGCTGAAGCTCTCTGGGTTGTTCACAAAAATTAAAACCACTCAAAGTATAAAACAAACAGTATAAAAGCATGATATAAAATACAATATAAAAGCACAACCAGGATAAAATCAGCAGCTGTTCAGAAATACAAATTTAAAATACAAATTTTAAACAGCAAAGTTAAAATTAAATTTATAGATATGTTGAGATGCAAAGGGCCACTGACGCAATTACTCCTGAGGGTCCTTTCTAGCACTGTAGAATTGCAGACAATGAAGCAGGCTGGATAACGACTGGAGTACAAGTGGCAGACGTCTTGCTCTGAAGCTTAGAGCACATTGTCGTACCTCCCATGTGTAGCGTGGGCTGCTAAAAAGGCTTATTTTGCAGTTGCCATCACATCCTCAAGAAGCCACTCAGTGGAGCTCTTCAGAGTGATTCAGAGGTTGCTAAGCCCAGAGGCAGCTTCTATAATGACTCAGTGGCCGGCTGTTGCATCTTTTCATCACACTTTGAAGTTGAAGTCATTCAGCTCCAAAGCAACTGAGATGCCACCGTTAAAGCAGATCCAAGTGCCCCCATCTAGCTACATATTGTGGGATCACTTTCAGTTAATGTGGCCTGATGATGTAGACAAGGTGCTTGCAGTCATGCAAACAACCACATGCCCTCTCAATCCCTATCCTTCATGGCTAACTGAGGCTAGCTGGCACGACTGGGTGGGTCCAGGGTGTGGTTAATGCCTTGATTTGTGTAGGACATGCTTTGAAGGAGGCAGCAGTGTGACTGCTCCTAAGTCGGCCCACCCTGGTCCAAGGATTTGTGACAACTATCACCCAGTCGTGAACACGCCATGTTTAGGTACGGGGATTGAGAGGGTTGCAGGTGGGGCAAATGCAGGCATTTTTGGATGAAACCAACTCTCTAGACCCTTTCTAGTCTAGATTCAGACCTGCTTTAGGGACCCAATTAGGTGACCCATATTGGGTGACCATATTTTGGAAACCAAAAAGGAGGACAACATGCCGGGCCCCCAAGGGGACGTGCCCACCAACATGTCTGGCCCCAGAGGGCATGTCCAGTACCAAGGGGGCGTGCCCACCCAAACGTAGCCTTGGTCAGATGTCTGATTTTACAGCACACATTTAAGAAAAACCTGTTTTACATAACATCTTAATGTTAAAATCACTGAAATAAAGAACAAGTGAAGCATTCAATGTATCTGAAATTAACTTCACTCACTTCTACTTTTGAAGCTTTTGCTGTACTTTGAAGCTTTTCCTTTACTTTGTGTGATACATTTTCCCCTTTCCTCAAATATTTTATTCTGACTGTATCCTCACTCATTGCAAGCTGCTGCTGCTGCTAATAGGGTTTGCTGCCGGCTGGCTTGTTAATTTTTAAATTTCAATTTTTAAAAAACTTGTGTACTATTGTCACAACTTTCTCTACTCGAACATTATGGTGGGTGTTGTGGGCGGTGGACACTACTTGGCCCATTCACACTTCTCACTTATATACATTAGCTTCTCAAGGCTTGTGCATTGGCACCACTTTGCACATCCAGAATTTGAACTCCTGTCTATTTCGTGCACAAATACACGACTGAGACCCTCTTTCTAATGCCCTGTGTTGCATGCCAGTACTGTGGGGCTAAGTTACAACAGGGCTATCTGGGTTGTCTGTGCAGCCTCTGTTGTGTGCATTTATAACTGCACTATAAAAAAAAATCAGGAAATAAATCACTGTTGCTGCTTTATCCTAAAGATTGATTCAAATCTTTAGCTAGATTCGAATAAATGAAAATTAGGGTTTATATTTAATGAGGAGCAATCTCAGTGTCGTATAGACAGGGGCCCTGGTTCTAACTGCTTTCTCTGTGACATGTTTTCTGTTTCTCTGAATCAGTGCTTGGGACACAGTGGTGGCATAGACAGTGTCCACCTGGCCATGGGGCCCAGGTCTTCTGAGCTGTACCCCAGATCTTTAGAGCTGCCCCAATTGTCATAATCTGCTTTAAAATAAGCCTGTTTCTTCCCTCTGAACTCAGTAGCCTTGTAGTTGCTTAGAGACCTTAGGATTCACTCCCTTATCAGCCTAATAGGGAGTGCAGCATAATGGTATCAGCCTTTTAAAATGGAAGGGAGACTCCCACCTTTCCTTTCACAGTCTGCTAGTTATTCTCATTAAGTCCAGAGTCCAAAGATTGCCTAAAAGTACCACTATTCATCTTACTTTCGTGGAGCATGCCTGCCTCTGCAGTGACCTCAGCCAATTACTACTGGGCAATTGCACTTGTGTCCTGGGCAAGGGGAAGAGTAGGCACATGGAATGCCAGAAGCCTTCCTCATCTGTAGCTTCCTCTAAGCTGCCTCAGGCCCTTGGGTTGAAACGGAGGTGGGGTGGCTTGCAAAAAGGGTTTGAATGGTCAGCAATGTCTGAATTTAGGACAAAGTAATGTGGAATGCTGTTATTCTGGAGGCTTGGTCTATAAAGGACCCAATCAAAGTAGATTTTTTTGGATTACCAAGATGAAACTAGACCACTTAAAAAAGTACAAAGAAAGCTCACACATCTCTTTAGCACAATTCCCAAAGAACTGGCCTGTGCTGGGCCCCCAAATCAAGAGCAAATAGAGATTGTCCTTCGAACGCAAGTTCTTCAGGTTGGCATGCACATTCCCCCTGGAGTGAAGTCAAATTGGTTAAGCCTCAGCTTCATCTGTTATACCATTTCTGATATTTTAGTACATGCCCAGAAGCATCGCAGGCAGGTAATGAATTACCTGTCCTATGACTAATACGGATGGTGGTGGTGGTGAGAAATCCTCCCCATTTCCTTAGCAAGATAGAACAGTAAAGCAAACAGAGGAAATAAAGCAGCTGCTGAACTTGAGGATGACACCTTCATCAGCGTGAGATGGATAGCAATTATTAAGCATGTGAAGAGAGGCCTGCTTGCTTAATACCTGTCTCTCTCTATGAGAAGCCTGCAGTAGCTGGTCTGCTCTAAGAAACAGGAGAACTGCCTTATACAAGCCTTTATATATTTAATACACAGCATATAGGACAACTGTGTAGGTTCAATGCTAGAACCGACAGCTACCCATTTCTAACTCACTACAGGATTGTATGGCTTGCCCTGGCTTGCTTGAGTGTGTCTGGAGCGCCTTGGCTCTGCAATCATGTATGATTTATGTAGCCAGAAGCTGGTGGGTATCCTTAAAGATGTACACATGCACTCAATTTAGAGCCTAAGGCAGCTGCCCCAGACTGCTTATTTGGGACATCATGAAAAAGCAGCAAATTACTCATTATTTAATGTATTAATTATTATTCCAGAACTTGCTAATAAAACAGTGGACAAACCCAGCAAGCCTCAGAGAAGGGTGCTCCTTGGCAGAGGTACATCTTCCTTTCATTGCAATGTGAATTCTTTTCGTCAATAAAAGTGTGTTGGACCATAAGAAGCATCTTCGTAATGTTTGGGCCACAACAGACTTGGTGCCTTGGCCAGGAAAGGAGTGATCTGCACTGCTAATTGAGCAAGGTGAGCAAAGCCGGCTACTTGGGGTGGGACCCTTGCTTTGCTAAAATCCCCACCTGCTCCTCGGTGTGTTTGCTGTTTCTCACCTCCTTCCCAAGAAACCAGATGCTTCCTTGATAGTAAGGAAAAGGGAATGGGACAGGCGCCCGACATCAAGCCAGGAGGGCAGAGAACCTCCAGGAAGGTATTGTCCCAAGGTAAGACCAGTCAAGGCTAGAAAATGGGAACTAGTCAAGGTATGGGAACTGGACTAAGCAAAACGATGCAAAGCCCAGTGGCAGGGACACCTGCCAGACCTCAGAATGTTGCATAAATTATGCCTAATCTGAGTGTATCCAAGTCCAATATCGAAACACTCACGAAAGATCACAGACAAAGCATGGGGCTCCAAATGTTTATTCTCAAGAATAAGGTGATCTTGGTGCTCATGCTGCTAAATCAGAGTCACATGGCATTGAGGCAAGACAGTAGCTTATATACTTCCATGCAGTGGTCAGAAGGAGAATTGCAGCTGAAAATGCCATGTGCTTTACTTCCTTGCTCCCAGGTGTGCTTTGCGCCTGTAGCTCCTCCCCTATTGGTGACGTGGCTAGGGGTCGGTCATAAGGACTTGGCTGGGTTTAACTGGTCAGTGTAATTTGAAACTGACCTATGGTGTTAAAATGCACCTAAGCGATGTCTGGGCAGTTAGTCAGTGAAGTGGATTCGGCAGAATTAACTTAATCAGTGTCCCCTGGAGCTGACAAGGCTAAGGGACTTGATGTGTGCCTACGTACTGCTTGCATGTGGGTAAATGGAATTCTAATTGGGGGCATCTGGCCACTCCCCTTCCCTGCCTTGTGTGCCCATTCACCCTTTCCTGGTGTCCCTATGTGTGTGTGTGTGCGCACGTGGTGGGTGCTTGCATGTACACCATTGGCGTGCAGACAGGGGGTTCAGGGGGTTCAGCTGAACCCCCTAATATGCTGCCGCCACCATGTTTGCCCCGTCCCTGCCAAAATACCGGGGTTGTGGTTACTGGGCCTGCAGCAACCACAACTCCAACTTACCGGGCCTAAATTTCTCCCGTGAGTGGCGGCGGCCATCTTGAATCTCGCCCGAACTCACGCAAGATCTCGGCAGCTGGCTGGGAACTCTGTGAGACCCAGCCAACACCCGAGATCTCACGTGAGTTCGGGCGAGATTCAAGATGGCCGCCGCGTGGGGTGGGCAATGAGAGCAAGGTGAGGGGTTGGGGGCTGCGTGCAACAACGCAGCCTCCAGCACCCCACCCCCCAGCTCAGAAGCAGCAGAAGCAGCAGCAAGAAGAAGCAAGCAGGAGGAGGAGAAGATAGAGGAGGAGGCAAGACAGGTTTGTGTGTGAGAGAGACTGTGAGGGTGCATGGGGTCTTGGAGTGAATGCACGTGTGCATGCATGTGTGTTTTTGGAGTGAGTGATACAGAGTGTGTGTATGTGTGTGCATGCACACGTGTGCTGACAGTGTGAGTGTATTGATGTCTGAATGGGATGCCTGGTTGTTTGACTGAATGAATGTATGTTTGTAGTGGGGGTGGCTGTAGTTTTCTGTGACTTGGGGGGATGATTTGGAGACAGAAAAAGTCCTACAGCTCCCAGCATGTCTCAGCCAGCATGTTTACTTCTGAGTAGACATGCATGGGGTTGCACAGGGCTCTTTTTAGGGTTAATGTTAGAACTAGGTCCGAGAGAAGTCAGCTTGAGTTAGGGTGCAATCCGATAGACAGAAAAAGTCCTACAGCTCCCAGCATGTCCCAGCCAGCATGTTTACTTCTGAGTAGACATGCATGGGGTTGCACAGGGCTCTTTTTAGGGTTAAGGTTAGAACTAGGTCCGAGAGAAGTCAGCTTGAGTTAGGGTGCAATCCTATAGACAGAAAAAGTCCTACAGCTCCCAGCATGTCCCAGCCAGCATGTTTACTTCTGAGTAGACATGCATGGGGTTGCACAGGGCTCTTTTTAGGGTTAAGGTTAGAACTAGGTCCGAGAGAAGTCAGCTTGAGTTAGGGTGCAATCCTATAGACAGAAAAAGTCCTACAGCTCCCAGCATGTCCCAGCCAGCATGTTTACTTCTGAGTAGACATGCATGGGGTTGCACAGGGCTCTTTTTAGGGTTAAGGTTAGAACTAGGTCCAGGAGCTTGTGCTTTTGCAAAGTTAGGTTGAGTTAGGGTGCATTCCTATAGACAGAAAAAGTCCTACAGCTCCCAGCATGTCCCAGCCAGCATAGATGGCTTGGGCATTCTGGAAGTTGTAGGACTTTTTTCTGTCTGAACAGGCAGAGAATTGAGCCTAAGGATGGTAACAATATATCATTGAATCATAGAATAGCAGAGTTGGAAGGGGCCTACAAGGCCATCGAGTCCAACCCCCTTCTCAATGCAGGAATCCACCCTAAAGCATCCCCCACAGGTACTTGTCCAGCTGCCTCTTGAAGTCCTCTAGTGTGTTAAGGTTCCTATGGACAAATAAAAGAGGACGTATTAAAAAATGGAAGAGTGGCATGAAGATTGCAACCCTAGTTGATTTTATATATGTATATGGCCTGTATAGGTTGGTCTCAAGGTGGCTTACGTCTGCACAAAAGCAAAACATAGAATATCAGAGTGTAATTGGCACTAAAGTTACCCCCCAAAAAGCACCAAAATACAGAGTCCAGTCAGGGGATAGTCTCATTGAAATTGGTTGGGCTTTCTTCTGAGGAAGCAGGTGTAGGATCACTCTATAAGTCTTTGCAGTGCAATCCTGGAGTTGTCTAGTAATCATTGATTTCAGTGAGACTTAATCCCAGGTAAATGCGTATAGGGTGTTCCATGTTGCCGTCATGACTAGTAGCTGTTCACAGATTCCTTCTCTTCCATAACTATATTGAATTCCTTTTTAAAGCCATCTAAGCTACTGTACTTATCACTCACTCCCAATATCTAACTATTTTTGCCTTTTTCATACTCTTTCTCTTCGTTGTCATCTTTCACTTAACCCCCCCACCTAAATAATTAACCAGTTGTGGGGGGGATGACCCATCAATTGAAGATGAGTGGAGGCAAAGGACTATTCCGCTTTGGACAGCAAAATGTCTTGGGCCAGCCCTGGCAAGAGCTGGCTATAATTTAGATACTGAACAACATGCATTGGGTTTCCTAGGTGTACAGGGCCCAGGTGTCTCAGGCAGGATCTACACTACTGTTTTCATAGAATCATAGAATAATAGAGTTGGAAGAGGTCTATAAGGCCATCAAGTCGAACCCCCTGCTCAATGTAGGAATCCACCTTAAAGCATCTCTGACAGGTGGTTGTCCAGCTGCTTCTTGAATGTCTCTAGTGTGGGAGAGCCCACAACCTTCCTAGGTAACTGGTTCTACTGTCATACTGCTCTAACAGTCAGGAGGTTTTTCCTGATGTCCAGCTGGAATCTGACTTCCTGTAACTTGAGCCCATTATTCCGTGTCCTGCACTCTGGGATGATCGAGAAGAGATCCTGGCCCTCCTGTGTGTGTCAATCTTTCAAGTATTTGAGGAGTGTTATCATGTCTCCCCTCAGGCTTCTCCTCAAGGCTAAACATTACCTCTGTTTCCTTTCCCCTCCGGGACACTCATACCTCTCCTGTCTGCACCCTCTCTCCCTCTTCTACCCCACACATAGGGGCATTTCTCTCTCTTCTTTCCCCAGGGCTCCCCCTACGCCAATCCTCTTCTTCTGCCCTTATTTTATTTAGAGTATTTTTATTTAGAGTATTTTTATCCCGCACCTCAGCCTAAAAGTCTCCCGGAGCGGCTTACAATTGATCAGTAAAGAAGACTGATGTGCCCTTGTGACGGTTTCCCATTCTCTCTTTTCTCCTTCATCTCCTGTCTTCTGCCAATAGCCCCTTCGCGGCCTTCCAGAGATGCCCCTAGTTCCAGATCTCCTACACTCCCCCAAGTTTTCCAAATCTTGCCAGCCAGCCCTCTCTTACGCTAGGCTCGCAGCCACCACTCGTCCTCACTATATTCACCCCAGAAGTCTCTCTCCTGGATCTCATTCCAAATTCTTTGCTCAGCAGCACACAGGGCAATCTTTTAAAATCATTATTAGGGCATTTGATATATGGTGTATTCTCTGTATGGTGCTGGAACTTATGATGACACTCATTGTTGTTAATGTGATAGAATCTGTTTTAAATGTGAATCTGTTTTAGTAAGTTTGGATTAGGTCATTATCTGATTAAATTTAAAGATGGTGAAAATTGACTGTATCTTTATATATGCCTGGTTATCACTACAGCAAAAAATAGTATTCAGAGTCTCCAATTTAAAATGTGTATTTTTAAAGTACAGATTACTTGTTAATTAAAAAAAATACAGTTTACTTCAGTTTTCGTTTATTTTGTTTGTTTGATGAATGAAAAAAAAGTCCTTTATTACTATATATTTAATCAATGTTTACCTTAAAAAAAATCCCTGGCTGAACCCCCTAATGAAATGTGCTGCGCACGCCTATGATGTACACATGTGCGGGTGTGGGTGTACACACATGTCTCAATGCATGTCTGCATGTCAGGGGAAATGGACATTCTAGATTTTACATTAAGGAAGCCAGACCAGAGGTTTGAGTCCCCAAAGTGCAGCGGTGCTCTCCCTGCAAGGGAAGACCATCTGATATTGGTCTGGTGACAAGGTCAAAAGGAATAAAAGTCAATTGAGTAAAGAAAAATCAGAGGTTACAGTTCCTAATTGAAAACTCTTTCAATAGGGACAAGATTGTGCACCTTTGGGAAACCTAAGGGCAGTGAGATACATTTGCCTTTAATTGGTATAAGAAATTAACCAAACACATGAATGAGGGGAAAATGAAGTCTTTGCAAATGAATGTAAGAGTGGGTGAACAACTGGGGGAAAAATGTATGAAAGCAGGAGAGTTGTTTCCTACACAAGCAGACTGGAAGAAAATTTATGACACTAAATGGATGGAATGAGAGAGGCAGTGGGGTATTTTGTTGTTGGATTGGTAGAAGCTTTTAGAGTGGCATTTGTTTGGGTTTACTAGCAAAAGATTTTGAAGCAGTTTAAAGCAATGGTCTTACTCTGAAAAGAAAAAAAGCAATTGAGGAAGTTATGCAAAGAAAAGGGAGGTAGGGGTACTGTGTTCTTCGACCCTTAATTGTTTAAATTAACAAATGTATGAGAGAACAAGAGAATCTTGTAAGTGCAAATAAATATTCAGATTCCACTTGTGTGTTACACATATATGTCTTTTAAGATAGAAGTACAGGCAGATTGCTGAGAAGGCAAATGCCAGAAAATTCACTTGTTGTATTTGGATTTGAAGTCCAGCTGATGTTTGAGTTTCAAAAAAAGAATTCTTTGTATGTGTTGGTGGAACTTGTGTCTTTGTTGAGAGTGTAAGAAATTCAGGTTCTGTTGGAATAAGCTGGAAGAAAATTTTTGAAAAGGTTTGTAATCTGGTTTGCAAGTAGATAAGCAGAAGAAGAGTTGATAGAGAGAAGGTTCTGTGCAGGCTGGCAAGGGTTTTTAAACCCTGAGCAGTGGAGGCAAGAGAGGGAGAGAGAAAGTGAAAAGAGTTAGGAGGTCTAGAAGGTGGAAAAAGAAGGTTAAAGAACAAGGCACTGTGTGTGTGTGTGTGTGTGTGTGTGCGCGCGCGCACACGCCTTCAGCAAGGCCCACTTTCAGTGTCCAGAAGACAGGAGCAGAGAAAGGAAGGGAGAGGGATATTTTTCCCAGAGAAAGAAAGGTTTGCATTGTTACATTTCACTGGCATTGTATTTTAAAAAGAGTAGAGTTTTGATGTAACTTTTCTCCTTTGAATCCTGTTTAAATTCCAAATGCTTATGGATCCAGGATTTCAGCCTGTATACTGGGTTTATGGTTCAAATCAAAGTAATGGACAAAACGAGGCTTCAGAAAGTTACAGAAGTTGCAGTAGAACAAGCTGCCAAAACAGAGAAGCTGCTGTGCCAGGAAAGCCACATTCGTAGGTTCAAGGCTTTCAGCCAGCACAGCCAAGAAGGGGGGAAAAGTGTTCTTCAGTGGGAGCAAACAAGGCACTAAAGTGATAGTGCCCTATTTAGAGAGAAAAAATGTAGCCACAGAGACATGAGAAGAGGGTGTGCAAGTCGGTTTGAGTGTGGACAAGGAAAAAGCAAGACAGAAGGCATTCTGCTGAGAAAAATTTAGAAAAAGAGAATTCTGAGTAGACATGGTTAAAGGCAGAATTTGATTAATCATCAAGTGAAGCAGCTTGTGTGCTTGCAATTCTCTGTTGTCATCATGGGCTCACATGTCTCCTCCAGAGAGAGCCCACAACAAGTGTGCATTATAAGACTTGAGGGGAAACCCCTTGCTGAATCAGTGTGTGTGTGAAAGTGCCAGGGAAAAGAAAGTTCCCTGATACATGAGTTTTTGTTTAGAAGCAGTACTCCAGAAAATTGGTTGGGTATGGATTTGCTTTGTGCTGCTTTGTATCTTTCCTCAGAAGCAATTGAGAGCATTTTGGATTTGACGGGATACTGCAGGCAGTGGAGTTTGGCTTTGCTGAATTGAGCAAGCCACTGCAAGAACTATTAAAGAAAACACCCACATGTCATTGAGAAGAAGAAACACTGATGGCGCTACAAATAAATAAATAAATAAATAAATAAAAAGTGCTTTTGCAGGCTCCCGTTTTAGCATTGCCTAAATAGTGAGAAACGATCTGTCTTGTGCTTTGTGCAGGGAAAGCAGCTCAAGTGGCAAAATTGTTTGTACGTCTAGACATGGTTGTTGCATCAGAAAAGTCAGTGCATGATTTTATTTATTTATTTATTTATTACATTTTTATATCACCCAATAGCCGAAGCTCTCTGGGTGGTTCACATGATTTTGGCATGTTGTGGGAAATGAGAGGGTTCCTTAAAGTAACAGGAACACCTATAAGGAATACAAAGTTTAAAGAAACAATTGCTAAATGCCTTGCAGAAAAGCAGCACAGGTAGTTGTGGTTAAGTGTACAGGTCACCAGAGAATGCAAGGTGACCAAAAGCAGCCAAGAAAGCAGCAATGTCCTTCATAAGAGCAGTCTATATTTGACCCTGTCTTTCTCCCTAGCACCAGACAGTGCTTGGCTGAATTGCGTAAGCAAGCAAACAGTCAAGAAAAGCAAGGGTAGGGGATGGTTGGCTGTTTTCAGGATGTGAATGGTGTGTGGAGACAGAATGAATTGCAAAAACTGGTAGCAACTAAGGCAAAGTTTTTGCCCCTACCCAGGGCAACTTAGAGCTTCATTACACCAGTGTTATACTGTACATTCACTGCGAATTACATGCAAAGGACATTGATGTTTTCTACTTTATAATCTGCTTTTATTGTGAATTACTCTGATGCATCCTGCTTTGATTGAGCTCCTTCCCCAAAAGAAGTGACATATTTTGGGCCCCTTTAAGAGTGAATCTTTTGACATTCTCCGAGTGGCCACTGGGGGTGCAGGAGGAAGATGAGAGCAAAGTTGCACAGCCGAAGAGTTCGGGCACTCAGGAAGGCACTTACTTTCAAGGCACTTACTAACAGCTCAATTCTATCCCTGCCAAACACAGAAATAGTAAGCTCTTTTGAAGTTGCTTTTGCGTGTGTGTGTGTGTGTGTGTGTGTGTGTGTGTGTGTGTGTGTGTGTGTGTGCTTACTCTTGAGTAAAAACACACACAGAAAAAGCGGAGGGGCCCCAAGGTAGTGTCTCTCCCTTGTCACCCACCCTCCCCATAGTAGGGTGACCATATGACTGGATTCGCCTGGATTTGTCCGGGTTTTTGATGGCAAATCCGGGTGGTGGAGGGGAAATCCGGATTTTTTTCAAAGAGCAGCTCTAATGGGAATTAACAAAAATGCTTATAATTCCATCATTTTTTAAGATAAAGACATGAAACTTGGCATAATGGTAGCTCTTAGGAAGGGCTTTAGTCATACCAAATTTGAAACAGATCTGTTCATCCATTGATTTTTTAGGATTTTTTTTTAAATTGAAGTTTTAAAATTATTATTTTTTAAATCATCATTTTTAAAGATAAAGAGATGAAACTTTGTACCATGATAGGATTTAGGTAGCGCTTTAGCCACACCAAATTTGAAACAGATCTGTTCATCCATTGATTTTTTAGGAATTTTTTTTAAAAATGAGGTTTTAAAATTATTATTTTTTAAGCTGTCATTTTTAAAGATAAAGAGCTGAAAGTTGGCACCGTGATAGCTTTTAGGTAGAGCTTTAGCCATACCAAATTTGAAACAGATCTGGGGCCAGTAGCAAACCCTGTTAACAACATCAGCAGCTTGCAATGAGTGAAGATACAGTCAGAAAAGATATTTGAGGGAAGGGGAGAATGTAACACACAGAGTATAGCAAAAGCTTCAAAGTACAGCAAAACCTACAAAAGTAGGAGTGAGTGAAGTTAATTTCAGATACATTGAATCTCTCACTTGTTCTTTATTTCAGTGATTTTAACATTAAGATGTTATGTAGAACAGATTTGTCTTAAATGTGTGCTGTAAAATCAGACATGTGACCAAGGCTATGTTCAGGTGGGCATGCCCCCTTGGTACTGGACACCCCCCCTTGGGGGTGACCATGTTGTCCTCCTTTTTGGTTTCCAAAATATGGTCACCCTACCATAAAGAGATCCTCTCGCCCATGCGAAGTTTCCTTCCTCTCCCTCCCCCACTGCCTGGGGAAATGGCTGCTCCTGGGGCACACATAGGAGCAGGGTGGAGGTGGTGTGATGGGGCTAACAAAACAACAACAGCTTTCATGCACCTATGGAATAATTCGAGGGAAATGGGTAGGTGCAATGAAGCTTGCAGAGAACGAGGGGACGGCAGCCAAAACAAAAAAGTGCATAGTTAACCCACAGAACATGACATGGCAAAAACACAAAGTGGAAGTTAGTATGTAGGACAAAAGCATGTGTAATTATGTGTCCTTTACAGAAGATAGCATACACTCGAGTTGCTAGTCTTTTGCAAGTTTCATTCAGCGTGTAGCTAATACCTTGGAAGACAGAAACGAACTTCAAAGTGATCTGGATAGGCTGGAGTACTGGGCTGAAAACAACAGAATGAAATTTAATAGAGGTAAGTGCCAAGTTCTACACCTAGGAAAAAGAAGCCAAATGCACAGTTACAAGATGGGGGATACTTGGCTCAGCAATACTACAAACGCGAAGTATCTTGGAATTATTGTAGATCACAAGCTGAATATGAGCCAATAGTGTGATATGGCTGCAAGAAAAGCAAATGCTGTTTTGGTATTCATTAATAGAGCTTCCAAATCACATGAGGTATTGCTTCCACTCTATTTGGCACTGGTTAGGCCACATCTTGAATAATTACTAATCTTGAGTAATTACCTAGGGAGGTCGTGGGCTCTCCCACACTAGAGGCATTTAACAGGCAGCTTGACAGCCATATATCAGTGATGCTTTAAAGTGGATTCCTGCACTGAGCAGGGAGTTGGACTAAATGGCTTTATAGGCTCCTTCCAACTCTACTATTCTATGATTCTATTCTATGATTCTGTACTATAGAATAAAATAATGTGCAAAATAATTCTATCTTGGTGCGTGACTTTCGGAGTGTCACACACCTTGACTCTTTTTTGTCCCAGAAGTCTGGCTAAGCAAGAGTAAAGCCTTAGTTAGGGCTTAAGAGCTTTCATGTATTCTTCTTAACAAATAATTCAATTGGGGCCCAAATACCTCATGTTCAGCAGGTCAGGCTGCGACAATGGACTGGATGAGGGCTAATAAACTGAAACTCAATCCAGACAAGACTGAAATGCTGTTAGTAGGTGATTCCGCTGACAGGATGGGGGGTGTTCTACCAGTTCTGGATGGGATTGCACTCATCCTGAAGGAGCAGGTTCATAGCTTGGGGGTTCTTTTAGATCCATCATTGTCACTTGAGGCTCAGGTGACCTCAGTGGCACGGAGTGCCTTTTACAAACTCCGGTTGGTGGCCCAGCTATGCCCCTAGCTGGACAGGGATAACCTGGCTTCAGTTGTCCATGCTCTGGTAACCTCCAAGTTAGATTACTGCAATGCATTCTATGTAGGGCTGCCTTTGAAGATGGTTCGGAAACTGCAGCTCGTGCAAAATTGATTTCAGGAGCCAGAAGGTTCGACCATATAACACCTGCTCTGGTTCGCTTGCACTGGCTGCCTGTATGTTTCCGAGCTCAATTCAAGGTGCTGGCTTTGACCTATAAAGCCTTACACGGCTTGGGACCACAATACCTGATGGAACGCCTCTCCCAACATGAATATACCTGGTCACTGCATGCAACATCTAAGGTCCTCCTCTGGGTGCCTACTCCGAGAGAAGCTTGGAGTGTGGCAACGAGGGACAGGGCCTTTAAGGTGGTGGCCCCCAGACTATGGACTGATCTCCCTGACAAGGCTCGCCTGGCGCCAACACTGCTATCTTTCCAGCGCCAGGTTAAGACTTTCCTCTTTGCCCAGGCATATGGCAGCACATCTTAATCACCCACATGTTTATTTTGAATGGTTTTTAATGCTTTATGTATGTATGTTCTGCGTTTTAGAATTTTAAATTTTGTATACTAGTTTTTATCTCAATTTTAGAATTTCTGTAAACCACCCAGAGAGCTCTAGCTATGGGGGTGGTATATAAGTGTAAGTGTAATAAATAAAATGAAGTGCCTCTCTCTGTATGAACCTACCCATACACAGCTGGACAACCATCTATCAGGTATGCTTTAGGGTGGATTCCTGCATTTACAGGGGTTTGGACTTGATGGCCTTAGAGGCCCCTTCCAACTCTATTATTCTATGAGTCTATTAACAATATTTGAGGCCTCCTTCCAAATGTCTCCCCTGCAGGAAGTTTGGAGGATGGCAAAAAGGGAGAGCCCACCCACCCCGGTCTCCCCAGCAAGTCTGGCTGATGCCAAAATTGTCATCTTCAGTGACAGGTTTTCCTCTATTCCCAGGTGTTTGAAGTGGTTCCCAAACTTTTTCAGATTCTCAGTGGTTCCACAAATTCATGCCAAGTGCCCCCTACCCTACACTATAAAAATCATTATTCAGAATAGCGGTTTTCAATGACCCACTAAGGAAGATAATAACAATAAAATTCAAAATAGTAACAATTAATTGAATATTTATTCAAAATCCAATTACATTTTTTTGTTTATTCAATTAAACATAATTGATGAACTTGATCCAGTGATACCATCTATTCAAAGTCTGATAGTCATTTAGCAAGAATATTAGATATCACATTTAGTAACTAGGGTAGAGCACCTCATCATTCTGTAAATTCTTAATGTGATGGATGGGCTTGATGAAGTGATACCAGTTTCCCAATATCTGGTTTAAAGTCACTTAACATGAGTCTTAAATCACCACGTTTAGTAATCTGGAGTCAATTTCTTTGCTTGGAGAGAAGTAGGCAGACAACACTAAAACCACATTCCACCAAATATGATGTTGGAAATGCAACCAGGAGCTTCTGAACCACTCTCCATAGTGCAGGATAGCGATCAGAAATTTCCTTCTGTAACCAAAACTCCTGGTACAATTTCTTAAACTTTGGCTTCAGCTCAATGTCATTTTGTAGCTCAATTGGGCCCTTTAAATGGGAAGCACCCGCTGCAGGCTTGCCGAGGGAGGGAAAAGAGAGTGAACGCCTCTGTTTTACAGCTGACGTGGCGGGGTACACCAAGCAAGGTATGTCTCTTCATTAGCTTTTTGGTGCTTTTGAAACATTTCAATTCACTGTTAAAAGGACTGTTCTTAAATGGTATTGATACATGTGTGGATTCTTCCCCTATATGGCTTGGGACCAAACTACCTTCTTCCATAAAAATGTCCCTGGATTTCAAGACCTTCTGGAGAGGCGCTTTTTGGAAAAGACCACCTCGAGCACCCCCTCTGCTGCCCCTTTGCCTCTTAGTGCCCCCCTGCTGCCCCCTTAACTCTTAACTCCCCTATGCAATGCCACCGCCCTTAAGGCGGCGGTACCACCCACTTTGGGAACCACTGTTCTAACTCTTCCTCAACCACCCCACCCCAACTTCCCTGCTGCTCTAGTTCTCTTGTCTGTTTCCTAGTTATATCCTCCAATGATCCAAGCTAAATTAACTAAATTCTCAATTCTGTATTAAAGTGATACATTTGGTCAATGTATCATTTGTAATAAGCTTTATATTCTTTGATTCAAGCCTTCGTGTGTTTAATAGCTAATATCCCTGTATTGTACAAAGCACATTCAACCAATGGCACACCTTATTTTGGGGCCCAGTATCAATACTTTCATTATACTTATTTCATTTCTGTACCACCCCAATAGCCAAAGCTCTTTGAAAAAGTGCCCCCCCCAACCTGACACTTCCATGTGTCACTGGAGTCTAAGTCCTGGCAGGTGCAAGAGATTTAGAAGCTGAGGTCTCCTCCTGCTTTGGCGGAGAAGTCACAGCTGTTGCAGCTGAAGCAGTTTGGGCTTCATATAAACCAATTGCTTGCATTGGAATGGCTGCATCTGTTACAAAAAGGCCTCTACCACTTCTTTTGCAGCCACTTGGTGATGGGCACTTAGAGAAGAATTTAACCACCACCACCACATTTCTCCACAAAATGATTGTGATCATTCTAATGCTGTCAGATGTAGCAAGTGAGGAGGAATTTGTTGAAGCAGAACTGATTTGCCCCTTGAATTGTTTCCAAAACCTGGGCTAGGAATGGTGGTGATGATGGTGGTTGCAGCAGGAGCCACTCAAGCCTCTTCCTTGGTCAATCTGAAATGAATGTGGCAAGTTTACAATCACTCTGCAGCAGGTGAGCCCCTGCAGAGGGCAGCATTGCTTAATGGATGCTGTCTCCAATGGGAATGGTGGTACTTGCTATTCTAGCCATGTCAGAAGCAGAACTACTGAAATGTAAAATAGCATGGAAGGAGCCGGTACTAAAACTCTTGGCTCCACGATAAGGTGCCTGGCTTGGGCAAACAGAGTTATCCACCATTTCTCCTCCGAGTCCAGAGAAGAATCTCTCTTCCCCCTCCCTGTTGCTTTTCTGCCTTGGCAAGGCTATGGCTGTCTGACATGGATGTAGAGGCTGCTGCCTAACTCATGGCATTCCTGTTCATTTGCTTGCTTTGCTTTTTCTCGCTAGCAAACTGGGCAAGGAAGAAGGGAGCTGTCTATTCCAGCACCAAACAGGTTCTTTATGAAAATGATCACAGCACTAGAAGGATCTTTTATTCTTGTCAGATTTCACTGAGGCTCATCTGCCTGCATAGCAGAAAACCAGATGTCTTAGATGGGGGTGTGAGTGTTTTTTAGGGGAGTGAATGCATGACTTCCATTTGGCCTTCTTGGGTAAAATATGGGTGAAGGATGTGGGAGATAATCATAGAATAGTAGAGCTGGAAGGGTCCAACCACCAGCCATGGAGTCCAACCCCCTGCTCAATGCAGGAATCCACCTTAACGCATACCTGACAGGTGGTTGTCCAGCTGCCTCTTGAAGGCCTCTAGTATGGGAGAGCTCACAACCTCCCTAGGTAACTGGTTCCATTGTCATACTGCTCTAACAGTCAGGAAGTTTTTCCTGATGTCCAGCTGGAATCTGGCTTCCTTTAACTTGAGCCCATTATTCCGTGTCCTGCACTCTGGGATGATCGAGAAGAGATCCTGGCCCTCCTCTGTGTGACAACCGTTTAAGTATTTGAAGAGTGCTATCATGTCTCCCCTCAATCTTCTCTTCTCCAGGCTAAACATGCCCAGTTCTTTCAGTTTCTCCTCATAGGGCTTTGTTTCCAGACCCCTGATCATCCTCGTTGCCCTCCTCTGAATGTGCTCCAGCTTGTCTGCATCCTTCTTGAAGTGTGGTGGCCAGAACCTGATGTAATACTCAAAATGAGGCCTAACCAGTGTTGAATAGAGAGGAACCAGTACTTCATGTGATTTGGAAGCTATACCTCTATTAATGCATCCTAAAATAACATTAGCTTTTTTGCAGCCACATCACTCTGTTGGGTCATATTCAGCTTGTGATCTACAACAATTCCAAGATCCTTCTCGTTTGTAGTATTGCTGAGCCAAGTATCCCCCATCTTGTAACTGAGCATTTGATTTCTATTTCCTAAATATAGAACTTGGCATTTATCCCTATTAAATTTCATCCTGTTGTTTTCAGCCCAGCACTCCAGCCTATCAAGATCACTTTGAAGTTTGTTTCTGTCTTCCAGGTATTAGCTATCCCACCCAATTTTATGTAATCTGTAAATTTGATAAGCGTTCCCTGCACCTCCTCATCCAAATCATTAATAAAAATGTTGAAGAGCACTGGGCCCAGGACTGAGCCCTGTGATACCCCACTCGTTATCTCCCCCCAGTTTGAGAAGGTACCCTTGGTAAGCACTCTTTGTAGCCAACTGTGAATCCACCTAATAGTTGTTCCATATAGCCCTCTTTTAGCTGTTTGCTGATCAGAATGTCATGTGGTTCTTTGTCAAAAGCTTTGCTGAAATCAAGTTATATTATGTCCACAGCATTTCCACCGTCCACAAGGGAGGTTGCCTGATCAAAGAATCAGATCAAAATAGTCTGGTAGGATTTGTTCTTGACAAATCCATGTTGGCTTCTAGTGATCACTGCATTGTTTTCAAGGTGCTTACAGATTGACCTCTTTATAATCTGCTCCAGAATTTTCCCAGGGACGGATGTCAAACTGACTGGTCTGTAGTTCCCAGGTTCCTCCGTTTTTGTCCTTTTTGAAGATAGGGACAACATTAGCCCTTCTTCTGTCTGTCATCCGGCACTTCACCCGTCTTCCAGCAAGTTGCAAAGAAAATGGACAGTAGTTCTGAGAGTTCTTCTGCCAGCTCCTTCATTACTCTAGGATGCAGCTCCTTGGGCTCTAGAGATTTGAAGTTATTCAAAGAAATTAGGTGTTCCTTGACCATTTGTTTATCAGTCTCAAACTGCAATCCTTCCCCTTCAGGGGGTACTTCACTTTTTATAGGTAGGTGTGGGGTCATAGACCCAGTTTTGGGAGAAGACTGTGCCAAAGTAGGAATTCAGTATTTCAGCCTTTTCTTTGTCATTTGTTATCAATTTTCCATCCTCATTAAGCAGTTGAACCACCATTTCTTTCCTGTCTTTTACTGTGCACATACCTGAAGAAATCTTTTTTGTTGCTTTTAGTATTCCTCGTTAGCCTCAGCTCATTCTCAGCTTTAGCCTTTCCTGATGTCATTCTTGCACTTCTGTGCTAACTGTCTGTACTCTTCTTTTGTAGCCTGGCCTTCCTTCCACTTCCTATATGTGTCCTGAGTTTATTAAAATCAGCTTTCCTAAAATCCAGAGTACATATGGGGAGGAGGGCTCCCAGTCTCATCCTCCTGTATTTCTGTGCAGGGAGAAGTATTTTTAACATATAGACCTTAGCTAGATGGGGCTTTATCCCGGGGCGAACCCTGGGATAGCCCCTGTTCATCCACATGACACACAGGGGATCCCAGGATCAGGGAGGGATGATTTAAAAACACTCACCTTTCAGCATTCGAGCCCTCCTCCTGCTTTAAAAAAAATGGTGGGCATGACCCCTCTCTCCTCCTGAGGTTGTCACCCCTCACATATAAGGAGAAGGGATCTTGCATTAACACAATCCCTGTTATCGTGTGCAGGGACAGAGTTTTCAGGGAATCTTTCAATCCCAGCATGAAACTTGGTTTGAGCTACCTGAATCCTCTTCTCATTAGAACTGGCCTCACACTCATATCTTAAATATGTTGCAGTGATATCAGTAATAACACTAATGAATTTTGGATGCATCAAAGAGTTTGAGATTAGCTACAAAGCATGAATCTCAATGTCAGGCAGCTATAATGGTTCCCCTGCATGTGAAACATCAAAGTCTGAAGAAACCTAGTTCTCTTATAAAAAATAGATCACAATGATCATCTCACACATCTTGCACAAAGGCTACAAGACAGAGATACTGAATAAATACAGCACATTTCAGGCTCATTTGGTTGGCTCATTTGGTGTGTGCGTGTGCATGTGTGTGTGTGTGAGAGAGAGGGAGTGAGAGGGATACACACATGGAAACTGGTTTGCATGACTGCAGGGTGGATAATAAGCCACAGAGGCTTGGTACATACCCTGTGTATGCTGTTCGTGTGGCTCCCCATGTAATGTGAACCCAACCAGGATTGCTTGTTGCTGTGGATATCAAGCCACCAAGGCCAGCACTAGCTATAGGCAAATTAGGCAGCAGCCTAGGGCGCAGCCCTCAGAGGGGCGCAGCCGGCCAGGACCCGGCCGAGATCTCATGTGATTTCAAGGGGGGAAATACTAAAGAAGAAAAAAAGCCTTAAAAACAGCAAAAGAGAAAAAAATAAAAGGAAAAAAATCATTACCATAACCAGGAATAAGGAGGAGGGTAATTAACGACAATAATAACAACGCGGGAGGAATCGGAGCCGCTTTCCTGTCTGTCTCTGCGTAGCAAGTGTACCGTCCCTCCCCCTCGCCGCCTCCAGTTTCCCCAAACCCTCTCACTCTCTCTGTTGCTCTGCCTGGTTTGTCCTTCCCCCTCCCCTGCACTCCGTATGTGTGTGTTTTGTCCCTTGAAAATCTCTCCTTAGTGACCCTCCCCACCAAGTCCTTTTTATTTAATCACACACACCCCTGCCTCGTGTGCGTTCCTCTCCCCCACGCCCACCTCTCCGTGCCTTTTCTGGCTTTTTTTGTCCCCCACCCCTGCTTTGATTCCTATTTATTTTTATTTCTCCCAAGTCAAAATCTGTCTCTTTCCCTTTGCCCGCCCCACTGCCCTTTCTCAAAGTCAGAGTTCAGCTTTCTCTGACCCTCTCACCAATTTACTTCCCCATCTTGGGTCCCCAAATCTTTCAAGTCTTGCCTGCAATGTTCTTTTATTCTCTCTCTTTTCTTCTGATCACCTTCGTTTTCCCCTGCCTCCCCTCTAGCCTCGTCTTGGTCAGTTTGCCTCATGTGGAGGGGGCGGCGGCTGGAAGGCCGCGCTGGTCCAGGCGGCGAGCACATGGCTTTATTTTGGTGCCTAGGCCTCATGTGGAGGTGGAGGCGGCCGCAGGTGGCTTGATTTTGCTTCCTGGGCCTGCCCGAGCCGCACGTCATGGTGCCAAAGAAGGGGGCAGCAGCAGCAGCAATGCGAAGGTGCGCAGGCGAGGCAGCAGCACCAGTAGATCAGGTACCACAGCAGCCTTTCTGTCAACCGGGGAAATGAGGTGGTGATGGTGGTGGGTGTAAAGGAAGTCAGGATCCACCTGACAACCCTGCAGGGTAGGTTCCTGGACCAAACATCCTGAACTCCCAAATTAACCACCTCCCTGTCCGGTTCACAACCGGGATGAGCCAGATATTCATGGGAATAAACCACAGACACACATTTAGGGACCAAAGCAACTTTATTGCAATCACTAAAACTAACATGTAAGGCCTTGGTTGTAAAATAGCCCCTTAAAAGAATAAGAAAGAGAAGGATAAGGGAAGGGGGAGGGGAATGTGGACAAAAGGAGTGAGGAAAGAAGGTGAGGAAAAGCTCTAATACTTAGCCATTACCCCAAGAAGCATTCATACGACCCCACACCCAGGCAACATCCAGCTGGCCTTCTCCAGAATACCCACATGCATTAAAACATAAAAAACCCCTTTCTAACTCCGGGCAACTAGCATAGTTGCGACAGACCTGATCTTCCCACTTGTCATCCACATGCACCAGCAAAGAAGATGGCAGAGCTTCATCATAAAGCTTTTTATCTATTTTTGGGACCCCTGGTCCCAGGACCAGAATAAACCAACCCATGCCCTTCCTGGGCTATAGCCCACCCCCCTCCCATAGGGGCCAAGCCACCTCTTTTTCCCACAGCTGAGTCCTGTTTAGTGTGTTGAATGCCCTGATAATCTCCAGGTGCCAGTGGGAGTTGGCAGACAAGAATGACCTTGGCTGGCAGCCATGAAAGCCTGGCACAGCCAGTTTGAACAGTAGACCATAGATCCCACCTAGGGGCAGATCATCCACCCTCATAGCAACAGCAGGTTAAAGGTACAGACTTGCACCCCTATCCTTCACAGTGGGCAGGAAAGGGGTCTAGCATCTCCCTTTCCCAGAGCTTTGGACTATTGAATGGTGATCTATAATTGGTTTGTGTTGCACAGTGGCCTGTTGACTTCTGTACAAAGCATCATCCAGCCTTCAAGGGGTTATTCTTCAATGCTGTTAAAATTATTACTTATTCTTGCAATTTAAAATAAATTTAGCAGTTTCAAGTTTTGTGCTTTTTATTTTTTCTACAAAACATGTTCTTAAAAATCAAAGTTGGCAATTTGGTGTGTGTGTGTGTGTGTGTGTGTGTGTGTGTATGTGTGTGCAAGCAGCTCGCCTTGCCTAGGGCACAAAATAGTCTGGCACCGGCCCTGCAAGCCACCCAGAACCCCTGGGCTCCTGTAGGCTTCTGGAGTGGCTTCCTAAGCATGGCAACAAGCCACTGTGGCTAGGTTCACAAGATACAGGAAACTGTGTTGCTGAGGGTAATTATGCTAACTCCACTGGAGTTTCTCAGTGGGAGAAATAAGGCAACAAGCAACAGGGTTTGCATGATCAGAGTGGGGGAAAGAAGCCATGGTGGCTTATTTCCCTTGCCCAGCGGAAGCCAGCAGAATTTGCTTAATTGCCTTTGTCAGCAAGGTTGCTGTATCATGCAAACCCAGGTGGCATGGCTTGTTAGAGTGTCCAGCAACCCTCAAAAAGCCATGGGGGTGTTGTTGGGTGTGGCCAGTAACCTTATGATAAGCTGCACAGAAAACAAGCCATGGTGAGTTGGTTAATAACTTGCTAAGCCATGCTGCTACCAACAGATAATCAGGCACTTGCTGGCTTGCCATGAGCTCCCCCCCAGCCTGTCATCCTCGCTCCCACCATGTATCGCTCCCAGTGGTCTCCCACTTGCCTATATTCCTGCTGTGATGAGATTCTGTCCACCCCCACCTTTTTTCTTGTAAAACATCTGCATTGATATACTATATCTTTTGGAGTGGAGGGCTGCTCCTTCCTGGGCTGCTCCTCGCAGGCAGGAGTGAGCAACCTTCCTCTTCCTAGCATAGCTATGCATGATTGTATGATTGACTTATCCCTGGGACCAAATTTGGGTCATGTTGATTTGGGAGGGCAGGATTTAAAGCTTTTTCTAGGGTGACCATATGAAAAGCAGGACAGGGCTCCTGTATCTTTAATACTTGCATAGAAAGGGGAATTTCAGGAGGTGTCATTTGAATTTTGTATATATGGAGAACCTGGTGAAATTCCCTCTTCATCACAGCAGTTAAACCTGTAGGAGCTATACTAGAGTGACCAGATTTAAAGAGGGCAGGGCATCTGTAGCTTTAACTGGTGTGATGAAGAGGAAATTTCACCAGGTTCTCCATATATACAAATGACACCTGCTGAAAGTCCCTTTTCAATACAACTGTTAAAGATACAGGAGCCCTGTCCTCCTTTTCATATGGTCACCCTACTTTTCCCCTTACTGTTTTCATGCTGAATTCACCCTCCCCCTGCCACTTGGGGAATGGTTAAAAATGGTTATTTAAACACTGCCCCCACCGCATGGGGGAGAATTTTGGTGGAGACCCTGGTTTGCATGATTACAGGGTAGTTAATAAGCTGCAGTGGCTTGTTCACTGGCACCGTGCGTGCTCCAGTTGTGTGCCAGAGTATAAGCAGTGCAGCAGCATGGCTTGTTGTGTCCTGGGGCCAATCTACACTAGTCTTATAACGTTGCTAGTGTCCCTTTCTAACGTGGTTCTCTGTATCGGTTCTCTGAATCACGAGGCATACTAGCGTGTGTTACGTTTAGCTGTAACGTTACTGCAGGGCACATGGTTAAATCCTTTCCGTTGTTCTGGGTTGCTCTGAGCTGCTGGGTTTGCTCTGCCCACTGCCTGCCTCATTCCTAGCCAACAGAGCAGAGCAATAGTCATAAGCACACACACAAACCTCCTCCAAAACCATCTTAATACAGGTCCCAGGGAATACCCTAAGTGCATAAGAGCCAGCCGCTTTGCTGATGCTAAGCAGGGTTGGGTCTGGTCAGGGTTGGGATGGGAGACCAAATTGAAAAGTTTTAGCAGCAGCCCTATTTAAGCCCCGCTGGTCATGAGTTTTGGACTGGGAGCAAGAGACCCTTGTTAATTTTCCTACAGGGAGCTACAGCAATCCTTTGAGCACTCCTCAGCTCCTTTGCAAAGAGGGGGGAAATGTTAAAAAAATATCATAAAAAATCAACCGATGACCCAATTTGATTCAAATTTTAAGGCAGAATGCTTGGGAGTACTTTACAATAAAAGCAGATTCTAAGGTGGAAAACTTCTGAGTCCTTTGCATGCAATTGTCAGTGATTGCACAGTATAAGGCTGTTGTGATTTATCTGGAAGTGGGCGGAGCAAACCCAGCAGCTCTGAGAAACGGAGAGGAGAATTACCTGTAGGACAAGGCACATGAATCTGTAGCCACGCTGGAACTAAGAAATAGAACCGGTAAGTAGAACTCATTTACAACGTTGGAGACCCAGGGTCACGTGACGCAGTAACCCATTCAAAACGTTAGAATAACACCAGTGTAGATTCCCACCTGCATATCCAGCCAGAGTAGCTTGCTGCTGTGGTTATCACGCCACCCAGAATCCATGGGCTGCTGTATGGTTTTGAGGTGATGTCTTAACCATGCTAGCAAGGCACCCTGGTTAAGGGTGGCACAACAAGCTGAATGGCTTAGGGTAATTATGTAAATAAGTCATGATCATGTGAATTGGGCCCCTGAGAGAATATAAGGGCTCAACAGGCTAACTTCCCAATGTGAATTCAGTAGGGGCTATTGAGATGATGGGTTCACACAATATTAGATGTGGAAATAGTTTTGCATAGAGCTAGGGCATAAAATGCAAGAAATTCATGTTCAAGGTTTGCATTTTTATGTCCTTCCTGGAAGAAGAAAAGAAAAGCTTGGTATTATAGGAGGCATGAACGGGAATTGTGGGATGAAAGCAAATGATCCTGTATCCTGCCTTGTTTCTTTGAAGGCTGGAAATAGAATTGAACGCTCCACCCATTTCTCCACAGGGAGCTCACATGATTCTTCCACTTCAGCAGAAGAGATACAAAAACGGATATTTTGCACAGCATAGTATTTGATGTGTACATTCTCTTCCTTTTGTATTCTCCATCAAATAGTGGTAAGAATTTAACAATCCATAACCCACTAGAGATTTTCATTTTCCTTGTCATGGTTGCTGGAGTTTTAGGCTCTCAGTCCACAGAAAGTTGTAGCACAATCCAATATGTGTGTGTGCTCAGAAATAAGTCACACTGAGTTCAGTGTGTTTTCTCCCACATGAGTGTTACTGGGTCATTGACCTGGACATCATTAGGAAGGGCACCTCAAAACCTCCATACCTAATGAAGGTTCTAGAAAGCTTTAGGCTCCTCTCTCATGCTTCTTGGGGATTTTCACATAGGTGTTAATGTTTGGATCACCTTCTTCACCTGGACCAACTTCCCACCCTTGTAAGTGCCTGCGCAAAGGCCTCTGGATAGAGAGGTTTGGCTAGCCAGGGGGGGATCCGCACATCGCTCCCAGAGCGCTTCTATGTGACTCCAGTGCACCCTGAAAACGATAGTCTGACTTCCCTGTAAAAGAAAGGACGAAGAGCCGTCCATGCTGCCGCCGCCGCCGCCAAGGAGAGCTCTCCGCTGGCGAGGAGAGCTCGGCAAAAGAAGGCGGGGTGAAGAGCGGAAGAAGCTCTCTACCCCGCCTTCTTTTGCCAAGCTCCCCTCGCTGGCGGAGAGCTCTCCTCGTCGTCGTTGGTGGCGGCATGGACGGCTCTTCGTCGTTTCTTTTACAGGGAAGTCAGACTATCGTTTTTGGGGTGCACTGGAGTCGCATAGAAGCGCTCTGGGAGCGACGTGCGGATCCCCTCCTGGTGGAAAGGGAAACCTTCTGGGAGAAGAATTCATCTTCTTCCCCTTGGTGCTCCTTGTCTTGTTTACTTCTTTCTGACCCCTCCTTGCTCCATGTCCCAACTACCCTGATGACTTACTCAGCTTCTTCCCTATTGTTCCACTCAGCTTCTCCCTCTTTTTCAGGCTTTCCAGCTCCTATCGCTTCTGCCTGGGTCTTTCCCAGTCCTTTCTGTAAGAGATGGGTGAATGATACTGGGGCTGGTCTGTCTTTTAACATGTTAATTTTATTATTATGGTTCATAGGAAGAGGGAGATAAGAGGCCCAGCTGCATGGGGGAGAATGACCAGGAACCGCCTGAGGCATGTCCGCTTGGCCTTGAGAGACATTAACATCTCAGGCAGAGGTGTGAAAGATCTACGTATGAAAAGCCAAGGGGAGGGGGGAAGGAGTTGGAGAAAAGAAACTATAAAGTATACTTTGTGGAGGGAGTTGAGGGCAGCTGACTGGGTGATGTATGAACTGTAGTTTTAGTTTTCTGGCTTGCTTTTTCTGGGTTCTTATATATATGCATGTTTTAATAGTTTTTAGTATGCTAATCCCATGTAACCTACCCTTATCCTGAAATAAAGGTCTTAAACCTCCAGATTCGTGAGCTGTGTGTGTCCGTTCTGGGGATCTGTGCTAAATCCAGTCTAAAGGCCAGCTTGGCTGGTGCGTGCTTCCTTTACACTTTCTTCCCATGTTCTACCTCTTCCAGCTTTTCCTTCCCCTTCCTGCTGACTGGGTTTCCTTCCTCTTGTACTTTCCTCTCCCCTCTTGTACTACCTCTCCCTCCATTTAGTGCATCTTGTTGCTTTGTGTCATATTTCCAGAGTTTAAACAGTTGCAAGTTCAAGGGCATCACACCAGTGATTTATCGCACACTCCCCCTGCCTGATATGCAGTTTTGCAGCCTGGTACCCACATGATGTTGTCCATATCCTGCACTCATTTTGGCTATTATACTCCATGTTTCATTTCTTTTTGGAGCAGGGAAAGTCTGGATTATGTTCCCTCCCAGCGAAATAAATGCTCTCCTCCCTTCTGTGTATTTCTGTGGTTGTGTTCTATTGACCATCCCATTCTTTGTTGGGGAAGTATGTGTCTAAGAGCGATCTAACTAACAAAAAAGGAGGGTGGTGCAATTCTCCACTCAACTGTGAAGGGGAGGGAGAGAGGTTGCATTTAACTCTATGATCTTACTTCTGAGTAGGCATGACCAGGGGGTACATTTTCACCTTAAAAGAATGTGGATGCCCCCTCCTTGCCTGTAGCTCCCCCATTTTTAAAGATAAAGAGATCAAAATTGGCACAGTGATAGCTCTTAAGGCTTTAGCCACCACAAGCTTGAATCAGATTGGTTCATCCCTTGATTTAAGGAAGTTTTTAAATGGAATTTTAAAAATGGTTACATCTGCGTAAGTTTTAAAGATAAATAGATCAAAATTGGCACTGTGATAGCTCTTAAGGAGGGCTTTTGGCTTGCCAAGTTTGAATCATATTGGTTCATCCCTTGATTTGTTAATGAATTTTTTAAATTCCCCCCCTTAAAGCCATTTTCCTGGTAGTTCTCACGTACGAAGGATCAATCTTCCATTCATTTGAAGCTGTACATCTTCAAGTTCATAACTACAGATCTGCTGATTCCTTTACTCAAGAGTAAGTAAAAGACAGTAAAAGACAGAGGAAAGAAATGGTGGTTCAACTGCTTAATGAGGATGGCAAATTGATAACAGACGACAAACAAAAGGCTGAAGTGCTCAATTCCTACTTTGCCTCGGTCTTCTCCCAAAAGTGGGTCTATGACCCCCCTGGAAAAAGTGAAGCAGAAGTTGAGGGGGCAGGATTGCAGTTTGAGATTGATAAACAAATGGTCAAAGAACACTTAATTTCCTTGAATGAGTTCAAATCCCCAGGGCCCGATGAACTGCATCCAAGAGTAATGAAGGAGCTAGCGGAAGAACTCTCAGAACCTTTGTCTATTATCTTTGCAAAATCATGGAAGACGGGTGAGGTGCCGGACGACTGGAGAAGGGCTAACGTTGTCCCTATCTTCAAAAAGGGCAAAAAGGAGGAACCTGGGAACTACAGACCAGTCAGTCTGACCTCCATCCCTGGGAAAATTCTGGAGCAGATTATAAAGAAGTCAATCTGTAAACACCTTGAAATCAATGCAGTGATTACTGGAAGCCAACATGGATTTGTCAGGAACAAATCCTGTCAGACTAATTTGATCTCATTTTTTGATAGGATAACCTCCCTTGTGGACTGTGGGAATGCTGTGGATGTCATATATCTTGACTTCAGCAAAGCTTTTGACAAAGTACCACATGGCATTCTGATTAACAAACTAGCTAAAAGTGGGCTAGATGGAACAACTATTAGGTGGATTCACAGTTGGCTACAGAATCGGACTCAAAGAGTACTTATCAATGGAACCTTCTCAAACTGGGGAGAGGCAATGAGTGGGGTGCCGCAGGGCTCAGTCCTGGGCCCAGTGCTCTTCAACATTTTTATTAATGATTTGGATGAGGAGGTGCAGGGAACGCTGATCAAATTTGCAGATGACACAAAATTGGGTGGGATAGCTAATACCCTGGAAGACAGAAACAAACTTCAAAGTGATCTTGATAGGCTGGAGTGCTGGGCTGAAAACAACAGAATGAAATTTAATAGGGATAAATGCCAAGTTCTACATTTATGGAATAGAAACCAAATGCATAGTTACAAGATGGGGGACACTTGGCTCAGCAATACTACAAACGAGAAAGATCTTGGAATTGTTGTAGATCATAAGCTGAATAGGGGCCAACAGTGCAATATGGCTGCAAGAAAGGCAAATGCTATTTTGGGCTGCATTAATAGAAGTATAGCTTCGAAATCACGTGAAGTACTGGTTCCTCTCTATTCGGCCCTGGTTAGGCCTCATCTAGAGTATTGCGTCCAGTTCTGGGCTCCATAATTCAAGAAGGACGCAGACAAGCTGGAGTGTGTTCAGAAGAGGGCAACCAGGATGATCAGAGGTCTAGAAACAAAGCCCTATGAAGAGAGACTGAAAGAACTGGGCATGTTTAGCCTGGAGAAGAGAAGATTGAGGGGAGACATGATAGCACTCTTCAAATACTTAAAAGGTTGTCACACAGAGGAGGGCCAGGATCTCTTCTCGATCCTCCCAGAGTGCAGGACACGGAATAACGGGCTCAAGTTAAAGGAAGCCAGATTCCGGCTGGACATCAGGAAAAACTTCCTGACTGTTAGAGCAGTGCGACGGTGGAATCAGCTACCTAGGGAGGTTGTGGGCTCTCCCACACTAGAGGCCTTCAAGAGGCAGCTGGACAACCATCTGTCAGGGATGCTTTAGGGTGGATTCCTGCATTGAGCAGGGGGTTGGACTCGATGGCCTTGTAGGCCCCTTCCAACTCTGCTATTCTATGATTCTATGATTCTATGAAATCCCACTGATTTCAACTGCATTTACATCCAATTCATACTAAAAGCCCATGCATGCTTACCTTTGAGTAAACTACATTTTAGTAAGTCTGTGTCTGTTCAATGGGGTTTACTCAAAGGTAAGCATGCACAGATTTTAGTATGAATTGGATGTAAATGCAGTTGAAATCAATGGGATTTACACAACCCTCTCCAGCTCGAGGTGTCCAACTACCACTAACCAATGAACTGTAGGGAGGGGTACAAAGGAGATCTGAGAGTGCATCTCAATGGGACAACATCAATATGCTTGTTTGCAGGAGAGGAGAGGTGTAAAGATGAATGAAATGTAAAAGTGCAAAGGTGTAGTGATCAGGCATTCACATGCTATGGAAATGAAGGTGGATAATTTGAGGGCAAATGTGTAGGTATGATGGATCCCCAAGAGTCTCAGGAGATCCCATACTCTTCTCATGTCCATGACAATAGAGAGTGGCAGTGGGAAACTTACAGCTTGGTTTATCCTGGTTAGCTACATCTCTGCAATCTCACCTTCCCAGGCAAAACTGAACCTTTTAAAACAAGTGCCATAAGGGGATACATACGACGGCAGCAGAATCCCTATATCTGGGAACACACTGCTGGGTGACACAATAAAAATCCCTTTCCAGTACTTAGTATCAGACGCAGGTGGTCTCAAAATAGGGGAAAGTTTCAGCAAGGGGCCTCTCATGGTCATTTTGGAACACAGATGACAGAGGCTGATAATGTAGGATGATGATACTCCAGATAGCTGATTGTATACTTACTCATTGACTTTAACCATCATTAAAGCACCCCCTTCCCCACTTTCCCTACAGCTACAGCATTCTTTTTTACACAGAAGAGGAATGTATAATTGCTGGCAAGCACTTTAATTTAACCATCTTCACAAAAAGCATCCACAACTCTGCCAATTTTCTTTTAAATAACTGCAACGTATTTCTTGCTTTCATATTGAGATTGATGAAATTCATAAACAGCCTTTATTTACCAAAGTGGTAAATAATTAAGGAGGCAGACTATTTCTGAAAGCTGCTGTGGAAGCCCCATAATTCCCAGCAGGATGTTGGGAGCACATGAGTGATCAACAGTGTGAGTGTGAGAGATCAGTTTCTGCAGAAACCTCCTTACCTTTCTGGCCCTGCAGAAAACCCTTGAGGCAAAGCCAAGGGCAGGTCACTGTGTGTTAATGTGGTGCCTTTCTTCATGATCCCCAAAGCAAGGTTACTGTGGGGCTTCCAGCCACTATGGGCCCCCCAGTGAGCTGTGCAGCTGATGGGGACAGATAAAGGATGGGCAGACTGCTCCTGCTGCGTGTGGGGCAAGCCAGAGGAAATGGGCTCTTCCTCCCTGCAATCCTAGTTGAGTCGGTGTTTCTGAACTCCATTCTATTCTGACCTGAAACTTCCTGTTCTTGCAGGCTGTTCTCACTTGCATTGTTTGTTTTTCTGTGGTTTCTTTCTTTTTTTGCTTTCAAAAGCATTTTCCCCACTAGTAGATGCACACTGTCCTTGGCCAGAAAGACTCACTATTGTTTAAACTAAGGCATTGATTCTATTCTGTCAGGGATGCTTTAGGGTGCACCCTAGTTGGTTAATCAGAATATCATGGGGCACTGTGGCGTTACACCCCACAAGTCAGTTCCAAATATATGTCTGCAGTTTATAAGTCTGTGGTTTTTAGAATGTTGGCCTGAGTGGGCGGAGCTAGAATGTCTTGGGAGGGGGGAGGAGTGATATATAAGGGAATGACTGAGGGGATTGAGAGATCTTTTCAGAAAAACTTTTCAGGGGGACTTGTTAGGTACTCTTAGAGTCTGTAGTGCTCTCTGTGTTTATGGTACTTAAGTTCTGGGAAATTTGAGAGTCAGTGTAGTGAGTGGTGTCTTTAGAGTGTGGTGTGCACGTAGTGGATGTATATTAATCAATACTGATAATAAAGAAAGTTCAAGAGTGATTGTGTGAGAAAAAGGAAAGCGCGTATGTGGATGAGTGACAGGATTGTATGAAAAGTTTCAAAAAGGTTTTTAAATGTTGTTATTTGAAACAAAGCTTATGAACTTTTAAAAATAAATTTTGATTGTTTTGTTTTTAAACTACCACAAAAAGCCCACGTGTCTGTTTGGCATTTATCATCTTAAGTTTACACATTTAACACCCACTCTGACAATCATTCACCTAAGCAGATATAACTCACAGTGCATTATTATATATATTAAAATCCATTCTCCAATTTAAACCCCTTTCTCCACATAGTTTGGAGGAAGGTGGTTTTTATCCCTTGCCTCAGGCGTATCAAGCGGTGGTGCTTGGCTTGAGCAGGGAGTAGCTATGGCCGGGTCTGGTGTTCAGAGCCTGTGTCGCCCCATAATAAGTGGTGGCAGCCGTGAGGTCTGGTGTTCAGAGCCTGTGTCGTGGCAGGCACTTTGTCAAAAGCTTTGCTGAAGTCAAGATATATGATGTCCACAGCATTCCCACAGTCCACAAGGAAGGTTACATTATCAAAATTTTCAAGGTGCTTACAGATTGACTTCTTTATAATCTGCTCCAGAATTTTTCCCAGGTTCCTCCTTTTTGCCCTTTTTGAAGATAGGAACAACGTTAGCCCTCCTCCAGTCATCCGGCACCTCACCTGTCTTCCATGATTTTGCAAAGATAATAGACAAAGGTTCTGAGAGTTCTTCCGCTAGCTCCTTCATTACTCTAGGATGCAGTTTTTCGGGCCCTGGAGATTTGAACTCATTCAAGGAAATTAGGTGTTCTTTGACCATTTGTTTATCAATCTCAAACTGCAATCCTGCCCCCTCAACTTCTGCTTCATTTTCTCCAGTGGGGTTCATAGACCGCTTTTGGGAGAAGACTGAGGCAATGTCTTTACCTTTAAAAATGACAGAGAGGAATGCATTTTTGTAAATTCCTATGTGCAGTCCTTGAAAAAAATGTCCAAATCACTGAAGTAGTCCGAATCAATTCAGACCAAGCCAATGATTAACTTTGGATCTGCAATTGGGCTTGGCAGGGAAGCTGAATTGGGAACATTGATTGGTCGCTTTAAATTGAGCCTGTGCTACGCCTCTTTCAGGTACTTAAGCCTCCAGTTTGCAACTCAGCAGGTTACAGGGGAGCTGCAATTGGGCTTGGCAGGGAAGCTGAATTGGGAACATTGATTGGTCGCTTTGAATTGAGCCTGTGCTACACCTCTTTCAGGTACTTAAGCCTCCAGATTTATTTATTTATTTATTTATTTATTTATTTATTTATTTATTTATTACATTTTTATACCGCCCAATAGCCGAAGCTCTCTGGGCGGTTCACAAAAATTAAAACCATCATAAAACAACCAACAAGTTAAAAATACAAATACAAAATACAATATAAAAAACACAACCAGGATAAAACCACGCAGCACAATTGATATAAGGTTAAAATACTGAGTTAAAACAGTATAATTTAAATTTGAGTTAAAATTAAGTGTTAAAATACTGAGTGAATAAAAAGGTCTTCAGCTGGCGATGAAAGGAGTACAGTGTAGGCGCCAGGCGGACCTCTCTGGGGAGCTCATTCCACAACCGGGGTGCCACAGCGGAGAAAGCCCTCCTCCTAGTAGCCACCTGCCTCACTTCCTTTGGCAGGGGCTCACGGAGAAGGGCCCCTGTAGATGATCTTAATGTCCGGGTAGGTACATATGGGAGGAGGCGTTCCTTCAAATAACCTGGCCCCAAACCGTTTAGGGCTTTAAATGTCAATACCAGCACTTTGAATCGGGCCCGGACCTGGACTGGCAGCCAGTGAAGTTGTAAAAGGACTGGCGTAATGTGATCTCGCCAGCCAGTCCCTGTTAGTAAACGGGCTGCCCTGTTTTGTACCAGCTGAAGCTTCTGGACCATTTTCAAAGGCAGCCCCACGTATAACGCATTGCAGTAATCCAAACGAGAGGTTATCAGAGCATGGATAACTGTAGCTAGGCTATCACTGTCCAGATAAGGGCGCAGTTGGTATATCAGCCTAAGCTGATAAAAGGTGCTCTTTGCCACTTTCACCTGTGCCTCAAGTGACAGTTCTGGATCGAAGAGCATCCCCAAACTACGGACCCGATCCTTTAGGGAGAGTGCAACCCCGTCCAGGACAGGGCAAACATCACCTCGCCGGACAAATGAACCACCCGCTAACAGTACCTCTGTCTTGTCTGGATTGAGTCTCAGTTTGTTGGAGGCGCGAGCCTTCGGCGGGAGCCGAAGGGCGAGAGCACAAGGGCTCTTGGCCTGAGGCTCTCTGCCGTGGGTGCGAAGCCGTCAAGCGGAACTGTTACCTCGGAGGAAGAACCCCAGCCTCGGTCCGGTCTTCGCTACTTCTGTTTCAGGACATGATCTCCTTCATTGTTGGGTTATTATTTGGCGATGTGACTGCTTTCACATATCCTATCTGTATGCTTTTCTCTGTGCCTGCCTTCTTGCTGCTTGCTTGCTACTGGTCTTGGCTGGGCTAGTTCTGGTTAATCCTGTCCTGCGCTTGTTTTACTTCTCTGCCTACTTGCTATCGCTCTCCTCATTTCTTCTCTTAATTCCTTTCCCCTTATATCTGTTCCTTATGGCTCGTTCCAATTTCATCTCTCCCAACTTAGTTCCTATTCGGTGTCTCCCCTCTTCTCAGCTGCCTTTTTCGTGTTCCTTATGGAACTGTCGCTCTGTTGCTTCTAAGGCCCCTGTCATTCAGGACTTGTTTATCTCTAGGTCTCTCCACCTCCTTGCTCTTACTGAAACCTGGCTTCCGGCCCATGATACCGCCATCTCTGCTGCCCTCTCTCTTGGAGGACTCTCTTTCTCTCACTCGAGTCGCCCAGAGGGTCGGGGTGGTGGTGTGGGTCTTTTATTATCTAGTTTGTGCCAGTTCCAGCCTCTCTCCATTCCACCATCACATTGTTTCTCCTCCTTTGAGGTACATGTGGTGAGGCTCTTCGCTCCACTGCGACTGCGGATTGCAGTTTTGTACCGCCCCCCAGGCTCATCCTCAAAATTTCTCTCTGATTTTGATTCGTGGCTATCCTTTTTCCTCTCTGATAACTGTCCTACTCTTATCTTGGGTGACTTCAATATCCATGTGGATGACCCTCAAGATGCTGCAGCTCTACGATTTCGCTCCTTATCTTCCTCCTATGATCTTAAGCTTTGGTCTGATGGACCCACACATTCCCTTGGGCACTGTCTGGATCTTGTTCTCACTCGGAATTGCTCTGTTTTGGACTTTTCTACTGCTGACTTTCCTTTGTCAGATCATCATCTAGTTTCTTTCAATATTACTCACAATACTCCTCCTTCATGTCCCACTTCTCGCTCTTGTCGTGACTTGCAATCTATCAACTATGAGGCTTTTTCTCAGTCTCTAGCCTCCTCTCTTCCTTCTGTCTTTTCAGCTGTCTCCTTGGACTCAGCTGTTTCCTCCTTTAATTCCTCCTTATCTTCAACTGTTGATAATCTTGCTCCATCTACAACTCGGATAGTTCGCCCTTCTCAACCCCAACCGTGGCTCACCTCTTTCCTCCGCTACCTTCGCTCTTGTTCCCGGGCAGCTGAACGCCTTTGGCGTAAGACCATGGACTGGGCAGACTTTGTCCATTACAAATTTGTACTCTCCTCTTTCTCTTCTGCCATTTCACTGGCCAAACAGCAGTACTACTCAACGCTGATCCAGTCAAATGCTAGGCATCCTCAGCGGCTCTTTGCGTCCTTCAATTCTCTTCTGAAGCCTAATCCACCATCTCTCCCCGCCTCTCTGTCTGCTAATAACTTTGCCTCTTTTTTCAATGCTAAAATCCAAACTTCGCTCTGAGCTGGCCAGCTCTGCTCCTCTTCCAGTTCCTGTTCCTCATCTGTCAGCTCCTCATGCAAATTTCCCTGCATTTCCTTCGTCTCAGCTGATGAACTGTCTACAGTACTGCGCTCTTCGAGGCCTTCCACTTGTTCTCGTGATCCGATTCCTTCTCGCGTCTTTATAAATCTTATTCCCGCTATCCTCCCTTCCTTGCTTCATATTATTAATTTTTCTCTGTCCTCTGGTTCATTTCCTTCTGCTTTTAAACATGCCATTCTCAAGAAACCTACTCTTGATAGGCTATCTCTGTCTAACTACCGACCTGTCTCTTTGTTGCCTTTTGTTTCAAAGATCCTGGAGCGTGTGGTCTACTCTCGTTGTCTTGACTTTCTGTCTAGTAACTCTCCTCTGGATCCTTTTCAATCTGGATTCCGTCCTTTGCATTCCACTGAAACAGCCCTTACTAAGATCACCAATGATCTTCTTACTGCCAAGTCTAAAGGCCTTTATTCCGTTCTTATTCTCCTTGATCTAACTGCAGCCTTTGACACGGTTGATCATGATCTTCTCTTAGATTCTCTTCATGACCTTGGACTTTGTGGCTCTGTTTATAACTGGTTTGCCTCCTATCTAGCGGGTCGCTCTTTCAGTGTGTTGGCTAATGGCAGCTCGTCTTCCTCTTTTCCCCTTTCAGTAGGGTCCCGCAAGGCTCGGTGCTTGACCCGTTGTTGTTTTCCTTATACATGTTGCCCTTGGGTAATCTCATTCAATCTCATGGCCTCCAATATCACCTGCATGCCGATGATACACAATTATATCCCTCATCTCCAGAACTTTCTCTTGATGTTCACGATCGTATCTCAGCATGTCTTTCAGATATCTCAGCTTGGTTGCTTCATCGTCGTTTGAAACTTAATATGGCAAAGACTGAATTGCTTGTTTTTCCTCCTAAACCTTCCCCTCATCTCTCATTCTCTCTTACTGTCAATGATGTTACGCTTACTCCGGTCAAGGAAGCTCGTAGTCTTGGCTTTATATTTGATTCCTCGCTCTCCTTTACTCCTCATATTGAGGCAGTAGCTAAATCCTGTCGTTTTTTCCTGTATAATATTGCCAGGATTCGATCATTTCTGTCTGTCTCTTCTGCCAAGACGCTTGTTCATGCACTGGTTATTTCTCAGTTGGACTACTGCAACCTTCTTCTCACTGGCCTTCCTTCTTCTCACTTCAGTCCATTGGTTTGGTCCACCACTCTGCCGCTAAGATCATCTTCTTGGCTCGCCGCTCTGATCATGTTACTCCACTTCTGAAATCTCTTCATTGGCTTCCAATTCACTTCAGAATCCAATATAAACTTCTTCTGTTGACCTTCAAAGCTTTTCACGGTCTAGCTCCTTCCTATCTCTCCTCTCTCCTCTCACACTATTGCCCCGCTCGTGCTCTTCGTTCCTCTGATGCCATGTTTCTCACCTGCCCAAGGGTCTCTACTTCCCTTGCTCGGCTTTGTCCATTTTCTTCTGCTGACCCTTACACCTGGAACGCTCTTCCAAAACATCTGAGATCCACAAGTTCAATCGCAGCTTTTAAAGCTCAGCTAAAAACTTTTCTTTTTCCTAAAGCTTTTAAAACCTGATGTTGTTTGGACTCTATACTGTTAGTTTTACCCTACCCTGTGCCTGTTTACCCTACCCAGTGCCTGTTTGCATTCTCTTCCCCTCCTTATTGCTTTACTATGATTTTATTAGAATGTAAGCCTATGCGGCAGGGTCCTGCTATTTACTGTTTTACTCTGTACAGCACCATGTACATTGATGGTGCTATATAAATAAATAATAATAATAAATAATAATCTGTTTTAGAGAGGACTAAATCACGCCAATTCACTTCGGCCCTACTAGAAGCCGGCATGGATTTGTCAGGAACAAATCCTGCCAGACTAATATAACTTGATTTAAGCAAAGCTTTTGACAAAGTACCACATGACAGTCTGAGCAGCAAACTAGCTAAAAGTGGGTAGATAGAACAGCTATTAGGCAGATCCACAGTTGACTACAAAATCAGACTCAGAGGGCATGTCTAGACCATGCCTTATCCCAGGGATCACCTCGGGATCATCCCTGTGTATCCATATAACAAACATTTGAACCTGGGGGCAGGGAGGGAAGACGGCTTTTAGCCAGATTTTTGCCACGAGGCCGCGGGAGGTGTGGGCAGCCATCCCAGCTTCATCTTGCCTCCTCACAAGTAAATGTGAGGAGGCAGGAACCAGGCATGGGGCACGGAGCTCTTCTGGTGCTCTGTGCCAATTGGGGGTGGGTGGTGGGGTACTGACCTTTTTGTTGGAGCGCACATGTGCTTATCTTCAATAAAAGAAATGATGGGCGTGACATCCTCCTTCCTCCCTGGACACCGCACGCCGCTTGTGGACAAAGGGGAGGATGTCACGATCAGCATATCGGGAGATCCTCCCCCTCAACTCCCATTATAAACATGCCAAAGAGTACCTTCTCAAACTGGGGGGAGGTAATGAATGGGGAACTGCAGGGCTCAGTCCTGGGCCCAGTGCTCTTCAACATTTTTATTAATAACTTGGATGAGGAGGTACAGGGAACATTTATCAGATTTGCAGATGACAGCAAGTTGGGTGGGATAGCAAATACCCTGGAAGACAGAAACAAACTTCAAAGTGATCTTGATAGGCTGGAGTGCTGGGATGAAAACAACAGAATGAAATTTAATAGGGATAAATGTCAAGTTCTATACCTAGGAAAAAGAAACCAAATTCACAGTTACAAGATGGGGGATACTTGGCTCAGCAATACTACAAGAGAGAAGGACCTTGGCATTGTTGTAGATCATAAACTGAATATGAGCCAACAGTGTGATGTGGCTGCAAAAAAAAAAAAAAAAAAAAAGCAAAAAAAAAAAAAAAAAGAAAAAGAAAAAAGCAAAAAAAAGCAAATGCTAATTTGGTCTGCATTAATAGAAGTATAAGTTCCAAATTGAATGAAGTACTGGTTCCCCTCTATTTGGCACTGGTTAGGCCTGATCTTGAGTTTTGTGTCCAGTTTTGGGCTCCTCACTTCAAAAAGGATGCAGACAAGCTTGATGGGGGTCAGAGGATGGCAATGAGGATGATCAGGGGTCTGGAAACAAAGCCCTCTCAGGAGAAATGGAAAGAACTGGGCATGTTTAGCCTGGAGAAGAGAAGACTGAGGGGAGACAGCACTCCTGAAATACTTGAAAGGTTGTCACACAGAGGAAGAGTCAGCATCTCTTTTTGATCATCCTAGAGTGCAGCACACAGAGTATTGGACTCAAGTTACAGGAAGCCAGATTCTGGCTGGACATCAGCAAAAACGTCCTGACTTTTAGAGCAGTATGGCAATGGAACCAATGACCTAGGGAGGTTATGGGCAATCCCACACTAGAGGCCTTCAAGAGGCAGATGGACAACCATCTGTCAGTAATGTATTGAGCACAGGTTGGACTCGATGGCCTTATAGGCCCCTTTCCACTCTAATGTTCTATGATTTTATGAAGTTGCTTCCTGGTTCATATTTAAGTCTTAGGTTGGAGAGATATTCCGTTCAGATTTGATTGTCGCCTGAAATAAGCAATTAGGAATTCCAGGAGTTTAGTATATAGTATAGATGAGCATGGCCAGTACTGTGTCTATCCAAAAACAAAAGGTAGCATCAAAGACAGTTCACAATATTTCTAATTCAGGTGTTCTTAATATTTTCTTTTAATGGAAAGCCCTCTGTATTGTCCGAGACAGGCCTGTGGAGTGGGAAGGAATAGTCAGGAAGCGCAAGGGGAAGAATACTTGGGAGTATTTCTTGCACAGCTGCTTTGGCCATATTCATCATATTATTCCTTTTCCACTTTTGATGACAGAGAAATATTCAAGCTGACAAGGAGAAATGCCTTGACAGAATTTAGCCCTTTACAAGCAAGGATTTGGATAGTATCCAACAGGCTCATTTTAGAAAATATATGACATGAGTTCATTGGTTTAATTCAAACTGGGCAGAATATGTTTCATTTGACTTATTACCAGCAGAGCCATTGTCAGATGGAATCATTTGGAGGGAGAGCAGGGCATTTGTTATTCTAAATTGTCTCTCTGTGTGACAGACGGAAGATTTTCAAGTGGTTGTCACTCTCATGCAGGTCGCCTAACACATTAAATAGTGAAAATTTGTTCTTTTCTCCCCAGTGGAATAAGCAGTCAAGCAGGAATCTCTTCCACCCACACATCAAGCCCTCTGGGAAGCAGGAAAAGTGTGATCCATTGATCCTATTTTGATCCAGAAAGAGGGAAGCTTTCTACTCCATCAACATTATTTCCTCAGCCATGCAACCTCCTGGTACTTCCTCTCCAGTCACCCACTGTATTTATTCATTTAATCAGTGTTCTACAAGGCCAAGACCCATTTAGCAAGGCTTGCAAGTCAAAGGTGGCTAAATGACAGAACTTCATAGTCTTTACATGAAACAGAGGAGGGCTGTGTGGGAGGCCATTACAGCACTTGTCCTTTCTCCAGGAGAAACCATTTCCTGATAACTTAGTAACTCCAACAATTAATTACAGGCAGAGGGGATGCTGTCGTGGCAGATCATGTTAAGCTAATTGGTGGTTTTTATTTGTTTATTTTATTTATTTATTACATTTTTATACCGCCCAATAGCCAAAGCTCTCTGGGTGGTTCACAAAATTTGCCCCATTTTGCAAGTGATGCAAATATGCCCCATTTGAATCACCATAAACTAATATACTACTAAAGGGCAAAAAGGAGGAACCTGGGAACTACAGACCAGTCAGTCTGACATCCATCCCTGGGAAAATTCTGGAGCAGATTATAAAGAAGTCAATCTGTAAACACCTTGAAATCAATGCAGTGATTACTAGAAGCCAACATGGATTTGTCAGGAACAAATCCTGTCAGACTAATTTGATCTCATTTTTTGATAGGATAACCTCCCTTGTGGACTGTGGGAATGCTGTGGACATCATATATCTTGACATCAGCAAAGCTTTTGACAAAGTACCACATGACATTCTGATTAACAAACTAGCTAAAAGTGGGCTAGATGGAACAACTATTAGGTGGATTCACAGTTGGCTACAGAATCGGACTCAAAGAGTACTTATCAATGGAACCTTCTCAAACTGGGGAGAGGCAACGAGTGGGGGGGGGGGGTCTGGAAACAAAGCCCTATGAAGAGAGACTGAAAGAGAAGAGAAGATTGAGGGGAGACATGATAGCACTCTTCAAATACTTAAAAGGTTGTCACACAGAGGAGGGCCAGGATCTCTTCTCGATCCTCCCAGAGTGCAGGACACGGAATAACGGGCTCAAGTTAAAGGAAGCCAGATTCCGGCTGGACATCAGGAAAAACTTCCTGACTGTTAGAGCAGTGCGACGGTGGAATCAGTTACCTAGGGAGGTTGTGGGCTCTCCCACACTAGAGGCCTTCAAGAGGCAGCTGGACAACCATCTGTCAGGGATGCTTTAGGGTGGATTCCTGCATTGAGCAGGGGGTTGGACTAGATGACCTTGTAGGCCCCTTCCAACTCTGCTAGTCTATGAATTGTGCAATCCTATGACTGTCTACCCAGTAAATCCCATTGAATTCAACAAGACTCTCCACACTGCTAGGATTTCAGCCTTATAATGAACCACATTTGACTTTTTGTTGCCTATTTGCCCAGTTTGAAGAAGTCTTTTTGTAGTCGGCTTGACCATCCTGCATAATTTTGCCAATTTCTGATCACCCCTAATTCTTGATCATTTATGAGCAAGTCATTTATGAACAAGCATCAGTCCTAATACGAGGGTGACCATATGAAAAGGAGGACAGGGCTCCTGTATCTTTAATAGTCCATAGAAAAGGGAATTTCAACAGGTATCATTTGTATATATGGAGAACCAGGTGGAATTCCCTCTTCATCACATCATTTAAAGCTGCAGGAGCTATACTAGAGTGACCAGATTTAAAAGAGGGCAGGGCACCTGTAGTTTTAACTGGTGTGATGAAGAGGAAATTTCACCAGGTTCCCCATATATACAAATGACACCTGCTGAAATTTCCTTTTCAATACAACTGTTAAAGATCTTAAACAGGTCTTTGGGATGGGGTGGAGGCACTGTGAGAACTGCCCATTTACTCCTACTTTCCTCTTGATTTTTAAATAGTTACTGATACAGAATCATATACCACCACATGATTACAAAGTTTACATTTAGTGAGGGACTTTATCAAAAGCTGTTCTAAGGGGTATACAATAGTATGTAATATGTATATACCACCTACTCAATAGATTCTCCCACACTAGGGGCATTCAAGAGGCAGCTGGGCAACCATCTGTCAGGTATGTTTTAGGGTGGATTCTTGCACTGAGCGGGGGGTTGGACTTGATGGCCTTATAGGCCCCTTTCAACTTTACTGTTCTATGAGTTGATGTTTTTTGACAGTTTATAACAGTATTGACAACTGTTGGGGGCTGTGACACATTCCTTACACTGTTTAAAAAACGCTTTCAAAGTGTTGTATCCTGCTTGGTATAGATCTGGCCCGAGTTCACCAAAAAGGCAAAAAGACTAATCTAGGCAATGTTAGCATCTGAGAAGAATTTAATGTAGTGGAAGCCTTCTTGTCTAGCACAGCTTGAGTACCTAAACTACTTGTGGAAGTACCCCATTCTCTTGTTCGCTTTCCTCTAATCCCTCCAGTCTTGCAGCTACAGCCTCCTTCCTTAGTCACATCTTGTTCTCCCTCCTGCCCAGTCTCTGTTCTCTCTAGAAGGAGAATTTGCTCTCTCAACTCCACTAGAGAGATGATGCCTCATCTTGTGTTTGCAAGCCTGTCATCTCACTTTTAGACAGTGAGGCTGGACTGAATAGCATGTTATTCATAAAGAAACCCTCTCAGAGTTGTGCAAGGAGGACAGTTAGGCAACATGTGCAAAGCATGTAGTTGGGCCACACTGGGGTTTTTTGGTTATCTCTGCCATAACTTTCAGGAGATTTTGTTTTTCTAAATATTTATCCATCAGCTATGTTGAAACCACCTGTCTCTTAAATAGGTTGGTATAGTAAGAGTAAAAAACTTTCTGAATAGCCTTGGCCTTCGTAAATTCTACTCCACTCTCTTTTATTTTAATTATTTTCTTTTCTTTCTTTTCTCAACTTATATGCCAACCATTTTCCTGGTTTGTTTGCCGATTCAAATTCTCTCTGTTTCATATAATTTAATTTAATTTAATTTGCATTTTTTTTGTCATCAACAATGATAATTGCTGTTGTAACATTTTAATTTGTTGCACAACGTTCTCCCTTCCTGGATGTCGGCTTAGTTCTTGTTCTCTCTCTTTTTTTTTTTTATCTCATCCATTATTTTTTGCATCTTCTCTTTTTTCCTTTTCAATTGATTCTGTTGGATAAATTGACTCCGCATAAATGCCTTACTGGTGTTCCAAACCATATTCAACTCTGTCCCTTCATTCATATTCAGTTCAAAATATTCTTTTAGTTTCTTCTTTATTTTTTCAGCTGTCTGATTGTCATGCTATTTAACATTTAATTAAGTCTCCATCTAATTGCAGCACTGTCCTTTCTACAGTTCATCATTATTGGATTGTGATTTGAGAAAACTTTAGGTAAAATCTCTATTTTCTTTACTTTCATAAACAATCCTTTAGTTGTCAAAATCATATCTATTCTTGAGTGGGATTTATGCCTTTCTGGAAAAAAAGTGTATTCTTTGGATGAGCCGTTTCGTAATCTCCATACATCCACCAACCCTAAATTGCCCATCAAATCAAAGAAACTTTTGGGCAGTTTTCCTTGGTTGCGTTTTATATTCTTCTCTGATGCTCTGTCCATCTGTGGTAAAATTACTCCATTCCAATCTCCCATCAAACACCAGTTCTCAAAATGTAACTCTGTCAACTTGGGCAACAGTCCTCCATAAAATTCCGCTTTACCATCATTAGGGGCGTATATTCCAAAGATCAGTGTTGACACCCATCTAACACAATTTTTACCCCTAAATAATGTCCTTGTTCATCAACTAAAATCAGTTCTGGTTGTAACTGTGGCTGTATATACAATACTAGACCATTTTTCTTATTTGTACTCGCCACAGTAAATTCCAGTCCCAAATTCTTATTGGTCAAATATTTGATATCTCCTTTTTTAATATGTGTTTCTTGTAGGCATACAATATCATATTTAAATTTTCTTAGATAGTGAAAGATTTTGTTTCTCTTTGAAGCGGCATTTAAGCCATTGACATTACATGAGAAGAGCTTAAGATCCATTGTTTTGTTTGTCTTTGCTTGGTCCTTCCCCAACATCACTGTCATTATCCTGCTCTCCTTTAAGCATTTCCACAAAATTTCTTGCTTTTTGTACAGAGTTCAACTTAAATCTCTCCTCCTTGTAGGTAAGTATAACTCCTTCCAGAAATTCCTATCTGAATCTTATCTTTTTCTCATTAAGAACCTTAGTCAGAAAAGCATAGTCTTTACATTTACAAAGGATTGTCACTGGTATTTCCTTCAGTAGAATAACTTCTTTTCCGTGGATTTTTATTTTATTTTTACAGTGGCACTGGAGGATTTTATCTCTCATCGTCTTTCTGACGAAGTGGATCAAAACATTTCCTGGCCATCCTCTTGTTTTTGCATATGCCGAGTTCACTCTATAAACTCTATCTATTTCATCTTCAACGTAGTCTTCATCTTCCTGTACTGCTTCAGCAATAGTTTTCACTATCACCCTTCTTAGTTCCACATCCTGAATTTACTGAGTTACTGCATGAAATCACAGAGTTTTGTCTTTTGATTGGAGCTTCACCCAGGCCCAGCGGTCCTGCTTGCACTCCAAGGCTGAAGTTGTTGCGTTTGTCTTCATCTCCAATGTTTCCACTCTTGCTGTAACCATCTTGACCTCTTCTTGTACCTTTTTCATGGCACTGTCTATGTTTCTGATTTCCTATGTTAGTTCCACTTTCATAGTCTGAGTTTGAACCTTCAGTTAATCTATAACACACTCTATTTTCAATTCCAATTACACTTCAGAAGCCTGTATCTTGTCACCAATCTCATTCATCTTCCATTATAGCAGATCATATATCTTCTGATACTGGTCTTCTTTCATTGCCCTCGGAGAATCCAAAGAGCCTCTCCGAGCGCCCTGCAAAACATCGCTGGGTAGCTGTTCCTCCATTTTCTTTTTGCCTGCAGATGCCATAGTGTCACTTCCAGCCTCTTGTACTGGAACTGGTGTATCTTTTTTGGCTCTTGCATCTTTACACATTTTACACTTCCTCCAAAAAAATTTGAACATCAATATAAGCGTTTCTTTGCACCAACAACAGCAGGAAAAGCATATATATGGTAAAGTACTGATCAAAAGTTAGTTAGTCATTTCTCAAATGGACAGCAGATGGCACTGTTAGATCAAAAATCAACACAAACAGAAAAACATATTTGCTTCCCCGCCCTCTTGATTTTAAACTTTTAACTTTGTTTTTTTTTAATCCAATCCTTTTTTCCCTTAAAATGCCTGGACTGGAGCTTTCAACAAATCAGCTTCACTGCAAAGGTATCAAATCTTCAATTTAGTTAACTTTTATACAGTTTGTACAGTTCAAATTAGCTTGTAAATCTACTTTCGGTTTCTTTCTCTGCTCTCCGTTCGTTCTCTTATCAGGCTATTAATCACCATCTGAAATGAACCGCTTCAAATGTCACTATTATTTTTCAATTAAGCCTAAACTAAAATTTATAGGCTTGCTGCCTTGTACCTTTAGAAGTTCCAGTAGATTACTTGAGGGATGTTTCTCTTGCGCGCTGGCAACCCGAAGCCTGTCATCCGCCTTCTGACAGATAAACTGAATTAGGTCGTCCTTCCGCACACAAAAATTCCTCTTGCTCAACCCTTTTATATTCTGAGGGGATAAAAGTCTGGAAATATCTTCCCAGACTCAGTAAATCACTGTGTTATGCCAAAAGCTCCAAAGAGCCCTCGGACCAAACGTCAGGCAGCCATGCCTCAGGCGGGCAGGATCAAAGCTCATCCCCTTTTGAAGGCGGCCAACAGTAGGCAGGGGGTTGGACTTGATGGCCTTTTAGGACTCTTCCAACTCTACTATTCTATGATATCTGAAAAAGTCTGTGAATAGATAGTTGAATGCTTCGAAAGACAAAATAATTAAACTTTGATTTGCTGCTTTCAAATTGGAAACACTGTTGTTACTTTGAAAATAATGATTGGTTCCCTGCAAAGTGAAAAGAGGTGGGTATGCTGTTTGATTCAGATTTGGCAGGCTTTGTAATGATGGGAGTGCATTCTGCACATGCTTACTTGCCACAGCTATTTGAAAACTTGCTGATAAATTGTTTGAAAATAGTCCCGGCTTCAGCACTTGCCTGCCAGTAAAACAACAACAACATTATTGCTTTGTCTTCTTGCCGTATGTGGGTTTTGTTTTGTTTTTGATGAATGTGTGATCATCTTGTTTTAAAGTTTGCAAAAGAGCTTATATTGAGGCCTTCCCCACTCATACAGGTAGAAATAGGACATCTCAGTGGGCTGCCTTTAAAAGTGGATGCTAGTGGCTTTTGAAGTTACGCATTGCTAGTGTACTGTGAAGTGGTCTTTTTTTGCATCCTCAGTTAAGAAGTCTAAAAGGTAGGACTAAAGTATCCACAAGACACTGTATGTGACTGTGATACAATAACTGCTGAATGCAAACTCATGCCACAACTAGTGAGGCTACACTGTAGAAGTCATACAGAAACATCCCCTCTGTAGGAAGAAACTGCAACAAGATTTTTATATAAGCAATTGAAATTGGTCAACACTTGTGATTGGGGCCCAGGCTACATGTGAATGCTTCAAACAGTGCTACTGCATTATTGCGAATGGGGGAAAAGAGGTTAGTTATTGCGAATGAAAGAGCAGGCTACTGTGCAATTCTGAATGCTTGTGAATAGGAAGTAGTGAATAGGGAGTCTGTGTCCAAAAGCACCCTACTACCAATGGGGGAATGGGGCGGGGCAACACCCCTAAGGATGCCTAGGATTTAATGTGGGAGGACAGGGCATACTGCAGCAGAACCACTCAGGTGTCACATTTAAGGAAAAACAATGTACTAAAACTACTGCAAAAATGCTCCTTTTCCAGAGGGAAGCTGAAAAGTTGCTGCAAATTACCGACAGAATCATCTGTCAGGAATGACCCTGATGTGCTCTCCTTCTGCATTAAATCAGCTGTGGGGCATTTTGATTATTAGTCGTTAACTTTCATCCAGTTGTTTTATTTTAAGGCAATCATATTATCAGCTTGCAATATTCTCTAAAACCAAATGTATTTACAATTGATAATGCTGAACTAAAATTAATTCAAACTTTTCTAAACAAATTAGGTCTAGTAAAATTTGCTTGCAAATCCTGACCCCACCTCCATGGATTAAGTCCTCCTGTGGAATGCTGAGACATGGTCAAGGATGGGGCAGGTGGAGTGGAACTGCCAGAGCAAACTGTGCCAGCACTTGCTGAAGTGGTTTAAACTTATGGAGGAACCAGAAATATAGTGGAGGGTGGGCACAAAAGGAGCCGTGCATTTCAGAAGGAGGAGAGTTTTATCTCATGTGCTAGATTTCTGAAAAAAGAAGAAGGGAACATTGGGTGGATGGGGCAAAGCTCCTTGTCTCAGGAAGCCCTTGGCCCATTGCTCCCTGCCCTAGCGCTGCTTAGGTTTAGTCCAGAACCCAAACTGGGCTTCTTTTTTCACATTGAAAGCTCCATCTGATGAGCATTTTATTGGACGCTCATTACCAGGCACTCAAAGAGTTTGCTCAGGTCCCTCACATGATGTTCTCTGCCTCCTGTGTGCCTTCCACCCGTTCTGTCCCTCCCACCCATTAAGTCCGGTGTTTTTTTTAAACTTGGGGCTTTGCTGGACCTGCCGGGATAAGCCGGCAGGGAGGCGGGGCTACGGTGCGCTAAGTTTAATGCGCGCCACCCAGCCTCCTAGACGGCCGACCCGCAGGGACGACGGAAGCCCTGCAGCGTCGGCCATGTTTTTTTTTTTAAAGGGGCCATGTGGGGCCCGAAGCCGCCGGAGAAGGTAAGTTTTTTTTAATTTAATCCCCCCCATCCGCCCCCCTCGCCATCTCCTTCGTCGCCCTCCGCCATCCCCTCACTATCTCCTTCGTCGCCCTCCGCCCCCCTCACCATCTCCTTCGTCGCCCTCCGCCCCCTCACCATCTCCTTCATCGCCCTCCACCATCCCCTCACCATCTCCTTCATCGCCCTCCACCATCCCCTCACCATCTCCTTCGTCGCCCTCCGCCCCCTCACCATCTCCTTCATCGCCCTCCGCCATCCCCTCACCATCTCCTTCATCGCCCTCCGCCATCCCCTCACCATCTCCTTCATCGCCCTCCGCCATCCCCTTGCCGTCTCCTTCGTCGCCCTCCGCCATCCCCTCACCATCTCCTTCATCGCCCTCCGCACCCCCTCACCATCTCCTTCGTCGCCCTCCACCATCCCCTCACCATCTCCTTCGTCACCCTCTGCCATCCCCTCACCATCTCCTTCGGCGCCCTCCGCCATCCCCTCACCATCTCCTTCGGCGCCCTCCACCATCTCCCCCCCCGGATCACCCACCCCCTGGCACGATGGGCACAGCGCTCGTATGAGCGCTGTGCCAGGTCCGTGGCTTTTCACGGCTACTCGCGAGTAAGCGAGTAGCCGCAAAAAGCCGCAGACCTTCCCACACGTTTCGCAGCTCCGGCCTGAGGCTGGGGCTGCGAAAAAGGCGCGCCATAAGCGACTTTGCTTATGGTGCGTTGGAGGAGGCCTCACTGCGGCCTGGGCCCGGATTCCCCTGTGCGTCATCTGGATGCACAGCAGGGAAACCGGGTCTCAAGGCACACTAAGGCCTCGTCTAGGAAGGCCCTTGGAATCGCTGCTCTCTCCTGCTGTGTGCAGGAGAAGCAGTGACATTAGAACAGCAGACTCAATAGGCCTCATGCTCATTGTGTTCTTCCTCTTTTGAAAGAGGAAGTAACTGAGGAATGAAAACACTGGTGGAGAAGTGAAGGTAGAGAGTGTGTTAACCCCCAGTGTGATGGAGCTTTGATTGTGCCACCCAAACTAATCCACATTGAACAGAAATGCCCTTGTTAGAGCAGCAATTCTTAAACGAATTAGCACAAACCCCCAGCAAGTCCCAGGAGTGGCACTTAAGCTAATATTTGCACAGTCTGTTCTACATCTGCTCAGCCCTTTCAAAATAATTATTGGTACATGGTTACCTTCACTTACTGGTATCAAAGTCATGTTGTAACAGGGAAGCTGCCCAATTCAGAATGGGGATGTTGAAAAAGGCCAAGGCTGTAGCAATCCAAACTTTAAGAACACAAGAGCCGTGCTGACCCAAACATAGTCAAGCATAGTCTGTTCACAAATTGGCCAGCCAGATGCTGGTGGGAAGCCCAGAACAGGACAGGGACGCAATAGCACCCTACTGCTCATGTTCCCCAGCAAATAGTATGGGGCTACATCAGAAACCTGGCACCTGTGGTTTTCCCCAATTACACTAAGAGGATGACTTGTAATGTACACCCTTTTCATTGCCCAGATGCTTGTCTCTCACAGCATGGGAGTGTTGTTTTTATTTGTGAGGCGCTGCAGATCCATTAAGAACAACAGAGTGTCAAGACAGACTGAAAAATCAGTGCATATGCCTTTCAATATCCCTAAACCCACCATGAACTTGCTAGTCCATTTCCCAGTCACAATCCTGATATGTCACTCCTGCTCTTTTTGCCAAATCCTAGTATGAATTTTCCTCTTGATAAAACTGTCACTTAATGACAGTGGGAAACTGTCTCTCAACTACAGCATCCCTGACAGATGACCATCCAGCCTCTGTTTGTCCTCACTAGAGGAATCCTCTTCAGAGGAAGTAGCAGAGTCTCCAGAAACCAGGATGGGGGACTACATCATTTGCTGGCACCGGATTAGGAGGGCCCTCATTTTTAAAGTGATCAAAATTGGCACAGTGATAGCTCTTAAGCAGGGCTTTCAGCATGCCAAGTTTGAATCATATTGGTTCAACTCTTGACTTTTTATGAATTTTTAAATCCCCCCTTAAACTTATTTTCCTGGTAGTCCACAAATACGAAGGATTGATCTCCCATTACTTTTATCATGCGACGCTGTGCATCTTCAAGTTCATAAACTACAGATCTGCTGATTCCCTTACTAAAGAGTAAATCCTATTGATTTCAAATGCATTTACATCCAAGTCATACTAAAATCGGATGCATGCTTCCCTTTGAGTAAACCCCATTGAACAGAGAGATACTTACTTCTGAGTAAATAGAAGTGAGACCTCAGAAGTAAGTATAGCATTGCAGAATACATCTTTCCAGTTTGCTGTTTTAGACTTAAAAAAAAAGCTTCTGAGTGAACACACTATTAAAGGTCAGTTCTATACGATATCTATCTTTAAAACTTAGGCAGATCTAAGCATTTCGGTTACCTTGGAGTAAAGGGGGGACCTGACCAAAAGAAATTAAAATAATTGTTCTCCTTTGAAACTAGCAAAACAAACCTTCACTCCTCCCCCCCCCGCCCTGTAAACCTTTCCCAAGGGGCAGGGTTTGAGATTTCATGGGCATAGTAGTGCTCCAGGTGAAAAGATACATGAGCTGAAAGAGTGCAACAATGCACAGACATGAAAGTGCCCCAGCGCTCGACTCGCTAAGGAAACGTAGGGGGAAACGTGAGTTTCCCCCACCCCCCACCCAAAGCAAACGCAGCTACAACTAACCCTCCAGAGAAAGGAAACTATCTCTGGCTCCCTCTGGCTTAGTCCCACCCACCTCCAGCATTGGGATTGGAGGGTGCTTCACGATAGGGACTTGAATCTGTCAATCAAGGGAGAAAACAAGAGCTTCCCTTCTCTCACTTGTAGCCATTCTAAAGAAATTAATAGCAAGCAAACCCTATGACGATAAATTCTGAAAATCGACACAAATGACCCCCAATCATCACTCTCTAAGCACAGTAAATTGTTTTTTAAGTAGCTTAAAAAACAAAGTTATAGGCATATTTTTGCCCAATGCAATCCTATGGGAAAAATCCAAGATGGCGGACTGAGCGCTGAAAAGACGCAGAGCTCCGCATAATGGTCGATCCGCTCCATGATGCTCTGCTGCCCCCAATCCACTCTGCCCCCAGCTTAAACGGAGGTGAAGCACCCTGATCCGCTACCGCTTCTCTGACCCGAAACGGAGTGGAGCATAGCCCTAATTTTTGCATTGCTGCTGTTTTTATCTTGGTTGTGCTTTTATATTGTGTTTTATACTGTTGTTTTGTTTTGAATTGTCTTAATTTTGTAAACCTCTCAGACAGCTTCAGCTATTGGGCGTTATAGAAATGCAATAAATAAATAAATAAATAAATTTACACTGGGTGGACATTTTCATCGAGCTGTCTACCACAATCCCAAGATCTCTTTCTTGTTTGGTCACCGCCAGCTCAGATCCCATCAGGTTATACTTGAAGTTTTTTTTTTGCTCCAATGTGTATCACCTTACAGTTGCTTACATTGAACCGCATCTGCCATTTGGATGCCCAGCTTGGAGAGATCCCTTTGGAGCTCTTCACAATCCCTTTTGATTTAACCACCTTAAATAATTTGGTGTCATCGGCAAACTTGGCCACTTCTCTGCTCACTCCTAATTCCAGATCATTTATGAAAAAGTTGAAAAGAAATGGTCCTAATAGAGGACCCTGTGGGACCCCACTATTTACTTCCCTCCATTGGGAGAACTGACCATTTATTCCTACTCTCTGCTTTCTGTTATTTAACAGTTATTGATCCATAAGAGGACCTCTCCTCTTATTCCATGCCTATTAAGCTTGTTCAAGAGTTTTTGGTGAGGAACTTTATCAAAAGCCTTTTGGAAGTCCAAGTAAACAATGTCCACTGAATCACCCCGTCTACATGTTTGTTGACACTCTCAAAGAATTCTAGTAGATTAGTGAGACAGGACTTGCCTTGCAGAAGCCAAGTTGATTCTTCTTCAGCAGGACCTGCCCTTATAAATGCTTACTAATTTTTTCTTTAATAATGCTTTCAACCAATTTACCTGGAACAGATGTCAAGGTAACTGTCCTGTAATTTCCTGGATCCCTTTTTGAAAATTTGTTTTACATTTGCCATCTTCCAGTCTCTGGTACAGAGGCTGAGCTTAGGGACATGTTGCATATTTTTGTTAGACAGTCCGCAATTTCATATTTGAGTTCTTTGAGAACTCTAGGATGGATACCATCTGGGCCTGGTGATTTATTTGGTTTCAGTTTGTCAAAAAAGTTGAGAACTTCATCTTCTGTCACCACTATTTGCCTCAGTTCCTCAGACTCCCCTCCTGAAAACATCAGTTCAGGCACAGGCATCTGCCCTGTATCTTCTGCAGTGGACACTGATGCAAAGAATTCATTCATAGAATCATAGAATAGCAGAGTTGGAAGGGGCCTACAAGGCCATCGAGTCCAACCCCCTGCTCAATGCAGGACTACACCCTAAAGCATCCCTGACAGATGGTTGTCCAGCTGCCTCTTGAAGGCCTCTAGTGTGGGAGAGGCCACAACCTCACCAGGCAACTGATTCCATTGTCGTACTGCTCTGTCAGGAAGTTTTTCCTGACGTCCAGCTGGAATCTGGCTTCCTTTAACTTGAGCCCGTTATTCCGTGTCCTGCACTCTGGGAGGATCAAGAAGAGATCCTGGCCCTCCTCTGTGTGACAACCTTTTAAGTATTTGAAGAGTGCTATCATGTCTCCCCTCAATCTTCTCTTCTCCGGGCTAAACATGCCCAGTTCTTTCAGTCTCTCCTCACAGGGCTTTGTTTCCAGACTCCAGATCATCCTCGTTGCACTCCTCTGGACATCCTCCAGTTTGTCTGCTTCCTTCTTGAAGTGTGGAGCCCAGAACTGGACTTAATACTCTAGATGAGGCCTGACCAGGGCTGAATAGAGAGGAACCAGTACCTCACGTGATTGGAAGCTATACTTCTATTAATGCAGCCCAAAATAGCATTTGCCTTTCTTGCAGCCATATCACACTGTTGGCTCATATTCAGCTTGCGATCTACAACAATTCCAAGATACTTCTCGTTTGTAGTATTGCTGAGCCAAGTATCCCCCATCTTGTAACTGTGCCTTTGGTTTCTATTTCCTAAATGTAGAACTTGGCATTAATCCCTATTAAATTTCATCCTGTTGTCTTCAGCCCAGCACTCCAGCCTATCAAGATCACTTCTGTTTGTTTCCCATGCTCTGGGCATTAGTATATAGACATCGAAGACCATGTGTTTTATTGTGTGGCTTTGTTCCTGCATTGTTGCGGACACTATTTTGGGGCATTATTGGAGCTGTTCTCTGTACTGTGGTGCCTTGGCCTTCATCCATTGTTGCCTCGAAGTTTACGACTCCCGCCCCCGTAAGCTTCAGTTTAAAGCCCTCCTGATCAAGTTCTTCACGCTGTGGCCGAACACATTCTTTCCAGCCCTTGTGAGGTGCAACCCTTCCCTTGCCATCAGTCCATGTTCCAAGTAGCGTAGCCCGTGGTCCCTGAATCCAAAACTCTCACGTTGGCACCACCTTCGTAGCCAGTTGTTCATCCGGAGTATTTTTCTTTCCCTTTCTAATTCAGATTCTCTGCAATTTCTGTGTCCTCTTGTAGTACTCCTTCCTGCTTCTGATATATTTAAAGAATTCTTTATTGTTGGCTTTTATATTATTAGTGATGTGCTCGTCAAAATGCTTTTTACATCTCTTATTGTTTGCTTGCACCTCCTTTATGCAAGCTTGTCTTCCCTTTTATTTTCCTCACTTGGGCAAGACGTCCATTTCTTGAAGGAAGCCCTCTTTTCTACAATAGCTTCTTTGACACTGCTTGTTAACCATGCTGGTGACCTCTTGCACTTGGTGCTACCTTTTATTATTATTATTATTATTATTATTATTATTATTATTATTTATATAGCACCATCAATGTACATGGTGCTGTACAGAGTAAAACAGTAAATAGCAAGACTCTGCCGCATAGGCTTACAATCTAATAAAATCATAGTAAAACAATAAGGAGGGGAAGAGAATGCAAACAGGCACAGGGTAGGATAAGCAGGCACAGGGTAGGGTAAAACTAACAGTATAAAGTCTGCACAACATCAAGTTTTAAAAGCTTTAGGAAAAAGAAAAGTTTTTAGTTGAGCTTTAAAAGCTGCGATTGAAGTTGTAGTTCTCAAATGTTCTGGAAGAGCGTTCCAGGCGTAAGGGGCAGCAGAAGAAAATGGACGGAGCCGAGCAAGGGAAGTAGAGGCCCTTGGGCAGGCGAGAAACATGGCATCAGAGGAGCGAAGAGCACGAGCGGGGCAATAGTGTGAGATGAGACAGGAGAGATAGGAAGGAGCTAGACCATGAAAAGCTTTGAAGGTTAACAGAAGTTTATATTGGATTCTGAAGTGAATTGGAAGCCAATGAAGAGATTTCAGAAGCGGAGTAACATGGTCAGAGCGGCGAGCCATGTTCTGGAAGAGGGTTCCAGGCATAAGGGGCAGCAGAAAAAAATGGACGAAGCCGAGCAAGGGAAGTAGAGCCCCTTGGGCAGGCGAGAAACAGGCGCCCCCCTGCCCTGCCCCCCCTTGCCCCGGTTCTGGTATCAAAGAACAGGTGCCAGATTGCTCTCTTCATCTGCCTTTTTGGTCACACTCCATGAAATGCTTCTGCAGCAATGAAAGGAAGTTTTCAATTTGTGTGGAAGCATTTCTGCTTGGGGGGAGGGATTGTGGTGCAACCCCCTTGTGTGCCAAACACATGTTCTTGAGATTATGGCACAGTGGTAATTCACATGAAGAAACATCCTAGCAGAGAAGGGGAGAGCAAACAAGCCAGTTACCTGTTAGCAGGGTGTAGTAATTCCAGGAAGATGTCCAAGGTTCAGCCCTGGAAATATCAAATCAGAAAAGAAAGCATGTACGAAGGGCCAGATTCACAGAGAGAAAGCGTTATTATTATTATTATTATTATTATTATTATTATTATTATTATTATTTATTTATTTATTTATATAGCACCATCAATGTACATGGTGCTGTACAGAGTAAAACAGTAAATAGCGAGACCCTGCCGCATAGGTTTACATTCTAATAAAACCATAATAAAACGATAAGGAGGGGAAGAGAAAGCAAACAGGCACTGGGTAGGGTAAAACTAACAGTATAAAGGCAGAACAAACTCAAGTTTTAAAAGCTTTAGGAAAAAGAAAAGTTTTTAGCTGAGCTTTAAAAGCTGCGGTTGAACTTGTAGTTCTCAAATGTTCTGGAAGAGGGTTCCAGGCATAAGGAGCAGCAGAAAAAAATGGACGAAGCCGAGCAAGGGAAGTAGAGCCCCTTGGGCAGGCGAGAAACATGGCATCAGAGGAGCGAAGAGCACGAGCGGGGCAATAGTGTGAGATGAGAGAGGAGAGATAGGAAGGAGCTAGACCGTGAAAAGCTTTGTAGGTCAACAGGAGAAGTTTATATTGGATTCTGAAGTGAATTGGAAGCCAATGAAGAGATTTCAGAAGTGGAGTTACATGGTCAGAGCAGCGAGCCAAGAAGATGATCTTAGCAGCAGAGTGGTGAACAGAAACCAACGGACTGATGTGAGAAGAAGGAAGGCCAGAGAGAAGAAGGTTGCAGTAGTCCAACCGTGAAATAACCAGTGCATGAACAAGCGTCTTGGCGGAAGAGACAGACAAAAATGATCGAATCCTGGCAATATTATACAGGAAAAATCGACAAGATTTAGCTACTGCCTCAATATGAGGAATAAAGGAGAGCGAGGAGTCAAATATAAAGCCAAGGCTACGAGCTTCCTTGACCGGAGTAAGCGTAACATCACTGACAGTAAGAGAGAATGAGAGATGAGGAGAAGGTTTAGGAGGAAAAACGAGCAATTCAGTCTTTGCCATGTTAAGTTTCAAACGACGATGAAGCAACCAAGCTGAGATATCTGAAAGACATGCCGAGATACGATCGTGAACATCAGGAGAAAGTTCCGGAAAACCTGTGGAATACAGTTTAGTTGAGCTTCTATTATTGTGCTTTTGAGTAAGCTCCATGCATATTGCAAGGATTTAACCCTCTTGATTCCCCCTTTCAACTCTCTTTTCATCAGTTCCCTCATTTTAGAGAAGTTTCCTCTTTTGAAGTCAAATGTGACTGTGTTGGACTTCCTGGGCAGTTTCCCACTTAAGTATATATTGAATTTGATAGCACTGTGGTCACTGTTACCAATTGGTTCAACAATATTTATATCTTGTATTAGGTCCTGAACAACACCACTTAGGATTAAGTCCAAGTTTGCCTCCCCTCTGGTTGGTTCCATGACCAACTGTTCCAGGGCACAGTCATTTAGGACATCAAAAAATTTCACCTCTTTGTCATGACTGGAATATGAATTTATCCAGTCAATGTGAGGATAGTTGAAGTCACCCATCCTTTCGCTTTCACTAAGTTTTTCTAACCACTCTCTCTGATGACAGTTACGTTTTTCTGTTGAAAGTTGATAAGTAGTCTCCAAGAGATCTGTTTTGTTTATCTCTCCACCACTCCTAGTTTATTAATGTTTCAATATTTTTTATAAGAATAAAGTAATTCACAATTTTATTGTTCTCTACCATTAAAGAATTGTCTCTAATATTGTTCATACAGCTGGACAACCATCTGTCAGGGATGCTTTAGGGTGGATTCCTGCATTGAGCAGGGGGTTGGACTCCATGGCCTTGTAGGCCCCTTCCAACTCTGCTATTCCATGATTCTATGATTCTTTAAGAACACATGACTTTAGACTTCCACCAATAGTTTTCTATCTCAGGGTCACCCTGAGCATTTTGGTCTGGGGATGATAGCACATTCCTAGCACTTAATTAATTTTTGGGCCATGTATTGTTACCCACAGTACTTCTATGGAAGATTCTGCCCCATTTAGGTGACCTCTTTGTGACATACAGAACAATGTATTAAAACTGCTTCTTCTCCATCTTAGCCTTCCGACATCTACTCCCCACCCCACCCCACCCCAAAATGGCCAATTTCTACTAGAAAACATAGAATCATAGAATAGCAGAGTTGGAAGGGGCCTACAAGGCCATCGAGTCCAACCCCCTGCTCAATGCAGGAATCCACCCTAAAGCATCCCTGACAGATGCTTGTCCAGCTGCCTCTTGAATGCAAGGAAAGCCAGCATGACATGAATACCCTGACATGTGTGGGTGATAACTTTCTCCTACAGAAAGTGGAGGAAGGAACTAGAGGATCAGCAATCCTTGACTTGATATTGACCAACAGGGATGACTTAGTGGATAAAGTGGCAGTTACGGGAACTCCGGGGGAAAGTGACCACGTCATACTTGAATTCTTGATTATGAACGAGACAGAAGTTGAGTGTAGCCATACACATACTCTGGATTTTAGGAAAGCTGATTTTAATAAACTCAGAACTATGATAAATAAGGTCCCGTGGCAAGTGAGCCTAATGAGAAAAGGAGTGCAGGATGGGTGGGAGTATTTAAAAAAGAAAATTTTAAAGGCACAGATACAAACAATTCCAACAAGGAGAAAAGATAGAAGACAACAGAGGAAACCAATGTGGCTCCACAAAAAGCTTAGAGATGACCTGGAAACAAAAAAGGATACATATAGGAAGTGGGAGGAAGGCCAGGCTACAAAAGAAGAGTACAGACAGGTGGCGCAGAAGTGCCGAAATGGCGTCAGGAAGGCTAAAGCTGAGAATGAGCTGAGGTTAGCGAGGGATGCTAAAAGCAATAAAAAGGCTTTCTTCAGATACGTGAGTAGTAAAAGACAGAGGAAAGAAATGGTGGTTCAACTGCTTAATGAGGATGGCAAATTGATAACAGATAACAGATGACAAAGAAAAGGCTGAAGTGCTCAATTCCTACTTTGCCGCAGTCTTCTCCCAAAAGTGGGTCTATGCCCATTCCTCCCCCCCATTTTTTTTTAGTTTTATTATCTGTATCTGTGCAGCTGCAGAGATATAGATAATAAAATTTTAACAAGGGGGGAGGAATGGCCCCTTTCCTCTCCTCCCCCACCCCATTTTTATTTATTTTTTACTTTTACAGGCACAGAGCTGCCCATGGCGACCAATCAGGGGGCGCCATGGGCTCCACTGCCAAAAAAGTTGGGGTAAGTGCCAGACTTTTGGGGAGCAGAGTTTCCAGGGTTTGCCCAAGGATGGCTTCGCAATGGTAGTTGCATCATGTAGATGACATGCTGCTACTGTGAAGTCATGTAGACATGCCCTGAGTCTTGGGACCCAGTGCTCTGTCAAGTGGCAGAAGAGGATTCACACCAAAGGAAGCACTTCCCTTGTCTCTCAGCTGGATGTACAATCCAGTATAACAATAGTGCAGTGTGACAGAGTCAAGTTGGCTCACCCTTATCTTTGCCCTGGATGATGAATTCCATGCATGAAATTCACCCACAACATACTCACAGGTTTTCAGATAGCTCTGCTCCTGGCCAGGGAGGAAGCCAACGCTGAATGATTTGGATGGAGGTTCTGTTCCACTGGTGCACCTGGGACCATCCAAAAAAAAAAAAAAATACATGCCACAACCTCCCAGAATAAAAAGAGCCTTGGGCTTTTATGCCCTTGGTCTCTCATTGGGGCTTATGGGGGAAGGTGCAGGAGTGCTCTTTGGTTTATAATACATCATGTTCAGCCCTGGGACAGATTGCCTTGTTTTGATGGATTGCCAGCCCCTCCTGACAGCATTTCCTGACTCCCCAGTAGTTCCCAAGGTTGTTTTGGATGAAGACGCTTTTTGTCTTTTGTTATTGAAAACATATGGCTCCCTCTTCGGGGCCATCTCTATCCTGTTACTTCAGATAATTCAGGGTGCCTGGCACATATCCAGTTTCCTCCCAGGACCTTGAGGCCATCACATCCCTTTTTGCACCTTCCTCCACCCACCAGAAACAGGGCAATTAACTCAGGGTTGTGACCTTGCCTCTCATCCCCTTCTCTTAATAGTTCCCATTGCCATCTACATGTTTTCGTAACACAGAGACAATCAGCTTATTTACAATTCAGTTACTTCCGAGGTCATGCTGGCATATGTTTCTTCATTTCATTTCACATTGGTTGCATTTCAAATGAGATCTAAAATACATAGTGGCACCAGTATTTCATAGAATCATAGGAAAGTAGAGTTGGAAGAGGCCTATAAGGCCATCGAGTCCAACCCCCTGCTCAATGCAGGAATCCACCATAAAGTATACGTGACAGATGGTTGTCCAGCTGCCTCTTGAATGCCTCTAGTGTGGAAGAACCCACAACTTCCCTAGGTAACTGGTTCCATTGTTGTACTGCTCTAACAGTCAGGAAGTCTGGCTTCCTGTAACTTGAGCCCATTATTCCGTGTCCTGCACTCTGGGATGATCAAGAAGAGATCCTGGCCCTCCTCTGTGTGGCAACCTTTGAAGTACTTGAAGAGTGCTATCATGTTTTATCATGGTTTTAATTTTTGTGAACCGCCCAGAGAGCTTTGGCTATTGGGCGGTATAAAAATGTAATAAATAAATAAATAAATAAATGTCTCCCCTCAATCTTTTCTTTTCTATGCTAAACATGCCCAGTTCTTTCAGTCTCTCTTCATAGGGCTTTGTTTCCAGACCCTTGTTAATCCTGGTTGCCCTCCTCTGAACACGCTCCAGCTTGAGGGGAAACGGTGAGCAGAAGTTCCCTCTCATAAGGCCGTAAAGCTTGCAACTTTATTGATAGGAAGGGGGAAGAGGAATGAGACTGGGTGACAGGCCGAAGGAAAAGAGAAAGCAAGCAATCTTTATTGATTGGAAGGGGGCATAACAGGCTGGATGCAGCAGGGCCAACAGAGAACAGGAGATAGAAAGCTAGGCAGCAAAAAACATTTGTAGGAAATCATTTCCTGGTTACATTTATGCTGTCCCCACACCATATAAGGCTTGCATGTCAGAAATAATGAGGGACAAAAGTGTGGGCAGAGAAGCAGGACAGTGTAAAAGCCGGAACGGAACGGAACAGGCCGGAACAGCCCCATTATATTAAAAAACCATACCAAAAACAGTGGCATGTGTTAGCAACACTTGAGAACAATATTTTAGGACTAAAACCATACCAATATTATATCACTATTAACCCCAGAACTCCCAAAACGAAGTCCGGAACAGAATGGGATGGCCGGAACGACCACTAGGGAATGAGCGATATCAACCAAACTCACCAGTCATGCATAACTAAATGGCAGGGATGCAATAAGCCACAAAAGTTGCCCCGAAACCACGTTCAGATACCCGTTCCGGGCAAAAACGCGTATTGCGCAAAATGGGACGTAACGGCAGCTTCCCAATGAGGTAAGTGAACCAAACTCACCAGATGCACATGACAATGTGGGATAAATATTGAAAACTCCAAAGGTTGCCCCGGAACCACGTTCAGATACCCATTCCAGGCAAAAACATGTATTGCACAAAACGGGCCGTAAAGGCAGCTTCCCAATGATATAAGTGAACCAAACTCACCAGATACACATAACTAGGTGGGACAATGGGACAAATATAGAAAACTCCAAAGGTTGCCCCGAAACCACGTTCAGATACCCGTTCCGGGCAAAAACGCGTATTGCGCAAAATGGGCCGTAATGGCAGCTTCCCAATGAGGTAAGTGAACCAAACTCACCAGATGCACATGACAAGGTGGGACAAATATAGAAAGCTCCAAAAGTTGCCCCGAAACCACGTTCAGATACCTGTTCCGGGCAAAAACGCGTATTGCGCAAAATGGGAAGTAACGGCAGCTTCCCAATGAAGTAAGTGAACCAAACTCACCAGATGCACATGACAAGGTGGGACAAATATAGAAAGCTCCAAAAGTTGCCCCGAAACCACGTTCAGATACCCGTTCTGGGCAAAAGTCCGTATTGCTCATAATGGGCCGTAACGATAACTTCCCAATGAGGTAAGTCAACCAAACTCACCAGACGCACATTACTAGGTGGGACACATATTAAAAGCTCCAAAAGTTGCCCCAAAACCACGTTCTGATATCCGTTCCGGGCAAAAGTCCGAATTGCGCAAAACGGGTCGTAACGACAGCTTCCCAATGAGGTAAGTCAACCAAACTCACCAGACATACATTACTAGGTGGGACAGATGTAAAAAGCTCCAAAAGTTGCCCCGAAACCACATTCCGATACCCGTTCTGGGCAAAAGTTCATATTGCTCAAAACGGACCGTAATGACAGCTTCCCAGTAAGTCAACCAAACTCACCAGATGTACATTACTAGGTGGGACAGATGTAAAAAGCTCCAAAAGTTGCCCCAAAACCGTGTTCTGATATCCGTTCCGGGCAAAAGTCTGTATTGCCCAAAACGAGCCGTAACGGCAGCTTCCCAATGAGGTAAGTTAACCAAACTCACCAGAAGCACATTACTAGATGAGACAGATACAATAACCTCTGAAATTTCCATGAAAGTCAGGTTCTGTTACCCATTCCGGGCCATAGTTCATATTCCCAAAATTAGCTGGAAAAGAAAATTATGGGTGAGGAAAATGAGGCACTATCTATTGTCGGGAAATTGCCTCGAAAGGCAACTTCTATGTGTGTGAATGCAATCAAATAAACTACTTTCATTGTACTAACTGGAACATTTAATAAACTTTCTCAGAATCCAGAGTGAAGTTCTGCAAAGATGGTTTCCTACAGAAGCCCATAGTTGTCATGTGGTTTGATAGTGTGCTTAAAATATCAGTCTATGATGGCATTGTTGGGGTTGGCCTGTCTCATTCCATCATGAAGCTTACAATGACCTGTGGCTATTCACATCTTTCAACCTATCTTATCTCACAGGGTTATTACAAAATTGGGAAAGGCCATTGTAGTTCACCATGCGTTTCTGGGTGGCGGGTGGGATATAAATGTTCTGTCAAAAAAGCCCAGGTCTTTTGAGGATTGCCATGGGAGTACTGGAGGCTGCATTCCAGGAAGTCCAAAAATGCGCCCCCCAACCCCTTCCAGGGCTGATGGAGGCCTTCCCCCTCAGCCCTTTCCCCCAGGAAATTGGGTGCCAGTCCCGGTTGCCCTGGAGATCTCCGTTTTTCCAGAGGTCTCCCAGGTTTTCCGGGTCATCTGGTCACCCTTATCACACCAGGAGACAAAGCGTTAATGCCCACATTCCACAATCTTGACAGGTACCCCTCCCCTCCCCAAACATGGAATTTATTTTTAAAAGCCAATCACACAATTTGTAATTGTATGTTAGGTGTCTTGAATAGGTTAGCCCCATGTGAATAAGAGGGAGCTAGGTTGACCATTTGTTTGATTCTGTATAACCCATTGTCATTGGCTGTGATGTTCTGAAGCTTTATTAACATATACGCTTCTTTAGTCATATTCTTTATGAAAACATGAATACAAGAAAAATAACCACAAACAGTAAGAACAACAACAATGTACATAATATCTATCTATCTATACTCTCTCTCTCTCTCTCTCCCTCTCTCTCTGTGTGTGTGTGTGTAAATGTAAATGCTAACATATAGCACCTGTTAACATAAATTTTTGCCTACAGTGTAGATTATTCATTTCTCACAACACTTTGGACATTTGAATATACCACGAGAAGCTTGATTTATCTCAAGGCAAGAGAGATGGCACCAGTCCTGACATGCTCCCTCGCACAGAACCATGGTGTCCTCCTTGGGTTTCTTGCACTGACCACCCATTAAGCACAAAGACCAAGATGAACTTTTGGAGCTTTCTATATTTGTCCCACCTTGTCATGTGCATCTGGTGAGTTTGGTTCACTTACCTCATTGGGAAGCTGCCATTACTTCCCATTTTGCGCAATACGCGTTTTTGCCCGGAATGGGTATCTGAACGTGGTTTCGGGGCAACTTTTGGAGCTTTCTATATTTGTCCCACCTTTTCATGTGCATCTGGTGAGTTTGGTTGACTTTCCTCATTGGGAAGCTGCCGTTACGGCCCGTTTTGCGCAATATGTGTTTTTGCCCGAAACGAGTATCTGAACGTGGTTTTGGGGCAACTTTTGGAGCTTTCTATATTTGTCCCACCTTGTCATGTGCATCTGGTGAGTTTGGTTCACTTATCTCATTGGGAAGCTTCCATTACGGCCCATTTTGCGCAATACGCATTTTTGCCCGGAACGGATATGTGAACGTGGTTTCGGGGCAACTTTTGGAGCTTTCTATATTTGCCCCACCTAGTTATGTGCATCTGGTGAGTTTGGTTGACTTTCCTCATTGGGAAGCTGCTTTCACGGCCCATTTTGCACAACACAGACTTTTGCCCGGAACGGGTATCTGAACGTGGTTTCGGGGCAACTTTTGGAGCTTTCTATCTTTGTCCCACCTAGTTATGTGCATCTGGTGAGTTTGGTTCACTTATCTCATTGGGAAGCTGCCGTTACGTCCCATTTTGCGCAATACGCGTTTTTGCCCGGAACGGGTATCTGGATGTGGTTTCGGGGCAACTTTTGGAGCTTTCTATATTTGTCCCACCTTGTCATGTGCATCTGGTGAGTTTGGTTCACTTATCTCATTGGGAAGCTGCCGTTACGGCCCATTTTGCGCAATACGCGTTTTTGCCCTGGACGGGTATCTGGACGTGGTTTCGGCCCACTTTTGGAGCTTTCTATATTTGTCCCACCTAGTTATGTGCATCTGGTGAGTTTGGTTCACTTACCTCATTGGGAAGCTGCCGTTATGGCCCATTTTGCGCAATACACGTTTTTGCCCGGAACGGGTATCTGAACATGGTTTTGGGGCAACTTTTGGAGCTTTCTGTATTTGCCCCACCTTGTCATGTGCATCTGGTGAGTTTGGTTCACTTACTTCATTGGGAAGCTGCCGTTATGGCCCATTTTGCGCAATACGTGTTTTTGCCCGGAACGGGTATCTGAACGTGGTTTCGGGGCAACTTTTGTGGCTTATTGCATCCCTGCCATTTAGTTATGCATGACTGGTGAGTTTGGTTGATATCGCTCATTCCCTAGTGGCCGTTCCGGCCATCCCATTCTGTTCCGGACGTCGTTTTGGGGTTAATAGTGATATAATATTGGTATGGTTTTAGTCCTAAAATATTGTTCTCAAGTGTTGCTAACACATGCCACTGTTTTTGGTATGGTTTTTTTAATATAATGGGGCTGTTCCGGCCTGTTCTGTTCCATTCCGGCTTTTACACCATCCCCAGAGAAGCAACAGTAAGGAAATGTGATTTTCCCCCGTGTGATGATGTTCTTTGCCTCTGCTGCATATGGCTCCTCCTCATCCTGTTGTTGTTGTTGTTGTTGTGACTACAACAAGCCTATCTAATTCATTTTGTATCTGAATCAGATCCAAATCATACTGCTAGTAAATGGCTGGGCATCTCTAATTATGCTGCTGCTTCCGCTGAGATCTTTATACATATGCAAACATATCTATTAATGTAAGTTTCCCCCCTTTGCTGCCTCCTCTGAAGTGCCTTGGCTGCTGAACACCCCCAGGCCTCAGTGTTACGGTGCTGTTGCTGTTGATTCCATTTGATCATTCTTGTTTTTGTTTCATTTTTTATTTCTACTATTCATGTTCCATTGGAAGCTACATCCAGCCTTGGAGAGGTGGGATATGCATATTCAAAACCGATGTATCAATAAATGGTGTTCTTATATGAAAATCTCATAGAAGCAGGAAACATGATGATTATTTGAATGAATCTCTGCCCATTCTGGTGAATGGCATGTGCAAAGAGTTGTTGATGTCCCTGGATTATTTCAGCTTGGTAAATGTTCCATCAAAAGTTCAAAATGCTCTCTGTGTCAAGTGGGTCACCTTGGTTGAGAGGGGAAAAAACTTTTTCAAGGTAAACCCTCTGATGACTAACAAGATTTCCTCCCATCCCTCACAACTTCAAAAGAACCTCCAACCATGTTATTATTCAAAGCATGGCAGCAGGGCCCAGAGCTGCATTGACAAGTGCAGAGAAAGAGGAGATGAAGGGCAGCTGCTAATTCCTCACTGGAGTCATTACACATGAAGGTATATATAGATTTAGGGCTGCAGAAAATTATAAGTAAATAAAGAGGACACCAGATTTTCCAGTATCTGGTTCTTACTCTCCACCATTGGGGTGGAATGGAGAGAGAATCTGGACAGCAGGACATACAAATCTTCAAAATGCTTAAGAAGTCCTTTTTACATAATGTAAACATCGTTAGGTATCATCCTTGCATGTTCATTGTCCTATTCAACACCCCAAACAATTTGGGAAGGGGCAACCTCAAAGTCTGCCGTGTTTAAAGATCTTTGGAGGAGGCCCTTCTCTCAGTCCCACCACCATTGGAGGCATGTTTGGGCAGTGCACCCCCCCCCTCGAACAGGTATTACCTTATCTTCCTGGGGAGGCCTTCTCAGTGGCGCTCCCAAGCTCTGGGATGCTCTGTGAGGGAGGCTAGGTGGGCCCATGCTCTGTTGTCCTTCCGCCAGCAGACAAAGATTTTTTTATTCAAGCAGGCCTTTGGCATGCAAATTGGTCTGCTGTTGAAGAGGTTTTAACTGTGTGGCTGCTGACTATGTTTTTTATTGTTGTTTTTTTTACTTATGTTTTTACTAGATTGGTTTTTATGTCATGTTTTAACCAAGTTTTGATTTTAATCTGTATTTCTTTGTTTTTAACTGCCATGTGCTATTTTGGGTGGTAAGACAGGATGTCAGCTTAATAGATAAATACAGCTACTTTGTGCCTATATCAGTTCTGTAAAAGGAAAGGTTTTGGCAAATGTGCAGTTTTATTATGATGGAAGAAGCTGCAGCCTCCAAAGTTCTCCTTTCCATGCAACTGGTAAAAGCAGAGAAGCCCTGCATCACATATGACTGGGCAGACATAATCCAGCTGAAACACACAACATCTTAAATAAAATTAAAATCAACAGATTCCTAGTTCATAAGGTTCCAGTCATTTCAGATTTTTTTTGAAAAGTAAAACCTTGTGAGGGATCTGGCCAGAAGTGGAGGGGTCTTTCTGAATTGTCCTCAACCCATTTCCAGAACCTGCAAGTTCCCCCTTTTCTTTTCTTTTCTTTTCTTTTCTTTTCTTTTCTTTTCTTTTCTTTTCTTTTCTTACCACTCCCTGACCTGTGGCAACTTTGTCAATTCCCAAAAGGGTAAAAAAATAATATTTGGATTCTCTTTGCTGGGTAAATCATCCCCCTCCCCTCTGGGCATTCCCAATTGAGATTAGAGCTGCCCATTATTTCAGCTAACCAGGGCTGTGGTATTCCATTCATCCATGCAGCTTTTGCCCAACTAACCACATTCTGAATCTACATCTTCCATATGGAAGCTGGCGGATATGCAGAGTGTCATCAGATGGAGGGAAACTGCATTTCCCTACAGTCGCTTTTCTGTCCCACAGCAGGGATGAGCAGTTTCCTCTTTCTTCACATGAAAAACAAAGAGGAAGCAAGCCATGACCACATGGCCCATTCAGTGAGCATTTTCATCACGCTGCTTTTCCTGCACTCAGCAGGAAATGGCGGCAAGTTTCACTTCAATAAAAAAAAATGTATTTATGGGATCTAATTTTGTCAAGGAAAAAATAGCAGAAGGAGCAGGAGGTGGACAGCATCGTCAAAAGGAGTAGCGAACATTCATAAGTGACCAGTAACAATCGTGCTACAAAACGCTAGTCTGATGATGCTCATGGTCTTGGGATTCCAATAGGTACTTAACGCAGCAGTGCAATCAATAGCAATTATCAGCAAAGTTCAAGGGATCAATTCACAGCATGGGAAGGGTTTTTTGCTGCAACATAGCAATACCTCAAAAAATGTTTACATATATACTGATGGGGTCTGAGCTGGCAGCAACTGACGAGAAAAAGGATCTTGGGGTTGAACAGCTCAATGAAAATGTTCACCTAGGGTACAGCTTTTGTAAAAAGGCAAATTTCATGCTGGGGAACATAGGGAAAGAAATGTAGAACAAAACTGTCAATTATCATAATGCCCATATAATAAATCTATGGTGTGAATGTACTTGGAATACTGTGTATAGTTCTAGTTTCTAGGCATGTGATCCGCTCCGATTAGGAGCGGAGAAGCAGTAGCGGATTGGCCTGCTCCGCCTTACCCAGAGGTGGAGTAGAAGCGGGCCGCGGACTCCTAGAAGCAAGGCGAAGAGAAGCGACCATTTTTCGGAGCTCCTAGTTCAGGCGGAGTGCTCCGATCCCCATCTTGAAAACATTTCACCATAGGATTGCATTGCGGGAAATAATCGCAGATAACTAGGTTTTTTTTGAAGCTATCGTTCTGGAAATTCTTGTGCACAGAGAGTCGTGGATGGGGGTCATTTTGAGACTACTCTCACCTCTCTGCGTCGTGTGGGCCGTGTGCTATATTTTTTAAAAAATCGGGTCAACAAACAGGGACAGCGCGGCTCAAACGGCGGTTTTCGGCTTTTCGCCCATAGGATTGCATTGCGGAAAAGAATCGGGGATAACTGGGGTTTTTTTAAAGCTATCGTTCTGAAAATTCTTGTGCTTAGACCGTCGTGGATGGGGGTCATTTTGAGACTACTCTCAACTTTCTGCGTCCTGTGGTTCACGTGCTAGAATTTTTTAAAAATCGGGTCAACAAACGGTTTGGGTTTTGTTTTTTGTTTTTTGAAGCGATGACAGGCACATTCAACTCCCAATCCTGATGAGAATTGATCACCTCATGAAGCATCATCCTCCAATCCCAGCGTTTGAGGCGGGACTAAGCCAGAGTCACCCTGAGAGCTTTCTGCTTTGTCTCTCTTTGTGGGTTGGCGTTCGTGGAGAGAGGACTTAGTTTGTTAGTGCTGCTGCTGTGTTTGGACTTTGGAGATAGATTAGGATAGATTTAGCTTGGCGTGTGTGTTTGTTTGCTTCTTTCTGACTTTTAGCTTAGTTTGCCCTGTGTTTTTCCCTTACTTTGATTTAATATAAACTTTACTTTTAAATTTTGGAGTGTGTGTTTGTTTGTTTGTTTGTTTGTCCCCCCCTTCCCTTTCTTAAAGCCTGACTGTGTTCCTTCTGCTTTTGTGAAAGCTTTCTTTTGAAAGCATACACACACTTCTTGTCCCATTTCCTTACATTTATTAGTAATATTCTTAAACATATTATTATATTCTTTTACATATTCTTAGTAGTATATTAGTATATTCTCATACATATTATTAGTAGTATTAATATTTTATTCTTCTTATACATATTAGTAGTAGTGTTTGGTTGGTTCTTTTCCCCCCTCCCCTCTCTTAAATCCTGATTGTGTTTCCTTCTATCTATATACAAAAAAATACCAAAAAATACTCTTTTTCTTCTCTGTGTAACTTGGACTGTGAGTGTGCTGCTTTTGTGAAGTGCAACAGGCAGCCACAGATTGAGCATTTTGGGGAAAGCATACACACACTTCTTGTCCCATTTCCCTACATTTAAACATATTATATTCTTATACATATTCTTAGTAGTATCTTATACATATTATTAGTAGTATTAAGATTTTATTAGTCATCATGAGAAGAGGGAGCAGGCGTGCTGAAAGCAGCAAGGCTCAGGCTGGCACCAGTAAGCAGGCTGCCTCTCCTGCTGTGAAAATCAAACGGGCAACTCCTTGGCTGGCTGCTCCGCAACAGAAGCAGGATAAGCAGCAGGCAGAGCCACTCTCTTCTGCAACTTGTGCCCGGCATTCTCTTTTTGAGGGTGGGAGCAGCAGTGCCATTAGAGGAGGAGGAGGAGTATCCCCAACTCCTTCATTATCCCTTGAGCCCATGAGCCCGCTGATGGACCTAGACGAGGTCCTCAGCACAGTGGAGGGGGAGGAGGGGGAGGAGGTGGTCCTCCAGGATGTGGGGGCTGAGGAGGAGGAGCAGCAGGCCGAGGCTCTCTCCCCAGTCTCATCCCACACCTCTTCCGCTGCCACCCCTGTTTCTGTGGCAACACCAGAGAGCTCAGGCGGGCAATTAGTGGTGTCACCACGGAAGCGAAAGACAAGCATCGTGTGGGACCACTTTGAGTTGGGAGCGGATCCCCGCTTTGCTGTCTGTCGCCACTGCAAACTCAGCCTAAGCAGGGGTTCATCGACAGGGCATTATGGAACCAGCAGCATGAAGATGCATCTTCACAGGCAGCACCAGTTGGTCTTGCTGGGGCAAGAGGCGGCCAAGGTGACTGGTTCCAGGGGAAAGCCGAAGGCTGCTGCTGCTGCTGCTGGTGGCACTGCCACTCCTCCTCCTCCTCCTCCTCCTCCTCCTCCTCCTCCTCCATCTCCCATCCCCACAAGGGTTAGGCAGGCAACCCTGCCGGAAATGGGGTGGGGGAAGTATGGACCCACAAGATGGCGTTTTCCAACGCCCACCCAGATCACCACGTCAATCGGTGAGATGGTGGCGTTGGACGACCAGCCATTCAGCCTCGTCGACAACGCAGGCTTCAAGAGGCTGATGGCGCTTGTGGTGCCATACTATAAGCTGCCGTGTCGCACCACCCTGAGCAGGCGGGTGGTGCCTTCCCTGTACCGTTCCTGCAGGGAGTTAGTGCTGGGTCGTCTGTGCCAAGCAGAGGCACGGATGGTGCACTTCACCTCCGACATTTGGTCCAGCGAGGGCGGAGTGCATGCTTACCTGTCCCTGACGGCACATTGGTGGGCAGCCGTGGGGCAGGAAGCATCCAGCACTAGAGGGACTGGCAAGGAGGGCTACTGCTGGGCCCTCCTCCACACACAAGTGATGGACCAGTCCCACACGGCAGCAGAGATTATGGAGGCCATGAACCGCATGGTGGATGGGTGGCTAGCTGGGCAGAAGGTCACCCGCGGTTACATGGTCACGGATGGGGGAGCCAACATGGTGAAGGCGGTGCGTGACGGCAGATTCGAGGGCGTCCGCTGCATCGTGCACGTGTTGAACCTGGTGGTGAGGGATGGCCTTGGGATGGGCAGCACCAAGGCCAACCTCGGTCCCCTGTCCGGGATCCGTAACCTCCTGGAGAGCTGCAGAAAGGTGGCAGGCCATTTCCACCACAGCGTCAAGGGCAGTCGCTTGCTGCGGGAGAAGCAGGAGGAGTTGAATCTCCCGCAGCACAGGCTAGTGCAAGACGTGGTGACACGCTGGAACTCCACCTACCTGATGCTGGAGCGGATGGTGGAGCAACAGCGTGCCATCCACGACTTGTTCAGGGTCAGGGACATGGGCGTCCACCACATGAGCAAGCAGCAGTGGGACGCCATGTCCCAGCTGGTGGCGGTCCTCAAGCCATTCCTGAAGGCCACCGAGACCCTGAGCACTAGCTCTGCCCTCCTCAGCCAGGTGATCCCTGTATGCAGGCATCTCCAGAAACAGATGGGCGACTTTCTGGAGTACAGGGATCCCGTCACCGGCAGGCGCTTCGAGCCCGAGGTCCGCGAAGCGGTGACTAGGCTGAGGGACGACCTGACGCGGAGGCTGGAGCCCATCCAAACAGACAGGGTCCACATGTTGGCAGCCATGTGCGACCCTCGTGTGAAGGATGGGCTTTGTGGGCCAAATAGCAGGCAGCACTGGGTGGAAACGCTGGTGGGCGAAGTGCGGGCGGCATGGGCCAAGAGGGTGGGGCAGAGTGAGGCAGAGGAGCAGGCCACCCCTCCCCGCAGCAGCAGCAGCAGCACCAGCAGCAGCCTCACCTGCATCCCTCCCAGCAGCAGCACAGGCCAGGGGTATTGGGAAGAGGCTCTGCATGCCGTGGTTGGGCAGAGACCCTCCTCAGCCACCGGCCAGGATGACGCTGCAACCACTGTGCAGCGTTACCTGTCAGAGCCCATGGAGGACTGCTCCATGGACCCCCTGGCCTACTGGTCATCCCGCTGCCAGATTTGGCCGGACCTGTTGCGGGTGGCCATGGATCGACTCAGCTGCCCACCCACCAGTGTTCCAAGCGAGAGGGTGTTCTCTATGGCAGGCGACATAGTGACCCCTCACCGCTCTCGCTTGGAGCCAGACTTGGTGGAGCAGCTGGTCTTTCTGAAGGGCAATCTGCCCCTGCTGGGATACCCCACCCTCAAGCCCTCGTGGGAGTGACAGGCAGGCTCCCCTCCCTTTAATTCCACCCCTCCTTTGGTTGGCAGGCACACTACAGTTCAGGCAGGCAGGTTTTTTCTTTTTATTATTATTTTTATTATATTTTTCTTCTTCTTCTTCTTCTTCTTCTTCTTCTTATTATTATTATTATTATTATTATTATTATTTAGTGGCTGTGTTACAGTTCACAACATCAACTCTGAATCATTCGATTCGTCTCTGTAGGCAGTTTGTCACCGTGTGTGTGTGTGTGTGTGTGTGTGACTGACTGTGAGGGCAAAGCACCGCACTTGAGTTCATTTCATTTCTGTGGCGTCCGGTACAGCTTAGTCAACTCATCCGGATAGTTTTCCACCCAGTTCCAAAAGACTCCATGATTGACTGCACGTGTTTGGGTGAGGTGCAAGCAGGGGGCAAGGCAATGCCTGGCACCACCACCACTAGCCAGGCTGCCTCTCTCCAGCAGTCCACGGGTCACCCTTTGGAGTGCCCTTGGCTTGGAGTGGAAGACGTACTCCCTGATCCAGAAGTATAGTTTTGAGAAGCAAGCTGTCACTTGAACTCATGAGCCTCTGTGCAAAAGCTGTCATTGTGTGTGTGGTTGTGAGTGTTACTGCAGCTGCCTGTCTCGCTGCGAAAATGAAACAGGCGAGTCCTCGCCTTTGAGAAGCAACCTTTCACTTGAACTCATGGAAGTCATTGACTTCAGCACAGCCACTACGTAGAGGCTGTGGTCCTCCAGGATCTGGGTGACTCGATCAGTGTGCTGATTTTGAGAAGCAACCTTTCACTTAAACTCATTCACTTCCCCAATTGAGGGTAAGGGAGGTTAAACTCCAGCAGTCCATGGGTCGCCCTTTGGAAAGCTCAGGGATCAAGTGGACTACTCCACCAGTCTGCTGATTTTGAGAGGCAACTTTTCACTTCAACTCATGGACTTCCCCAATTGAGGGAGGTACTCCAGCAATCCACCGATCTCCCGTAGCACAGCCACTTAGTGCGTACGGACAGTTTAAGTTTCCTGAGAAGTGAGCTCTCACTTCAACTCATGACAACCATTGACTTCACCACAGCCACTCCTGTGGATGCTGTGGTCCTCCAGGATGTGGGTGAGGATTAGTCGCAGAAGCTGGTCCAGCTTCTCTCCCCAGTGTTGTCCCACCCCTCTTCTGCTGTAACGCCCTCTTTGAGAAGCAAGGTGTCACTGAAACTCATGAAACTCTGGTTCCTGACTTGGAGCTAAGCAGAAGCAGGGAAGAGCAGCTGGCCCAGCTCAAGTAGGAGCTATAAAAGTAAGCCAGATTCCCAGGGAGCGAGCGAACAGGGAGCGAGCTAACAGGAAGAGCAAACAGGAGTTTGACAGGGGGAGTGTAGGGGAAGAGGAGACCAAGGAAAGGGGAAGAAGAGAAGCCTCAAGGAAACCCAGGAGGCTTCCAATTCAAAGAGACCGTGTGCTTGCCATGTGCTCCTGAGTGCTGAGTGAGAGGTCAGTGTCTATAGTTGCTGCAGGAGCTGAAGTGGGAGTGGCCTGATTGTCAGTTGGACTCAGCAATCAGTGCCTAATTGCTGTTGATTGTTGTTGGCATTTCAGTGACCTCATTCTGGTTCCTGACTTGGAGCTAAGCAGAAGCAGGGAAGAGCAGCTGGCCCAGCTCAAGTAGGAGCTATAAAAGTAAGCCAGATTCCCAGGGAGCGAGCGAACAGGGAGCGAGCTAACAGGAGTTTGGCAGGGGAGGTCAAGGGGGAGGCCTCTTAAAAAATAAATAAAATAATAAAAAAATAATAAAAAATAAAAATAAAAAAGAGGTGGGAAAAAAAAAGAAAAACATAAAGAGAAAAACCCCCCACAAAACCACCACCAAACAAAAGCAAAAAACCCCCAAAAGATTACTTTCCCTTAAGACATCCTCATATAGTTGTGTACCTTCAGAGAGGACACAACAAAGCAAAGGCAATTCTACTATAATCAAAAAGGAAAAAAACCAAAGCAGAAATCGACAATATGGATGGAAAGGAGTCCCTAGAGGTGGTGACCTGCAAAGGGTGTGCAATGTTCGTGTTTCTGCCTGAGCTCAACATGGCGTATACCTGCAACAAGTGCAAGCTGGTGGCACTTTTGGAAGAAAAAGTGAAGGGACTTGAGCAGCGAGTGTCCACCCTCCAAGGAATAAGAGAAGTCGAGGAGTTCTTAGACCGAACGGTGGAACTGCAACAGCAACAAGAAGCACATGAGATTGAAGAACAACAGCCAGCTGAAGCAGAAGTGGAGTATGCTGAGGGGAGGAAAGCCAATGAAGAGGAAACTCCTTGGAAAAGAGTGACAGTTAGGAGAGGAGGAATTAGAGGGCGTTCTACACCGGTGGGGCCATTGGAGTTAAGCAACCGCTTTCAGCTTCTGGAGAATGAGACTGAAGGACAGTTTGCAGAGGAGGAAGTACAGGAGACACTGTGCAACAGTGACCAAGGGACAGAAGGTAGGTCAACCAAGAAGAAGAGAAGAGTAGTCGTTGTGGGAGACTCCCTGCTGCATGGGATTGAAACCCAAGTATGTCATGAAGACCCATGGACTCGCCAGGTGTGCTGTCTCCCTGGGGCACAGATTAGAGATGTGACTGAAAGGTTACCGAAGCTCATAAAGCCCACGGACACATACCCCTTTCTTCTCATCCATGTGGGAACAAATGATGTCGCCAAGCAGAGCTACGAAGAAATCATTTCAGACTTTGAAGTTCTGGGAAGGAAACTGAAGAACTTTGGGGCCCAGGTAGTTTTCTCATCCATCCTCCCGGTTCTTGGAAGAGGATTAGAAAGGGAAAGAAAAATACTCCGGATGAACGACTGGCTTCGAAAGTGGTGCCGTCGGGAGAGTTTTGGATTCTGGGACCACGGGCTACACTACTTGGAACATGGACTGCTGGCAAGGGATGGGTTGCACCTCACAAGGGCTGGAAAGAATGAGTTCGGCCACAGCATGAAGAACTTGATCAGGAGGGCTTTAAACTGAATCTTACGGGGGCGGGAGACGTAAATTTTGAGGCAACAATGGATGAAGGCCAATGCACCACAGTACAGAGAACAGCTCCAATAGTGTCCCAAAATAGTGTCTGCAACAAGGTAGGAACAAAGCCAGACTATAAAACACATGGTCTTCGATGTCTATATACTAATGCCCAGAGCATGGGAAACAAACAGAATGAACTTGAACTCTTATTACATGAAGGCAAATACGACTTGATAGGTATAACTGAAACTTGGTGGGATGACTCCCATGACTGGAATATAGCAATTGAAGGATATAACTTGTTCAAAAAGAACAGAAGAAATAGAAAGGGAGGTGGAGTTGCACTATATGTTAAAAATACCTATCCCTGCACAGAAATACAGGCGGATGAGATTGGGAGCCCCGTCGAGAGCGTCTGGATTAAAATAAATGGGGCTAGGAATAAAAAGACTATGATAATCGGAGTCTACTACCGACCACCCAATCAAGGAGAAGACGAGGACGAAACTTTTGAGAAACAAATTGCCAGTGTTTCAAGGAAGTGTGATGTAGTAGTGATGGGGGACTTCAATTACCCTGATATCTGTTGGGAGACCATTACTGCCAAAAGCGGCCCTTCCAAGAAATTCCTGACATGTATGGGTGATAACTTTCTCCTACAGAAAGTGGTGGAAGGAACTAGAGGATCGGCAATCCTTGATTTGTTATTGACCAATAGGGACGACTTAGTGGATAAAGTGGCAGTTACGGGAACTCTGGGGGAAAGTGACCATGTCATACTTGAATTCTTGATTATGAAGGAGACAAAAGTCGAGCATAGCCATACACGTACTCTGGATTTTAGGAAAGCTGATTTTAATAAACTCAGAACTATAATAAGTAAGGTCCCGTGGCAAGGGAGCCTAAAAAGAAAAGGAGTGCAGGATGGGTGGGAGTATCTAAAAAATGAAATTTTAAAGGCACAGTTACAAACAATTCCAACAAGGAGGAAAGATAGAAGACAACAGAGGAAACCAATGTGGCTCCACAAAAAGCTCATTGATGAACTGAAAACAAAAAGGGATACATATAGGAAGTGGAAGGAAGGCCAGGCTACAAAAGAAGAGTACACACAAGTGGCGCAGAAGTGCCGAAATGGCGTCAGGAAGGCTAAAGCTGAGAATGAGCTGAGATTAGCGAGGGATGCTAAAAGCAATAAAAAGGCTTTCTTCAGATATGTGAGTAGTAAAAGACAGAGGAAAGAAATGGTGGTTCAACTGCTTAATGAGGATGGCAAATTGATAACAGATGACAAAGAAAAGGCTGAAGTGCTCAATTCCTACTTTGCCTCAGTCTTCTCCCAAAAGCGGGTCTATGACCCCCCTGGAAAAAGTGAAGCAGAAGTTGAGGGGGCAGGATTGCAGTTTGAGATTGATAAACAAATGGTCAAAGAACACCTAATTTCCTTGAATGAGTTCAAATCTCCAGGGCCCGATGAACTGCATCCAAGAGTAATGAAGGAGCTAGCGGAAGAACTCTCAGAACCTTTGTCTATTATCTTTGCAAAATCATGGAAGACGGGTGAGGTGCCGGACGACTGGAGGAGGGCTAACGTTGTCCCTATCTTCAAAAAGGGCAAAAAGGAGGAACCTGGGAACTACAGACCAGTCAGTCTGACATCCATCCCTGGGAAAATTCTGGAGCAGATTATAAAGAAGTCAATCTGTAAACACCTTGAAATCAATGCAGTGATTACTAGAAGCCAACAGGGATTTGTCAGGAACAAATCCTGTCAGACTAATTTGATCTCATTTTTTGATAGGATAACCTCCCTTGTGGACTGTGGGAATGCTGTGGACGTCATATATCTTGACTTCAGCAAAGCTTTTGACAAAGTACCACATGACATTCTGATTAACAAACTAGCTAAAAGTGGGCTAGATGGAACAACTATTAGGTGGATCCACAGTTGGCTACAGAATCGGACTCAAAGAGTACTTATCAATGGAACCTTCTCAAACTGGGGAGAGGCAACGAGTGGGGTGCCGCAGGGCTCAGTCCTGGGCCCAGTGCTCTTCAACATTTTTATTAATGATTTGGACGAGGAGGTGCAGGGAACGCTTATCAAATTTGCAGATGACACCAAATTGGGTGGGATAGCTAATACCCTGGAAGACAGAAACAAACTTCAAAGTGATCTTGATAGGCTGGAGTGCTGGGCTGAAAACAACAGAATGAAATTTAATAGGGATAAATGCCAAGTTCTACATTTAGGGAATAGAAACCAAATGCACAGTTACAAGATGGGGGACACTTGGCTCAGCAATACTACAAACGAGAAAGATCTTGGAATTGTTGTAGATCACAAGCTGAATATGAGCCAACAGTGCGATATGGCTGCAAGAAAGGCAAATGCTATTTTGGGCTGCATTAATAGATGTATAGCTTCCAAATCACGTGAGGTACTGGTTCCTCTCTATTCGGCCCTGGTTAGGCCTCATCTAGAGTATTGCGTCCAGTTCTGGGCTCCACAATTCAAGAAGGACGCAGACAAGCTGGAGCGTGTTCAGAAGAGGGCAACCAGGATGATCAGAGGTCTAGAAACAAAGCCCTATGAAGAGAGACTGAAAGAACTGGGCATGTTTAGCCTGGAGAAGAGAAGATTGAGGGGAGACATGATAGCACTCTTCAAATACTTAAAAGGTTGTCACACAGAGGAGGGCCAGGATCTCTTCTCGATCCTCCCAGAGTGCAGGACACGGAATAACGGGCTCAAGTTAAAGGAAGCCAGATTCCGTCTGGACATCAGGAAAAACTTCCTGACTGTTAGAGCAGTGCGACAATGGAATCAGCTACCTAGGGAGGTTGTGGGCTCTCCCACACTAGAGGCCTTCAAGAGGCAGCTGGACAACCATCTGTCAGGGATGCTTTAGGGTGGATTCCTGCATTGAGCAGGGGGTTGGACTCGATGGCCTTGTAGGCCCCTTCCAACTCTGCTGTTCTATGATTCTATGATTCTATGAAAGCCATAGACTTCCAAAGCAACCTTTCACTTCAACTCACTGACTTCCCCTTTGAGAAAAAGCTAAGCTCCAGTAATGCACCGTTTGTCCGTGGGACAGCTCTCTTACGAGAAGCTGCAGTGCATATGCAGCAGTGCCATGGCTTTGAGAAGCCGAGACCCATCCCAGCCACCGGGAACCGGAGGAAAACTCCAGTAGTCCACGGGTCGCCCTTTGGATAGCTCGGGGATCAAATGGAGTCCTTGATCTGTGTGCTGATTTTGAGAAGCAACCTTTCACTGAAACTCATTCACTTCCCCTATGTGCGGGAGGTACTCCAGCAGTCCACCGATAGCCCGTAGCACAGCCACTAGCAAAGCCACTGCAGTGGATGCTCTCTCCTCTCTCTCTCCTCAGTCTCATCCAACCCCTCTTCCTCTTCTGCTGTAACCCCTCTTTGAGAAGCAAGCTTTCACTTAAACTCATCATTCACTTCCCCAATTGAGGGAGGTAAACTCCAGCAGTCCACGGGTCGTCCTTTGGAGGGCTCAGCAGCAACGTTAATCCTCCAAGCATGCACACAAATCTTCCATACTCAAAGTAACTGCTTCAATAACTAGTAGCTCCTTTTTGCCCGCCTGCCTGCCTGCTCGCCTGCCTGCCTGCCTGCCCATGCCCGCCTGCCCGGGAGCCGTCCTTGTGAGGTAGCTGGATCTGCTGGGACTCACTCCCCCAGAGATCTATGGCATACCTGTGCAAGGTACCAGCTCCTTTGTGCCCACCGGCCCAAGCCTGCCTGCCTGCTTGCCTGCCTGCCTGCCTGCCCATGCCCGCCTGCCCGGGAGCCGTCCTTGTGAGGTAGCTGGATCTGCTGGGACTCACCCCCCCGAGATCTATGGCATACCTGTGCAAGGTACCAGCTCCTTTGTGCCCACCGGCCCAAGCCTGCCTGCCTGCTCGCCTGCCCACCTGCCTGCCCATGCCCGCCTGCCCGGGAGCCGTCCTTGTGAGGTAGCTGGATCTGCTGGGACTCACTCCCCCAGAGATCTATGGCATACCTGTGCAAGGTACCAGCTCCTTTGTGCCCACCGGCCCTAGCCTGCCCGCCTGCCTGCCTGCCTGCCCATGCCCGCCTGCCCGGGAGCCGTCCTTGTGAGGTAGCTGGATCTGCTGGGACTCACTCCCCCAGAGATCTATGGCATACCTGTGCAAGGTACCAGCTCCTTTGTGCCCACCGGCCCTAGCCTGCCTGCCTGCTCGCCTGCCTGCCTGCCCATGCCCGCCTGCCCGGGAGCCGTCCTTGTGAGGTAGCTGGATCTGCTGGGACTCACTCCCCCAGAGATCTATGGCATACCTGTGCAAGGTACCAGCTCTTTTGTGCCCACCGGCCCTAGCCTGCCTGCCTGCTCGCCTGCCTGCCTGCCTGCCTGCCCATGCCCGCCTGCCCGGGAGCCGTCCTTGTGAGGTAGCTGGATCTGCTGGGACTCACTCCCCCAGAGATCTATGGCATACCTGTGCAAGGTACCAGCTCCTTTGTGCCCACCGGCACAACTTTAGCTCAATGGGGCCAGTTCCAAGGAAATCCCAACATGCCACGAGATAACCCTAAATCTTCTTGCACATTTGAAAAAGGGATTATTGAACTTGATAAAGTCTAAGTGAGCGCAGGAAGGACTTCTCCCCTGAGTCAAAGCAAGACACATACACCATCCCTGCAAGGCGGGAAGGGGAGAAGGGAGGGAAGGCAGGCAGGCAGGCAGGCAGGCAGCCAGGCAGCATGCATTGTAGTGCCGCAAGGATGGCTTGAGCACTAACGCATAGCAAACCAACCCGTAAGCGGGCGCAAGGAGCAAGTGAGGCAAAGATGGCTGGTTGTTTCTTTCTAAGCCAGCAGTTACGCATTGAGGGGCACAGAGGAGGACGACTGGGAGCAAGCGTGCCGGAGGGTGCTGGGCACGAACCGCAAAGCCCATCTTCCAGGCGGGCAGAGCAGGCGAGGAGTCAGTCCTGGCAGATGCCCCACCACAGCAGCACCCCGGGGGAGGCGGGCAGATGGGCAGGCAGGCAGGCAGGCATGGGTTGGCAGGCCCAGAAAAGCTGGTACTTTGCACAAGTAAGCCATAGATCTGCGGGGGAGTCAGTCCCAGCAGATCCAGCTACCTCACAAGGACGGCTCCCAGGCAGGCGGGCAGGCGCATCCACTGTAGTGGCTGTGCTCAACTCGGCGCACTACAAGACGAGTTGAAGTGAGAGCTCACTTCTCAGGAAACTTAAACTGTCCGTACGCACGAAGTGGCTGTGCTACGGGTGATCGGTGCATTACTGAAGCTTAGCTTTTTCTCAGAGGGGAAGTCCATGAGTTGAAGTGAGAGGTTGCTTCTCAAAGAGGGGGTTACAGCGGAAGAGGGGTGGGACGAGACCAGGGAGAGAAGCTCAACCAGCTGCTGTGACTAATCCTCACCCACATCCTGGAAGACCACAGCATCCACAGGAGTGGCTGTGGTGAATTCAATGACTTTCATGAGTTGAAGTGAGAGCTCACTTCTCAGAAAAATTAAACTGTCCGTACGCACTAAGTGGCTGTGCTACGGGCGATCGGTCGACTGCTGGAGCTTGGCTCGCGCAATTGGGGAAGTGAATTAACTTAACTGACGGCTTGCTTCTCAAAGAGGAGAAGCAAGTCCATGAGTTGAAGTGAGAGGTTGCTTCTCAAAGAGGGGGTTACAGCGGAAGAGGGGTGGGACGAGACCGGGGAGAGAAGCTGAACCAGCTTCTGCTACTAATCCTCACCCACATCCTGGAGGACCACAGCATCCAACACAAAGTGGCTGTGGTGAAGTCAATGGCTGTCATGAGTTGAAGTGAGAGCTCACTTCTCAGATAACTTTGCTCCATATGAGACTGGGGAGAGAAGCTCGACCAGCTGCTGCAGCTAATCCTCCTCACCCACATCCTGGAGGAACACAGCATCCAACACGAAGTGGCTGTGGTGAAGTCAATGGCTGTCATGAGTCGAAGTGAGAGCTCACTTCTCAGATACCTTTAATTGCGAGACTGGGGAGAGACGCTCGACCAGCTGCTGCTACGAACTCCACTTCAGGGAAAGGACAACATGAGGAACAGCTAAGTGGTGAAGTCAATGGCTGTCATGAGTCGAAGTGAAAGCTCACTTCTCAGGAAACTTAAACTGTCCCTATGCACTAAGTGGTTGGGGAGAGAGGCATGGCCAGCTGCGCCTCCACCGTAGGGGCTGTGCTAGAGTGTCTGAACTTGAAGTTGAAGTGAGAGCTCACTTCTCAGATACCTTTAATTGCTCTGTATGAGACTGGGGAGAGAAGCTCGACCAGCTGCTGCTACGAACTCCACTTCAGGGAAAGGACAACATGAGGAACAGCTAAGTGGTGAAGTCAATGGCTGTCATGGCTGTGCTATGGGCGATCGGTGGACGCCTGGAGTACCACCCGCACATAGGGGAAGTCCATGAGTTGAAGTGACAGCTTGCTTCTCAAAGAGAGCATCCACCGTAGTGGCTGTGCTCAACTCGGCGCACTACAAAACGAGTTGAAGTGAGAGCTCACTTCTCAGATAACTTTAATTGCTCCATATGAGACTGGGGAGAGAAGCTCGACCAGCTGCTGCAACTAATCCTCCTCACCCACATCCTGGAGGACCAGAGCATCCACCGGAGTGGCTGTGCTCAACTCGGCGCACTACAAAACGAGTTGAAGTGAGAGCTCACTTCTCAGATAACTTTAATTGCTCCATATGAGACTGGGGAGAGAAGCTCGACCAGCTGCTGCAACTAATCCTCCTCACCCACATCCTGGAGGAACACAGCATCCAACACGAAGTGGCACAACGAAGTGGCACAACACCGGCACAACATTGAGCATTGCAACTTTAAATCCCTGACATACTGGAGTGCCCGATTTTCAAAACTTCTCCTAACATCAGGGGATGATGGGATTGCCTTGAAACTTGGTGTCCATAGGGACACATGGGTAAGCTGTCATGGGACCAAAGGATAGGTTTCTAACGTGCAAATTGACGTAGTTGTAGAATGGGAATTGATTTGGGGTGAGTTAAGCCACGCCAAAAATCAGGGGATGATGGGATTGCCTTGAGTCTGGGCGTCCATGTGAACACATGGATAAGCTGTCCTGGTGCCGAGTTTGAGATTTCTAACATGCAAATTGACGGAGCTATCCGAAGGGGTGTGAATGGGGTGCCCAATTTTCAAAAATTCCCCAAAAATCAGGGGATGATGGGATTGCCTTGATACTTGGCGTCCATGTGTACACGTGGATAAGCTATCATGGTGCCGAGTTTGAGGTTTCTAACTTGCAAATTGACGGAGCTATCGAAAGGGGTGTGAATTAGGGTTATGGGTGGTGCGTTAGCGGTTAGAGCTGCGCCAAAAATCAGGGGATGATGGGATTTGCTTGAAACTTGGCGTGCATGTGGACTCATGGATAAGCTGTCCTGGTGCCGAGTTTGAGGTTTCTAACGTGCAAATTGACGGAGCTAACCCAAGGGGTCTAAATGGGGTGCCCGATTTTCAAAAATTCCCCCAAAATCAGGAGATGATGGGATTGCCTTGAAACTTGGCATCCATGTGGACACATGGATAAGCTATCATGGTGCCAAGTTTGAGGTTTCTAACATGCACATTGACGGAGCTATTGAAAGGGGTGTGATGGGTGGTGCGTTAGAGGTTAGAGCCACGCCAAAAATCAGGGGATGATGGGATTGCCTTGAGTCTGGGCGTCCATGTGGACACATGGATAAGCTGTCCTGGTGCCGAGTTTGAGGTTTCTAACATGCAAATTGACGGAGCTATCCCAAGGGGTGTGAATGGGGTGCCCGATTTTCATAAATTCCCCAAAAATCAGGGGATGATGGGATTGCCTTGAAACTTGGCGTGCGTGACACCTAACATTTATTATTTATTTATTTATTTATTTATTTATTTATTTATTTTACATCTCTAGTGGAGCTGTCGTGCCTGGTCATTTTTCTCTTATTATAGCGTCGTTCCAACCGCCACACCACCTTATCACACACTGCCATTGTCTGTCAAACAGAAGCATCTCTCTCTCTCTCTCTCTCCCTCTCTCTCTCTCTCTCTCTCTCTCTCTCTCTCTCTCTCTGTGCTTACTGTTGTCAAACACTACTTGACACTTCACTCCTCCATTAAGTATGAAGACACATGAAACGGATTGTGTCTGAAGGATCTTTCCAAGGGCCAGGGGGGTGAGCTCATTTATTTCCATTTGAACAAATTTGCTTTAGCTGTGATGCCCCCAGGGAGCAGTCACATCACACATACACACAGGCTGTATGTGTGCCAGTCAACATCAGAGGTGCATTCAGGTATGAATGCAGAGGTCAAATGACTGGCTCATATTCACTGCAGGAAAACCAAAGGGTCTACTGGTTCCATTTGGAAAGCAGCAAACACACATACTACAGAATGTTGCCCAAGTGGCTGCAGTCTCTTCCTACTCCTTCTGCCAGTCCCAAAAAAGGAAATGTGCACAATGCCAACGGGCTTGCAGGAAGATTAATAGACCTTTCAGAGAGAAGCTCACACCACTTCCCCTGTGCTAAACAAGTTTTCAGCAAAAGATAATTTAATGTTTGGGTGTAACCTGTTAGAACAATGCTGAGCAACTGCCTTGCTATTGGTTTTATTTATGGCTTCCCTGAAAAATACAGATGTGCAAGATGTACCAACAGGAAATGAGGCAGTAACTCACTGGCTATCCCTTCCACCCACTGTAGACTCAAATGTTTTGCCTTTTTATTCTCTCAGTATTTTAACACTTAATTTTAACTTAAATTTAAATTTTACTGTTCTAACTCTGTATTTTAATCTTATATCAATTTTTGCTGTGTGGTTTTATCCTGGTTGTGCTTTTTATACTGTATTTTGTATTTGTGTTTTTAGACAGTTGGTTGTTTTATTATGGTTTTAATTTTTGTGAACTGCCCAGAGAGCTTCGGCTATTGGGCGGTATAAAAATATAATAAATAAATGAATTAATAAAGTGCAAAAATTCTTCTGCCTGACTGTGAGACATTCTTCAGCTTTAGAGGAGAATTTAACTGTTTGGCAAAATTAATATTAGAATAGAAAATTATTATTATTATTTATTTATATAGCACCATCAACGTACATGGTGCTGTACAGATTACACAGTAAATAGCAAGACCCTGCCGCATAGGCTTACAATCTAATAAAACAGGCTTGACTTGAGTGAGACTGCAATCATAAACATATTTAGGGCCAAACTAGATGTCACACCCAGAACACATTGCAGTAATCTAACTTGGAGATTACCAGAGTATAGACAACTGAAGTAACCAGCCAAAGTTAGGAGAAGGCACTCTGTGCTATTGAGGCCAGGAGAACCTCCAAGCTATGAACTTGCTCCTTCAGGGGGAGTGTAACCCCATCCATAAAGGGTTGAGCACCCTCCATCCAGTCAGAAAAAACACCCGCTAACAGCATCTCAGTCTTGTCTGGATTGAGCTTTAGCCCCCATTGAGTCCATCATCACAGCCAAGCAATGGTTTAGTGCACTCAAAGCCTCACCTGATGAAGATGAAAAGGAGAAGTAGAGCTGCATGTCATCAGCATACTGATGGCAATGCACTACAAAACTCCAGATGACTGCACTCAGTGGTTTCTAGTAGGTGGGGGACAAAACCAACAACTGAGGAACCCTATACTGGAGAATCCATGGGGCCGAGCAATATTCCCCAAGCACCGCCTTCTGGAGCCATCCATCCAAGTTGGAGTGAAAGCACTACTATGCAGTACCTCCCACTCTTGACTCAGACAATTGTTCAAGAAAGTTACCATGGTTCAGATCAAGGGGAATCAACAGGGTCACACTCCCCCATCTTTCTTCTGACATAGGACATCATGCAGGGTGACCAAAGCTGTTTCTGTTCCAAAACCTAAATTCTGACTAAAATGGATCCAGATAATTGGTCTCATCCAATAGTGTCTGGAGCTGGTGGAAACCACCCACTCAAGGACTTTATTATTATTATTAATTTTTTCTGGGTCTAAGTAGAGTGACCTGGAAAAACCCAGAGACCTCTGGAAAAATGGGGATCTCTGGGGCAACTGGGACTGGCCCCCAGTTTACCAGGGGAAATTACTTCTGGGAATGTATCCTCAAGCCCCTACCCCTAGCACCGACTAAGGTGTGTGTGTGTGTGTGTGTGTGTGTGTGAGAGAGAGAGAGAGAGTTTATGGGTGAATGGGGTGCCTGGTTGTTTGAGTGAATGGATGTGTTTTGGAGTGGGTGATCCTGACTTTGTGGGCTCATCTACACCAAGCAGGATATTTCATTATTGTCCGGGAAAGCCGCCAAATGGCTTGACAAAGACAAATGCAACAGTGAGTTTATTGCAAGTACAAACTTGGAAAGCAGGCAAGGGGAAATGGGGCTTGAGAAGTCAAGGCAAAAAAGGGACAGAGTGGAGCAAGATTCAGGCTTACAGCAAAGTCTCGGTTCAGTCCAGAGTCTAGGGGTCATGGCAAAGTGGAGGCACAGTGGTTCAGTCCAAGGTCAAGCACAGCCGATGGTCAGCAAGGTCCAAAGATACAGTCCAGGAGTCACGGGAGCAGGCATGGGCAAAACGTAGTCAAAAGCAGTCCAAGGTCGCAACAGGAGTCCAGAAGTAGTCAGATGTGGTCACGGGGTCCGGGAGTCAAGGCTGGGTTCAGGAACTCGGTATCTGGAGCAAGGCACGTGGTCAAGAGATCGAAGAGCCAAAGCTTCCGCCAAAAAACTCAAATAATCTCTGACAATTTGGCAGGGCTCCCGGCTGCTCTTTTATCCTCAGTCAGAGTGCTGAGTCAGAGTCTCGCAGCTGATCTCTGATTGCCTGGCGTTTCTGTTGGAGACGGCGAGACCAGCGTCTGGTGGCCTTCTCCGCCCGTAACTGGCTGAAACCGGGCTTTTCCGTCTTTTCCTCAGATCCCTGCGGCTCCTCCAGAGTCTTTGCCGGCATCAGGCCCTCAGAGCTGGCAGAGGTTCCTGCTGGCCTTGGCTCCTCTCCCTGAGGCTCTGCCACAGTCTCTTCCAGTCTATTCTCATCACCTGAGCCAGGCCCCTCTGCACTGGGTCCAGCCTCTGCCAGCTCCCCCTCATCTCCCGACTCCATTTCCATGCAGGGCATGACACTTATGAAAGTGGTATGAAAGTGATATATAAAAGGCAGGAGCCACACTACTGTTTTATAGCAGTATTGAAGTGCAGTGACAACTGTTGGGGTCCATGACACATACCACATACCATTTTCATACCACTTTCATAGTGTTATATATTGCTTGGTGTAGATGTGTCATGGGCCCCAACAGTTGCCAGTGCACTTCAGTACCACTATAAAGCAGTAGTGTGGCTCCTGCCTTTTATATACTGCTTTCATAGTGGGATATCCTGCTTGGTGTAGATGAGCCCAGTGTGTGTGTGTGTGTGTGTGTGTGTGTGTGTGCTGGCAGTGTGTGAGTGTATTGATGTCTGAATGGGATGCCTTGCTGTTTGAGTGAACGGATGCATGTGCGTGTGTTTTGGAGTGGGTGATTCTGAAGGTGAGCGAATGTGTTTGTGTGCTGGCAGTGTGTGAGTGTATTGATGTAATGATGTCTGAATGGGATGCCTGGTTGTTTGACTATGAATGGATGCATGTGCATGTTTGCAGTGTGTGTGGGGGCCTGTAGTTTTCTGTGTGAGTTGAGGGGGATGATTTGGAGGTGATATTCCTATTAAATAATGCACTTTGACCCATCGACCTTCCTCTCCAATTTGATATAATTGGCATGACGTATATTTTGTAAAAATTGCTGATAATTGTTCGTTCTTCTTAAACATCTTTAAAAAAAATAACAGGGTTGCCGCCATCCTCCTCCTCCTCCTCCTCCTCCTCCTCCTCCTCCTCCTCCTCCTCCTCTCTTTTCTTGCTTGTGTTGGTTTTTCTAGATGAACATGATGGGCTTTGCCAAGTCGTGCTGTCATTTACTGATTCAGAAATTTCCTATTGAACATGTTTTAAGTATGACTGTTTTCTGGATGTTGGCATGCATGTATTTTGGTAGGCCTAATTTCTGAAGGTTTTCTGTAAAAAATAATGATGATGTGATGCTGGTGACTGATGTAACTAATGGAATAATTGTAACTTCTTCCTGTTGCCATAGTTCTTTAATTTCCATAGCCAGTGGTGTATATTTTTCTCTCTTGTCCTTTTCCTTTTCTGTGACATTTTTGTCATTAGGTATTGCTATGTCAATGAGGTCGTGGTTTTTCTTTGTTGTTTTTGACTGTTATGTCTGGTTGAAGTAGAAACAAGCTAAGAGGTGCTAGCCTTTAGTCCATTTTGTTCCATGGCTAATGTTTGCAGGGTAATAGTAGTTTATACTCTTTCTGAATGCTTGTTTGCTTGTTTGTTGTACTAGATTTTTCTGTACTTGTCAACTGCTTCATTTGTTCTGTGGTAGCGGTATGCTGAATCTGTGAGTATGGATATGAGAAAGGTGATGGGGAAAGAGTGTCAAATGTTAGGAAACGTTAGACTATGGTCATCCAGTGAAGAATTTGCAACCAGAAAAGTTATTTGAGGGAAGGGGAGACTGAGTACAGCAAAAGCTTCAACGTACAGCAAAAGCTACAAAAGTAGGAATGAGTGAAGTTAATTTCAGATACAATGAATGTCTCACTTGGGCCATAGCTAGACCTAAGGTTTATCCCAGGATTGTCCTGGGGTCAAACCTGTTCATCTAAGTGCCACACAGGTCATCCAGCGCTCAGGCAGGGGTGAACCCGGGATGATCCTGGGATAAACCTTAGGTCTAGCTATGTCCTTGTTCTTTATTCAAGTGATTTTAACATTGAAGTTATGTAGAACAGGTTTGTCTTAATTGGGTGCTGTGAAATCAGACACGTGACCAAGGCCATGTTTGGGTGGGAATGCCCCCTTCGGGGCTGGGCATGTTGGTGGGCACGCCCCTTTAGGGGTGGTCATGTTGTCCTCCTTTTTGGTTTCCAAAATATGATCACCCTATCTAAGGAGGATTGCTTCAGGTGTAGTCTCAGCACTGCCTCTTTCATGAGGTCCGGGAGCAGTGCCTCTCGCATGGAGCTATTAATCACCTCCGATTCAGCCAACTGTTCGCTCCCTCCCAGTTTTTATAAACCAAGTGTAGCAGAAATACTCCAGGTGAATGACTGGCTACGAAGGTGCTGCTGCTGTGAGAGATTTGGATTCTGGGACCATGGGCTATGCTACTTGGAAGATAGACTGCTGGCAAGGGATGGGTTTCATCTCACAAGGGCTGGGAAGAATGTATTTGGCCACAGCATGAAGAACCTTATCAGGAGGGCTTTAAACTGAATCCTACAGGGGAGGGAGATGTAAACTTTGAGGCAACAATGGATGAAGCCTCATGCACCTTAACACAGAGAACAGCTCCAATAGTGCCCCAAAATAGAGTTCACAAAAATGTAGGAATGAAGTGAGACTATAAAGCACATGGTCTTCGATGTCTATGTACTAATGCCCAGGATGAGCCTAGGACCCTCCTCAAGAGCATCTGGATTAAAATTAATGGGGCAAGGAATAAAAAGAACATGATAAACAGAGTCTACTACCGACCACCCAATCAAGGAGAAGATGAGGATGAAACTTTTGAGAAACAAATTTATTTATTTATTTATTAAATTTATATACTGCCCCATAGCCAAAGCTCTCTGGGCAGTTTACAAAAGTTAAAAACAGTGAACATTAAAAAGCATACAAAATTTAAAACCATCAAAAATATAAAAACAACAGTATAAAACAATAGTATCCATTTAAACAACAACAGTTCTGGGGTCCATTAAAAACAAACTTAGCATATGTTGTTAAATGCCTGGGAGAAGAGAAAAGTCTTGACCTGATGCCGAAAAGATAACAATGTTGGCACCAGGTGAGCGTTATTGGGGAGATCATTCCATAATTGGGGGGGGGGGGGCACCACTGAAAATGCCCTCTCCCTTGATGCCATCCTCTGAGCTTCCCTCGGAGTAGGCATTTGGACCTTAGATGTTGAGCGCAGTGTACGGGTAGGTTCATGTTGGGAGAGATGTTCCATCAGGTATTGACAGTGCTTCAAGGAAGCGTAATGTAGTAGTGACAGGGGACTTCAATTACCCCAATATCTGTTGGGAGACAAATAGTGCCAAAGGTGGCACTTCCAAGAAATTCCTCACATGTGTGGCTGATAACTTTCTCCAAGTATCAAACAGTGGTACATAATTCTTATTAATGGTTTATTTAAAAATTGTAACACATTAATAAGAATTACTGCTGGATTATTTAAAAATAGTTAACATAAATAAGAATTATGTACCCCAGTTTGATACTGTATTTTTCATATTAGTAGTTGTGTGCCTGTGGCACTATCTATTAACTTTGACCTTGACAACTACTGCTTTCTTTAATGATTTGACTGATGACTTTCTCCTACAGAAAGTGGAGGAAGGAACTAAAGGATCAGCTATCCTTGACTTAATATTAACCAATAGGGATGACTAGATGGATAAAGTGGCAGTTATGGGAACTCTAGTGGAAAGAGACCATGAGCTCCATCTGACAAGTGATTTATTGCACACTCGTTATTGGGCACTCACAGATTTTTTGCAGGTCCATCATATGACATCATCTGCCTCCCATGCACCATCCACCCCTTCTGGCCTTCCTTGCATGAAAAAAACTCTCAAGGAAGTCTGATATAATGTTAAACAGGGAAGTTGCTGCTCTCTCCTGCTGTGTGCAGGAGAAGCAGCAAGATTTGAACACCCATCTGAATGGGCCTTCTGCTCATTGTTTACTTCCTTTTTTGGAACAGGAAGTAACTGAGCAACAAAAACATGAGTGGAGAAGCAATCGTAAGGTGTGTGTTTTCCCACATATGATGGAGCCCTAAGTCATACTTGAACTCCTGATTTTAAAGGAAGCAAAAGCTGAGTGTAGCCATACACATACTCTGGATTTATGGAAAAGCTGATTTTAATAAACTCAGAACTGTGCTAAATAAGGTCCCATGGCAAGCAGCCCTAATGAGAAAAGTCCAAGTTCGGTGGGAGTTTTTTAAAAAGGAAAATTTAAAGGCACAATTACAAACAATTCCAACAAGGAAAATAGAAGACAACAAAATAAACCAATGTGGCTTCACAAAAAGCTTAGAGATGACCTGAAAACAAAAAAAAGGATACATATAGGAAGTGGAAGGGAGGCCAGGCTACAAAAGAAGAGTACAGACAGGTAGCACAGAAGTGCTGAAATGGCATCAGGAGGGTTAAAACTGAGAATGAGCTGAGGCTAGTGAGGAATGCTAAAAGCAATAAAATGCTTTCTTCAGATACATGAATAGTAAAAGACAGAGGAAAGAAATGGTGGTTCAGCTGCTTATTAAGGATGGCAAATTGATAACAGATGACAAAGAAAAGGCTGAAGTGCTCAATCCTAATTTGGCTCAGTCTTCTCCCAAAAGTGGGTCTATTAACCCCTGGCAAAAGTGAAGTACAAGCTGAAGGGGAAGGATTGCAGTTTGAAATTGATAAATAAATGGACAAGGAACACCTAATTTCTTTGTATGCGTTCAAATCTCCAGGGCCCAATGAGCTGCATAAATAAAATAATAATAATAAAAGAACTTAGCAGAAATTTTTTCAGAACCACTGTCTATTATCTTTGCAAAATCATGGAAGACGGGTGGAGTGCTGGATGATTGGAGGAAGGTTAATGTTGTCCCTATCTTAAAAAAGGGCAAAAAGGAGGAACCTGGGAACTACAGACTAGTCAGTCTCACATCCATCCCTGGGAAAATTTTGGAGCAGATTACAAATAAGTCAATCTGTAAGCACCTTGAAAATGATACTCTGATCTCAGTTTTTGATCGGTTAACCTCCCTTGTGGACTGTGGGAATGCTGTGGACGTAATATACCTTGACTTCAGCAAAGATTTTGACAAAGTGCCCCCATGATATTCTGATTAACAAACTATCTAAAAGTGGGCTAGATGGAACAACTATTAGGTGGATTCACAGTTGGCTACAGAATCACAATCAAAAAGTGCTTATCAATGGTACTTTCTCAGTCCTGGGCCCAGTGCTCTTCAACATTTTTATTAATGATTTGGATGAGGAGGTGCAAGGAATGCTTATCAGATTTGCAGATGACACAAAATTGGGTGGGATAGCTAATACCCTGGAAGACAGAAACAAACTTCAAAGTGATCTTGATAGGCTGGAGTGCTGGGCTGAAAACAACAGAATGGAATTTAATAGGAATAAAAGCCAAGTTCTACAGCTACAAAAAAGAAACTAAATGCACAGTTACAAGATGGGGGATATTTGGCTCAGCAATACTACAAGCGAGGAGGATCTTGGAATTTTTGTAGATCACAAGCTGAGTATGAGCCAACAGCATGATGTGGCTGCAAAAAAAGCAAATGCTATTTTGGTCTGCATTAATAGAAGTATAGCTTCCAAATCATGTGAGGCACTGGTTCCCCTCTATTCGATACTGGTTAGGCCTCATTTTGTGTATTGTGTCCAGTTCTGGGCACCACACTTCAAGAAGGATGCAGACAAGCTGGAGCGTGTTCAGAGAAGGACAATGAGGTTGATCAGGGATCTGGAAACAAAGCCCTATGAGGAGAGGTTGAATGTACTGGGCAATTATAAAGAAGTCAATCTGTAAAGACCTTGAAAACACTAGCCTGGAGAAGAGAAGACTGTGGGGAGACATGGTTGCACTCTTCAAATACTTGAAAGGTTGTCACACAGAGGAGGGCCAGGATCTCTTCTTGATTATCCCAGAGTGCAGGACATGAAATAATGCCAGATTCCAGCTGGATATTAGGAAAAACTTCCTGTTAGAGCAGTACGACAACTAATTACCTAGGGAGGTCATGGGCTCTCCCACACTAGAGGCCTTCAAGAGGCAGCTGGACAACCATCTGTCAGGTATACTTTAAGGTGGATTCCTGCATTGAGCAGGGTGGTTGGACTTGGTGGTTTTATAGTCCCCTTCCAACTCTACTAGTCTATGATTGTATGATTCTAAGGATCCAATATGGAAGTTGTTCAGCAAACCTGTCCAAGCACCTTGTCAACATCCTCAAGCTGTACGGACTGAAATTCATCCAAGGAAACTGTTCAAGGTTGTGCTCTGGTTTACAAACTGTAACACTGGAATCACAGGGGGAAATCACATTTACTTATCATCGCTTCTGTGCCCTCACATTTGTCCCTCATTACTTCCTCTTTTGAAAGTGGTCCATTCAGTGGGCCATTTTGATTGCACTGTTTCTCCTGCACACAGCAGGGGATAGCAGCAACTTTCGTCTTTAAAAATAAGTTGGATTTAGTGGGGTGTGCTTTTGTCATGCAAACAAGGCTAGAAGGGGTAGGAGGCATGCGAGAGGCAGACAACGTTGTGAGAGGGACCTGTGAAAATCTGTGAGTGTCCAGTAACGAGTGTGCAATAAAACGCTTGTCTGATGGAGCTCTGAATCTTTGCATAAGCAAGAGATTTTATCATAGAAATGCATAGCAAATGCGTTATAGTGGGTCTCAGACAGATCTACAGTGTCCTTAGGGCCAGCAAGTAATAGCAACACGTTGACTCTGAAAAGTTCTGCTAGGCAGCAGAGAGAGGATTCAATGGAATCTGCTGCCCTTGCTCCCCCTGAAATATGTGACCCTTGACACAGACCAGTGATCATTGATTGCAAACACAATGGGTTTTCCCCAACTGTGCTCTAGCCATTTGCTATTTTGCTTCACCTCTCTCAGCTCTATATCATGGAGTAGTTCGAGCTCTGCTCTAGAGAGGGCACTCAGAAGCAATCATGTCAAACACCCAGGTCATTTCTGCAAGGAGCCATCCAAATTCCACAGTGTCACAGGGGACACCTAGAAGGAATTGTGTTAGTGGCCCATCTCATCTCATCTCATCATTTCATAGTGCAACAAGTGCCTCAACAGAATCACTGGCTCTGGCTACTGGAAAATCCCTCAGAGCCTTCAGTAATCCTTTGCCTTCCATAAATCTCTGGAGGTGACTATCGTAATGGGACCCAACCTCTGCAGGGAGGGACTGACACCATGAGATCAAACTTCACTAGAAAGTGGTCTAATCATGACAGTGCAATGATTTCACATATTCAATATCCAGACCACTCACATCACACTGAGAGCCAAAGGCCAGATGGAGGGTGTGCCCTACTCTGTGTGTTGGATCAATGACAACTAACACAACCTGATGTTTGTCATGGAGACCATGAAGTCCCAAGCTGGTCCTGTTAAAGCAGCCTCAGTGTGAATATTGAAGTCCCCCAGGACCAAAATCCTATGATTCTCCAGAACATCATCTGAGACCATTTCAGCCAGCTTGGTCAAGGAGACCAGGGTCAAGGGGTTTCCTAGTGAGTGATATGGAGTTTCTGTGGATCATGGCAAACCCCACCGCCACCACCACCAATCCTCCAGTCTGGCCTGGTGCTATACAGAGTACCTGGGTGGACAAATCTGGGGAAGGACTACACTGCCCAACCCATCCAACCAGGTCTCAATAATGTTTGCCAGGTTGACATACATAGAATCATAGAATCATAGAATAGCAGAGTTGGAAGGGGCCTACAAGGCCATCGAGTCCAACCCCCTGCTCAATGCAGGAATCCACCCTAAAGCATCCCTGACAGATGGTTGTCCAGCTGCCTCTTGAATGCCTCTAGTGTGGGAGAGCCCACAACCTCCCTAGGTAACTGATTCCACCGTCGCACTGCTCTAATAGTCAGGAAGTTTTTCCTGATGTCCAGCTGGAATCTGGCTTTCTTTAACTTGAACCAGTTAATCCGTGTCCTGCACTCTGGGAGGATCTAGAAGAGTTCCTGGCCCTCCTCTGTGTGACAACCTTTTAAGTATTTGACGAGTGCTATCATGTCTCCCCTCTATTATTCATCTATAATAGAGACATGGATGAATGAGGTCTTATTACAGAACAACCTGTTGTTCACCAACTACAGCCAGGCCAACAGGAACCTGCAGAATAGGGGACAGTTCTATGAGGGGGTGGCATGTTCTTCTACCACTCTGCTAAGACCCTCTCCCCATCCAACTAGACCATCTCCTACTTGTGACTACAATTATGAGAGTGCACTCCTTCCCCATCGCCATCTCCCTTCCCCTACCGACATCCCCCTCCCCCTACATCTTGACTTACAAACATTTCCTCATACACTAGCCAGCAGTGTGGGACATTAATTCAGAAATCTATCCATAACAAGCTGGCCGAATACATGTATAATGCCCAATGATGCTATGTTAGGGCTAGTACAACCACCTGTCAGGTATGCTTTAGGGTGGATTCCTGCATTGAGCAGGGGGTTGGAGTTGATGGCCTTATAGGCCCCTTCCAACTCTGCTATTCTATGATTCTATGATTCTAGTAGAGTAAAACAGGGCTGAATACAGCTGAGCACATCTCACCCCCACACTTTGGTTCCTGCAGCTGCAAAGAGGCAACAAACTGCCCAGCCCACAATCAGAGCAGGAAAGGATGTTTGCTGATAGATGATGGTCAGCACTGGGGGCTTCCAGGCAGCCTCTCTCTGCACTGCCTTTCTCTCTGCCCCAGCATTGTAAAGCTCCCCATGCCAATGCTTAAACTGTAGCTGCCCCTCCTCTCTCCAATCAGCCTGTTTGTAATTCTTGGCAAACTCACAGCTAATGGCCTCCCTAGACATGTCCAGAGCCTCTCGAGGTGAGGTGCCTCTTGCATCTATATGGCTTACAAATGACAGACAATCACACAGAAAGAAAAGGGCATCTGGGAAGCTGCAGATCCACACACTGCATGCTAAACACTATCTCCCTGACACATTAGTTCTGCAGCCATAAATAAATAAATAAATAAATAAATAAATAAACACCAACCTGACTTGACCAGAGCTTTGCAACCTGCTACTCCACTAGCCTACTAGCTGCACTTAGGAACTGGCAATGTGGATATGTGATTTGGACCAGTTAGACTGAGTGGTGCTTTCTCCTATGGAAGCTGTCCTGTTCACAACATTCAGCTTTGGCTCCACTGTTGATCAACAGCTATATGAAGCCACAAAGAGAGATCAGAGTTTGAATTGTGTTCATTGTGCTCCAGTAACAAGTGCCTCCCAATAAATCCTTCTCCTGGCTTGATTAAAATGTGAAAATCATGGCTATCACCATGGATAGCATCAAATGCCAGCCAAAGGCTGGAGTCCAATAACTCAGTGGACTCCTGCCATGGACTGGCCTTCAGCTCCAAGCCAGATTGGTTTCTCCAGCAGAAGGCACCTTCTCCCCTGAACCCAGTTTTAGAGCCTTCGGTAGTTCGCTGTGATGCATTTAACAATCATTTCACAGATAAAATCTCTGGGATAAGAGCCAATTTAGATGCCGTTGTTATAACAGAAGTTGAAGCTGAAGTGTCCAGCAACGCCATGAGTAGGATTACACTGGATCAGTTTCAGTTGGTGGACAAGCTGCTTGGACGAGTAAGGAAGACAACTTGTGCTCTCGATCCCTGTCCTTCTTGGCTGGTCATCCAGGGAGGAGCAGTTAGACTACAACGACAACATATTATTAATGCATCTCTCAGGGAGGGGAGTTTTCCACCATATTTAAAAGAAGCAGTGGTATGGCCACTTCTAAAAAAGCCCTCCCTGGACCCCCTGGACCTTAATAATTACAGACCTTCCATTTTTGGGCAAGGTGATTGAGAGGGCAGTTGCCTTCCAAATCCAAGCAGTTTTGGTTGATACAGATTTTCTAGACCCATTTCAAACTGACTTTGGAGTGGGATACGGAGTTGAGAAAGCTATGGTCATGTTAGTGGATGATCTCCGCATGAGTATTGACAGGGGGAGTGTGTCCCTGCTGGTACTTTTGGACCTTTCAGCGGCTTTCGATACCATTGGCCATGGTATCCTTCTGGAACGCCTGAGGGGTTTAGGAATCTGGGGCACTGTGCTCCAGTGGTTCCGGTTCTACCTCTCAGGTAGATTCCAGATGGTGATGCTTGGGGATAGTTGCTCCTCAAAAAAGGAGCTACTGTATGGCGTACCACAAGGTACCATCCTATCCCCAATGCCGTTTAACATCTACATGAAACCGCTGGGAGAGATAATCCGGAGGTATGGTGCGGGGTGCTATCAGTATGCTGATGATACCCAAATATATTTATCTCGTAGAATCATAGAACAGCAGAGTTGGAAGGGGCCTACAAGGCCATCGAGTCCAACCCCCTGCTCAATGCAGGAATCCACCCTAAAGCATCCCTGACAGATGGTTGTCCAGCTGCCTCTTGAAGGCCTCTAGTGTGGGAGAGTCCACAACCTCCCTAGGTAACTGATTCCATTGTCGTACTGCTCTAACAGTCAGGAAGTTTTTCCTGATGTCCAGCCGGAATCTGGCTTCCTTTAACTTGAGCCCGTTATTCCGTGTCCTGCACTCTGGGAGGATCGAGAAGAGATCCTGGCCCTCCTCTGTGTGACAACCTTTTAAGTATTTGAAGAGTGCTATCACGTCTCCCCTCAATCTTCTCTTCTGCCCAGTTCTTTCAGTCTATGCCTTCAATAACAGCATCAGCTAAGGATAGTGTGTCTGCTCTGAATGAATGCTTGGAGGTAGTAATGGGCTGGATGAGGAAAAACAAACTGAAGTTGAATCCAGACAAAACAGAGGTGTTTGCTGTCAAGGGCTCTGACCTAAGTTTGGAGGTGTGTTAACCAGTTCTGGATGGGGCTACACTCCTACTTAAAGACTGTGTTCGCAGTTTGGGGGTGCTCCTGGATCTGTCACTCTGAATGACAGTCCAGATAGATGCGACAGCCAGGAGTGCCTACTATCAGCTTTGACTGTTGCATCAGTTGCGACCTTTTCTACAGTTGGAAGACCTAAAGACAGTAGTGCACATGCTAGTAACCTCAAGGCTTGACTTCTGCAATGCACTCTACATAGGGTGACCATTGTACCTAGTTCAGAAACTTCAACTAGTTCAAAATATGGCAGCCAGGTTGGTCACCAGTACATCTAGGGGTGAGCATATTACCCCAACATTAAAATCACTCCACTGGCTGTCAATTAGTTTCCGGGCAAAGTACAAAGTGTTGGTACAGACCTTTAAAGCCCTAAATGGTTTAGGTCCAGGTTACCTACGGGATCGCCTTCTCCCATACAGTCCGCCCCACACACTCAGGTCCTCTGGGGAGAACTTACTTCAGTCAGCCAAAACTAGGCTGACATTAGTTTCCCAGAGGACCTTTTTTTCTGTTGCCCCTGGATTGTGGAACAGCCTGCTGGATGACATTTATAAAATTAACTCTCTATGTGATTTTAAGGCAGCTTTGAAGACTAGCCTTTTCCGGCAGGCCTACCCAGACAATGTAAAAGAGTTTTTAAAGTTGTGTTGATACCTGTACTAATGTTTTTCCCTGCCTCAATCCAAAGGGAGAGGCAGGTAATAATAATAATAATAATAATAATAATAATAATAATAATAATAATAATAATAATACTAATAATAATACTAATAATATGTCCTTCTTTCTGCAATACGATATTAGGCTTAAGAAGAAGCCTAATATCAGCTCCCTAGGTAGCTGGAATCAGCTACCTAGGGAGGTTGTGGGCTCTCCCACACTAGAGGCATTCAAGAGGCAGCTGGACAACCATCTGTCAGGGATGCTTTAGGGTGGATTCCTGCATTGAGCAGGGGGTTGGACTCGATGGCCTTGTAGGCCCCTTCCAACTCTGCTATTCTATGATTCTATGATTCTATGATTCTAAGAAAAGGGCTGGGAATCAAGAAAGCCTGTTTGTCCTCTGCTCTTTAGCATACCCTGCCAGCAGCCTCTCCAAAGGATGCCAGAGGAGACTGGGTGCATAGCTAGACCTCCCAGCGTTCTGAGAGGGAAGGGGAGGATCTAGCAATTTTCTGATTGCAAGATCCTCCCCCTAGCACACAACATCCCGGGAGGAAGAGGATGTTGGTGCCCACCATTTTGGTGGGGGCTTTTTTAACAAAAAAGAGCACATGAGCACTCCAGCGAAAGAGGTAGGTTTTTTTTTTTTTTTAAATCCCACTCCCCCCCAACCCCAATGGACATGGAGCTCCTGAAAAGCTCCATTCCTGGTTCCCAGCTCCTCACATTTACTCGTGAGGAGCTGGGAAGAAACTGAGATGGCTGCCCACACATCCATGGATGATCCCAAGACTGCGGGGAAAGTTGGGATTAAAACCATCCCAGTTATCCTGGGGAAAGGGAGAGATCATCCCTCCCTGCCTCCTGGATCCCGTGTGCATCATGTGGATGCACAGGGATGATCCTGGGTTGATCCCCGGGATCAACCCTCGTCGAGACATGCCCTGGGTCACTACAAGCAGGTTGAGGCTTGGACTTCATGCCACTCTGCCTACACCAGCAATGGAACACTACCTAGCATTTATTTGGGCTTATTAAAGCCAGCTTCTCTGAAAACCAAGAGACATATCTTACTATGCTCACCTTTGGCTTTTCATCAGATCAAGAAATTCAGCATTCCCCCTAAGTTCCAACAACTATAAGCATGGATTAACTCTTCTCTATTAGTTAGGAGCAACTCAAGGATAACTAATCGTCTCACCCTTTCCTCCACCTCTGGAAGAGGAAGTTGTTGTAAGGCATGCCAGGAATTTGTTAGAGATTCATTCCATGTTTAACACAGCTTGTCTCACAATGATCTCTGGCATCTTCAGTAGCGCCTGCTGTGAAAGCATGCAGATGAGCTGCTCCCTCACCAAACCTAGATGGAGAAATAGTCTGCCCTGATATAAGACAGCTGTCTATATTGGGAATGGGAATGCCCAAGGGGCTGCTTCTCCTGTATTGAAGGAGGCTGGTAAAACTTGTTTGTTCCAGCAGGCCTTTGGAGAGTAATTTGGTCCTCCATCTATGTTAAGGACTTGTAATTTTGTTGTGTATTTTAAACTTCTTCTTTTTTTACATTTCTTTTCCTATGTTTTAAAATGTATGTTTTAAACTTTGTAATACCACCTTGAGGCCCAGTATTGGGCAAAAGGCGGGATACAAATTAATAATAATAATAATAATAATAATAATAATAATAATAATAATAATAGGTCCATCACAGCAAGGTGTGTTTGCTTAGTAACCTCTCCTGAACAGCCCTGAAGCAAAGTTTCCTAGTAATTGTGATTTACTCCCTTCTGCTCTGGACATAATGTGAGTGACTCAAGGACTTGCATGATGGGTGTTCTGGGTTCTGCTGGAAATATGTTCAGCATGCTCTAGCCCCTGATTGCTTTGGCATTTCACTCTGGCTGGGCTGTAGTATTAGCAAAGGTCTGTGTAGGTAGGTCCCAAGTGCCCTTAAAATGCAAATAGCAGCTTTGGGGAGACATATTTGTCAGGACCCAGGCAGGGAGAGAAAAACTCCCCTTCCCCACCCAAACCCCGCTGTCCCAGAGCTGATTCAGCTTCTCCATGGATGCTCTTTACATTATAAAATGTGCACGTTATTTGAACCCATACAATTAACTTCACATCTCTGCCAGGGCAGAAGCTGGGTCTGCACCCCAAAATGCCAACTCCCCTCCCTTGAATGAACATTTGCTGTTGCTGTACAGGAATGCAAACCAATTAACTTCCCATCCAGATAAATTCCTTCCCAATCTCCGAAGCACTTGCATTTCCCTCATCCCACCAAAGAAAGATAAATGCCCATTTTGAGCTTAACATCTTTTCCTGCCCAGCCCAGCCCTTTCTCCTCCTTGCCTCCAGAGGGCACAAATGATGAGCCCAGAACCAACAAGTGCTGCTGTCGCTTGGGTTCTTCCCAATTTAATGAAGTGCTTCCTCTATAGGGGCAGTTAAGGGAGAGCTCTGTGAACCTGAGTTGTGCTATGCACCAAGTTCAATTACGTGGAAAGCAAATTAAGAACGTAAGAAGAGCCATGCTGGATCAGACCGGTAGTCTGTTCACAAAGTGGCCAACCAGTTGCCTATGGGAAAGCCACAAGCAGGACAAGAGAGCAACAGCACCCTCCCACCCATGTTCCCTAGCAATTGGTGTATGTAGGCATGCTGCCTCTGATACTGAAGGTAATGTTGCCCCTCAACCAGGGGTTAAAGGCTCGCTACCCCAGCGCATTAGTAGCCAATCAAACACACGAGGCTGGAGAATGCTGTTAATCCATTTACTTCCAATACCGCAGTATGGGGGTGCTCTCCGGTTCTACAAAATGGAGGCACCTCGAACAAAGGAATCTCAGTCTATTTATAGACCCTGACTACTAGAGGGTGTTAGTCTCTTTCTAACCCTTCTATTGGTCATTTCTGGATTAGCAAGTTAAGTTACATTCAATTTGCAAGTTAAGGTGCACAATCTCAATGAGTCATAGGTTACATTCAATGCTTCTTCTTTGTCTGCTAGCACATGATGTCCACCATTAAGGAATGCAAATCTGGCATGTAGCAACCTGTAGCTACCCTTTGGCAGAGAAGTCATCTTTAACCCTTGGCACATTACATTCTTAGGCAAGATAGTAGCCATTGATAGCTTTCTCCTTCAGGAATTTCTCCAATTGCCTTTTAAACCCAGCCAAACTGGTGTCCATCACTATTTATTTATACTGCCCAATAGCTGAAGTTCTATGGGCAGTTCACAAAAATTAAAATCAGAAAATACAGCATAAATACAACATAAAATATAATGGCTTGAAACTAGGGCTGTGCTCTGCTTCACTTTGGAGAAGCGATAGCAGAGCGGCCTGATTCGCCTCTGACAAAGGTGGAGATGAATCGGGTCGGGGGGCTGCAGGTCAAGGTGAAGTGGTTCACCTCGATCCGGAGCTCCAGATGCAGGTAAGTGGGGGGGAGGGGTCTCACCTGGTGGTGGCGGCGCAGTCTGTGTGGCAACGGCGATGGAGCCAGGTAAGGGAGCAGGGGGGCTTACCTGCCTCCGTCGTGGGCTTCAACTGAGGCCAGGCCTCAAAGTGGAAGCAGGTAAGTTGAAGCCCATGACAGAGGCAGGTAAGGGGGGTGGGGTGTTGGCTTACCTGGCACCACCGCCGCTGTCCATGCGGTGATGGAGGTGGAGCCGGAGCTCGCTCCACAGAGCGGAGCAGGGGATGGGCAAATCAGCCCGAACCGGTTTGGGCCCGATCCGGAAGTTCCAGATCGGGCCATGAAGCAGTTCGGGGGGGGGGGGTCTGTGCACAGCCCTACTTGAAACTGTAGTATAAAAATGCAACCAGAATAAAACCTAGCAGTAGTGCAGAGGTTTAAAATGCAATAGCAGATTTAAAATGGCAGAGCTAAAAACTGGAATGCTAAAATGCTTGGTGGGCAGGGGGAGGCCTTCACCTGAGGCACCAGGCAAACCTCTCTAGAAAGCTGATTCCATAAGCATGGTGCCCCAGAAGAAAAGACCCTTGTCCTGGAAGCCACCTGCCTCACCGCTTTTGGACTGGCAGGTACATATGGGAAAATATGATCCTTCAGGTAACCTGGCCCCCATCTGTTTCAGTCATTAAATGTTAATACCAGCATTTTGAATCAGTCCCAGAGAAGGACTGGCAGCTGGGAAAGTATTGACATAATATTAGGGTTACCATACATCTGGTTTCCCCCATACAGATCTGGAAACTGCGGGTGGGAATTTGGATTCCAGCATCCAAAGGGTTATAAATTATTATAAATAATATAAATTTATTATAATATAAATATAATTTATATTATAAATTATTATAAATTTAATAATTTATGAAAATGTCAAGGAAAGTTGTGATCTCCCCTGTGCTGATTCTGGCCTCTGGTCTTGGTCAACGCCATTGCACAGGCCAATAAAATGCCCAGATTGGTGTGGGGGAAGGGCTTGAAGGACGTGTTTCTGGCACTTCCTGAAACATGTTTTCTACCCCCACCCAGCACTGATTCAGCCCTTTTCTTGGCCGGCGCGTTTGTGCAGGCCAAGAAAATGCCTGGATTAGCCAGAGGGGGCTGGAGGATGCATTCCTGGAAGTTCTGGGAGTGCATCCTCCCCTCCACCCCTCCCCAGAACCATTCTGGCCTTTTCCTTGGCCAGTGCGATGGAGCTGGCCAAGGAGAAGGCTCATATCAGCCCTGTGGAGATCAAAGGAAGAAGCAAGAGGACAAAGGAAGAAGCTGGAGGATGAAAGAAGCAAAAGAAGAAGCAAATAGGAGAAGAAGAAGCATGAGAAGAAGCAAGTAGGAGGTAAGACTAAGGCTGTGTGTGTGTGTGTGTGTGTGTGTGTGTGTGAGAGAGAGAGAGAGAGAGAGAGAGAGAGAGAGAGAGAGAGAGAGAGAATGGGTGAATGGGGTGCATGGTTGTTTGAGTGAATGGATGTGTGTGTGTGTTTTGGAGTAGGTGATCCTGACTCTGTGTGTGTGTGTGTGTGTGCGTGCACGCACACACACACACACACACACACACGTATGCTGGCAGTATGTGAGTGTACTGATGTCTGAATGGAATGCCTGGTTGTTTGAGCGAATGGATGCATGTGCGTGTGTTTTGGAGTGGGTGATCTTGTGTGTGTGTGTGTGCTGGCAGTGTGTGAGTGTATTGATTTGATTGATTGATTGATTATTGCATTTATGTACCACCTTGTTTCCCCCAAGGAACCCAAGGAGGCATACATAGTCCTCCTCCTCCTCTCCATTTTATCCTCACAACAACCCTGTGAGGTGGGTTGGGCTGAGAGTCCGTGACTGGCCCAAATTCACCCAGTGGGTTTCCATGGCTGAGTGAAGACTAGAACCCAGATCTCCCAACTCCCAGTCCAGCACTTTAGCCACTACACCACACTGGCTTTCCTCTGAATGGGGTACCTGGTTGTTTGACTATGAATGGATGCATATGCATGTTTGCAGTGTGGGGGTGGGAGGGCTACAGTTTTCTGGGTGTGAGTTGGGGGGATGGTTTGGAGGTGATATTCCTATTAAATAATGCCTTTTGACACATAGACCTTCCTCTCCAATTTGTTTGATATAATTGGCATGATGTATATTTTGTAGGGCTGTGCACAGCGTCGGATCCGAATCCTGAATCCAAAGCTGATCCAAGGGTGATTTGGACCTCTCTAAAACAGATCCAAGGTGGATTGGGGGAGGTCCTAATTGATCTGAACCAAATTGGATTGGTCTGAATCAATTCAGATCCATTTGGAGATTCAGACTTTTTTTCAAGGACTACACATGGGAATTTACAAAAATACATTCATCTCCGTCATTTTTAAAGGTAAAGACACGCAATTTGGCATCATAATAGCACTTAAGTAGGGATTTAGGCTTGCCAAGTTTGAAGCACATTGGTTCTACACCTGATTTTTAGGAATTTTGTTTAAAGTTTGAGGATTTAAAATTCTAATTTTAAAATACGTTGTCATTTTTAAAGGTAAAGACATGTACATTGGCAACATGATAGCACCTATGTAGGGCTTTAGGCATGTCAAGTTTGAAACACATCAGTTCATCCCCTGATTTTTAGGATTTTAAAAAAAGATTTTCCCCTCAACAATTCCTCTCTCCATATTGCTCACAGCCAGGTAATGTATGCATTTCCCTGTTTCTTATCTGAATGGGAAGGACCGGATGTGTTAATAGCTTAATAATACACAAGACTCATGGACAGTGTGTGCTGATTCTTGATTAGATAAGACATCTTCTGAAATTGCTCTTTGCAAGTGGCTGCTTTGTTTCCTTGAAAAATCACATTTTAAAAAATTTATTGTGACCAAACTGCTGCATGGATCTCTCTGAAAATCTACACACATGACAAGCATGATGCCATCTGTTACCTCAACAAGTTTCATATTTCTATCTGGAAAAATAAAATAAAATAAGTTACAGGCATTTATTATTTCTCCCAATGCAAGGCTATATTGAAAAATCATTTTTTAAAAAATTTATTCTGACCAAACCACTGCACAGATATGTATGAAGGTTTACACACATGTGTAGGTCGATGGCATATGTAAGGTCACCATGTTTCTCCATGGTGAACGAGGTAAGGTCAGTACTACTGATGTAAAATCTACAACGTCCATTTCCCCTGACATGCAGACAAGCATTCGCGCGTGCACACACATGCACATGCACCCCCCTAAGACACTCTATTTATTTTATTTATTTATTTATTTATTTATTACATTTTTATACCGCCCAATAGCCGAAGCTCTCTGGGCGGTTCACAAAAATTAAAACCACAGTAAAACACCCAACAGTTTAAAACACAATTACGAAATACAGTATAAAAAGCGCAACCAGGATAAAACCACACAGCAAAGTTGATATAGGATTAAAATACAGAGTTAAAACAGTAAAATTTAAATTTAAGTTAAAATTAAGTGTTAAAATACTGAGTGAATAAAAAGGTCTTCAGCTGGCGACGAAAGCAGTACAGTGTAGGCGCCAAGCGGACCTCTCTGGGGAGCTCGTTCCACAACCGGGGTGCCACAGCGGAGAAAGCCCTCCTCCTAGTAGCCACCTGCCTCACTTCCTTTGGCAGGGGCTCACGGAGAAGGCCCCCTGTAGATGATCTTAAGGTCCGGGTAGGTACATATGGGAGGAGGCGTTCCTTCAGATAACCTGGCCCCAAACCGTTTAGGGCTTTAAATGTTAATACCAGCACTTTGAATTGGGCCCGGACCTGGACTGGCAGCCAATGAAGTTGTAAAAGGACTGGCGTAATGTGATCTCGCTGGCCAGTCCCTGTTAATAACCTTGCTGCCCTGTTTTGCACCAGTTGAAGTTTCCGGACCGTTTTCAAAGGCAGCCCCACGTATAACGCATTGCAGTAATCCAAACGAGAGGTTATCAGAGCATGGATAACTGTAGCTAAGCTATCTCTGTCCAGATAAGGGCGCAGCTGGTATATCAGCCTGAGCTGATAAAAGGTGCTCTTTGCCACTGAGTTCACCTGTGCCTCAAGTGACAGTTCTGGATCGAAGAGCACCCCCAAACTACGGACCCGATCCTTTAGGGGGAGTGCAACCCCGTCCAGGACAGGGCAAACATCACCTCGCCGGACAGAAGAACCACCCGCTAACAGTACCTCCGTCTTGTCTGGATTGAGTTTCAGTTTATTAGCCCTCATCCAGTCCATTACCGTGCCCAGGCACTGGTTCAGAACAGCCACTGCCTCACCTCGGTTTGATGAAAAGGAAAGGTAGAGCTGGGTATCATCCGCATATTGATGACACCTCAGTCCACATCTCCGGATAACCTCCCCCAGCGACTTCATGTATATGTTAAACAGCATAGGGGATAAGATAGAGCCCTGTGGAACCCCATGGCTTAGGTGCCACGGCACAGAGCAATAATCCCCCAGCACCACCTTCTGGAATCGGCCATCCAAGTAGGAGCGGAACCACTGCAACGCAGTACCTCCAACTCCCAGCTCAGACAACCTATCCAGAAGGATACCATGGTCGATGGTATCGAAGGCCGCTGAGAGGTCCAGGAGAACCAACAGGGTCGCACTCCCCCTGTCTCTCTCCCGACAGAGGTCATCCCACAGGGCGACCAAGGCAGTTTCCGTTCCAAAACCAGGCCTGAAGCCCGATTGAAATGGACCTAGATAATCCGTTTCATTCAAGAGTGCCTGGAGTTGTCCTGCAACCACCCGCTCAAGCACCTTGCCCAGGAAAGGGATATTAGCCACCGGCCTGTAGTTGTTAACATCTTCCGGGTCCAGATTAGGCTTCTTCAGGAGTGGTCTAATTACCGCCTCTTTTAAAGAGGCCGGCACCACTCCCTCTCTCAAGGAGGCATTCACAACCTCCTGGACCCAGCCGGCGATCCCCTCCTTATTTGATGTAATGAGCCATGAGGGGCAAGGGTCAAGCACACAGGTGGTCGACCGGACTTGGCCAAGCACCTTGTCCACATCCTCGGGCCTCACTAACTGAAACTCATCCAATAAAACTGAACCGGACGGCACTCTGAACACCTCTACTAGTGGAGCTGCATTAAGTGTGGTGTCCAATTCATGACGAATCTGAGCGACTTTATCTTCAAAGTGCCGTGCAAATTTGTCACAGCGTGCTACCGAGGGTTCCACCATCTCTCGCCCTGGCCCAGAGTGTAACAGGCCGCGAACCACCCGGAAAAGCTCCGCCGGACGACACTGAGAAGACGCAATGCTGGTGGAAAAGAACTGCCTCTTTGCCACCCTCACCGCCACAGAGTAGGCTCGATAGTGAGCTCTAACCCGTGTTCGATCAGACCCAGCACGAGTCTTCCTCCACCTGCGTTCTAGCCGTCTCCCCTCTTACTCTACTAAGAGCTACGTCCATTCCCCTTGATATTTTCCCTTTCCCAAGCCCCATTTCCCTCTAGGAACACCTCATTTCCTTCAACTTCCCATTTGTGGTTTTGGCAGCCCGCCAACAATAACATGACTGTTACATTGTTACTTCCCACACGCGCACTTTATCTGCTGTTTACGAACAGTGCCACGGTCAATTAACCGTGGAATGTGGCTGCAAACCACCCGGCTAGCTTAGCTCCAGGGAGGACCCTGTCTACCCAAACGAGACCGCCACAGAAGGCCAGGACAAAGGCACTCATAGGGACACCAGGAAAGGGTGAATAGGCACACAAGGCAGGGAGGGAAGTGGCCAGATGCCCCCCAGTAAGAACTCCATTTACCCCCATGCAAGTGGCACATAGGCCCCCTAGCCTAGTCAGAGGATTAAATTAACCCTGCTGAATCCACTCCACCAACTAGCTGCCAAGACACCACCATATAAGGGAAGGGTTACATGCAGGGTTACGGCGCAAAACACACCTGGGAGCAGGTATTTCGCATGTGGTGATGGTGGCGGCTAGATGTTTTCTCCACTGCAGTTCCTTTCTTGGCCACCGCTTGAGCGCACCTGCACAGCTGCGCATGCCTGAGTGATGTAACAGATGAGGTGGACCAATAAGATTTGAGCAAATGACATGTAACATCTGGACTATATATGCTGTGGTTTGAATGTAGCACGGTGTGACCCTGTCTTTGCTGCGTGAGCACCAGGTCATCACCCTAGTCTTGATAATAAATGCTTGGAGCCCAAAGCCTTGCCTGTGATCTTTCATGAGCGTTTCAATATTGGACTTTGGTGCACTCATATTCGGTATAATTTATGAAACACTGTTATGCCCCTCTGAGTTCTGCGCTCAACGCAGTTGCCTTATTCGCCTAAATGGTAGCGCCGGCCCTGGTGAGAACTGCCGCCCCATCGCTAATATCCCCTTTTCGGGTAAGGTGCTTGAGCGTGTGGTGGCCAGGCAACTTCAAATGTTCTTGGAAGAAATGGATAATCTGGACCCATTTCAGTCTGGTTTCAGACCAGGGCATGGCACTGAAACAGCCTTGGTGGCTCTGACTGACTACCTACTCCAGGTGAAAGACAGGGGGAGTGCTACCCTGTTGATCTTCCTGGATCTCTCAGCGGCTTTTGATACCATTGATCATGGTGTCTTATTTATTTATTATTTATTTATTAATTACATTTCTATACTGCCCAATAGCCGGAGCTCTTACTGGATCGGCTCTGGATCGGCTCTGCGAGATGGGAGTAGGAGGCACTGTGTTACAATGGTTCCACTCCTACTTGCAGGAACAATTCCAGAGAGTGGTATTGGGGGATTCCTGTTCCACCCCAAGGCAATTAAGCTGTGAGGTGCCACAGGGTTCTATTCTATCCCCCATGCTGTTCAACATCTATATGAAGCCATTGGGTGAGGTCATTAGGGGTTTGGGGGTTGGGTGCCATCAGTATGCTAATGATACTCAGCTCTACTTCTCCTTGAGGGCCAATAAACTGAAGCTGAATCCTGATAAGATGGAAGCTCTGTGGATTGGTGGTTCCTGAATCTGGGAATTGGGTAAGCGACCTGTTCTGGATGATGTGGCACTCCCTCTGAAGGAGCAGGTGCGTAGCTTGGGAGTACTCCTAGATCCATCATTGTCACGGAGTACTTGGGGCCAGTAGTACAGAGTACTTGGGCCCAGCTTTGGCTGATCCGCCAGCTATGGCCTTTCCTGGAGAGGGACAACCTTGCTACAGTAGTGCATGCACTGGTAACTTCTCGATTAGACTACTGCAATATTGGACTTGATGGCCTTGTAGGCCTCTTCCAACTTTGCTATTCTATGATTCTAATGCACCCTACATGGGGCTGCCCTTGAAGGCAACTTGGAAGTTGCAGCTAGTGCAAAATGCAGCAGCTAGACTGCTGGTGGGTACATCTCACAGAGACCACATAACACTGGTCTTAAAAGAATTGCACTGGCTACCTATATGCTTCCAGTTGGAATTCAAGTTGTTGGTAATGAGGTATAAAGCCCTAAAAGGCTTGGGACCTCAATACTTGAGAGAGTGCCTCTCCTTATATATGCCTGCCCGAGACTTGAGATCTGTTGAGATCTTCTCCGCATCCCACCAGCGCAACATATATGCTATGATGGGACAAGGGGAGAGGGCTTTCTCTGTTGTGGCACCTCGACTGTGGAATGCCCTCCCTTTGGAGGCCCAACTGGCGCCAACACTGATTTCATTTCAACTCCAAGTAAAAACATGACTTTTTATCAAAGACTTTGATGGTTAAATTCACTAAGATGGCACATTGTTTTAACTGTTTTAATTGTTCTTATTGCTTTTAAATTATATATTGTTTTCACTTAGTTCATGGTTTAATTTATTTTTAGCTGTGTATATTTATTGTTTTCTACTTTATGCTTTTATCGGTATGCCACCCTGAGATCGTAATGATATAGGGCGGTATACAAATGTTTAAAATAAATTAGTAGTAGTAGTAGTAGTAGTAGTAGTAGTATTGGCTGTGCTTACCATGGAGTAAGTTAACTCTTTTTTTATTATTAAATTTTTTATTATTATTGATTAACAATACACTAATACAATACTACAATATTCACAACAACACAAGAAAAAAACCATAATACATAAATTGCATAACCTTATAACATTTCTAATTTAATATTTTTACATCATTACATAACATAAAGTGTGCCCTCCCCCACCCCGGGATCTATTCCTCTTCCCAAAATCTCATTGATTCTTCTGGAGGTGGTCTTCCACTCCCCCTTGATAATACATATTCTAGGAACTGATTCCAAATCCCCTCAAAATCGTTTGTTTTTGTTATCCCTTTTCTTACTTTTATGTTACATGTCAATTTATCATTTATAGCTATATCCCAAATCTCTTTATACCAGTTCTCAACATGATAATCTCCTTGCACCTTCCAGTTCCTCGATATGATCAACCTTGCTGCTGTCAGCAAATTCGTTATCAGTTCTTTTGTTTCTTTAATACATTTTAAATCTCCATATAATGATAGCAATGCCACTGTAGGTGTCTCTTCAATCTCCATTCCCACAATATCATTTATCTCTTTAAACACCATTTTCCACATTTTTTGAACAAATACACAGTCCCACCACATATGTAAATACGTTCCTTTTTCTTTACATCCTCTCCAACAATTTGCTGAATGCAGCTTGTTTATTTTATTTAATCTCACCGGGGTTAGATACCACCTCCATAAAATCTTATAATAGTTCTCTTTTATCCTCACTGATATACTTCTCAACACTCTTTGTCTCCATATTCCCTCCCAACTCTGTTGCCCTATTTGTATCTTCAAATCCGTTTCTCACACCATCTTACCCATATTTTCTGACTCCCCCTTCCCAATCAATATTCTATATATTTCACTTGTTAAACGTTTTATCATTTTATTTTCTCCTTTCTCAGATTCTCTTTTTAAAATCATCTCCTCAAATTTCATTAATTCTCTACACTCTCCATTATCCTTTAACCATTTCTTCGTCCATTGCTCTAATTGAAAATAATTTAACCATGTTAAATTCTTCTCCTTTAACACCTCTTCTATTTCCTCTCGAGTGTTCATCCTCCTTAACCAATTTTTTAGTTTCATTATATCCTTTTCTATTAATATTTCCCCTAATTTATCTTTTAAATTCCCTGGAAATTTCCCTAACATTATCACTGGTGTTATTGGAGAAATACTCGGAAGTAACTCCTTTTTATATACAGGCCATATTTCCCAGTGATTTTTTTAGGAGGGGGTTCTCTATTTCTTCCCCCCCATTTTTTATTATATTCTCTAAAAAATATGTTTTCCAATTTCCACTCTTTATCCATTCCTTTTCTATCCTCTAACCAACTTAAATCTCCCACTCCTAACATACTTTCTACTATATGTCTTAGTCTATTGGCTACATAATATAACTTTATATTTGGGAGTCCTAATCCTCCTTCTTTTTGTGTTAAATACCACCTTTTTTATTTATTCTCGCTTTCCTATTCCCATTCCAATAATTATTTAAAATATTTTGCCAACTTTTTATCTCTTTTTCAGATATTCTTATTGGTAACATTCTAAATACAAAATTTACCTTTGGTAATATCTTCATTTTTACTAAAGCTATTCTTCCAAACCACGATAAATTTAATCCTCTATATTTTTCTAATTTATCTATAACTTCTTTTTTAAAATTATTTAAATTTTCCTTTTCTAAATCCTCTAAATCTTTTGTAATTTTAATTCCCAAATATTTAATCATCTCTTTAATTTTCATATTCTTCTCCTTACTTTCCCAATCCTTCCCTTCCTTTTTAGTATAATTAAACAACATCATCTCTGATTTTGTCCAATTTATTCTTAATCCTTCTTCAAAATCCTTCAGATGATACTTAATTCTTTCCATTTTTTTCTAATAGATTCTTAATTGTCAATAATGTATCATCTGCAAACATTTATTTTTATTATTTTATTATTATTGCAACCTACTCCCTCTATAATATCGTCTTCTCTTATCACATTTGCCAATAGTTCTATAACCAATACAAATAGGACTGGTGAGAGTGGGCATCCTTGTCTGGTCCCTCGGGCCAATTGTATCTTTTCTGTAACTCCAACATTTATCACCACTGAAGCTGTGTTTTGTGAGTATAATTGCTCAATTATACCTTTAAATCTATTTCCAACCCCCATTTTTTCTATTATCCCCTTTAGTGCTTGCCAGCTCACACAATCAAATGCCTTAAATATATCCAACGCTATTATCCCTGCTTTTGTTCCCATTTTTTTAATCTCTTGTACCATATTTAAAACTCTTCCAACCAAATTAGGCATTTGTGTACCCCCCACAAAGCCACACTGATCTTCCCCAATATATTTACCTATAAAAGTATTCATTCTCCTTGCCAATATAGCTGAAAAGATTTTTGCATCCTGATTTATTAATGAAATTGGTCTTTAAGAATCTGGGACTTTTAAGTCCTTATCTGGCTTTGGAATTAATATAATTAATGATTGTTCCCACGATGGTGGTATCTTCTCTCCTTTTATAATTCCATTATATAATTTCATTAATTTTGGTACCAACATTTTTTAAAAATGTTTTATAATATTCAGGTCCCAACCCATCTAACCCGGGGGATTTACCCCCTCTCAATTTCTCAATAGCTTCCTCTATTTCCTTTTGAGATATATCCTTTTCCATTAAATCTTTATCCTCTTCTATTAGACCCTTCTTTATATATTTATCTATATATATCTCCATCTTCATCTTTAATAAATCTTTCTCTTTATATAATTCTTGGTAAAATTCCTGAAATATCTTTATTTTCTCTTTCATAATACTACATGGTTTTCCTAATTTGTGCTTCACTATCCCTATCGAATTCTTTAACTTTTCCTTTTGTGTGAGTCTCGCTAGCACCTTTGAGTTTTTATTACTATTCTCAAAATACTCTCTTTTCATATAAATCAAATTCTTCTGTACTTCTTCTAAATTCTTATTTTCTAATTCTTTCTTTTTTGCTTGTAATTCTAACAATATTTGTTTATTTCTGCTTTGCAAATACTCTTTTTCCAACTTCTTGATCCCTTCTTCTAAATTTTTCTGTATTCCCTCTTGTTGCCTCCTTAAATTACACATTTCTCTAATACAGATCCCTCTAGTCACAGCCTTCATTGTATCCCACACAACTGATGGTGAACTTCCCCCATTTTCGTTAATTTCCCATATTTCCGACATTTCTTTCTGCATTTTTTCTACAACCTTATCATATTTTAAAATTCTAGTGTTCATCTTCCATCTATTCACTTCCCTATAATCTCTTTTTACTTTAAAATCAAGGCTTACCAATGCATGGTCAGTTACTTTAATTACCCCTACTTTCATATTACACACCTTTATTGCTAGATACTTTGAGACAAAAATATGATCTATCCTGGAAAAAGTTTTATGAACTGGAGAATAATACGTAAAGCCAGGTTCCCCCCTACTGATTAAACGCCACCCATCCACATAATCCTTCTCTTTTATCATTTTATTTAAAATTGTAATATTATTTCTTATCTCAAACCTGGTAGGGTTGGACCTATCTACCCTATTATCCATGACCATATTAAAATCTCCAGCTAAAATAACATAACCGCTTTTAAATTCATCTATTTTCTTAAACAATTCTTTAAAAAATTCCTTTTGTCTCTCATTTGGGGCGTATACATTTATTAAAGTATAATAATTACCTTCCAATTGCCCTTGTATCATAATAAATCTCCCTTTATCATCCTTTTTACTCTTTTCCATATTAAATCCACTTTTCCTCGAGATTGTTATAGCTACACCCTATTTTTTTTTGAAGTCCCAAGGGACTTTTCATAGCACCCTGACCATTTTAAATGTATTTCATTCATACCTTCCTTGGCTTGATGTGTTTCCTGTAGAAAGATAAAGTTGGCCCCTTCTTTATTTAATAATTGCTCAATTCTCTTCCTTTTAAAAATTGCCCCCAGACCTTTGACATTGAGTGTTGAAATTTGTATCTTCTTATCTATATGCTTTTTGATTGAGTTCTTTTGGATCCCATGTGCCCACCCACATTTGTAACAAAAACATAATTTTTAACATATAACAACACATAAATACTACTTTGATGCCCACCCCTCCCCTTCCCACCCTCAACCCCCTCCCTCCCCTTCCCTCTCCCCCCTTTCCCCCTCCTCTACTCCGTGGGTGTAACACCCCGGTCATGGTCAACCAACCCTAAGGGGGGGGTGATGAAGCCCACAGTTCTGACATGGCAAGCCTTTTACTCATTTTTTTATTATTATTATCTCCCTCTTATTGGTGCTTTATTCCCCACTTGGGCCTGGACCTTCTCCCTCTCCTTCTTCTTGCTGAGATGAAATCTCACTGTCCATCCCCAGACTTCTCAGCAGCTCCAATCCCTGCTCCAGCGATGTTACTATATGCTGTTTTCCATCTCGCGTAAATCTCAGGAACACAGGATAACCCCAAGAGTAAGCAATACCCACCCACTTAAGCTTTGCTAAAATTGGTTTTACGCTCCTTCTCCACAGAATAGTTTGCCAACAAAGATCGTTGTAAATTTGGACTGGTGTTTCTTGAAACTTCAGCGTTGTTATTGATCTCAATTTTTTCATCAGTTGCTCCTTCTTATAATAATTGGCAAATTTAACCAAAATATCTCTTGGCATAGCTCTTGATCTGTTTCCAGCCACTCTATGAATTCTGTCTATGTCCTGTTGGTTTATATCTAAATCTGAAACCAGAGATTTGAACCATCCTAGAATACTGGATCTCAAATTTTCTCCTTGTATTTCTGGGAGATATTTAATTTGAATATTTCCTCTTCGTTCTTGACCTTCCAAATGAATCAGCCTCTTCTCATACAAATCAAATTTAATATTTTGTTCAGTTAGCTGTTGTTCATTCAGATCCACTTTTTTAAATATTTGATTAATTTCTGTTTTAATCTCTTTAACATCTTTCTCTGCTTTCACAACTGAAGTATGTAGATTTTCCATCTTTCTAAACACTTCTTCCTTAATTGATTTCATTTCTTGAAGCATTGCTCATTGTTACTTTTGATGAATTCTTTCAAGTTCTTCTGCAGTTCATCAAGTGCTGATTTTAGCTCAATGCCAGCTTCTGCCGCCAGCTTTCCGCTCTGCTGTTGTTCACTGTTTTGTTTACTTCCCAGACTGTTTTCTTCCCCATTACTATTACTGGGGGTGTCAACTTTAAACAATCTGGCTGCTGAATGATCTGAGAGGTGTGACTTCTCTCTCACCCAAGTGGGATTTTTAGATTTATTCTTCCTTTTTGGCATTTAATCCTCCGTCACTCTCCTGTTTACTGGGCGGAAGTCGATCACATCAACAACTCACACCAACTCACAGCTTCTTGATCTTTTCTTCGCCTCAGTAAACCTTCGATTTTTAATACTTTTATCTTTATTACTTCTAGATAGTGAATAATTACTGTCTCTGCCTCCGGTAATGCTGTGATTATTTTTGAAAGTCTCCCTTGAAGCTGCCAGTAAATTTTCAAAAGTGAAACTAACCCTTCCACAGCTTACTGAGAGACATTTCAACTTGTCCGCTTACAAAGATATTTCACCATTCATTATTAAAGACAGTACTCACATAATTGCCAATTAGGAAGAGATTTAGGAAGACATAATTACGCTTCTTGGCTTCCTTCTCTGGATCTGGATGAAAAAGCCTACCGCTCCATGAACCGTCAGGCTCTGCCCCCCGGAGTAAGTTAACTCTGAAGGACCCTGAAACTATCTTCCTCCTAGCCTCCTATTAAGGGGATATCAAAGCATCTCTCACTGACTATGTTTCCAACCCCTGTGCCCACCTCGCAGTGCCGGATTGTTTGCTGTCTGCCAGCCTCTCTGGGCCAGCCTGCCTCTCTACCCTCCTGATTCCTGAGAGATGTAGATGGGCTGGGTGTGTCAACCCCTATGGCATACTTGCTCCCAGTGCTTCATGGGCATAGCCACCTGCTGCCTCTCTTACTCTGTGCCTGCCTCACAGGGCCGGTTTGTTTCTGGCTTTGAATTGAGACAATCCTTTGCTCACTTACTCATGCTCACATAGCTACCTGCTGCCTGCTGACTGACTGCCTGTCTGCCTGCCTGAGCACCTACACACTTCTCCAATATTACCTGCCTGGTCCTGCCTTGCAGGGCTGGTTTGACTCAATTTCTGAGGAATGGGCAGGCAGAGGGAGTAGAAGTGGTTCACCCCAAGTCCCTGCCCTCCTTGTGTCCTCCTCTGGCTGCCTCATTCTTCCCCACCTGTTTTTTATTTTTATTATCTGTATCTGCACAGCTGCAGAGATACAGATAATAAAATTTTTAAAAAAATGGGGGGGGGAGGAATGGCCCCATTCCTCTCCTCATCCTCCATTTTTTAAATTTATTTATTTTTATTTTAAAGAGTGGGGAAGTGAGTGCCCAGTAACAAGTCTGAAATAAAATGCTTGTCTGATGGAGCTCCCATGATGTTCAGTTATGTAATGTGAGTTATGGTACAGGTTGTATGTATTTTTATGGTAAGGCAAGCAGGAGGGAGGCCTTGAATAAATCCAGGAGGCTGTCTATTTAAGGAGTTTGTCAGGAGGAGTTCAGCAGGGGAGGTCAAGGGGGAGGCCCCTAACAAAATTTTATTCTCTTAAGAAACACTTACATAGTAGGGGACTTTGTTGTTCAGCTTCAGAGAGGACAGGACAAAGCACAGGCAACTCCAATACAATCCGAAAGTTAGAAACAAAACTGAAATAGAGAATATGCACAGAAAGGAGTCTGTAGTGGTGGTGACCTGTAAAGTGTGTGCAATGTTTGTGTTCCTGCCTGAGATTGACGTGTTGTACACCTGCAACAACTGCAAGCTCTATTGGAAGTACTGCAAGAACTGCAAGTACTATTGGAAGAAAAAGTGAGAGAACTTGAGTGGTGAGTGTCCACCCTGAAAGGAATAAGAGAAGGTGAAGAGTTCTTAGACAGAACAGAGGAACTGCAACAGCAACAAGAAACACAAGAGATTGAAGAGCAACAGCAAACTGAAGCAGAAGTGGATACCCCCTGGAAAAGGGTGACAGAAGCAGAAGAACTAGAAGATATTCTACACCAGTGGAAACATTAGAGTTATGTAACCACTTTCAGCTACTGGAAGATGAGACTGGAGGACAGTTTGCAGGAGAAGGAATACAGAGGACCCTGTGAAACAGTGAACAAGAGTCAGAAAGCCAGTCAACCAAGAAGAGAAGAGTTGTTGTGGGAGACTTCCTGCTGCACAGGATTGAAATTCAAGTATGTTGCAAAGACCCATGGACTTGCCAAGTATGCTGTCTCCCTGGAGCACAGATTAGAGGTGTGACCAAAGAGTTAGCCAAAGGTCATAAAGCCCACTGACACATACCCTTTTCTTCTCATCCACGTGGGAAAAAATGATGTTGGCAAGCAGAGCTATGAAGAAATCATATCAGACTTTGAAGCTCTGGGAAGGAAAATGAAGAACTTTGGGGCCCAGGTAGTTTTCTCATCCATCCTCCCAGTTCTTGGAAGAGGATTAGAAAAGGAAAGAAAAACACTCTGGGTGAACGACTGGCTATGAAGGTGGTGCCAACGTGAGAGTTTTGGATTCTGGGACCACAGGCTACACTATTTGGAAGATGGACTGCTGGCAAGGGTCAGGTTGAACCTCACAAGGGCTGGGAAGAATGTGTTTGGCCACAGCATGAACAACCTCATCAGGAGGGCTTTATACTGAATCGTACAGGGACAGGAATTTTAAACCTCAAGTGTAGCCATATGCATATTCTGGATTTTAGGAAAGCTGTTTTTAATAAACTCAGAATTATGATAAGTAAGGTCCCATGGCAAGTGGCCCTAATGAGAAAAGGCGTCTAAGATGGGTGGGAGTTTTTTTAAAAAAGGAAATTTTACAGGCACAATTACAAACAATTCCAACTAGGAAAAAAGATAGAAGACAACAGAAGAAACCAATATGGCTCAACGAAAAGCTTACATAGATAAATAGGGATTATTAATAGGGATAAATTAATTAAATTAATAGGGATTTTAACAGGAATATTAAATTAATAGGGATATATGCCAAGTTCTACACTGAGGAAAAACGTACAGTTACAAGATGGGGGATACTTGGCTCAGCAATATACAAAGATCTTGGAATTGTTGTAGATCACAAGCTGAATATGAGCCAACAGTGTGATGTGACTGCAAAAAAAAGCAAATGATATTGTGGGCTGCATTAATAGACGTATAGTTTTCAAATTGCATGAGGTACTGGTTCCCCTCTATTGGGCCCTGGTTAGGCCTCATCTTGAGTATTGCATCCGGTTCTGGGCACCACACTTCAAGAAGGATCCAGACAAGCTGGAACTTGTTCAGAGGAGGACAATGAGGATGATCAGGGGTCTGGAAACAAAGCCCTATGAGGAGAGACTGAAAAAACTGGGCATGTTTAGCCTGGAGAAAAGAAGAGTGAGGGGAGACATGACAGCACTCTTCAAATACTTGAAAGGTTGTCATACAGAGGAGGGCCAGGATCTCTTCTCAATCCAGGACAGAGTCCAGGACATGGAATAATGGGCTCCAATTACAGGAAGCCAGATTCTGGCTGGACATCAGGAAAAACTTCCTGACTGTTAGAACAGTAATAATAATAAATTTTATATTAGTTTTTAAACAGCATACGATGGTAATATAACTGAAGAAAAAAATAGATCAGCAAAAAACTTCTGTCCAATTTTCTGACACAAATATTAGGGATGCACTCGACTTCTAATCGGACTGGCGAATTAGAAGCGGAGCGGGGTGCTTCGCCTCCCCTTAAGGCGGAGGCGAAGAGGATTGGGGGGCCGGTGGAGCCTGGCGAATAGGATCGAGGTGAAGGCGGATCCTTCGCCTCGATCTGGAGCTCCGCCGGAAAGGTAAGTGGGGTTTACCGGGCCCTGCCGCTGTCGCTGTCGCCCATGCGGCGACAGCGGCAGGGCCCGGTAACCCCCCCCTCCTCTCCCTTACCTGCCTCCGTCCGCGGTCCCTCGGCTTCTTCAATTGAGCCCACGGTTCAACCGGCCCAGACTTCCTGGCTGAACCGCGGGCTCAATTGAAGAAGCCGACGAACTGTGGACGGAGGCAGGTAAGGCCCCCCTCCCCCTTGGTCCCTTACCGGGCTCTGCCGCCGTCGCCGCATGGGTGGCGACGGCAGCAGGGCCCGGTAACCCCCCCGCCCTCCTCTCCCGGCCTTACCTGGCACCACTCCCCTCCACTGCGGAGCCCCGCTTTGGAGCCGGAACTCCACGGCGAAGAGGAGCGGAGTATGGGTGGAGCGGCGTGGAGCGGAGCGGGCCGATCCAAAATTTTCGGATCGGCCCGTGGGGTGGAGCGGGGGTCCGTGCACACCCCTAACATATATATTGTTATGACCATTGTTGCAGAGAGTTGGGCTGCAATCCTATCTGCACCTACCTGGATACTGTTGTTTTTATGCTGTTTGTGTTTTTAAACTTTGTATATTTGTTTTTAATGTTTTCTGGTTTTAACTTTTGTAAACCTCTCAGAGAGCTTCGGCTATGGGGAGGTATATAAATGCCATAAATAAATACATACGACAATGGAATCAATGACCTAGGAAGGCTGTGAACTCTCCCACACTAGAGACATTCAAGAGGCAGCTGGACAGCCATCTTTCAGGATGCTTTAAGGTGGATTCCTGCATTGAGCAGGGGGTTGGACTCGATAGCCTTAGAGGCCCCTTCCAACTCTACAATTCTATGATTCTATGTACTTTGTGTAGAGTTAATATGATACGTTAGATAAGGCAGAAGTGGGGAGAGAGACTGAATGGAATGTTGGTGTGCTGGCATAGATTCGTGGAGAGCATGAAGTGAGTGGAGTTTAAAGAGGGGTGAGTAAGTTATTATGAGAGTTGGGGTTTAAAGGTAGAAAGTGCATAGGGACAATCTTGTTATGGGATAGATATAGAGGGAGGAGTTAGATCAGGCTAGGAATAAATGAACGTTAATTTCAGAGCTTTTATTGAACACACAAATAAACCTTCTTTACCATCGTATGTGAAATTAATAAACTATAAGTTCTTTTGTTGACAGCATACAATGAGGCATCTTTGTTTCTCAGTAGTCTCTCAGTGAGACCAAAGGTAATAAATAAGAGTTACATGGCAGGAGCGGTATTAAGGGTGTGGTCAAGCCTAGTGGGGGAAAACAGTGTTCCTCGTGGGTGTGGTGTGTATAAAGGGAAGGGTTGAAGTGTAAGGAGAGACCTCTTTTACACAGAACAAACGTACCCATAGCTTCAGGGAAGGGATCCCTTGTAGACAGACCCCCCCCATTTTTTCTCCAGATAAGGATCCCAGAAAGATACCATGGGTGAAGATATTTAACACTGCTGAGAGGTCCAGGTATCCAACTGGGTTGCATTCGTCCATTCTCCAGGGCAATTAAGGCTGTTTCAGTCCTAAAGCTAGGTCAGAAACTGGATGATCTACGCCTGGGTATTGACAGGGGGAGTGTGTCCCTGCTGGTACTTTTGGACCTCTCAGTGGCTTTCAATACTATCAACCATGGTATCCTTCTGGAATGCCTGAGGGGATTGGGAATCAGGGGCACTGTGCTTCGATGGTTCCTGTCCTGCCTCTCAGGCAGGTTCTAGATGGTGATTCTTGGGGATAGCTGCTCCTCAAAAAAGGAGCTGCTGTGTGGTGTACCGCCAGGTGCCATCCTATCCCCAATGCTATTTAATATTTATATGAAACTGCTGGGAGAGATCATCTGGAGGCATGGGGCAGGGTGCTATCAGTATGCTGATGACACCCAAATATATTTCTCTATGCCTTCGACAACAGCATCAGCTAAGGATAGTGTGTCTCCTCTGAATGAATGCTTAGAGGCAGTAATAGGCTGGATGAGGAAAAACAAACTGAAGCTGAATCCAGACAAGATGGAGGTGCTCGCTGTCAAAGGCTGCAACCTGGGTTTGGAAGTGTGTCAACCGGTTACACTCCCCATGAAAGACTGTGTTCACAGCTTGGGAGTGCTTCTGGATCTGTCGCTCCAAATGACAGCCTAGATAGATGCGACAGCCAGGAGTGCCTACTATTAGCTTCTGCTGATACGCCAGCTGCACCCTTTCCTAGAGTTGGAAGACTTAAGATGGTAGTGCACGTGCTGGTAACTTTGCGGCTCGACTTCTGCAATGTGCTCTACATAGAGCTACCTTTGTGCCTACTCCAGAAACTTAATTTACTCCAAAATATTAGGGTGACCATATGAAAAGGAGGACAGGGCTCCTGTATCTTTAACAGTTGTATTGAAAAGGGAATTTCAGCAGGTGTCATTTGTACATATGAAGAACCTGGTGAAATTTCCTCTTCATCACAACAGTTAAAGCTGCAGGTGCCCTGCCCGCTTTTAAATCTGGTCACTGTAGTATAGGTCCTGCAGCTTTAACTTTGGTGATGAAGAGGGATTTTCACCAGATTCTCAGTATATACAAATGACACCTGATGAAATTCCTTTTTCTATTCAACTGTTAAAGATACAGGAGTCCTGTCCTCCTTTTCATATGGTCACCCTAAAAATATGGCAGCCAGGCTGGTCACTGGTACATCTAGGGGTGACCACATTACACCAGTTTTAAAATCTGTCCATTGGCTGCCAATTAGTTTCCAGGTGAAGTATAAAGTGTTAGTTATTACCTTTAAAGCCCTACATGGTTTGGGTCCAGGATACCTGCAGGATTGCCTTCTCCCGAACAATCTGCCCCACAGACTCAGGTCCTCCGGGAAGAATCTACTTCAGTCAGCCAAAACTAGGCTGACAGGTATTACCCAGAGGACCTTCTCTTCTGCTGCTCCCAGACTGTGGAATGGCCTGCCAGAGGAGATTCGTCAACTTGACAGTTTTTTAGCATTTAAAAAAGCAATAAAGACTGATCTATTCCAGCAGGCCTGTCCAGTGGAATTTTAGAATGTTTTTAAGATGTTTTAATAATGTATACTATGTTTTTAATCAGTTTTTATGTGCTTTATATTTGCTGTTGTTCCCCGCCTCGATCCAAGTGGAGAGGCGGGTAAGAAATAAATTATTATTATTATTATTATTATTATTATTATTATTATTATTATTATTGGAAGGTCTCTAAATAATGACCATTTAGATCTATGGAGTGGTTTAATAAATGGTGGTGTTTGCCATTTTCAGGTAACATTTCCGGCCTATATTCCTTCTACTGCTTGGTCCACTGCAGCCAGGACCAGAGGCATTGATTAGACTCTGCCTTCTTTGATCCACTGATCCAACATTTCATTTTCTGTGCTCCCTGCACCATATCAGACAGGCCAATGCAGATGCAAAATCAAGTGCTGTGGATTCTGGCAATGAACCACCACCAGGGCTTTCAGGAACTTCTTGATTAGGATCTGATGGCAGAAACAAAGAAATGTCAGAGCCCCCTCCAAAGGAGGCTGGTGCTTGCAGATGCGCTAATGCTGCCTGTCACTTGGCAGGTCAAGCATGAACCTTGCAACATTAACAGCAAAGACTCAGAAAGATTTATTCTCCCACAACTAATTACCCTATTTAGTGTGTAAACATAAAGGTTGCAGCTCAGGCCCTGACAGCCAGAGTGGCTCTTTTTTCATTCTTTCGAAAATGACATCCATCTTGTTAGCAGATCTTTCTTTCCTTTCCATTCCATTCTAGAATTTAACTGAGCCTGCACAGCTCCCTTCTCTTGAAGTCACTGAAGCATTCCAACACTTTCTAGTATAGAAAGACAAGATGCAACGGCCCCATTCAGACAACACGCTAAACCATGCTGCTTAACCACAAAATGGTTAACGGCATTTCCATTCACCATTTTGTGGTTAAACAGCATGGTTTAGTGTGTTGTCTGAATGGGGCCAGTGAGACACAAGTTGTAATCATTTTGAAGGAAGGAACAGTGCCAGCTTTCCCATTTAGTTATTAAATTTATGTTGTACTTTCTCTTACTGAGTGATCTCTCAATGCAGGATATTTGCCTATTATTTCTCCATATCTAGTTCATAGAACCATAACATTGGAAGGGACCCCAGAGATCATCTAGTTCAATTCTCTGATCAGTGCAAGATGCAGCTACTGCATCATTGTGTACCATTGCAGGTCATGAGTTCAGATCATGCTGTATGATGTAACTTGGGCTGCAGGGTCCTGCTGGGTCTGATATTTAGAAGGGGCCAAGTTCCTCAGGAAAGCAAAATGGGAAGAGATCAGCACCATGGAAAGTGCTGAGAGTGGCTGGGGCTGGAAGTCAGATACAGTTGTCTGTATGTTGCTCGAACAAGGAGGAGCTCAAGACTAAGCCTTTAAGAAGGAAGTCTGAATTTTGGCTGGTTGACTTCACCTCTATACTGGCAAGCTTTGTCTTTTAAAGGGGCCTTGCCTGTTTTAGCAGCCTCAAGCTGCACCAACGTAGGAGTGACTGTGACATGCAAGTATCCTCATAGCTGGAGTCTTCAGAGTTCAAAAATGGCAAGGTAACCTAGTCTGGGAGTCTCATCCTAGGATCATTCTGGGGAACTAACTCATGAGGAGGTGGAAGCCATGTGATATTTATTTATTTATTTATTTATTTATTTATTTATTTATTTCATTTATATACCACCCCATAGCTGAAGCTCTCTGGGAGGTTTACAAAAGTTAAATATGATGCCTTTCCTCTTCCTGAGTTTTTAACACTGGAGCCCCCACTGAGAAGAAGAGGTCAGGATCCTCTGAGGATGAGGGTTTGGGGTTCTGATCCATGACACCAGGAGAGATGGCCATTGAGCTTCTGCTTGAAGATCTCCAGTGAGATCTCCAGTGAAGAAGAACCCACTGCCACCCAAGGCAGCCTGTTTCAGTGCCCAACAGCTGTTATTGTTGCTGTTGCAGTTCCACCATTTTATCTAAGAACTCCTCGCCTTCTCTTATTCCTTGGAGGGTGGACAATCACCGCTCAAGTCCTCTAATTTTTTCTTCCAATAGTGCCACCAGCTTGCACTTGTTGCAGGTGTACGCCATGTCGATCTCAGGCAGGCACACGAACATTGCACACATTTTGCAGGTCACCACTGCTAGAGACCCCTTTCCGTCCATATTGTCTATTTCTGTTTTGTTTTGTTTTCTTTCTGATTATAGTGGAGTTGCCTGTGCTTTGTCCTGTCCTCTCTGAAGGTGCACAACTATATGAGTATGTCTTAAGAGAAGAAGAGAAGCATTTTTTTTGTTAGAGACCTCTCCCTTGACCTCCCCTGCCAAACTCCTGTTAGTTCTCCCTGCTCGCTTGCTCTGATCGCTCTCTCTCTCTCTCTGGGAGCTAGCTTCCTTTTCCAACTTCTAGTTCAGCTGGGCCAGCTGCTCTTCTCTGCTTCTGCTCATCTTGGAGTCAGGAAGCCAAAGTCATAATCCCTTAAATCCCTCTGGATTCCCCCCTCCCCATTTGATGTCTTTTAATAAAGAAAACTCTTTATTCAACTGTTTGTTAACCTCAGCTAGTCTATCTATGAAGCACTGAGTTTCCTGACTAGCTGTTATAATTTCTTTAGTTTTTTGAATTTCTACTCTAATCTGTTCCATTTCTTTTTGGGACGTTTCAATTAATAGGACCATCAGATCCATTGAGAATTTGTTAAGAATGGCCATCCATTCTTTTGGAATGAAAGATTCCTGTTTCCTTGAGGATTCTAGATCCTCTTGGTATATGATCGTTTCTACAAGAATACATAAGTGCCCCAGCATGGACTTTCAGTTTAATCTTGGTATTTGTCCCATAGGACTGGCTCACAATGGTTTTTGTCGTTGTTGTGGTGGTGGTGGTGGTGAGGGCATCTAACAGTTGTGCTATTTGTTTCACCTGAAAGTATCAATATAGTTGGCCATTGTGACCCTCAACTGTGGTGAAAAATCCACAAAGCCCTTTTTGTTGCTTTTAGTATCCCTCACAAGCCTTAGCATATTTCTGACTGCAAACTTTACAGATTTAGGCTACTCTATTGTCTGTTGTCTGTACAGCCACACAGGCTCCTTTAAAAGTCCCCTATCTATACAAACACCATCTACCATCCCCTGTCCAGAATAAAATATGCACACAGGCATGTACTGCTTTTTCTCCTGGAAAACAGTTGTCCTTCTTTGCCCTTTTGCAGAGGACCTGTGGACTACAAGGAATGTTTGTTCTGGGGGCAGGGTGTGCTCCCCCTGCTTGTGCTTAATCCTTCACAGAGGCTTCTTCTTTAATCCAAAGATGGAGTTGAAAAGTTTTTATAACCAGGCTGAGAGGCAGATTACAATCACTCCAGAGACCAACAAAATATGTATTAACTAGGGGTGTGCACAGACCCCCCGCTCCGCTTCACTTGCAGATCCGCCATTTTCCGGATCGGGCCGCTCCGCCCCGCCCACTTCCGCTCCGCTCCACCCGGAGCTCCGGATCCGGATCCGGAGCTCCGTTTCCCCCCCCCATAGGCTTGCATTGAAAGCTAAAAAATTATACAACTTTTTTTCTGTTCAAGTTAGAAACCTCATGTTTGGCACCATGACACCTCATGGGGATATACACACGCATGCCAAGTTTCAAAGCAATCCCATCATCCCCTGATTTTTGGCAAATTTTTGAAAATCGGGCACCCCACACACACCATCCCTGCGAGGTGGGCAGGGGAGGAGGGAGGGAAGGCAGGCAGGCATGCAGCTGGCATTTCTGGGGGCATAAGGAAGTGAGCCAAGGATAAGCCAGTAATGCATATAAAATGGAATAAATCAATCAATAAACAAAGGAGGGGTGGAATTAAAAGCAGCAGTGTTGCTCAATAAACAACAAGAAGAACTTTTTTTAAAAGGCTATATCTGTCTTTTACCAGCAATAGGGGGACGTGCCCGGGGGAGGGGGAAGTAGCTGCCAGTTCAAGACACTGACAGCCACAGCTCTGAGAAGAAGTAAAACGCTCACTTCGACTCAGAACAGGCATTGCTCCACCACTGAAAAGTGACCATTCACTTCAACTCATGATAGGCATTGCTCCACCGTTTTACTCTCTTTGGAAGGCTCTAATGGCCTTCCAGTGCAGGAGAGAGTGGGGGCACGTCCACGATGAGATGCCCTAGGGGAGCTCATCCCCTTGCACCACATCGATTCAGTTGTTCCCCAAGGTTAGGGTGGGGAGCAGTGCTGTGTTTCTATCTCTTATTCTTGGCTTAGTATATGATTTCAGGTTGTGTTTGTGGGGCTACTGTGTTAAAAAACACGGGGAAAAGCCCGTTCAGATGAAGAAAGAGAAGTTTCCCAGAATCCCAAGTTACCTGTTTTGCCTATGCCCTCCTCCAACTTTGGGATCATCATGACCGGGAGCTGACTCTGCCCCTCAGCCCTTTGAAAAAGGTATTTTTCCCGCCGATTTTTAAAAAACGTCTAGCCCGCGACCCGTACGATGCAGAAAGTTGAGAGTGGTCTCAAAATGACCCCCATCCACGACTCTCTGTGCACAAGAATTTTCAGAACGATAGCTTAACCCCCCCCAGTTATCCCCGATTCTTTCCCTCAATGCAATCCTATGGGCGAAAAGCCGAAAACGCAGTTTGAGCCGCGCGGTTGACCCGATTTTCACAAAAATATAGCCCGCGACCCGTACGATGCAGAAAGTTGAGAGTGGTCTCAAAATGACCCCCATCCACGACTCTCTGTGCACAAGAATTTCCAGAACGATAGCTTAAACCCCCCCCAGTTATCCCCGATTCTTTCCCTCAATGCAATCCTATGGGCGAAAAGCCAAAAACGCAGTTTGAGCCGCGCGGTTGACCCGATTTTCACAAAAATATAGCCCGCGACCCAGACAACGCAGAAAGTTGAGAGTGGTCTCAAAATGACCCCCATCCACGACTCTCTGTGCACAAGAATTTCCAGAACGATAGCTTCAAAAACAACGTAGTTATGCGCAATTATTTGCCGCAATGCAATCCTATGGCGAAATGTTTTCAAGATGGCGACCGGAGCGCTCCGCCTGAACTCGGAGCTCCGAAAAATGGTCGCTTCTCTTCGCCTTGCTTCTAGGGGGTCCGCGGTCCGCTCCTACTCTGCCTCTGGGTAAGGCGGAGCAGGCCAATCCGCTACTGCTTCTACGCTCCTAATCGGAGCGGAGCACATCCCTAGTATTAACAGAATTTACTTTGATTAAGAAGTTTTAAGAAATACTAACATGAACACCACTATGAATCAATTATATTCAACTCCTTTCTTTAACCACCATTTAAGGTGTATATCCCTAGTCTCTATTCCTTGGTCACATGTCTCTCTTGTGGAGGTGTCCTCTTCAGTAAACTGCAATCTGTCACCTTCTCCTTCTCACAATGTTGTTGATTTCTCCTTCTTGCCTTCCCTTCCAGCTCACTCTCTCTTCTTCCCCCCTCTTCAACTGGCATTTTGCTCCCCACTCACTCCATTCCATGCCCCTCCTACTTTATTCAGCCAACATTCCAAGGCACTCAAAGACAGGCATTACAAGAGTCCATGTGCAGAGTGCTTTCAAAGTCCCAAACAACGATAGAGAGGGGTTTCAGGCCATGAGTCGAAAGATGATCCTCACAAAGGCTCCTTGTCTTTGCTCCAGCTTATAAAAGGAGGCATGGGCCTGTTCAAAACCACTTGACAGACAGGGGCTCTGGCCCATAAATCTTGCGTGTGTCCAAACTGCTCAGCTCACTAAGATAATGCTATATTCTGAATGACTCCTTCAACAAGCCCCCCGCTTTCTAAACACTCTTCCAGTTTCCCACAGAAGTCTTACAGATTCAAGGCTGAGACAGGGAGTGAGTGACGAACTCCCATGAGAACTCTGACAGAGACAAGGCCCCCATCTTCATGGAGGTGCTTTGGGGCCACCAGACACCTTGCACCCACACTTGCCTGCCTTCCCTGCATCTGCATGGGAAGGAAGGCAAGTGCAATTTTTCCAGCCTGGCGCCTCTTGAAAAGTAACACACACACACACACACACACACACACACACACACACACACACACAAAACGGGGGGGGGGGGAGGAAAGGAACGGGGCCGTTCCTCCCCCCTTTTCAATTTAATGAGCTCTGTCTGCAGAGTTCTGCAGATTCATATAAGAAAAAAACCAGGGGAAATGAATGAGGCAGCAGAGGAGGATGTGAGAGGGACTGAACACATCTCCTTCCTCTGGCTGCTGACTTTTTTGGAGTGGAGTTTCCAGGGTTTGCCCCCGGATGGCTTCACAATGGTGGCTACATCACATAGCTGACATGCCGCTACTGTGAAGCAAACCTGGGGCAAACCCTTCATGTTGACATGCACAAGCTTGCACAGATATTCCAAAAGAGTTCTTAATTAAATCTACCTTGCATGAGACTTATACCTGACATGAGAGGTATAAGACGTTGCATGAGACTTATACCTGACACAAACTGTTTAGTTACTGAGGCTAACATGATGCCCATCTCAGAGTAAGACTGGCTGTTTTGGGGTTACATCTGCCAGACAGTGATCCCATACTTGGCTTCTACATGAAGAGATGGGAGGAAAAATAACAAAAGAGAATTCTTTAAAAGAGGCTTGAGAGCACAGGCTGTCAAGCTTCACACTGTCAGATTAATCAAACTAACTGCTGCAAGTTAATTTGTCTCCCTTTAAAGTACATCCAATAAATGTAAAACAAAAGTAATTGGTTCTGTTCCATACACATTTAATCATACTATAAAGCGTGATCAATGCAAATAAAAAGCATTGAGTAGGTTAAACATCAAGAATCTATAAAGGCAAAACACTTGGAGGAATTAAAATCCTGGCTAGGCATCTTCACCAGCATGAATCATCTCTAGGTCACCCCAACAAATAATCTACTGTATTTTAGTGGCAGTGATTTCTTCCTTTTGCATCATGTTCCTGAATAATTTCCCATTGACTTTTGTAGCTCTTGTTATCTTTTAATAACTTGCGGATGATATCAAGAAGATGGCACATTTTGCATTCTGCAGCAGAAAGCCCTGTCTTCTTTTCTATTAAAATGAAATTCTGCCTCAAGACTTGCTTCCTCAAACATCATGCACAGATAGCATCAGTGCCTTTGTGAGACAACATAATCTACTCCCAAACCAGCCAGGCTACCTGAGACAGACTGAGAGCTGCTAAGTTTCTCCAGAAGAATAAGGTGCTCTGAATGTGTGTGTATGTGTGCGTGCGCACATGTGTGTGTGTTTCCTTGCAGGTATAATAAAGTCCAGACTTTGCTGCAGCTGTCAGAATGTTATTGGAAAAGACCTCAATCCATTTCTGTTTTGCCTCATTATTTCCCACAAGGGAAAGTGTGCTTGGTCTGGCAAAAACAGATCAAATGATGAAGGGAAGGAGTTGCAGCCCAGATAAGTAAAGTGGTGTCATGAGAACACCTGCCCACTTTAAATGAATTCAAGTCTTCAGAGCCAGATTAACTGCATCCTAGGGTAGTAAAGGAGCTTACTGATGTGATTTCAGAGCCTCTGTCTATAATTTTAGAAGATTCTAGGAGGTGACATGCCAAAAGCCTGGAGACAGGCAAAGAGTCTCATGTGGCGCAGAGTGGTAAGCAGTAGTTACTGCAGCCGAAACTCTCCCCATGGCCTGAGTTCGATCCCAGCGGAAGCTGGTCCTCAGGCAGCCAGCTCAGGTTGACTCAGCCTTCCATCCTCCCGAGGGGGGAAAGATAACTGCAACTGGGGAAGGCAATGGGAAACCACCCCGCTACAAAGTCTGCCAAGAAAAAGTCAGCGAAAGCAGGCATTCCTCTAGGAGTCAGCAATTACTTATGTGCTTGCATGAGAGGTTCTTTTCCTTTTTTCTTTTCTTGGAGCATGTCTACACCATGCCTATATTGCGGGTTCGTCCTGGGATCATCCCTGTGCATCCAAATGACACACAGTGGATCCCGGGAGCAGTTAGGGATGATCCCTACATTTGCCTGGGATAATCCTTATAGTGCATAAATTATGCCTAATCCAAGTGTGTCCAAGTCCAATATCAAAACACTTGTGAAAGATCACAAACAAGGCGTTGGGCTCTAAACGTTTATTCTCAAGAATGGAGTGATGACATGGTGCTCACACAGCAAAGACAGGATCACACAGCGCTGAGGCAAGACAATAGCTTATATACTTCCATGCAGTGGTCAGAAGGAGAATTGCAGCTGAAATTACTCGGCCGCCATTGCCATGTGCTTTACTTCCTTGCTCCCAGGTGTGCTTTGCATCTGTAGCCCTTCCCCTATTGGTGATGTCTGGGCAGCTAGTTGGTGGAGTGGATTTGGTAGGATTAACTTAATCAGTGTCCTCTGACTAGGCTAGGGGGCTGGGTGAGTGCCTACGTGCCGCTTGCATGGGGGTAAATGGAGTTCTTACTGGGGGCATCTGGCCACTCCCCCCTCCTTGCCTTGTGCACCTCTTTACCCTTCCCAGGTGTCCTTATGTGTGCCTCTGTGCTGGTCTCCTAGGGCACTCTCGTTTGGGTAAACTGGGCCCTCCCTGGAGCTGAGCTAGCTGAGCGGTTTGCAGCCATGTGTGTCTTTGTTTACATTCCACAGTTAATTGACTGTGGCGCTGATCTCAAACAGCAGATAAGGCGCGCATGACTAGTTACAAAGTAGCAGCCGTGTTTTTGTTGGCGGGCTGCCAAAACTGCAAATGGAAAGTTGAAGTGAACGAAGTGTTCCTAGAGAGAAGGGGGCTTGCGAAAGGGGAAATTTGAAGGGAATAGACATAGCTCTTAGTGGAGTGTCCTGGTGTGTGTGTGTGTGTGTTTGTGAGTGGGGTTGGTGCTTGTGTGTGGAGATGTGTGCGTGCACGTGTACACGCATATGTGAAAGCATGTATGGATGCATGTCTGTGTGTCAGGGGGAAATGGACATTCTAGATTTTACATCAGTCCCCCCTAAAGACTTCTCCTTAATTGAACTGCATCTGTCTTGAGGGCCTACCCTGCAGGGTGGGTTTTTACTTAATTTGTCCTTCCATACTTAAACCTTTGGCAGGCTGCAGATAAAGAAGGTACACATTGAATAGAATAACAAACAAATATACAGACACATATTACCATAAAAACAATCATCAAAATCCTTTCTATAGCTAAAATTGTGGCTACCAGACTGTGAGATCAACTAATTTTCCAAGTAGCATTACATTCTGAACAACCAATAAACTTCCCAGCCCCCTTTTGAGACACACATACACCTTCTTTTGGAGCATATATTAACCTCATTCATCCAGTAGCGTTGGAGTAGGGTTCATCTTTCCCCAAAAAAACTCATCTGAAAGCAAAGATGTTAGGTTAAGGGGGGGTACTACAAAAGGTGGCCCTCCTTGGTGGGACAAGGTGCAATTCTACAGGCCATGCAGGTCTGGCTTTTTAAAATTTTGGTAAGGTTCAGCACAAGTTGCACAAAATGGTTCTCTTGCAGTACTTCTTCCCCGGAAATCCCACCCACTGAGAGATTTATAACCTACAGCAACTTCATGCTGCTTGGTTCTGTTTGAACAACAAGTTCAGATCTGAATCTCCTTTCTTTATGGTCCAACTCTCTTCCTGTGGTGTGTCGACCTGGATCCTTGGTGGTGCTTTCTTGATCCTCGAGTAATGGGTCCACTTCTTCCCTCTGGCAACTTTAACATCAGTGTTTGTGGTTAGCAAAACTTGGTATGGACCTTTCCACTTTTTGCTGAGAGGCTTGTTTCTTCAGATCTTTAGCGGTCCCCTGGCTGAAACGAATGGGCTGGCATATCGAGTGGTAGCCTTTGGAAAGGTGCTACGTACCTGTGGAGGGATGACAAACTGGGGGCAATTATATATTCTTGGACTTCCTGACTACCCATCTCTAAATTCACATTCTCAGCAATGGTCAAAGGTATGATATGAGGTGGCCTCCCATAAACCGTCTCAAAAGAAGTCAATTTGGACTTCCCCCATGGAGTACACCTGGTTTGTGTGAGGGCAATGGGTAGCACTTTGGGCCATTTCAAACCAGTCTCTATAGTCAGCTTGGTCAAAGCTGCCTTCAAGGTTTGATTTATTCTCTCTACTTGGCCTGAGGATTGTGGTCTCCATGGGGTATGGAGAGACCACTCGATTCCCAAGGTCCTGGACACCTCTTGGACCACCCAGGCAACAAAGTGATCTGATTCTATGGTTTTGGGCAACAAAAAATGGGACACGATTTCTTTCAAGAAGAGCTTGGCGGTGGCCTGTGCCATAGCTCTCCTAACAGGAAATGCCCTGACCCACCCCATGAGTTGGTCTACTATTACTAATAGGTACCTATATCCAAAGGCTGGAGGCAGTTCAGCATAGTCTACCTGAAGCCTTTGGAATGGGTAGAAAGCCCACAGTCTCCCTCCCACGGATGGGGGGCAGAGGGGTCCCTTTGGGTTCGTCTTCTGGCAAATGGGGCAGTTGGCAGTGGCTCTTTGTGTTTCAACATAAAGTCCAGGCACCACTACTTCTCTGGTCATCAAGTCCTCCAGAGCACTCCCCCCTAGGTGGGTGCTGTGGTGCAAAGTCACTACTAGTTGCACCAGCAAGGGTCTGGGTGTCAGCACCTTTCCTCCAGGAAAGACCCACCGTATGTACAATCTGTAAGGCACAGCTAGAGCAGGTGGTGAAACTAATGCTCTCTTCAATTCAAGGAAAGCCGTTTCCATCTCTGGTGTCCATTTCCAATAGCTAACATCTTCCTTCTTTCACCCGGATCTTTACTGGCACCGCATGCTTTGCTCTTGCTGGTCCGCTCCCAGCCCATACCTCTGGTGGCACTTTTTTCGTGGATGTGTTCCAATGCAGGAGATTCCGTTGCTGTCCGTTCTGCACTTTTCTCGAAGACTGCCATCTGGTAGTTGGAGCCCTGCTGTTTGGGGAGCTCGACCACCATCTTTCCACCTTCAAAGTAAATTTGGGCTTTGCTAGTAGGTTGCAGCCAAGCAGGGCAACTGCGCACTTTTCTGAGACTAAAATTTGTGTCTCAGCTTTGCTTTCCCCACTTTTGTGAGAAGGGGGTGCATGCTGAAGACTTGAAATGCTTCACTTTCAATTCCTTCTATCAACTTCCTTTTCCTTTTTATTCACTTTCTCTTCCTTCAATCGGCTTTCTTTTTTTTTTCTATCCATCTTCTTCTCCTCCACACAGGGCAGCATAGAGTAAACTGCTCCAGTGTCCACTTATCTCTGGATCTTCTTCCCCTCCACCTCTATTTCGACCACTGGATCCTCTTCAGTTGCCAACAACTGACTCGTGGAGGGAGGGCATCTGGGCCACCTTCAACATTCTTTATTGCTCTCTCCATCACCTGAGGCAGCCATCACCCTGGCTCCTCTTCTCTCTCCTTCTCTGTCCTTCAGTTTTGGGCAACTCCTCATCCAGTGCCCCTGTTTCTTACAGTATGCACATTGATCTCTGCCCAGTCACCCCTGGGGTTTGGGTCCCCCCCCCCCCGTTTGGCCGCCAATCTCTCTGGTTCAAGAACACCTAATTTCCTTGAATGAGTTCAAATCTCCAGGGCCCGATGAACTGCATCCAAGAGTAATGAAGGAGCTAGCGGAAGAACTCTCAGAACCTTTGTCTATTATCTTTGCAAAATCATGGAAGACGGGGGAGGTGCCGGATGACTGGAGGAGGGCTAACGTTGTCCCTATCTTCAAAAAGGGCAAAAAGGAGGAACCTGGGAACTACAGACCAGTCAGTCTGACATCCATCCCTGGGAAAATTCTGGAGCAGATTATAAAGAAGTCAATCTGTAAACACCTTGAAATCAATGCAGTGATTACTAGAAGCCAACATGGATTTGTCAGGAACAAATCCTGTCAGACTAATTTGATCTCATTTTTTGATAGGATAACCTCCCTTGTGGACTGTGGGAATGCTGTGGACGTCATATATCTTGACTTCAGCAAAGCTTTTGACAAAGTACCACATGACATTCTGATTAACAAACGAGCTAAAAGTGGGCTAGATGGAACAACTATTAGGTGGATCCACAGTTGGCTACAGAATCGGACTCAAAGAGTACTTATCAATGGAAGTTTCTCAAACTGGGGAGAGGCAACGAGTGGGGTGCCGCAGGGCTCAGTCCTGGGCCCAGTGCTCTTCAACATTTTTATTAATGATTTGGATGAGGAGGTGCAGGGAACACTGATCAAATTTGCAGATGACACAAAATTGGGTGGGATAGCTAATACCCTGGAAGACAGAAACAAACTTCAAAGTGATCTTGATAGGCTGGAGTGCTGGGCTGAAAACAACAGAATGAAATTTAATAGGGATAAATGCCAAGTTCTACATTTAGGGAATAGAAACCAAATGCACAGTTACAAGATGGGGGACACTTGGCTCAGCAATACTACAAACGAGAAAGATCTTGGAATTGTTGTAGATCACAAGCTGAATATGAGCCAACAGTGCGATATGGCTGCAAGAAAGGCAAATGCTATTTTGGGCTGCATTAAGAGAAGTATAGCTTCCAAATCACGTGAGGTACTGGTTCCTCTCTATTCGGCCCTGGTTAGGCCTCATCTAGAGTATTGCGTCCAGTTCTGGGCTCCACAATTCAAGAAGGACGCAGACAAGCTGGAGCGTGTTCAGAAGAGGGCAACCAGGATGATCAGAGGTCTAGAAACAAAGCCCTATGAAGAGAGACTGAAAGAACTGGGCATGTTTAGCCTGGAGAAGAGAAGATTGAGGGGAGACATGATAGCACTCTTCAAATACTTAAAAGGTTGTCACACAGAGGAGGGCCAGGATCTCTTCTCAATCCTCCCAGAGTGCAGGACACGGAATAACGGGCTCAAGTTAAAGGAAGCCAGATTCCGGCTGGACATCAGGAAAAACTTCCTGACTGTTCGAGCAGTGCGACAATGGAATCAGCTACCTAGGGAGGTTGTGGGCTCTCCCACACTAGAGGCATTCAAGAGGCAGCTGGACAACCATCTGTCAGGGATGCTTTAGGGTGGATTCCTGCATTGAGCAGGGGGTTGGACTCGATGGCCTTGTAGGCCCCTTCCAGCTCTGCTATTCTATGATTCTATGATTCTATGATCTCCTTTTATTGCTTCAGCAAGCATAGCCATGTGCTGGCGTGCTTTGTTGTCCTGCCTCTCTTCTTGGGTCCCACTGGGGGCTGCTCATAGCAAGTCTTATGCTGCGGAAGGGGCTTGCACATTCTGGCTGCAGTCCAATTTGACTTGCCTCTCTGCATGCTCTAAAATCCCTCTTTTCTCTGCTTGTGTGCAAAGTTTGTCAAGGAGCAGCTGCATGTCTGCCCAAGTTGGTTGGTGGCTGTGGCATATTGAAGTGACCAGCCTGGTCAATTTCTCAGGGTCCTCCAAGTAAGAGGGTCCCTGATTTTTCCAGTTGTACAGATCCGAGGTGCTGAACAGGACATAGAGGAAAACTGTTCCTTCATTGCCATCCATGGCTTCTCGCAGGGGCATCTGTTTTGCCCTTACTGACTTTTCAACTTCCCTCTCTGTGGCAGCTCCTCGTGAGTGGAGGTGCCTTGGGGTCAAGTCTGCTGCCTCTGCTGCACCTCTAAGCAGCTCAAGAGCCTCCCCTACTTCTAATAAGGCTTTTGAAACTCCCTCCATGACTGCTTGGCTCACCTCCCCCTTGCTCATCCTGCAGGTTCCACCCCCCTGGGCTGCAAGGGAAGGGGACAGGCCTGGCGATGTGGGGTTCGATTGGGAGGGGAGTGGGGCATTGTCAAGGTCCAACTGCTGGGATGGGTCCCTCGGGGCTGTGACAGACAACACGGGAGCTGAAGGTGGCTGCCACACTTGGACTAGGGGTGTGTGGGTAGTTGGCCAATCCATGGAGGCTCTGGCCTCCTGCAGCTGCACTGTGGAGCCTGCTTGGGCTTGCAGGACCATGGGGTTGGCAAGGGGTCTGCTCCACCTGGTGCCTGCCAGTTAGAGCCTGCACCCACATGAATACTCTAAGGGGGGGGGACAAAACCTCCCATCCCTCCCCCTGGTCCGAATCTTTCAACACAGGCAGTCGCTTCCCAGGTCTGGCCACCTCAGACCATGCCCTCATCGCTTTACACAACTTCAATTTGCACCTCTGGATCCATAAGGGCTGAGGTCTACTTTCCACCACCCCCATCCACACATCAACATGGCAATTGATCCCACAATTCCCTCTGTGTGACACAATCATGCACAACAAAAATCAACTTAGAATCCCACGATTCCCCTGCTGGCCATCCCACCCCAAAAGATGTCCACACAAAATTGCAATACCTGATCAGGTCTTTCTTTTTCAAGTCTACTCCACTGCCTGTGAAAGGCCTGTAATTGTGCAACATACATCCAAGCAGAGAGCCCTCCCTCTGCTCTTTGGATGGTTTCCCTCCCTCTCTAACAGCACACACAAAATGAGGAAGCAGTCTTTTACGCTGCAACCTGACTAACTGGGGAAAGTCCTATCACTAGGGCCCCCACAAAAGGTGAAGTTAAAAGAGTTCAAGAAAGGGTTTCAACACATACCCAGATTCAGAGGGGCAAATCGGAACACCCGGGCATCCTTCCCAAGTCCCACAGCCTCCGGATCTTTTGTTCTTCAGGAGGCTTGTTTGCCAGGATTCCATTACAGTGAGACAAGTGAAGTGGGCGGGGAGGGGATACTCACAAAGGGAAGTCTCTCTCTCTCTCTCCAGATGCAGCTCCCCACAAATGGTTGCAGTCCTCTCTCCGGGTCCTGGGTCACTTGGCCTCCTGCCTGGCTTGCCATTTTGTTGCATAAATTATGCCTAATCCGAGTGTATCCAAGTCCAATAGTGAAATACTCGCGAAAGATCATAGGCAAGACGTTGGGCTCCAAACATTTATTCTCGAGAATAGGGTGATGACATGGTGCTCATGCAGCAAAGACAGGATCACATGTCACTGAAGCAAGACAATAGCTTATATACTTCCATGCAGTGGTCAGAAGGAGAATTGCGGCTGAAATTACTCGGCCGCCATGGCCATGTGCTTTACTTCCTTGCTCCCAGGTGTGCTTTGTGCCTGTAGCCCCTCCCCTATTGGTGATGTCTGGGTAGCTAGTCGGTGGAGTGGATTCGGCAGGATTAACTTAATCAGTGTCCTCTGAGTATGCTAGGGGGCTGGGTGAGTGCCTACGTGCCACTTGTTAGCAGAGGTCTCTCCATTTTTAACAGGAAACTGTAAAGTAGCCATCATATTGCAGGCAAAATGTCATGATGTCCTGTATGCGAGAATGTCTCCTTGAGTGCATCCTTCTTATCTAACATAAACAAGAGCTCTGGCTCCAGTGCTGCTGTGTCAAAGTTAACTTTCTGTAACTTATTGTAAGGCCAAAGGTATTGTTTACAGAACAGAGAGAATTGTTTAGCATAATTAGCTATGCCCCAGTGTTATGTTCTGATTGGTTAATGCTGCTACTGGGCCCTGCCCCTTGCAAGCTCAAATACTGTACTGTATTCCCTATGTCTTTTGTCTGATTGCTCCCTTTGAAGCGACCAGGCCTTGATTACTAATCAATAAAGCACTTTTGAACCCTCTGTCGCTGGAATGGTGGAGTCGTGCTTAAGGGCTGTTTGGATTTCGTCCTTGGGTGAAAAGAACATTGATCTAACAAATGGCGCCTGACTCGGATCTAACCCATGTCGGATTCATGCCTGCCAGTGGAACGGAAGGCCTAGATTGAGGAAGCGATCGCCAAGAGATTTCTCTTGCCTCTAGTAGGTTGAATCGTGCACTGTGCAGACATGGAGACCGAATTGATGGGACCATTCGAGCCAAGGTTACAAAACCGACTCCACCCGACAAATGGAAGGGAACAGGCAACAACAATTTGGAATCAGACGTGATAAGAAAGGGCGAAGACGGGAGACGGCTATTTGGTGAGTGAAACCTCTATCCCTGGGACCCTGATGGGAAAAGGAGGGAGTTGGGTGTTCACAATTGACCTCAGAAATGGGAAGCTTATAGTCTGCATTGGAAAAGAGTCCCCGAGCCCATTGGTTGTTGTCTTTGGGAAAGTTTTCATTGAAATTGAAATTGAGATTTTGAAATTGTGTAACAATGAGTTAAAAATGTTTGTGACCGTGAACGGATGTCTTTTTTATGTTAGATTGCCCCCTTGTGGATTTTTTGAACTTGATCCAAAGTTAATTTCAGCTGTGTCATTGGAATCAATTTGCAAACATAGAAATGTAATTAAGTAAATGTACCTCTCAAAGGATCGCCATTGAGTGTTGGAATGTGAATTACAGAAAAGTTATTGTTTGTGTTAAAAGTAGAAGAAAAGAATTGTCAGTTTGTGTTTTCCACCCGGCCCAAGTGAAAGAAATTTGAAGCTTTTGTTTCCCCTCCTACGGCTAATCCCCTTGGTGTTACATCCCCCTTGCAGCCTCCTTGGCAATCCTTGACTTGTTATTGACCAATAGGGATGACTTAGTTGATAAAGTGGCAGTTACGGGAACTCTGGGGGAAAGTGACAATCCTTGACTTGTTATTGACCAATAGGGATGACTTAGTGGATAAAGTGGCAGTTACGGGAACTCTGGGGGAAAGTGACCATGTCATACTTGAATTCTTGATTATGAAGGAGACAAAAGTCGAGCGTAGCCATACACGTACTCTGGATTTTAGGAAAGCTGATTTTAATAAACTCAGAACTATAATAAGTAAGGTCCCATGGCAAAGGAGCCTAATGAGAAAAGGAGTGCAGGATGGGTGGGAGTATTTAAAAAAGGAAATTTTAAAGGCACAGTTACAAACACTTCCAACAAGGAGAAAAGATAGAAGACAACAGAGGAAACCAATGTGGCTACACAAAAAGCTTAGAGATGACCTGAAAACAAAAAGGGATACATATAGGAAGTGGAAGGAAGGCCAGGCTACAAAAGAAGAGTACAGACAAGTGGCGCAGAAGTGCCGAAATGGCGTCAGGAAGGCTAAAGCTGAGAATGAGCTGAGATTAGCGAGGGATGCTAAAAGCAATAAAAAGGCTTTCTTCAGATATGTGAGTAGTAAAAGACAGAGGAAAGAAATGGTGGTTCAACTGCTTAACGAGGATGGCAAATTGATAACAGACGACAAAGAAAAGGCTGAAGTGCTCAATTCCTACTTTGCCTCGTTCTTCTCCCAAAAGCGGGTCTATGACCCCCCTGGAAAAAGTGAAGCAGAAGTTGAGGGGGCAGGATTGCAGTTTGAGATTGATAAACAAATGGTCAAAGAACACCTAATTTCCTTGAATGAGTTTAAATCTCCAGGGCCCGATGAACTGCATCCAAGAGTAATGAAGGAGCTAGTGGAAGAACTCTCAGAACCTTTGTCTATTATCTTTGCAAAATCATGGAAGACGGGTGAGGTGCCGGACGACTGGAGGAGGGCTAACGTTGTCCTTATCTTCAAAAAGGGCAAAAAGGAGGAACCTGGAAACTACAGACCAGTCAGTCTGACATCCATCCCTGGGAAAATTCTGGAGCAGATTATAAAGAAGTCAATCTGTAAACACCTTGAAATCAATGCAGTGATTACTAGAAGCCAACATGGATTTGTCAGGAACAAATCCTGTCAGACTAATTTGATCTCATTTTTTGATAGGATAACCTCCCTTGTGGACTGTGGGAATGCTGTGGACGTCATATATCTTGACTTCAGCAAAGCTTTTGACAAAGTACCACACGACATTCTGATTAACAAACTAGCTAAAAGTGGGCTAGATGGAACAACTATTAGGTGGATTCACAGTTGGCTACAGAATCGGACTCAAAGAGTACTTATCAATGGAACCTTCTCAAACTGGGGAGAGGCAACGAGTGGGGTGCCGCAGGGCTCAGTCCTGGGCCCAGTGCTCTTCAACATTTTTATTAATGATTTGGACGAGGAGGTGCAGGGAACGCTGATCAAATTTGCAGATGGCACAAAATTGGGTGGGATAGCTAATACCCTGGAAGACAGAAACAAACTTCAAAGTGATCTTGATAGGCTGGAGTGCTGGGCTGAAAACAACAGAATGAAATTTAATAGGGATAAATGCCAAGTTCTACATTTAGGGAATAGAAACCAAATGCACAGTTACAAGATGGGGGACACTTGGCTCAGCAATACTACAAACGAGAAAGATCTTGGAATTGTTGTAGATCGCAAGTTGAATATGAGCCAACAGTGCAATATGGCTGCAAGAAAGGCAAATGCTATTTTGGGCTGCATTAATAGAAGTATAGCTTCCAAATCACGTGAGGTACTGGTTCCTCTCTATTCGGCCCTGGTTAGGCCTCAGCTAGAGTATTGTGTCCAGTTCTGGGCTCCACATTTCAAGAAGGATGCAGACAAGCTGGAGCGTGTTCAGAAGAGGGCAACCAGGGTGATCAGGGGTCTGGAAACAAAGGCCTATGAAGAGAGACTGAAAGAACTGGGCATGTTTAGCCTGGAGAAGAGAAGATTGAGGGGATACATGATAGCACTCTTCAAATACTTAAAAGGTTGTCACACAGAGGAGGGCCAGGATCTCTTCTCGATCCTCCCAGAGTGCAGGACACAGAATAACGGGCTCAAATTAAAGGAAGCCAGATTCCAGCTGGACATCAGGAAAAACTTCCTGACTGTTAGAGCAGTGCGACGGTGGAATCAGTTACCTAGGGAGGTTGTGGGCTCTCCCACACTAGAGGCCTTCAAGAGGCAGCTGGACAAGCATCTGTCAGGGATGCTTTAGGGTTGATTCCTGCATTGAGCAGGGGGTTGGACTCAATGGCCTTGTAGGCCCCTTCCAACTCTGCTATTCTATGATTCTATGATTCTATGATTCCTACTCCCTAGTATTTGCTGCTTCTCCTGTGCTTAGCAGCTAGAGATAAGCAGAAAGAATGTTTTGTTTTCAGTGAAAGTAGTACTTTGTGTATTTTGTCTTTCACAAACCTCAGATAATTAGAAAATGTAGAACCCCACTTTCACGGAAGAAATGTCTTCCTTAGCTTTGAAGATTCACTGCCTGAGTTAAAGCTCAAGTCCTTGTAAGCACAGATAGCGCAGACGTTTTGTCAACCGTTTTGCCAAGATGAGAGAAAGAAAAAGGACGTTGCTGAATGTCAGAGAAATGTATAAAGTAGAGAGGAGAGAAAAAGAGAGAGAGAGAAAAATGTGCTAAAGTAGAACAAAAATGAGACTAAGAAAGTTGATTTGAAAGGCTTTTAGGAAAGTTGTTTGGAAAAGATGTTGATTTGAAGTGAAGTTGATTTGAAGAAAAGTAAAGTGAAGTTGAAAGAGTAAAGTATGTGAATAGAAGAGGTGAAGAAGAGAAGTGTACGTGTCATGGTTTTTGAACCATTGGAAGCATGGTTTTTAGAAAAAGGGGGGTGAAAAAGCCCTGCCTTGAAAAAGTTAAAGTGAACAGACAATTTCAAAATCTTGACATCTTGTGTCCTCTGCTGACGAAAATTGGAAATACTGAATTGCTATATTTTTGTGTGTGTTTTGAATGTTGTGTTCTGAAAATTGCCCAGTGGCTCTTTTGGGCAGAGATATTCTAACTAAGTTGCAGGCCCAAATTTCCTTTGGCCTAATAGAACATTTGAAATGCTTTGAGCTCTGAGCCTGAGCCCTAAATGCAACTACAATTGAAGTCTAAAAGTATCCCTGTGTCTTTGTGTCAGTATCCTTTGAAATTAGAAGCCAGAAGAAGAATACAGCTATTTATTGCTTTTTAAAAATGGACTTGTGAAATGACTAAAGCAATTAAAAACTCCAGCTTGCATTACTGTGTTTGCACTACCAGCCTCAGGTGTGCTGTGCCAAAAAGTGGCACAGACCAGTGGAGTACAGTGGAAGAAGCCGACACCTGAACCCCGCCCGCCAGTCCAGATATGAGATCAACCTCCTCATGGACCCAAGGCTCGCCTGATTGAATCCTGCCACATTGATACCTGAACTACAAAGAAAGAAAAAGTTCCAGAGCATGATTGTCTTGAAGTCTTGCAACCAAACCTCGCCCAGACCTATATGATGACCACGAGTTGTTTACTGATGGATCCAGCTACAATTGTACAACAAGCAGCTGAACTCGTAGTATGCACAGAAGCCCTGATGCTTGTTTCAGGCAAAAGACTATATTTACTGATTCAAAATATCTCATGGACAGATTTGGAAAGAAAGAAGATTTGTGACTGCCAGTGAGCAGCCAGTGACCCATGGAGAATTAACAGTTGATCTGTTAGAAGCCCTGATGTTGCCAAAAGAATTGGCTAATTTGTCTACAAACAAGCTGCCATGATTGGAGCTAGCCCATTTCTCAGTATTTGAATCCACCTTATGAAAAAGAAGACTTGGAATTAGCACAAGAACTCAAAGCTTTCAAGAACCCAGAAAGATGGGATTTGTTACCCCTGATGTGCCAAGAAAAATGATGAACACCCTGCTTAAAAGACCTCACAAGATGGACATTGATCAGCCTCTTCAATGACTAAAAGACTTTTTGAGAACCATGATCAGCCAAGGAATATAAATAAATGCTCAGTGAATTGTTTTTACTGGCCTCATTTGTAAATGCATCAAAAGAAAAGCCCCTGCAGACATGGACTTGTTATCCTTTATTATTAGAGACAGATAAATGAACACATTGTTCTAAAATAAAGCCTCCCCTGGCCCCACGTGCCAGGAGGACACAGGCAAAGCAACGGCCATCTGCCTTCTGGTGCACCAGAAGCCACCAGAAACATAGGCGAAGAAACCAGCACGGAGCAACCTAAGTACTCAGCCCAACATTAAAGTTGGGGCACTAAAGTTAAATTTGATAAGTAAAACTAATGAAGATTGTGTAGCTGTAACTTTGATAATTCTTATCCTGTTCATAAGTTTCTTACTGTAGTAGTTCCAAGTGTTTCTTTAATTGCCATAGCAAATGTTTTTAAGAAAGGATTTTGCCTATATTTGTGCCTTTTACCACTCATAAGTCCACAATTGCCAAACGTTTTTTGCAAACCCTTATCTTCCTGCCTTGCAAAAGCTTGTGTTCTTTTTCAGAAAAAGTGGAGCCACTTTCATAAGTTTTAATAAAACAAGACAACCACCCACTGATGATCTATTTAGATGGCTCACTAGTTAGTTATCCAATATGGAGTAGTTAAAAGAGGGATTTCTTGCATTGTATTTTGTTCCATTGTAATGATTTTTGTTTATCCTTGCTTTTTGTCTTCCCTGTATTTTGTCTTTTGTGAAAAATCTTGCAAAATCTGTAATCCACCAGCAAATGTATTTGCATTATGAAGCCTTAACCACAGATGATCTAAAAGAAGCTAGCAAGCTTAAGTTTTATATTGCTTTAAAGGAGGGAAATGTTAGCAGAGGTCTCTCCATTTTTAACAGGAAACTGTAAAGTAGCCATCATATTGCAGGCAAAATGTCATGATGTCCTGTATGCGAGAATGTCTCCTTGAGTGCATCCTTCTTATCTAACATAAACAAGAGCTCTGGCTCCAGTGCTGCTGTGTCAAAGTTAACTTTCTGTAACTTATTGTAAGGCCAAAGGTATTGTTTACAGAACAGAGAGAATTGTTTAGCATAATTAGCTATGCCCCAGTGTTATGTTCTGATTGGTTAATGCTGCTACTGGGCCCTGCCCCTTGCAAGCTCAAATACTGTACTGTATTCCCTATGTCTTTTGTCTGATTGCTCCCTTTGAAGAGACCAGGCCTTGATTACTAATCAATAAAGCACTTTTGAACCCTCTGTCGGTGGAATGGTGGAGTCGTGCTTAAGGGCTGTTTGGATTTCGTCCTTGGGTGAAAAGAACATTGATCTAACACACTTGCATGGGGTAAATGGAGTTCTTACTGGGGGCATCTGGCCATCCCCCCTCCTTACCTTGTGTACTTCTTTACCCATCCCAGGTGTCCTTATGTGTGCCTCTGTGATGGTCTCCTATGGTGGTTTCGTTTGGATAGACTGGGCCCTCTCTGGAGCTCAGCTAGCTGAGTGGTTTGTAGCCATGCGTGTCTTTGTTTACATTCCATGGTTAATTGACCGTGGTGCTGTTCTCAAACAGCAGAAAAGGCACGCATGGCAAAGTATTGTGAACCGCCCAGAGAGCTCCGGCTATTGGGCGGTATAGAAATGTAATAAATAAATAAATAAATAAATAACAGCTACGTTATTGTTGGCGGGCTGCTAAAACTGCAAATGGGAGGTTGAAGTGAACAAAGTGTTCCTAGAGAGAAGCGGGGCTTGCGAAAGGGGAAATATGAAGGGAATAGACGTAGCTCTTAGTGGAGTGTCTGGAGGGGGGTGGGTACGGGTGTGCAGGTGTGTGAGTGCGGTTGGGTGCTTGCGTGTACATGTGTGCGTGCACATGTGCGAATGCGTGTATGGATGCGTGTCATGAAGGGAGTCTAAGAGAAGATCATGATCAACCGTGTCAAAGGCTGCAGTTAGATCAAGGAGAATAAGAACGGAATAAAGGCCTTTAGACTTGGCAGTAAGAAGATCATTGGTGATCTTAGTAAGGGCTGTTTCAGTGGAATGCAAAGGATGGAATCCAGATTGAAAAGGATCCAGAGCAGAGTTACTAGATGGAAAGTCAAGACAACGAGAGTAGACCACACACTCCAGGATCTTTGAAACAAAAGGCAACAAAGAGACAGGTCGGTAGTTTGACAGAGATAGCCTATCAAGAGTAGGTTTCTTGAGAATGGGAGAGACTGTAGCATGTTTAAAAGCAGAAGGAAATGAACCAGAGGACAGAGAAAAATTAATAATATGAAGCAAGGAAGGGAGGATAGCTGGAATAAGATTTATAAAGACGCGAGAAGGGTCACGAGAACAAGTGGAAGGCTTCGAAGAGTGCAGTATTGTAGACAGTTCATCAGCTGAGACCGAAGGAAACGCAGAGAAATTTGCAGGAGGGACTGACAGATGAGGAACAGGAACTGGAAGAGGAGCAGAGCTGGCCAGATCAGAGCGAATAGTTTGGATTTTAGCATTGAAAAAAGAGGCAAAGTTATTAGCAGACAGAGAGGTGGGGAGAGATGGTGGATTAGGCTTCAGAAGAGAATTGAAGGACGCAAATAGCCGCTGAGGATGCCTAGCATTTGACTGGATCAACGTTGAGTAGTACTGCTGTTTGGCCAGTGAAATGGCAGAAGAGAAAGAGGAGAGTACAAATTTGTAATGGACAAAGTCCGCCCAGTCCATGGTCTTACGCCATGGGAACAAGAGCGAAGTTAGCGGAGGAAAGAGGTGAGCCACGGTTGGGGTTGAGAAGGGCGAACTATCCGAGTTGTAGATGGAGCAAGATTATCAACAGTTGAAGATAAGGAGGAATTAAAGGAGGAAACAGCTGAGTCCAAGGAGACAGCTGAAAAAACAGAAGGAAGAGAGGAGGCTAGAGACTGAGAAAAAGCCTCATAGTTGATAGATTGCAAGTCACGACAAGAGCGAGAAGCGGGACGTGAAGGAGGAGTATTGTGAGTAATATTGAAAGAAACTAGATGATGATCTGACAAAGGAAAGTCAGCAGTAGAAAAGTCCAAAACAGAGCAATTCCGAGTGAGAACAAGATCCAGACAGTGCCCAAGGGAATGTGTGGGTCCATCAGACCAAAGCTTGAGATCATAGGAGGAAGATAAGGAGTGAAATCGTAGAGCTGCAGCATCTTGAGGGTCATCCACATGGATATTGAAGTCACCCAAGATAAGAGTAGGACAGTTATCAGAGAGGAAAAAGGACAGCCACGAATCAAAATCAGAGAGAAATTTTGAGGATGAGCCTGGGGGGCGGTACAAAACTGCAATCCGCAGTCACAATGGAGCGAAGAGCCTCACCACATGTGCCTCAAAGGAGGAGAAACAATGTGATGGTGGAATGGAGAGAGGCTGGAACTGGCACAAACTAGATAATAAAAGACCCACACCACCACCCCGACCCTCTGGGCGACTCGAGTGAGAGAAAGAGAGTCCTCCAAGAGAGAGGGCAGCCGAGATGGCGGTATCATGGGCCGGAAGCCAGGTTTCAGTAAGAGCAAGGAGGTGGAGAGACCTAGAGATAAACCGCCCAGAGAGCTTCGGCTATTGGGCGGTATAAAAATGTAATAAATAAATAAATAAATAAACAAGTCCTGAATGACAGGGGCCTTAGAAGCAACAGAGCGACAGTTCCATAAGGAACACGAAAAAGGCAGCTGAGAAGAGGGGAGACACCGAATAGGAACTAAGTTGGGAGAGATGAAATTGGAACGAGCCATAAGGAACAGATATGAGGGGAAAGGAATTAAGAGAAGAAATGAGGAGAGCGATAGCAAGTAGGCAGAGAAGTAAAACAAGCGCAGGACAGGATTAACCAGAACTAGCCCAGCCAAGACCAGTAGCAAGCAAGCAGCAAGAAGGCAGGCACAGAGAAAAGCATACAGATAGGATATGTGAAAGCAGTCACATCGCCAAATAATAACCCAACAATGTAGGAGATCATGTCCTGAAACAGAAGTAGCGAAGACCGGACCGAGGCTGGGGTTCTTCCTCCGAGGTAACAGTTCCGCTTGACGGCTTCGCGCCCACGGCAGAGAGCCTCAGGCCGAGAGCCCTTGTGCTCTCGCCCTTCGGCTCCCGCCTCCAGCAAACTGGAGGCTAAGGTACCTGAAAGAGGCGTAGCATAGGCTCGATTCAAACCAACCAATCAATGTTCCCAATTCAGCTTCCCTGCCAAGCCCAATTGCAGCTCCCCTGTAACCTGCTTAGTTTCAAACTGGAGGCTTAGGTACCTGAAAGAGGCATAGCACAGGCTCAATTCAAACCGACCAATATCTCTCCTCTCTCATCTCACACTATTGCCCTGCTCGTGCTCTTCGTTCCTCTGATGCCATGTTTCTCACCTGCCCAAGGGTCTCTACTTCCCTTGCTCAGCTTCGTCCATTTTCTTCTGCTGCCCTTATGCCTGGAACGCTCTTCCAGAACATCTGAGATCCACAAATTCAATCGCAGCTTTTAAAGCTCAGCTAAAAACTTTTCTTTTTCCTAAAGCTTTTAAAACCTGATGTTGTTTGGACTCTATACTGTTAGTTTTACCCTACCCTGTGCCTGTTTACCCTACCCAGTGCCTGTTTGCTTTCTCTTCCCCTCCTTATTGCTTTACTATGATTTTATTAGAATGTAAGCCTATGCGGCAGAGTCTTGCTATTTACTGTTTTACTCTGTACAGCACCATGTACATTGATGGTGCTATATAAATAAATAAATAAATAAATAAATAAATAATAATAATAATAATAAATGGACATTGTAGGTTTTACATCACTTAGGTGTAGAAAGGGCCTTGGTTTGTACATAAAACTAAGCCAGGTTTTCAGAGAATCCTTGCTTAAACTTCATAAGCAATATGCTTGTGAATGCTACCTAATTGCTCCTGCTTGGCTCCTCTTGTCAGTGTGAGTGGCTAACAAACCAGGAAACCTCCAGCAATGGTTTGTTTAGCATTACAGACTACTATTTTTGGCTTGCCCTACAAGCAAGAATCTGAAGCCATAGTTTGAAGTTGACTTCCAGATTCTGGCATGTTCGGAGTTACAAGCCAGGATCTCCTTTCAAATGTAATGTTAACCCACTAGTGGGGAGCCTGTGGCTTGTGGGCTTGCAGGCCTCCCCATCCAGACTGTCAGACACTCCCTCCTCTGACAAGGACAAAGGAGGAGTGAAGCTGGTATCTTGGTGGCTCAGCTCCCCCCGCCCCCATCGCCTCTCCTGGCTGGGCAGATTGAGGAAGGAGTGAAGTCAGTACCTCCATTGCTTCTCTTTCTTCTTGCTTCCCTCGGTTGGGCAAGTTGAAGAAAGAGTGTGTGAGGAGCTGGCTCAAGAAACACTCCTTGAGCCCGTAGCTCATTGGGGCATTTTAGTCCCCATTGGGGCACCCCGGGCAGGAAAGTTTGGACCTCCCCATCCAGCACACCAGACTGGGGATGAAGGTCTGCGATGCCCACCCTCTCATGGAGCTAGAGTGGCGGCGGCAGCAGCAGCAGCGGCAACACCGCACCAGATTCATCAAGGAAACCATTGATCCAGCCAATGCAGCATGTGTGCAGAAACTGCATTGTTTAGATACAGACTGCTCATACTCAGAAGCTCATGATCAATTGTGCATTTAATCACAGATTCATAAACTGCCAGTCCAAGCATGTTTAACAGGTGAGTGTTACAAATAAGCAAGCAGCAAGTGGACTAATTTGGCAGCATCACTTGTTATATGGCCTGCCTCCTAGTGAGTACAAGTTGATGGGAACTCAAGACAGAGGCTTTCTGTAGCAGCACCCCAATTGTGGGGCTTCCTCCTGAGCGAGATGGTTAGCTTGTCATTTTGTTTCAGACAGGCTATTCCTTTAAGCTTTCAGGTCTGTGTATTGTTCTGTTGCTTTTCAATTGTAATGTCTCTGTCACATTTTACTGCATAGATTTTTTTTGTAGGGCTGTGCACCAATTCACCCCAGGGCTGTTTTGGAGCCTCCGAAAGAGTCCTGCCTGATTCAACTTGGGGGGCTTTGGAGCTTGGCTGTCTCGCTTCAGTACTGAAGCCGGTGAGGTTCACCCCACCCCCACCCCAGAGGCTCAGCCTTTGCAGGTTCCTGTGTAATGAGCACCCAGGCTCAACTCCTTCCCCCTTCCCTCGTATCTGGAGCTGCCACCACCATGAAGGGACTTACCTTTCCCGTGCATCTTCCTACTTGGAGCTGCGATTTGAAGGTAAGATGAGAGTTTTGTTTCCTCCCCATAGTTCTATGGCTACAAACTATGGCCACCAAAAAGGGCCATCTCCCTAGATTGCAACCATACATCTATGAAAAAGAGACAGCCCCCATCTTACCTTCAAGATGCACAGCAAACAAAGGTCCTGGCAGCAGGTTCGGGGGGGGGGTGACCAAGGAGGGAGAGGAGGGAAGAGGGATAGGCCTGGTGAGTTCATTGGGCTCATGGTCAGCCTTGCGTCATCTTAGGCAGGTGGGTGGGTGGGTGGAGTGGACCACCACCACCAAGAATCAGCCCAAGGCACTGAGAGGCCTTTGGAGCCAATCCGCTTTACATTGGGGTGGCTCGTCCTGGTAGATCAGGCAGGTGAATGCTGTCAACAGAGTGAGTTGGATATGCAACATGTCCCTAAGCTCAGCCTCTGTGCCAGAGGACTGGAAGATGGCCAATGTAACACCAATTTTCAAAAAAGGATCTGGGGGGGGGGGGGATTCAGGAAATTACAGGCCAGTTAGCTTGACGTCTGTTCCAGGTAAATTGGTTGAAAGCATTATTAAAGACAAAATTAGTAGGCATATAGAAGGGCATGTCCTGCTGAAGAAGAATAAAATGGCTAGTACCATACTGCCTTCATACAAATCTATGGTGTGACCACACTTAGAATACTTTGTACTGTTCTGGTCACACCTAAAAATGGTATTGTAGAGCTGGAAAAAGTGCGGAAAAGGCAAACTAAAATGATTAATGGGCTGGAGCATCTCCTGTATGAGGGAAGTTACAACAACTGGGATTGTTTAGATGGGGGTGGGGGGAAGGAGGCTGAATATGATAGAGGTGCACAAAATGATGCATGGTGTGGAGAATGTGGCCTTTTTTTGGCTAGAGAATGGGATAAAAACACTCTAAACGAAGCAAATGATAACTATATTATTTAAAATAACTATTTTAAATAAAAGAGTATCTGTTATGGTGTACAAGTTCAGCCAAGAAAATTGTGAACTAACATCAAAAGCCATATCGCCACATCCTCTATAAGGAGCCAGGAAGTGAAAGTGAAATTCTCATTCTCCTAAAGCAGATAAACCATGTGGCCAGGATGGAGAATAGGAGATCTTGGAATTGTGGTGGACAGCTCAATGAAAATGTCAGCCAAGTGTGTAGCTGCTCTAAAAAAAGAAAGAAAGAAAGCAGACTCCCTAGGAAAAGAATTGAAAATAAAATTGCCAATATCATGCTGCCTATATACAAATCTATGGTGCCTATATACAAATCTATAGATTTGCCTATATACAAATCTATATAAATATCTATGGTGACCACACCTCAAATACTGTGTACTGGTCACCACACCTAAAAAAATGTTATTATAGAGCTGGAAAAAGTGCAGAAAAGGGAAACTCAAATGATCAAGGGGCTGGAGCATCTCCCCTATGAGGGAAGGTTACAGCAACTGGGATTGTTTAGCTTGGAAAAGAGGAAGCTAAGGGGAGACATGATAGAGGTGTACAAAATTATGCATGGTGTGGAGAATGTAGATAGGGAGACATTTTTCTCCCTCTCTCAAAATACTAGAACCCGGGGTCATCCCATGAAGCTGATTGGTGGGAGATCCAGGACAAATAAAAGGAAGTACTTCTTCACACAGTGCATAGTTAACTTATGGAACTCATTACTAAAAGATGTAGTGATGGACACCAATTTGGATGGATTTAAAAGGGGGTTGGATAAATTCCTGGAGAAGGCTATCAATGGCTGCTAGCCCTGGTGATTGTGTGCTCTCTCCAGTATTCGAGGCCATAAGCCTGTGTGCACCAGTGGCTGGGGAACATTGGTGGGAGGGTGCTGTTTCACCATGTCCTGCTTTGTTGGTCCCTGGCCGACAGTTGGTTGGCCTCTGTGTGAACAGAGTGCTGGAATAGATGGACCCTCAATCTGATCCAGCATCAGGGCACTTCTTATGTTCTTATGACTTAGTTGTATGCAATTGGGCAGGTAGAAGTGGATTTCCCCACAGCCTGCTCCACAACGTAGCCCTTCCAGACCCTTGAAAATGCTGCAGAGGTTATGTAACCATGTGAGCATGGGGTGAGCTGTGGTGTGTTGGGGGGGGGGGGGGCAGAAGTGAGGATCCGCAAAATGGGTGGAGGTACTTTCTGTGAGTGGAGTCCTTCTGCCAATGGAAGGCACATCCTGGATCCAACTCAGTATATCTTGATTAAACTTTCAACAAGGTCCCATTGCAATATTCTTGTTAGCAAGCTGGTGAAATATGTGCCAGATGCTGCTGCTGTTACATGGATTTGTAGCTGGTTAATGGGCCAACTTATCCATGGTTCCTCACCAGCCTGGAGAGTAGTGACATGTGGCATGCCACAAGTTTCTGTCTAAGTCCAGTGTTGTTCAACGTCTTTATAAATGATGGAGATGACTGGAACTCTGTATAATTCCCAAATTAAAAAAAAAAAAACATGATAGGAAGTTCTGGGAATTGGTAGCCACGGGTACACAAGCATATAATTTCATTCCTGATGCAGATTTCAGCTGAGACTTGGGGCCTTGCTAGACCTGCCGGATAATCCGGCCAGGAGTCGGGGCGATGGTGCACTGCAACTAGCGTGCACCATCGCCCTTTTCCACACGTAAGACGCGATGGGGCAAGGGGAAGCCCTGTCGCGTCCGCCATTTTCTTCAAACCTTAAAGGGCCATGTGCGCAGGAGTGCACCACCAGACAAGGTAAGTTTTTTTAAAAGTAAATATAGGGTCCCCCGCTCCCCCTGCCCCTGATTTCCCCCCCCACAATGCCTGTTGCTCCCCTGCCCACTCACTCATCCTCCCCCTTCCCCTATGCCTTGTCCCCCATCCTTCTTTCCCCCATCCCCCTTCCCCGATGCCCTGTCCTTCTTCCCCCCATACCCCTTCCCCGATGCCCGATGCCCTGTCCTTCTTTCCCCTATCCCCCTTCCCCGATACCCTGTCCTTCTTTCCCCCATCCCCCTTCCCTGATGCCTGATGCCCTGTCCTTCTTTCCCCCATCCCCCTTCCCCGATGCCCTGTCCTTCTTTCCCCCATCCCCCATTCCCGATGCCCTGTCCTTTTTCCCCCCATCCCCCTTCCCCGATGCCCGATGCCCTGTCCTTCTTTCCCCCATCTCCCTTCCCCGATGCCCTGTCTTTCTTTCCCCCCATCCCCCTTCCCCGATGCCCAATGTCCTGTCCTTCTTTTCCCCATCCCCATTCCCCGATGCCCAATGCCCTGTCCTTCTTACCCCATCCCCCGTCCCCGATGCCCTGTCCTTCTTTAACCCATCCCCCATCCCCAATGCCCGTGCCCGTGCCTCTTCCCCCCCTCTCCTGCCAGGTCCGGCCTTTCCCCCAGCCCCTATCTCCCCCCCCCATGATTCCCCCCCCGCCTGATGGGCACAGCGCTCCTATGAGCGCTGTGCCCAGTCCGTGGCTTCTCCCAGCTACTCGCGAGTAAGCGAGCAGCCAGGAAAAGCCACGGACCTTGGTAGACTTTCCGCAGCCCTGGCCTCAGCTTATCTCGGCTTAAGGGAGGCGTTAGCCCGGCCTGACCCTGGAATCCCCTGTGCGTCATCTGGATGTATAGGAGGGAGACCGGGCCTCACACCGCGCTAACGCCTGGTCTAGCAATGGCCTTGGTTCCAAAACTTTTCATTTATCTATGACAGTACCCAGAGTGAGTCAACTTATGAACACACAATATCTGATCTAGACTCAGTACTAGTGCAGACAGCTGACCAGTACTCTGTTTTTAGGGAAAGCCCCAGGGGAGGATATGGTGCCCCCTGAGGTATTTAAACTGAATGCTTACTGGTGGTCCCCCATTCTTACAAGGCTATTTTCTGAAATTGATAATGTGAAGGAAGGCTGAGGTCCATTCAGCACCCCTGCAAGGTAGGCCCCAGACTGAACGTCCTAACTCCTGGGCAACCACCTCCCTAACCCTGTCCTTAACCAAGGAGAGCCATCCCTTTGAGAAATAACACCCACACCCACACTTTAAGGACCAAAGCAAGTTTTATTTACATGAACTAAAATCTAACTTGTAAGGCTCTGGTCAGGCAGTGAAAGTTGTAGGGAAAGGAAAGAAGGGGAGGAAGGAAGAGTGGGTGGTAAGGTAAAGTACAAAGGAAAGGTTAGCAGCAAGCAATCCCACCAGAAAACCATTAACCCCATTCTAAAACCTGCCGCAGCAGCGGCCAGTCTCCCCTACAGGATCCAGACACTAAGAACATAAAAAACCTAACTAACTCCGAGCCTCAGCCCTGGCTTGGAACAGTTCTTCCACTTTTTACACATGTAGCCCACAGTCGACAGGTCCCATGACCCGTCTTCACCAACTGATGCCCTTCCCGGGCCCCTGGTGCCCCCTCCCTGAGGAGTGAGGCCCCAGATCAACATCCCAATTAACACTGATAACCTCCCAGGTGCTGTGGTGGGAGTCGGGAATGCGATGCTGGGTGCAACCAATTACCCAGCCATGAGATTGACCTTGAGAAGCATTCTTCAACTCACTCACTCTGGCTCAGAGGCCTGGGCCAAGTTAGACAGTTTAGACAAAATTATTTGGACAAGACTTAGCTGAACAGAACAAGACCACAGCCATTTTGGACTGTCCTTCACAGATAACACTTGTGTTGTTCCCTCAAACTGGAAACAAAGCTTCATCTACCCAATTTATAAAAAAGGCAATAGGCAGGAACCCTCCAATTATTACCCTATTAGCCTTCTGGACAGACCCTCTAAGCTATATACCCGGCATCTTTTAAATAAACGAGGACTGGGCAGAAATGACAAAACCTTTTCATCCAGAGCAGGCAGGTTTTCATAGGGGTCACAGTACAATAGATTAGGGGTGTGTGCTTCACACTGAAAATCCAGGGGTCCGATGGACTTCTGATGGACCTCCAAAATCGTGGTGCGGTTAGTGGGTGGTTTTAAAACCATCAGAAACCCATGGTGCAGTTAGAAGATTGTTCAGAGCCCCGAATGGTTCCATAGGTATCCAAATCTTTTTTAGGTGATGTGAGGACTTGTTTCATATTGATGGACAACTAACTGAACACTTCCATATTAGGAAGATGGTGTCACTGAAGGGTGAGGGAGAGGTAGTTTTGAGATTGACAGCCACAGTCTCCTCCCCTGTTCCGCCCTCCAATCACAGTGCTTAGGGGGAGGGATTGCAAATGATATAACCCATTTCCCCCCACCCTGGAACTCATTTGTTTGTTAGCTCCTCATATGCACTTCATCTTCTCTCAAGAGAGCTTGCAGAACTTCCAGAAACTACAAAAATCAAAGTCCCCCATGTGTGTCAACTTAGTACCATATGTTTAAATTATGGGACCTGTGTCTGAACTAGAATGGGCATAGTCTCAATTTGTATACTGCAAGTATGGATGCAACTCGGCCAGGTGTAAAGTCAAGAGTAGAAGGGGCGGTGAGAGAAAAGTTTGCTATTGCTAGTACTAGTATATCTCTTGTTTTGAAGACAGGACTCAAGTTTATATGCTTTGATTTTTTAAAATAAAAAATAAAGTTAAATTTATGTTTGTTCTTGTCTTACCGATGGGAGAGCACACCCCCATTTCACCCCATTAGAGCAAACGGTCAGGAAACACAGCAGATCTCTATTTGTATAAACTGAAGATGCATGAGCAAAGTAAAGGATAAAAGGTCCTGCAGTTTTGGATGTGTGTGTGTGGGGGGGTTGATGGTTTGAGGCACATTTTTTTTAAAAAAAAAGTCCTAAAAATCAAGGGATGAAGGGATCTGCTTTAGAATCATAGAATCATAGAATAGCAGAGTTGGAAGGGGCCTACAAGGCCATCGAGTCCAACCCCCTGCTCAATGCAGGAATCCACCCTAAAGCATCCCTGACAGATGGTTGTCCAGCTGCCTCTTGAAGTCCTCTAGTGTGGGAGAGCCCACAACCTCCCTAGGTAACTGATTCCACCGTCGCACTGCTCTAACAGTCAGGAAGTTTTTCCTGATGTCCAGACGGAATCTGGCTTCCTTTAACTTGAGCCCGTTATTCCGTGTCCTGCACTCTGGGAGGATCGAGAAGAGATCCTGGCCCTCCTCTGTGTGACAACCTTTTAAGTATTTGAAGAGTGCTATCATGTCTCCCCTCAATCTTCTCTTCTCCAGGCTAAACATGCCCAGTTCTTTCAGTCTCTCTTCATAGGGCTTTGTTTCTAGACCTCTGATCATCCTGGTTGCCCTCTTCTGAACACGCTCCAGCTTGTCTGCATCCTTCTTGAATTGTGGAGCCCAGAACTGGACACAATACTCTAGATGAGGCCTAACCAGGGCCGAATAGAGAGGAACCAGTACCTCACGTGATTTGGAAGCTATACTATTAATGCAGCCCAAAATAGCATTTGCCTTTCTTGCAGCCATATCGCACTGTTGGCTCATATTCAGCTTGCGATCTACAACAATTCCAAGATCTTTCTCGTTTGTAGTATTGCTGAGCCAAGTGTCCCCCATCTTGTAACTGTGCATTTGGTTTCTATTCCATAAATGTAGAACTTGGCATTTATCCCTATTAAATTTCATTCTGTTGTTTTCAGCCCAGCACTCCAGCCTATCAAGATCACTTTGAACTGAGTATGGCTAAAGCCCTACATAAGAGCTACCAGGATGCCAAGTTTCATCTGTTTATCTTTAAAAATGACTGAGATGTATGCATTTTTCTTAATTTCCATTGACAATGGAACTCCACCCTGAATTTTTTAAAATAATAATAATAATAATAATAATAATAATAATAATAATAATAATTCAACACATAATATATCATATACATACGTAGGATAACATTCCTCTTAGTTCTTAGCTATACATTCTACTTCTTAACTCACTTACATTAATAAGTGCCCCGCCCCCACCCTCGGGATCTTATTCTAGTTTCCAAAATTGCATTGAGTCTTCTGAAGGTGTTCTTCCTCTCCCTTTTAACAGTACATGTTCTAGGAACAATTTCCATATCTCTTCAAAATCATTGTTTTTTGTTATTCCCCTTCTAAATCTAATATTACATGTTAATTTATCATTTATAGCAATATCCCATATTTCTTTATACCAATCTCATCTCCTTGAACCTTCCAATTTCTGGATATCATTAATCTTGCAGCTGTTAACAGGTTCGTTATTAATTCTTTTTCCATCTGATTACATTTGAGATTTCCATACATTGATAACAATGCTACACTTGGTGTTTCTTCTAAATCCATTCCAGTTATTTCATTTATTTCTCTATACACCATTTTCCATAATTTTTGTACATGTTCACAATTCCACCACATATGTATATACATTCCTTTCTCCTGACATCCTCTCCAACAAACTATCGAGTTCTCTTTATTTATTAAGTTTAATTTTATTGGAGTTAGATACCACCTCCAAATTATCTTATAATAATTTTCTTTTATCCTTACAGACATATTTTTCAACACTCTTTGTTTCCATATCCTGTTGCTCTATTTTCTCATTCAAATCTGTTTCCCATACCATCCTAACAGAATCTTCTTGAGTTTCCATTTCCAATAATATCTTATATATTTCACTCATTAATCCCTTTATCAATTTATTTTCTTCTTTTTCTTTCTCTTTTTGTAAGATCAAATCCTCAAATTTAGTATTCTTTCTGCAATCTCTTTAGCCATTTTTTGGTCCATTGTTCCATTTGGACACAATTGAACCATGATATATTTTCCCCTTTTAATTTTTCTTTTATTTCTTCCTTAGTTCCCATCTTCACCATCCAATCTCTTATTTTAAGTACTTTCTCTTCTTTTAATTTCTTTACCAGCCCCTCTTTTAAATTTTCAGGAAACTCCCTCATTACCACCACCAGTGTTATTGGGGAAATGACTGGAACCAATTTCCTTTTATATATTCGCCATGTTTCTAACACATTCTTTAAAAGAGGGTTCTCAATTCCCCTCCTCCATTTTGAATTATGGTCCTTAAAGAATATATTTTCTAACTTCCAATCTAACTCTTTTCCCTTTTCCCCCTCTAACCAATTTAAATCTCCTATTCCTATTATACTCTCTATTACATATCTCAATTGATTTGCTACATAATATAATTTAATGTTTGGGAGCCCTAATTCTCTGCATTTTGTACCATATTTTCTTATTAATTCTTGCTTTTCTATCTCCTATCCTAACATATCTTCTATGTTGGTTAGCTTGGCTGATTACTGAGAAAAGGAGAAATTGATTAACTATGACAAAACAAAAGTTATAGTCTTTGGCGGTAGCAGACTTAAACACAGGTGGACAATTAATGCTAGGCAAATAGAGCAATGCCCTTTTATAAATACCTGGGTGTTACATTCCAGGACTCTCTGTCTTGAAACGTATATCTTAATACAGCTTTAACAACTGCCCATAGGAATAACCTATGGGTTATTCTACTGCCCATAGAATAACCCCCACAATGAAGTGGGGGTTATTCTAAAATTCTTCTTTTCCTGCATTCAAAATATTTCAGCCTCCCTTGGAAAAGAAGAATTTTATGATCTCACAATTGCTGTATGGGGTAGAAATCTGGGGCTGGAATGAGAAGGCTCCTGCCCAGATGGAAATAGTTCAAAATAATTTCTTAAGGAAAATCTTGGGTTTCCCTCAGGGCATTTCTGCCACCCATTTAAGGATGGAGGCAGGACTGTCCTCAATTTATGTAAGAGTTCATCTGTCATTGTTAAAATATTTCAAGAAACTTGATAGTCTCCCGGAAGATCACTTAGTTAAATCCTGCTACTGGTATTACTGGGAAGGTAACCAATGGGGAAATATATTGTCCCATATTCTACAAATGCACTCTCTGCCCTTATTAGAGGACATTAAGTTCTGGGACATAAAAAACCTCTACATGATTGGCTCCTTGAGTAAGATGCTGGTTTGATCCAGCACTCAAAGTTCTCCCTATGGTACCCCCATTTTAAGAAAAACAAATTTACCTCTCAGTATCTATGTGATCTTACAGATGCACCACTAAGGAAGGCCTTTACAAGCCTGTGCTTTCAATCTATACCCTAAGCATATCTTGAGGGCAGATTTTGCAAAGTTCCCATGGAGCAGTGTCTCTGCCCCTGTGTCCAGGGGCAGATGGAAAACACTGGGCTAAAGTGACCAAATGCCCAGAATTGTCTGGACAGTTCTGGAAATCCCACCCCCCCACCAGGATCTTGGGGGAGATTTGAAACTACCCCCAAAATGTCTGGGAAACCTATGGGCCATCCAGGCCTTGCCTTGTCCAGCACAATGTCACTGGCCAAAGAAAAGCCTGGATCGCCAGGTGGGAGGGGCTAGGGGCCATGTTCCCAGAAGTACAGAAATGCAGGGGGGCGGAGCCTGACAGTCCTATGGATCGTAAGCTTTTCTATGAGCTCCCATGAGGGAAGCCTGGACGCGTTATTATCTCAATTGATTGGCAAGATTTATGAACTATATACTTTCTAAATGACTGGTTAAAAAATCCCTGCCAGAGGCAAGCTTTGAATTGCAACGCAGCAAGCTGTAACAACAACAGAAAAAATTACTTTCACTTTCAAAACTCGGCTCAGATTGCGAACAATAAATCTAGCTTGTCGGAGTGCAGAGACGATATCTGACATTGGTTATTTTCATTAAGAAGATTTAAAGCAGTCACTTATATTGTTAAGGCAAAGGAAGAGCCAGAAAGTGGAGATTTATTGAAGTGGCTGACTTCCACCTGGCAATTAAAGCGGCCGAACTAAATGCCAAAATCTAAACTCAAAACAATTACTAACAAAATTAGGAAAACCACCTGGATCAGGGGAAGGGTCCATCCTTCTAATCATACATTTGCACATCTAACGAAGGTTTCCTCTAGTAGCGAGGAGGGGAGTGATCAGGATTTTGGTAAACACCTAGATAAAAAAATGGCGGCTAAAGCTGGAAAGAAGCCAAATCCTGAGCTTGAAGAATTGAAGCAGTTCATTAAAAGTTCTAATGAAACAATACTTGATGAAGTGAAGAAAATAAAGGATGATGTATATAAAAAGGTACAAGAGGTACAAGAGCAGTAGTTAAAATTGACAAAGATGTGAAAGAAATTAAAACAGAAATGAATCAATTTTCAAAACAAGTAGATCAACTGGAACATCAGATATCAGAACATAATATAACATTTGATCTGCATGAAAAGAGGCTGATTTCTTTAGAAGGCCAAAATAGACGTGCGAATATTAAAATTAAAAATCTTCCTGAGAGCCAAGGAGAAAACTTGAGGGGGATTATACTGAGCTGGTTTAAAGAGCTGGTTCCAGACTTCTTGATAAAAGAGATGGAGATTGACAGAATCCACAGAGTAGCTGGAAACAGATCCAGAATAACTCCAAGAGATATATTGGTCAAATTTAGCAACTATTATAAGAAGGAGCAACTGATGAAGAAATTAAGACCAATAACAACGGTGAAGTTTCAAGAATCAACAGTACAAATTTACAATGATCTCTGTCAACAAACCATCACTTGGAGGAGCAGTGTCAAGCCAATATTAGCAATCCTTAAATGGAAGGGCGTTGCTTACTCATGGGGTTACCCGGTGTTTTTGAGATTCACGCATGATGGAAAACAGCAGAGAGTAACCTCATTGGAGCAAGGGTTGGAGCTGCTGAGAAGTCTGGGAATGGATGAGGATTTGACATCCCAACAAGAAGAAGGAGGAGAAGAACATGCTGGCCCAAGTGGAAAGTAACTTTCATTACCATTGAGATAATAATTATAAATAAATGAATACTTAAAAGTAGAAGGCTTGCTGAAGGGGGACTGTGGGCTTCATCTCCCCCCCTTAAGGTTATTACCATGACCGGGGTGTTAGACCTATGGAGAAATAGAGGGGGGGAAGAAATAGGGGGGAGGGGGGAAGGGGAAGGGACAGAGGGGGAAGGGGAGGGGTAGATAAAAATAAAAAGGGGTATTATGTTGTTATGTAAATTTTTGTGTTTGATACTAAGGGTGTGTACAAGGGATCTAGAAGAAAATGAACAAAAGGAACATGGATAAGAAAATAAGGATTTCAACACCCAATGTCAAAGGTTTGGGGGCAGTAGTAAAAAGGAAAAGGATTGAACAATTGTTAAATAAAGAAGGATCTGACTTTATCTTTTTGCAGGAAACACATCAAGTTAAGGATGGTATGAATGAAATACATTTGAAATGGTCAGTGTATTATGAAAAGTTTTGGGGACTTAAAAAAAATGGCGTAGCTATAATAATATCAAAGAGAAGCGGATTTAACATGGAAAAAATAAAAAAGGACGAGAAAGGTAGATATATTATGATAAAAGGACAAGTGGAAGGCAATTATTATACCTTTATTAACGTGTATGCCCCAAATGAGAGACAAAAAGAGTTTTATAAAGAAGTATTTAAGGAAATAGAGGAATTTAAAAAGGGGTATGTTATTTTAGCTGGAGATTTCAACATGGTTATGGATAATAGACTGGACAGGTCTAACCCCACTGGACTTGAAAGAGAAACAATATTAAAATTTTAAATAAAATGATAAAAGAAAAAGATTATATAGATGGATGGTGTTTAGTTAAAGGTGGGGAGCCTGGGTTCACGTATTATTCTCCAGTTCATAAAACTTACTCTAGAATAGATCATATTTTTGTCTCAAGGGAATTTGCAACTAAGGTATGTAATATGGATTTAGGGGTGATTAAAGTAACAGACCATTGTAGAGGAAGCCTGAGTCAATCAGTCCTTCCCAAGGGTTCCCTCTGGGGTGTTTCCCCCAACTCCCGCACCCTGGAACCGGTATAACTTTGGAATAAAGGCACACAGACACCCGAAATAACCAAGAAAAAAGTTTATTGTGGAAACACAAGTACTAAATAAGAGCTTGGTTGATAGCAGCTACAGAAATGCAAATAAAAAGGATAATACGGAGGAACAGAGGAAGAGAATAAATGAGGTAGATAAGTAATAGGCAGAACGACCCACAAATCCATTCAGAAAAGAGCAGGCAGTCTCTCCACTAGACCTCCCTTCCTCCCCCCCCGGTCAAAACGACCAAACTTGCCTCTGGAAAACCAGCCCACAGCAAACAGCAACACCCTAACTCTCTTTCAGCTCCCAGACTGGGCAACTGCAGACGTCCATAGCCTCCAGGCTGAAGACCTACCCCAACCTAATCCAATCAGCCTTTTTATCTCTCCCTCCCTTGATGAGGGTGCTTGCTCTTTCTTCTCACACAAAGGCCAATTAGCCCGGACAGGAGATAGCCCGCAGGTGTGAAGCCTTTGCCTGACCTCGGGAAGTTTGACTCCCACCTTTTCCCACATGTCAACTGGGTCTTGGCGCCGGCGGGACCATACACAACAGGCTGGCCAGATACCTCCCATAAACATATCAAACTATTCTTTATCTACTATCACCACTATGGTTTACTACCTAGCAGGAAGGCGTAGTTTACTATTCAACTGGAAAACAGATGCATTTCAAAAACAAATTTACTACTGGAGAGGGAAGTTGGTATAATTCAAAACTCAACAACACTCCCCACCCCCCTTGGTCCTTCACAACCATGAGTTGGTAAGTTTAGATTTTTCAGTTAAAAGGGATTATAGAGAAGCAATAAGATGGAAATTGAATACCAGGATTTTGAAATATAACAAGGTTGTGGAAAAAATGCAGAAAGAATTGTCAGAAATATGGGAAATTAATGAAAAGGGGGGAACTCCAACATCAATTGTTTGGGATACAATGAAAGCTGTGACTAGAGGGATGTGTATTAGAGAAATGTGTAATTTAAAAAGGCAACAAGATGTAATACAGAAAAAGTTAGAGGAAGAAATAAAGAAGCTGGAGAAAGAGTATTTACAAAGTAGAAATAAACAAAAATTAATAGAATTACAGGCAAAGAAAAATGAATTAGAAAATAAGGATATAGAGGAATCAGAAGAATCTAATTTATATGAAAAGAGAGTTTTTTGAGAACAGTAATAAAAATTCTAAGGTGCTGGCCTGACTCACACAAAAGGAAAAGGCAAAGAATTCAATAGGGATAGTAAAAGATAAATTAGGGAAAATATGTAGTGCAATGAAAGGGAAAATAAAAGTTTTTCAGGAATTTTATCAAGAGCTATATAAAGAAAAGGATACGTTGAAGAGGAGGATGGGAAGCTATATTGATAGGTATATAAAGAAGGGACTGATAAGGGAAGATAAGGAGTTAATGGAAAGAAGTATATCTCAAAGGGAAATTGAGGAAGCTATTGAGAAATTGAAAGGGGGTAAATCTCCTGGGATAGATGGGTTGGGATCGGAGTATTATAAAATATTTTAAAGAATTTTAGTACCAAAATTATTAAAATTATATAATGGAATAATAGAAGGAGAAAATATTCCAAAAGCAGATAAGGATTTAACAAATCCTGATTCTTATAGACCTATCTCATTAATAAATCAAGATGCAAAAATTTTCTCAGCTATTTTAGCAAGATGAATGAATACGTTTATAGCTAAATATATTGGAGAAGATCAATGTGGTTTTATAGCAGGTAGGCAAATGCATAATTTAGTTGGAAGAGCTATAAATATAATGCAGGAGGTAAAAAAGTCAAAGATAAAAGCGGGAATAATAGCTCTTGACATATTTAAGGCGTTTGATTGTGTGAGCTGGCAAGCACTAAAGATGACAATTAAAAGAATGGGTTTTGGAGATAAATTTAGAGGTATAATAAAACAATTATACTCTCAAAACACAGCTTCAGTTGTTATAAATGATGGACTTACTGATAAGATACAACTGGCCAGAGGAACTAGGAAAGGTTGCCCACTCTCGCCGGTCCTATTTGTACTGGTAATGGAATTATTGGCAAATGCAATAAGAGATGAAGGGGAAATAGAGGGAGTAGGAGGTAATAATAATAATAATAAAGTTAAATATGTTTGCAGATGATACATTGTTAACTGTTAAGGATCCACTTCAGAAAATGGAAAGAATTAAGCAACATCTGAAAGATTTTGAAGAAGTTACGGGATTAAGTATAAATTGGTTAAAATCAGAACTAATGATATTTAACTATACTAAAAAGGAAGAGAAAGATTGGGAAGGTAAGGAGAAGGAAATGAGAGTTAAAGATCAGATTAAATATTTGGGAATTAAAATTACAAAAAATTTAGAGAATTTAGAAAAAGAAAACTTAAATAAGCTGAAAAAGGAAATATAAAAGGTTGAATTTATCATGGTTTGGAAGAATAGCATTAGTAAAAATAAAAATATTACCAAAGATTAATTTTATTTTCAGAATGTTACCAATAAGTATATCAGAAACGGAGATAAAAAGTTGGCAAAATATTATAAATAATTATAGTAATGGGGATAGGAAAGCGAGAATAAACAAAAATAGATGGTACTTAGCACAAAAGAAAGGAGGATTGGGACTCCCAAATATAAAATTATATTATGTAGCCAATAGGTTAAGACACGTAGTAGAAGGCATGATAGGAGTAGGAGATTTGAGTTGGATGGAGGATAAAACAAGAATGGAAAAAGATTGGAATTTGGAAAATATATTTTTTAAAGAAGGCAAAAAATGGGGGGAAGAAATAGGAAACCCTCTTTTAAGGTTTCACTGGGAAATATGGCAAATGTATAAAAAGGAGTTACTCTCGAGTATATCTCCATTAACACCTGTGATAATGTTAAGGAATTTCCCAGGAAATTTAAAGGATAGCTTGAGTAAAATTTTAATAGAGGAAAATAGAATGAGATTAAAAAATTGGTTAAGCGAGATGAACACTCGTGAAAAATTAGAAGAGGTGTCAAAGGGGAAGAACTTAACCTGGTTAAATTATTGGCAATTGGAACAATGGATGAAAAAATGGTTAAGAGATAATGGTGAATGTAGAGAATTGACAAAATTTGAGGAGCTGATTGTAAAAAAAGAAACGGAAAAGGGAGAAAATAAAGGGATAAAAGGTTTAACGAGTGGAATATATAGAATATTGGTTGGGAAGGGGGAGATGGAGAATATGGGAAAGATGGTTTGGGAAACAGATTTGATGGTACAGATAGGGCAACAGAGTTGGGAGGGAATATGGAGACAAAGAGTGTTGAGAAACATGTCGGTGAGAATTAAAGAAAATTATTATAAAATTATATGGAGGTGGTATCTAACCCCAGTGAGATTAAATAAAATAAATAAACTGTATTCAGCAAATTGTTGGAGAGGTTGTGGGGAAAAAGGAACATATTTACATATGTGGTGGGAATGCGAATATGTACAAAAATTGTGGAAAATGGTGTTTAATGAGATAAAAGAAATTGTTGGAATGGAGACTGAAGAGACACCTAGTGTGGCATTACTATCAGTATATGGAGATTTAAAGTGTAATAAGGAAATTAAAGAATTGATAACAAACCTGCCCTCAAGCCTTCTCCTATTTTATTTCATCGCTCTCAGCTCTGGGGCATACCACAGAGCCGTATGAGCTCTACTCAGGAGAGGGCACTCAGGAGCAATCGTGTCAACCGCCCAGGTCATTTCTGCATTACACAGATCAACCAGAGTTTTGACAGGAGAGCCAGCCCTATCAGCTGGAAAACTCCCCAGAGCCTTTTGGAAACCATCTGGATCCATTAGTCTCCAGGGGCGGACCATCTTAATAGGTCCCCCACCCTTGCAGAGGGGAAAAGCTGCTGTAAGTCTAAACCTCAGCAGACAGTGATCTGACCATGACAAAGGGACTGATGTAAGGTCCCCCACTTTCAGATCACCATCTCCATGTCCAGTTGTGAAAACCAGGTCTAGAGTATGCCTTGCTACATGCATTAGGCCGATGACATGTTGGAACAGTCCCATGGTTGTCATAGAGACCTTGAAATCCTGAGCTGCCACGGATAAGGTGCCCTCGGCATGAATGTTGACATCCCCCAGAACCAACATTCTGGGGGATCTCAGCAGTGCAGCCAAGACCACCTCCGTCAGCTCACCTAGGGAGTCTGTTGAGCAGCAGAGTGGGCGGTACACCAAAAGAATCCCTAATCTGTCCCACTGACCAGAACAGTAGTCACATGGACAGGGAGCCTGCAGAGGGAGATGGAATTTCTGCAGACCACAGCAACCCCCTCTCCCCAGTCTTCAGGTCTACCCTGATGCTGAACCAAGTACCCTGGTGGGCATAGCTGGGAGAGACTGACTCCTCCCTGCTCACCCACCCAGGTCTTTGGTTATACATGCCAGATCGGCTGCCTCATCCACAATTATGTCATGGATGAGGGAGGTCATAGTATGCACTGATCTGGCATTTAAAAGCAGCATCTGGAGGTCTGAGGGCTGGCTGATAGGGCAACCAACAAACCTGCAGGTGCAAGGAGGACCGGAACATGGCACAGCCATTAACTGTCTGGGCCGCGTTCCCCTTACCTGGCAAGTCCTCACAACACCATATATCTCCTTACCTGTCACTACACTAATTGGGTCCCCCTCAGATCCCCCCTCCCAGCTCTGCATCCTCCCTCCCAGGCACATAGTTTCAGAACCCCAGAAAAAAAAAGCAAAAAAGGCAAAGACAGGTAGGTGCTCGCAGGGTCCAGTAGATGTTGAGCAGAGTCCCTCCTGGCAGCGCCATTGGGCCTCTGCAGCTAAGAAGCCTCTTGCAGGGCCACACCTCTGGGAGCACAGGTGGAGGCAGTCCTGCCTGCAAACAGGCTGACCAGCAGGCAGGCAGAGACGGGTAGGTGCTCACCGGGTGCAGCAGATGTTGTGCAGAGTGGTTTATTAATTTGAATAAATATTGTTAGTTCATTCTCTCTCTGGGCTCATCTACACCAAGCATATAAAAGGCAGGAGCCACACTACTGCTTTATAGCAATATTGAAGTGCACTGACAACTGTTGGGGCCCATGACACATCTTCACCAAGCAGGATATAACACTATGAAAGTGGTATGAAAGCAGTATATTGTATGTGTCATGGCCCCCAACAGTTGTCAGTGCACTTCAATACCTCTATACAGCAGTAGTGTGGCTCCTGCCTTTCAGATACCACTTTCATAGTGGAATATCCTGCTTACTGTAGATGAGCCCCCCGCCTGTGTGTGTGTGTGTGTGTGTGTGTGTGTGTGTGTGTGTAGCAACCACACAGCCATATAAATCAGAGTCTCAGGTTTTACTGAGTTAGGATTTGAGCTAGAAGTCCCCACTCAGAATATAAAAGAGGGAGCATAACCCCCTGACTGAACTGTGGTTCTAACACTTCAGTCGGCTGGAGGTGCTTCCCTCCTCCCTCCTGGCAGCTGTACCCTCATCACCTCCACCCACCTCCATGCATCAGCTTCTCTGCTGGTGCTGCCCTAGCTGCCGTTGACCAGAGGAGCTGCAGCTGCGCAGCCCCATGGTGGGAGGCCTCGGCTCTCTTCCCCCTTCCCCCACCCTTGGGGCTCCCTGGGGTTTTCATACTGACTCTTTTAATTTTAACAAACAAGAAATATGCTTGGAGGAGAAATTTCAAAGGAACAAAGTTTCCCCCCAAGCCAGGGGCTGTGCCATACCATGCATCAGATGGCAAAATGGATGAGTTCCTCTTTATTTGAGATTCAATCAAAGACTTGTTCTTTGTTGACATCCTCCCTCCTGACAGGGCCTTTAATTGTATTTTGAGTGAGTTACTCTATATGTAAATACCAGCTCCTGCTGAAATTGTTTATAGCCACACTGTCTGTATGCAAATTGCCTTCTAAAACCACAGTAATCTTGTTCCAGAAAAAAATATATTTTATTTAATGCCAGCCATCTATCCAAAAGAGAAAGAGGCTAGTGGGCCAATCAGAGGACCTGATGAGGGGCTCTCCATGGCCACCCACCCCAGCAGCCATTGTCAGCAAAGGAGACTGGGGGCGTGTGACGATTTGTACCTTGCACATATTCTCAAGTCAGCATCCCACTGTGCAGCATGTAGCCAGCAGCCAGCAACTCACATGAGGCACTGCTGCTGTCAGTGTTAATCAGCCAGGACAGCCTAGAGGCCTTTTGCCCCCCACCCCCACCCCCATTAAGCCGCATTTTATGGCTTGTCTCTTTAAATTGTTTCTGACCTATAATTTTTTTTGGGGGGGGGCAGTTAAATATCACTAATGTTAACCACTCCCACATGACCTGTGCAGCACACCACTGCTAAAAACCTGATTATGAAATAAGTTGATCTAGAAGAGATTGGCACAGATTTCAAAACAAAAATGGCATGTCTCTTAAGAAAGATAACAGGCAAAAGCAGAATACAAGAAATCCTATGCTGGATCAGACTGAGGGTCCATCAATCCAGCACTCTGTTCACACAGTGGCCAACTAGCTGTCGACAAGAGACCAACAAAGCAGGACATGGTGAAACAACACCCTCCCACCCATGTTCCCCAGCAATTGGTGCACACTGGCTTACTGCCTTGAATACTTGAGGTAGCACATAACCATCAGGGCTAGTAGCCACTGATAGCTTTAGACTTCATGAATTTATCCAACCTCCTTTTAAAGCTTTCCGAATTGGTGGCTATCACTACATGTTTTAGTACTGAGTTCCATAATTTAACTATGCACTGTGTGAAGAAGTACTTCCTTTTATCTATCCTGAATCTCCCACCAATCAGATTCATGGGATATGACCCTGTTGGGTTCTAATATTTCGAGAGAGGGAGAAAAGTGTCTTCCTATCCACATTCTCCACACCATGCATAATTTTGTACACCTCTATCAGTTCTCTCCTTAGGTGTGCTTTTGGTCAATAAAGCACTTTTGGATAACCAAGCATAGCTGTGAACATGATGCATACATGAAGAAGAGGAAGCAGAGGGGCCTGGGGCTCCCCATTTCACAGTTCTCCACAATACAAAATACAAAAAAGTGTCCAGACTACGACATTCACATTTCACCCTGTGGTGAGCAGTGAGTTGGGGAGGGGCCAGTTTGTTTACCTCACTCACCATGCAGGAACAGAGCAGGAACAGAGCTGCATGAGTAGCCCCACCCCCTGATGTCACATCATAGAGTTGCTTTGCCCTGCATGATGGGGTTTCCAAATTGCTGGGAGGTTGCCTATTTTTCTGGCACACACAGGCACCAAAATCAATGAGACTCTGCATCGTAGCAAATCTCATGGCAAAAACTTAATTACTACTAGGGCTGTGCACGGAACCCCCAATCCACTCCGGATCCTGATCCTCAACTTCTGGATCGGGTTCACTCCACCCTGCGTTGATTCGCCTATGGTCCGCTTCGCTGTGGAGCTCTGGATCTGGATCGGAGCTCCGTTTCCCCCCTATAAATTTGCATTGAAATCCGAATGCCTATAACTTTTTTCTGTTAATGTTAGAAACCTCAAAATTGGCACCATGAGAGTTTATCCATGTATCCACATTCATGCCAAGCTTCAAGGAAATCCAAGCATACAGTGATTTTTAGGGAATATTTGAAAATCCCCCACCCCATTTTCAGAAATGAGATTTACTCTGATTTTTTTACAGATACAAACTTGAAAGTGGGCACCCTCATAGATACCACCTAGATCCACATTGATGCCAAGTTTCAAGCCAATCCAAGCATGCTCTGATTTTTAGCAATTTTTTTTAACGTTTTAAGCATCACCCCCTAATCCCAATTCATACCCCTTTCATTATCTCTGTCACTGTAAATGTTAGAAACCTCAAAATTGCCACCATGAGAGCTTATCCATGTATCCACCTTCATGCCCAGTTTGAAGGAAATCCGAGGCTCCAGTGATTTTTGGGAAATATTTGAAAATCCCCCACTCCATTTTCAGAAATCCAAATATCTCAGGGATTTTTAAAGCTGCAGACAGCTAAATGGGCTTGCCTTATTCATGGCCATTTCAAAGGAAATCCTAACATGCCATGAATTGGGGAGTATTTAAAGATAAACCTAAATATGAATCTTCTTCCACACCTCAAAAATTTATTTGGAACTTCAAGAAGTCTAAACAGGGTGAGTGCAGGAAGGACTAATACCTTGAGTCATAGCAAGACACGCACAAACCGTCCCTGTGAGGTGGGCAGAGAGGAGGAGAGGCAGCAGGTGACTATGCTCCTGTAGCACTGGGAGCAAGCATGCCAGAGGCTGGTGGGGTTGACCCACAAAGCCCATCGTCTAGTACCTCTCCTAGGCACCAGGAGGGCAGAGAGGCGGGCATTGGCAGGCAGGCAGAGAGGTGGGCACAGGCAGGCATTGGCAGGCAGGCACAAAGGAGCTGGTACCTTGCACAGGTAAACCATAGATCTCTGGGGAAGTAATTCCCAGCAGATCCAGCTACCCCACAAGGACGGCTCCCAGGCAGAGAGGCGGGCACAGGCAGGCATTGGCAGGCTGGCAGACATTTCTGTGGTCACAAATAAGTGAGCCAAAGATTGTTTCCATTCCAGGCCAGTATTGCAAACCTGCCCTGTTAGGTGGGAACAGCACAGACAGATGTCTTTTGCAACCCATAACTAATAGGGGGCTAGGAGGAGAAGAGTAAACCTTTGTCTTCCTTGCTTCAGAGTTGATTGACTGCACTGTCATCACAGCCATTATACAATTATAATAATAGTAACAAGAATTCTAGCAGTACTACTACTAATATTAATAATAACAATCACAACAACAATATGAAGTTGAACCACATTAAAGCCTGCCTGACTTCACTGAATTGGGAAAATCAGAACAAGAAAGGAGGGGTGGAAAAGCAGCAGTTCTGCTGCTTGCAAGAAATACTCAGTGAATGTAGTGAGAGGAGCTAGTGAAGCCGGACCTGGTTTGGGCTCCATAGTCCCATGATGATGATGCTTTTGTTATTGAAGCAGTTATTTTGAGTGTGGAAGATGATGCATCCATCTACCACGCTGTGGCTTGGAGCATTAACGTTGCTGGATGATCCACCTGTATAGCATTCCAGTAAGCAAAGTGGATGTGTCGGATGACCTGGAGAAATCAATCCTCAACCAGCACCGTCCAAAGGACAACTAGTGGACTGCTGGAGTCTAAGTCCCATTCCAGTTGGAGAACAGCCCAGGCCTACAGCGATGGTGAAGTCAATGACTGCCATGAGTTGATGTGTGAAGTAGCTTCTGAATGCCAGGAGCCTACATAGGAGCAGCCCAAGGATCAAGTGAGAGCTAGCTAAAAGCTTACAAACAAAATCTGGGCTTGGTTGGGGTTCCATAGTGACCTGATGCTGCTTTACTTATTGAAGCAATTTTCTTTGACTGTGGAAGAGGAATGGTGAAGTGAAGGAGTGCCATGAGTTGATGTGTGAGGTAGCTTCTCAAAGCCAGGAACCCAGACAGGAGCACCCAACAGACTTAACTGTGAGAAACTACACTCAGCGAAGTGAACGTGCCATGTGCCTTCTCTCAAGTGAGGTGGAAGAACAACCAAAGAGCAACCAGAGAACTGGTTGCTGAACAAGTGGGCAAACCCAAAGTAATGCTGAAGTGAAGGAGTGCCACGAGTTGAAGTGTCACGAGCACCCAACTGAACTGACTATGAAACTATGCTCAGTGAAGCAACAGCAACAAGGCTTATGTAGGACAGTGGGGGCGTGCCATGTGTCTTCTTCTGTCAAGAGAGGTTACAGAACTTCCAAAGGACAACCAGTGGACTGCTGGAATCTAAGTCTCATTCTCCAGTTGGAGAACAGCCCCAGCCTAAAGCGCTGGTGAAGTGAAGGAATGCTACGAGTTGCAGTATGAGGTAGCTTCTCAAAGCCAGGAGCCCAGACAGGAGCACCCAACAGAGCTGACTGTGAGAAACATTATGTTTGTGTTGGGATGTGAAGGACAACCAGCAGGGAGACACTTCTGGGAAGTCAGTCTACAACTTCTGTTGTAGACTGCAAGCTGAATATGAGCCAACAGTGCGATATGGCTGCAAGAAAGGCAAATGCTATTTTGGGCTGCATTAGTAGAAGTATAGCTTCCAAATCACGGGAGGTACTGGTTCCTCTCTATTCGGCCCTGGTTAGGCCTTATCTAGAGTATTGCGTCCAGTTCTGGGCTCCACAATTCAAGAAGGACGCAGACAAGCTGGAGCGTGTCCAGAGGAGGGCAACCAGGATGATCAGGGGTCTGGAAACAAAGCCCTATGAAGAGAGACTGAAAGAACTGGGCATGTTTAGCCTGGAGAAGAGAAGATTGAGGGGAGACATAGCACTCTTCAAATACTTAAAAGGTTGTCACACAGAGGAGGGCCAGGATCTCTTCTCGATCCTCCCAGAGTGCAGGACACGGAATAACGGGCTCAAGTTAAAGGAAGCCAGATTCCAGCTGGACATCAGGAAAAACTTCCTGACTGTTAGAGCAGTACGACAATGGAATTAGTTACCTAGGGAGGTTGTGGGCTCTCCCACACTAGAGGCCTTCAAGAGGCAGCTGGACAACCATCTGTCAGGGATGCTTTAGGGTGCATTCCTGCATTGAGCAGGGGGTTGGACTTAATGGCCTTGTAGGCCCCTTCCAACTCTGCTATTCTATGATTCTATGATTCATTGTGGCAAGTGAGACAAGGACTAGCCCGTTTGATTTTCACAGTGGGAGAGGCAGCCTGGCTACTGGTGGTGGTGCCAGGCATTTTCTTGCCCCCTCTTCCCCCTTGCACCTCACCCAACCACAGTAGTAGTGTGGTGCTTTAGGGGAAGATTCAGCCTGCCTATGATGACTCTTGCGGTAGGAGTAATGCAGAGCCAGCCTGACTAGGCTGAATTGGATAAATATTATAACAGCCTGCTTGTATGTAAGAGGAAGAAGGGAGGGATGCAAGGCATCGCCTTACTGAAAGAGGAATCGAATGATTCAGAGTTGATTTTGTGAACTGAAATGCAGCCACTAAATAAAATGTTAAGGATAATCATCATCATCATCATCATAATCACAACAACAACAACAACAACAATAGTAATTACTTTTAAAAAGAAAAAGCCTGCCTGCCTGAACTATTGTCTGCCTGCCAACCGAAGGAGGGGTGGAATTAAAGGGAGGGGAGCCTGCCTGTCACTCCCCCGAGGGCTTGAGGGTGGGGTGTCCCAGCAGGGGCAGAAAGACCAGCTGCTCCACCAAGTCCAGGTCCAAGCAAGAGCAGTGAAGGGTCACTATGTCACCCACCATAGAGAACACCCTCTCACTTGGAACACTGGTGGGTGGGCAGCTGAGTTGATCACTGGCCACCCGCGCCAGGTCTGGCCAAATGTGGCGGTGGGATGACCAGTAGGCCAGCGGGTCCATGGAGCAGTCCTGTACGGGCTCTGCCAGGTAAAACTGCATGGTGGTTGCAGTGTCATCCTGACGGGTGGCTGGGGCGGATCTCCACCCAACCACGGCATGCAGAGCCTGTGCCCAATACCCCTGGCCTGTGCTCCTGCAGGGAGGGATGCAGGTGAGGCTGCTAGTGCTGCTGCTGCTGCTGCTGTGAGGAGTGGTGGCCTGTTCCTCTGCCTCACTCTGCCCCACCCTCTTGGCCCGTGCCACCCGCAATTGGCCCACGAGCACTTCCACCCAGCGTGGCCTGGAATTTGGCCCACAAAGCCCATCCTTCAGATGAGGGTCGCACATGGTGGCCAACATGTAGACCCTGTCTTGCTGGATGGGCTCCAGCTTCTGCATCAGGCCATCCCTCAGCCTAGTCACCGCTTCATGCACCTCGGGCTCGAAGCGCTTTGCGGTGACAGGATCCCTGTACTCCAGAAACTCGCCCATCTGTTTCTGGAGATGCCCGCATACAGGGATCACCTGGCTGAGCTTAGGGTCTCGGTGGCCTCAAGGAACGGCTTGAGGACCACCACCAGCTGGGACATGGCCTCCCACTGTTGCCTGCCCAGTGCTGGCTTGACGCTAATGTCCCTGACCCTGAACATCTCGTGGATGGCATGCAGTTGCTCCACCATACACTCGAGCATGAGGTAGGTGGAGTTCCAGCATGTCACCACATCTTGCACTAGCCTGTGCTGTGGGAGATTCAACTCCTCCTGCTTCTCCCACAGCAATCGACTGCTCTTGACACTGTGGTGGAAATACCCTGCCACCTTTCTGCAGCTCTCCAGGAGGTTACGGATACCGGCCAGGGGACTGAGGTTGTCCTTGCTGCCCATTCCAAGGCCATCCCTCACCACCAGTTCAGGCCCCACCCTCACTTGGGTCTCCTCATTCCTCGAAGCCAACGACCCTCTGCTGGGGAACTTTGACGGCTTTGTCCGAGCTCTCAAGGGCATGTTTGGAGACTAAAACTGGGCCCATACTGCTGAGCTGGCCCTGCATACCCTGAGGCAAGGGACACGGTCCATCGCCGAATATGTCGTCGAGTTCCGGTGCCTTGCAACGGACACCCGGTGGAACAAGGCAGACCAGAGGGTCCATTTCCACTTCAGTCTTCATCCCCGCATCAAGGACGAGCTGGCCCAGGTGGACCCGCCTGCTGCCCTACCCGCCTTCATAACTCTCTGCTCTAACATTGACACACCCCTGGGGAGCACAGAAAGCAGCACCCGGCACCTGAGCTGGAGCTGATGCAGGTCGATGGCACCCAGCGGCCCCTCTCAGATGCCAAGAAACAGCAATGGTGTACCTTGGGTCTCTGCCTTTACTGCGGTCAGAAAGGCCACTACGTGTCTGGCTGCCTGGCCAAGTTGTCGCTCCCGGGAAATGGTCAGCCTCGGCCTCATCCGACTTCATGGACCTGAACTTTGCAAAGGAGTACCAGGTGCCCTGCCGATCAAAGCCAGCTCTGATTCCTGTAGAAGGTCTCGATGGGACTCCACTCATTTCTGAACCGGTGATACATGAGACATGCCCCTTGGCCATGCTTATCATGCCCCGGCATCAAGAATTGCTTACCTTTGATCTTGTCCAGACCCCCCATTATCCGGTCATCCTGGGGATCTCATGGTTGTCCCAGCATGATTCCACCATCTCCTGGAGCCAGAGGACCCTCCAGTTTATGTCCCCGCACTGCCAGGATGTCTGTTCCCAGCCTCTGGTGTTGCCTCCAGTGGCCGTTGCCCCCTCAGAACCTGACCTGCCCAAGACCCCCTGTGTGGCACCACCATGGAGGAACTCTTAGCCCCAGACCCAGGGGCTCTTCCCGACCAGTATCACAACCTGGCCAACATCTTTGAAAAGGAAGGGGCTGAGACCCTGCCCCTGCATCGGCCATATGACTGCCCTATCGATCTACAACCAGGGGCAGAGATCCCCTTTGGGTGCATCTATGCCCCCGCTGCTCCCAAGTTGGTGGCGCTCCGCGACTACCTTCAAGACAATCTGGCAAGAGGCTTCATCCATTCTCTACTTCCCCAGCAGGGCCCCCCATTTTCTTCGTGAAAAAGAAAGATGGGGGGCTATGGCCTGGCAACGACTATAGAAAGTTGAACCAGGTCACGATCAAGAATCGGTTTCCCCTACCCCTCATCCCTGAGCTCTTTGAGAGGCTGCAGGGGGGCAAGATCTTCACAAAACTGGACCTGTGGGGGGGGGGGGGATACAATCCAGGAAGGGGACGAATGGAAGATGGTGTTTTGCACCCGGTACAGCCATTTTGAGTATCAGGTGATACTGTTCAGGCTCTGTAATGCCTCTACCACCTTCCAGCACTTTGTGAATGATGTATTGAGTGATATGCTGGATCGCTTTGTCATGGCATCCTTGGACGACATTTTGATTTTCTCAGAGAGGCTGGAAGAGCATTACCAACATGTCTGCCTCAGCCTGCAGCACCTCCGGGAGCACCAGCTGTATGCCAAGTTAGAGAAATGCGCTTTTCACCAAGGGACCATGGAGTTCCTTGGCTACATTATCTCTCCCAAGCAGTCCAAGCAGTCATGGACTGGGATCCCCCCAGGGACGTGAAAGGGGTTCAGTGGTTTGTCGGGTTTGCCAATTTTTATAAACGCTTTATCCTGGGGTTCTCTCGCATCATAACACTCATCACCGCCCTGGTCTGAAAGGATGCCAAGTTTTGGTGGACCGCTGCAGTGCAAGAGGCTTTCGACCAGCTGAAAGCAGTCTTCATGTCTGCCCCCATCCTAGTGCACCCGGACCCACGTTGCCCCTTAATGCTCAAAGCCGATGCCTCCAGCCAGGCCGTCGGGTTGATCCTCTCCCAGCGCCAAGGGCCACAGCAGCTCCTGCACCCCTGTGCATTGTACTTGCCAACTCATGCCCGCGGAGAGGAACTACAACATCTGGGACAGGGAGCTCCTGGCAATTAAGGCGGCGTTCGAGGAGTGGCAGCATCTTCTGGAGGGAGCCCCACATCCTATACAGGTCTTTACCAACTACTGGAATCTCGACCACGTCCAGGTCATGAAGTGCCTCAAGCCGCGCCAGGCGCACTGGACCTTATTCTTCATCCAATTCAACTTCCAGGTAACCTATCGGCCCGGCTCTAGGAATGGGAACGCCAACGGGCTCTCCCACAAGGAAGAAGATTCATCAAGAGAGGACCCTGACCCAGTGCCCTTGCTGACCTGGGCCAATTTCCTCTTAGGAACATGGGATCAGGACTTTCTTTCCCAGGTCCGCAAGGCATTGCCCCTGGACCCTTACGCCAAAACCCAACTGGACCACAGGACATCGCCAGCCAGGTGGGTACATCCTCCGCAGGATGTACGGGCCAGCTGCCTCTACCACAAGGACTGGCTCTATATTCTGGAAGGGGGCCTGCGAATCCAGGTCCTACACCAGTGCCATGATGTGTGTACTGCAGGGCATTGGGGATACGCAAAGACCCTGCGGCTTCTCTCCTGGGCCTTCTGGTGGCCGAGCCTCTGGTTGGATGTCAAGAGATACGTTCGGTCATGTGAGACCTGTGCCAGAGCCAAGGTACCCCGGCAGAAACTCCAAGGGTTCCTGCAGCCCCTACCAACCCCAGCCAAGCCTTAGTCCACCCTCTCCCTCAATTTCATTGTTTTCATTGCCCTTCCAAGGGGCACTCAATCATCGTGGTAGTGGTAAACTCTCTCACCAAGATGGCCCACTTTGCCCCAACCATGGTGTTCCCAGCCCTCAGACAGCCCACCTATTCCTCTACCATGTGTTCCAGCTTCATGGTCTCCCCGAAGCCATGATCTCGGATCAAGATTCACAATTCACATCGTGGTTCTGGGCAGCCTTCCTCGAGCTCCTTGGCATAGAGAGAAGACTGTCATCTGCCTACCACCCGCAGACGGACGGGCAGACGGAGCGGGTAAACGAGATCCTGGAACAGTAACTTCATTGCTTCCTCAGCTATCACCAGGATGTGGTGGCCAAATTCGCATACAACAGTGCTCACCACGCCTCCACAGAACAGAGTCCCTTTTATGCTAACTTGGGTTATCGTCGACGTGATAACCCCTGCATGCCTGTGGCCTCCCTCGTTCCTTCTGCCTACGACTGGGTCTCCCACATACGAGAGACACAAGCTGAACTTGTTCGACACCTGGAGACACCTGGCCAAGGCGGCCCATAAGGAGCAGGCAGATAGACGGTGCCAAGCAGGGCCCTCGCTTCAGATCGGAGATAGGGTCTGGCTCTCGATGGAGAACCAACAACAGTATAATAAGAGTGGTAACACTCAAACCACAAAGACATCAAAACAACTTACACTGAGAGCATGACTTGTCGGCTTGAAGAAACGAGAATGATATGGTGATAAACGCTGGTGGGTTTCTTTCTAATTGTGTAGCCATGGCTCCTTCTGTAAACTTAGTGGCGTCATACTGAGGAAGAATCCTTGAAACAGCAATTCGTACCGGACTACTGTTTATATAAAAGATGCTTCATGTGAATAGTTCACCATATGTATATTAGATTGTTGATATTGCAGGCTTTGTTGTGAATGTTAGTGTGAATTATAAATATTGAATTATAAACTAATTATAAATATTGTTGATGTGCCTGTTCTTTATACATTTGTAAAATTTCTGAATTATTCATCTATGTAAGTTGTTTTGATGTCTTTGTGGTTTGAGTGTTACCACTCTTATTATACTGTTGTTGTTTCCAAACCACAGCCTTCTATTTTCCTTATCTCGATGGAGAACCGCCAGTCTGGCCGCCCTTCTGCCAAGCCGGATTTCAGGTACCAGGGGCCCTTCTCTGTTCTCCATCAGGTTAATCCGGTCGTTTATTTATTTATTTATTTATTTATTTATTTATTTATTTATTTGTTTGTTTATTTATTACACTTATATACTGCTCCCATAGCCAGGGCTCTCTCGCTTACAAGTTGGATCTTCCCCACACCCTGAAAATCCACCCTGTGTTCCATGTATCCCAACTCAAGCCATACCATGAAACCCGTTTCCGGGACGCACCCCTCGACCACCTCCTTCCATCCAAATCGATGACCAGAAAGAATGTCAGGTATCCTGGATTTTTGATGGCGCCATGGCAAGCTTTACTATCTGGTCGACTGGGAGGGTTATGGTCCAGTAGAACAGACCTGGGAACCAGCTGACCACATCCACACACCCGTCAAGCTTTGGGCTTTCCATCAGGGACACCCAGTCAAGCCTGGGCCTTGAACGGGGGATGGAACCCCCATCCCTAGGGGAGGGGGGTACTGTCAGGATCTGTCCTGTCCTGCAGCACCATCTGATGGCAGCTTTCCATATAACCAGCCACAGAGCTTCGCAGGATGTGAGCCTGGCTAATAAAGCCATGCAGGGTTCAGGCCCAGACCAGCAGGCACTCCTAGGTAGGCTCATATGGAACAGCCGGGAGCTGCCAGGAAAGGCCTATATAAGAGCTGCAGTTCACCTTCAGCCTTTGCCACAGCAACACGGTCTCTTGTGCTAGCTGCAGCCGGTTCCTTACCATTTGCTACCACAGATCTCACCTCGCCTTGCTGGACCTCTTCTTCATCTTGACCATGCCTCTGCCTCTGGCCCCTTTGCTACCTGGTACTTGCCTGAACCTTGCTTTGCCTTTGAGCATTGACTTTTGCCTCTGGCCCTTGTTTGGACTTTGTTCCTCCTGGGCTCTGCCTCTTGCCTTGATCCCTGCGCAGACCTTGCCTGCTTGCTGACTGGACTTCTCTTCTGCCTCTGGTCCCTGCTTGGATTCTGAACCTGACCTTGTGCCTGTTTCCTGGATCTGCCTCCTGCTTCTCGCTCTCCTGCCTCACTCCCAGCTTGCTCCATCAGTATTCCATCTGCTCAAGCCGGTTCCGTCTCCGTCTGTCCTGGCCCTGGTGTTCCTGCCTAGGGACCTTGCCGCCCACACCTCAGATCGTGACACCCAATCCACCTCGGGGATGCCTCGGGGGTTGCCTGACCCACCTCAATTCCTAAACCAAGGTGAGATTTGGGCCCTCCAAGGTGACTTAGACTTTTCTGGGTGCTGGCTGCACAGCCAGCACCCAGAAAAGGCTCCCCCACCACCCCCACCAGTCTCCTGTCATCACCACTGCCATCTTTCTTCTGGCGGCTTCCAGTGCCACCACCAGAAATGAAAGGGAGTAGACCGTGTGATTTTAAGATATTGCACAGCCTCTGCTGTGATTAGTACCTCTATGGCCACCGCAGTTTGTGACCATAGAGGTGCTAAACTGTTTAGTACCTCTATGGCCACAAACTATGGTGGCCGTAGAGGTACTAATCACAGCAGAGGCTGTGCGATACCTTAAAATCACATGGCCTACTCCCTTTCATTTCTGGTGGCAGCACCGGAAGCCACCAGAACCAAGATGGCGTCAGCAACAGAGGCAGCAGGTAAGGAGACTGGTGGGGTGGGTGGGTCTGGCTCCAAGGTGCTGAGGCAACCCGAAGCTTCAGAGCCAATTGGCTTTGGCTTCGGGCCACCTCAGCCTTTGCCCAAACCACCTTGGATCAGTGATTCTGAGGTCCGGATCACCCCGATCTGCTTCGGTTTCGGGTTTTGGATCCGACGCGGTGCACAGCCCTAATAAAATACAATATAAAAGCACAACAGGTTAAAATCAGCAGCAGTGCAGAAATACAAATGTAAAATACAAATTTAAAACAGCAAAGTTAAAATTAAATTTATAGACTGTTAAAATGCTGGGAGAATAAAAAGGTCTTCACCTGGCATCTGAAAGAATATAGTGTAGGTGTCAGTTGAACCTCCTTAGGGAGCTCATTCCATAGCCGGGGTGTCACAGCAGAGAAGGCCCTCCTCCTGGTAGCCACCTGCCTCACTTCCTTTGGCAGGGGCTCATGGAGAAGGACCCCTGAGGATGATCTTAGGGTCTGGGCAGGTACATATGGGAGGAGGCATTCCTTCACATAGCCCTGCCCCAAGCCATTTAGGGCTTTAAATGTTAATACCAGCACTTTGAATCAGGCCCAGACTTGTACTGACAGCCATTGAAGCTGGAAAAGGACTGGCTTGATGTGATCTCATTGGCTAGTCCCTGTTAGTAAATATGCTGCCCTACTTTGTATTAGTTGAAGTTTCTAGACCATTTTCAAAGGCAGCCCTTTGATAACGCATTGCAGTAATCCAAACGAGAAGTTATCAGAAGTTATCAGAGCAGGAATAACTGTAGCTAGGCTATCTCTGTCCAGATAAGGGTGCAGTTGGTATATCAGCCTAAGCTGATAGATGGTTCTCTTTATCACTGAGTTCATCTGTACCTCGAGTGACAGTTCTGGATACTCCCAAACTGTGAACCCAATCCTTTAGGGGGAGTGCAATCCTGACCCCAATGTTGGAGCATCTCCCAGCATCGCTCTTGGTGCACCCAGTCTTTCACCAGTTGCTGTTGGTCCTGGCATACCCGCCATACCCCCTATGTACTTGGTCTCAGCAACCACCACCCATCATGGTCAATGGGGAAGAAGAGTATGAGGTCGGTCAGATCTTTGACTCCTGGAGGTGCCGGAGCCATCTACGGTACCTGATTGACTGGAAGGGATATGGAACAGAAGAATGTTCCTGGGAGAACACCTCCCAAGTCCACACTCCACAGCTGGTGCACCACTTCCATGTGCAGTACCCCACCAAGCCAGCACCAGCAAATTCACTCAGATAGAGGGCTGAGGAATTCACGGAGGAGTCCTTAGGGGAGAAGGATGACTCAGGGCAGCCTGACCCATCCACCTCAAGGGGGCCTCTACCTGGACCAGACCGAGTGGATCCTGCCTGGGCCATGGACATGCCTGCCTCACTGGCAATACCCCCATCTCCAGACACCATCCAGGTTGGACCATCTACTGCAAGTGGATCCCTGCCTTTTCCTGATCAAATGGATCCTGCCCTGCCAGGGGACATGTTTGCCTCACCAGCAACAAATCTAGATCCCATAGCCCCTGAGCAGTCCTGCAAAGCACCCTGACCCTGAATCAGACCCTGAACCTCCTCTACCCCCGCAAGAATGGTGGTGGGCAAAATGGAGACTGCAGAAAGGGGCTGCTAGGAGGAGCTTGCGACTTCAGCAGAGAACTGTACAGGTGGGGCCAGGAAGACCTTAGAAATTCAAGCATTGATGGTCCATTTTGGTCCCCTTCTCCAATGCTCTTGTCAGGAGGGACAGTGGGGAGAGACCGTCTTGGAACTGGGGGTAGTGTGGTGCTTCAGTTTGAGGGATTAAAAAGAAAGGAGGAACAGCTGAGCCTGGGCAGAAACTAGCTGAAGGCTCATACAGCTGACAGCAATTCCCAATCCCCACAATCCCCATAAAAGACTTGCCAGAACTCAGAAGCGATGCTGGAAGTAACTATTTTTCTTGGTGCCACCATGGCATGTTTTGATTTATTATGTATTTATTATTGTATATATATCTCGCCCTTTCTTCCTCCAAGGAACCCAAGGCGGCATACGTAATCCTCCTCCTCCTCTCCATTTTATCCTCACAACAACAACCCTGTGAGGTGGTTTGGGCTGAGAGTGTGTGACTGGCCCAAAGTCACCCAGTGAGTTTCCATGGCCGAGTGGGGACTAGAATTTGGAGCTCCCAACTCCCAGTCCAACACCTTAGCCACTACTCCACACTAGCTCTCATGCCCATGTGAACTGGGTCACTACCTTGGTTTGCACATAAAAAGAAGCCACCATGGACTGTTTTAGAGTTGTGGGTGGCTTGTCAGCCTCCCTACAACCCACCCTTGCCAGGTTCACAAATAACAAGAAGCTACGGACCCCTGCCTCTCCCTGCATATTCAAAATGGCATCCGCCACTGCAACAAGAAACCCAGTGGGGAAATTCACCCATGGTGGCTTCTCACTATGTGTGAACTGGGCCACTGAATAATTATACCATAGCTCCAGCTGCCCTAGCATGGTTGTTGTTTTCTGAATGGTGACAGCTTTCCAAGGTTTCAGATAGAGAGCAGTCTCTCACAACTCTGCTTTCTGAGATCCTCCTAAGGGGAAAAGTGGAGTTTGAACCTGGGAATGACTGTCTGAAAAAGTCCATACTCTTCTGTTGAACATTTCCCCAGCCACTTTGCATATTTCCTGTTCAAAGTCCTATAGCCTCTTTTGTACAGCCCAGAGAGGTAGGTAGGCAGGACAAGGAAAGAGGTGACAAGGACCCCAAATGGGTTAATCCCTCTTTACGGTGCTTCTGTTTCTTTGAGCTGAGGGAGCCCAGCTGCGCAGCAAAGGGCTTGTCATTTCTAAAGGGGTTAGGAGCATTTCCTGGCAGAGAAGAAGCTGGGGATATTCACATTGTGCTATTTATTCAATTCTTTCTCTCCATTGATTTTAATTAAGTTCAGTTTCTGCTGCAAAACCTGAAGAGACAATGAGCTAAAATGAAGCTGCCCGTGTCTTCTCAGCATGAAAGAAAAGGAAGCCAGACTACTGTCCAAGCAGATCTTTGCCTTGGCTAGTCTCCAAATAATAAACATAAAATTAAAACCCTGTTCAAGCAAACCACAAAGTCATTATGAAATGCTGTACCAATTGTGGCTTTGATCCAATCTTTCATGCAATTTCATGGTGTTTGGAAGGAATTGACTGTGCATGCACTGATCATGTTAGCTCTGGTTTGATTTTCTTCTCCCACATAAACAAAGTAGCAGAACGGCAGAAAAAGCAATCTCATCTTGCGCTTTGGGCTTCTGTCACATTTTTAAAGTCAGCTGCAGAATGATGTCACATCTGTCCCAAGAGTGTTACAAGTCTCATCAGCAATTGGTTACACTCACAATCCCCTTCCTGCTTAACATACAGTCTCATCCAACGTGGCTCTTTAGCTAAGGTGCTTAAGAAGACCCAAGATGGAGGCATCAGTTGGGAGTCAAAAAAAGATCACAGAATGGTAGAAGTGTGTCCATTGAGATCAGCCTTTTGACAGCAGCAGGAAGGAGTCATCCATAAAGAATCATTGTCAAAAGCAAGCATGCAAACCTGCCCACTCTGATCGCCTATGACAACCCCTCCCAAGCCCCACTGACACAAGAATAAATATGAATGGAAATGTTCATTTGACTGTTCTCCCTGCATGGATGACATTTATGTAACCCTGAAAGCAATAAAAAAGCTTTCTTTTTTCATTCTTTTTAAAATTATTATTATTATTTTATAGTGCTGGTTACATGGGTCAAATAATACATCACATATGTACATTCAGAGGCAATACTTATTCATGCCTGGGTTTAAGATGTTTAACATTAATTTAATTTTATTCAATTCAGTTTAGGGAACTCCCAGAACTAAATCTCTTTACCCATCCATCTATGCTTTCCATAGCTCTATATATGTTGATAGGGGTGTTCTCCTTTCTTCTTTATTCACGTAGTCAATGAATTTCCTCCATACCCCCTCAAATATATCTTCACTTTGTTGTCCTCATTCTTCCCTCAATTTTTGCATCAACTTTTCTAAGAGGGCAATCTGCCAAACCCTTTGATACCAATTATCAATATGAAGCCCTTTGCCATCCTTCCAATCTTTAAATTGCTATCAACCATCTAGATGCCAATAATATGTGGCTTATTAATTCCTTATTTAAGAGCTTGATATCTGATATATAATCCTATATATATTTAACAGCGCTAAATGAGAAGATGGGTGGACCCATCTATCTGATCTCCTGAAACACTTTTTCCCAATAAACCCTTGCCTTAGGGCAAGACCACCACATATGTATGTAATTCCCTATTCCAGAACATACTCTCTAACACACTGGGATGACCCTGGGCTCATCACTGATATTCTTCTGGGCGTCAGGTACCATCTATGGGTCAGTTTTAGTATTAATTCAATATTTTTATTTGATGTTGTTTTAAATGAACCTCTGTCCAACAAAACATTCCAATCTTTTTCTTCAATTTGGATTCCTAAATCTGTTCCCCAGGCATCCTAAGTGAATCATTTGTACAGGCTTCCTAAGTTATTGTCCACTTATATAGATCGGAGGTGAAACCTTTGGTTACTCAATTATATCTCACTACCTTGCATTCATACTCCATTAAATTCCTAGTGGCTACTGATTTTATTTCTGACTTAGAGAGAAAGGCATGTACTTATGGGACTTTTTAAACTATTGTCCCTTCTCCTGACCTATTTTTTCTGCCACTTGTTCCAATTTAACCAATTGCCCATTTTTAAAGAAATCCATGAAGTGGTATAATCCTTTGGATTTCCATCTAACCATTTCCCTTGCTGTTAATCTACCTTCAAATGCTGGATGATGAACCACTGAGAGACCTGGTAATAATGTTTCCATCCTCGCTTTCCAAATTTTCAGTGTAGTTAATGTGAATGGATTCTGCATCAATTCTATTCTTTTAAACTTGTGTTTCAAATATGGCCAAATACTAATATGAACCATTTCACAGCTTATTCTTTTTATCTTCACCCACTACTTAGAGGTGGGAATAAAAAGGCTTTCTTCAGATATGTGAATAGTAAAAGACAGAGGAAAGAAATGGTGGTTCAACTGCTTCATGAGGATGGCAAATTGATAACAGAGGACAAAGAAAAGGCCAAAGTGCTCCATTCCTACTTTGGCTCAATCTTCTCCCAGAAGCAGGTCTATGACCCCCCTGGAAAAAATGAAGCACAAGTTGAGGGGGCAGGATTGCAGTTTGGGATTGATAAACAAATGGTCAAGGAACACCCACTTTCTTTGAATGAATTCAAATCTCTAGGGCCCAGTGTACCACAGACCAATCACACTGACATCCATCCCAGGGAAATTTTTGGAGCAGATTATAAAGAAGTCAATCTGCAAAATTGGCTGCAAAAAAGCAAATGTTATTTTGGGCTGCATTAATAGAAGTATAGCTTCCAAACTGAGCGAGTTCTGGGCAACACACTTCAAGAAGATGGTTTGCAGTAGAAGAATTACAGGAAACACCATGCAACAGTGAACAAGAGGCAGAAGGTCAGTCGATCAAGAAGAAGAGAAGAGTAGTCATTGTGGGAAACTCCCTGCTGCGTGGGATTGAAACCCAAGTATGTTCTGAAGACCCATGGACTCGCCAGGTGTGCTGTCTCCCTGGAGCACAGATTAGAGATGTGACTGAAGGGTTACCGAAGCTCATAAAGCCCATGGACACATACCCTTTTCTATTAATCCATGTGGGAACAAATGATGTCGCCAAGCAGAGCTACGAAGAAATCATATCAGACTTTGAAGCTCTGGGAAGGAAACTGAAGAACTTTGGGGCCCAGGTAGTTTTCTCATCCATCCTCCCAGTTCTTGGAAGAGGATTAGAAAGGGAAAGAAAAATACTCTGGGTGAACAACTGGCTATGAAGGTGGTGCCGACATGAGAGTTTTAGATTCTGGGACCATGGCTATGCTACTTGGAAGATGGACTGCTGGCAAGGGATGGGTTGCACCTCACAAGGGCTGGAAAGAATGTGTTCGGCCACGGCATGAAGAACTTGATCAGGAGGGCTTTATTATTATTATTATTATTATTTATATAGCACCATCAATGTACATGCTTTAAACTGATGCTTTAAACTTAATCTTATGGGGGCAGGAGACGTAAACTTTGAGACAACAATGGATGAAAGTCCATGCACCACAGTACAGAGAACAGCTCCAATAGTGCCCCAAAATAGTGTCCACAACAATGTAGGAACAAAGCCAGACTATAAAATGCACGGTCTTCGATGTCTATATACTAATGCCCAGGGTATGGGAAACAAACAGAAAGAACTTGAACTTTTATTACATGAAGGCAAATACGACTTGATAGGTATAACTGAAACTTGGTGGGATGACTCCCATGACTGGAACATAGCAATTGAAGGATATAACTTGTTCAAAAAGAACAGAGGAAATAGAAAGGGAGGTGGAGTTGTACTATATGTAAAAAAATACCTATCCCTGCACAGAAATACAGGCGGATGAGACTGGGAGCCCCATCGAGAGCATCTGGATTAAAATAAATGGGGCAAGGAATAAAAAAGTGTTAAGTATATGAAAAGAAATACTTGCTTAGTCATTAAAATTGTGTGTGTATGGCTATCTCAGGGTTAAACAGAGAAAGTCTATCTGTGGGCAATTACCTTGAGATAGAGGCTGTTCTGGGAACCTTGCCAAGATTCTAAGTTAGCCTCATCACAGCTGTATGTAATGTAGATAAGAATTGTGTAGATGTGTATATAGTTTCTCACTTGTGTAAAATGGAACCGATCACTGCTCTCTGATCACTGCTCTCCGATCACTGCTCTCTGTGTATGCCTCAGTGTGCTGATCTGAACTGATCTGAATTGGACTGCACAGAAGCCTGAAGGAAATAAACCAGCTCTGCTGTGTAAGACCTGCATTATGTGTGTTTGTTTTCTGAGCACAAACAGAGTTCCAGAAGGAGAAAAGTTCTGGCAATAACCCAACAAAGGTTATGGGCCCAGTCTAGCCCAGTCCAGCCTACGCCAGCCTAACCCAGGCAGAAGAACCAGAACTTGGTGGGAATGGTGCAGTATCAGAACCAGGAGTCTGCTAAAACAGAAAACTGTTGATGAAGGAAGACATCAAGCTAAAGCCAGTGCTGCAAAGTGAGGAAAAATCTCAGTCGGCTGACTCTGAGGAGGACTCTGAGCAGGAGGACGGTGAGATACCAATTCCTAAAGCAGAGGGAATGGCAGGAGCTAATATGTCTGGTTTGCATCAATTGTTAGAAAAGCTGAATGACTCTAACTATGCATTATGGTCTTACAAAATGCAAATGTATCTGATTCAGGCTGAACTGTGGTATGTAGTCACAGAGGATCCACCAGATAGAGCAGATCCACAGAATGCTAAATGGTTTAAGGACGATGCAAAAGCAATGGCAGTTATTGCATTACTCTCAAATTTCCTTCATTCAGTTTTTGAATACATCAAAAGAGTGCTGGAATGCGCTACAAGCTGTATATCAAAGAGAAACAGCGGGCAGTAAAATAATTCTAACCCGGAAGCTGTATGGAATGAAGCTGAAACCAGGGAGGTCTATGTCAAACCATTTGAAAAGCATGAGAGAAATCTTCAATCAACTCAGGCACGAGGGATGGTGTTTACAACTATACACCAAGTCTATGTGATTTTGTCAAGTCTTGATTCATCGTACGACGCGGTTGTCACCATGATGGAAAGTCAAGAGGAGAAAAATTTAACCCTCGAGTATGTAGCTGGAAAACTACTGGAAACCTATGAAAGAAGACAAGCTTCAAAACAACAGAGCCTTAAACATCCTGTGGCTGATTTTCAACAAAGCCATAAATCTTCTGATGTGGTGGCTGCATTAAAGGCAAGGAAATGCTTTAATTGTGGTTCCACGGAACATTTACGGCGGGATTGCAACAACAACAAGAAGAAAAAGCAGTCGACAGCAAAGTGGAGAGAAGAAAACAACATGAATGAAGCTGAATCAACAAAGAAGTGTCTTCTAGCAAGAGTCAAAGAGACAATGAATCCTTGGTTTTTGGACTCTGGGGCTTCAATAAGTATGGCAAAAGACAAACTTTCATTTGTAACCTTGGAAACTTCTACTTCAAAGCAAAAGTGTGTTACCCTTGCAAATGGAACAAAAATCCAGATTTGTGGTGTGGGTAATGTATATTTTGATTGTCTGGGAGTTGAACTACAAAGTGTTTTATATGTACCAGAATTGGAAACAAACCTTCTAAGTGTGTTTCAGTTAACAGAAATGGGGTATGAGGTTTGTTTTACTGAAGAAAATTGTACTATAAAACAGGGAAACAAGGTGTGTGTGCAGGGAATAATGAAAGAATCTTTGTATGTAATTAATACTTGTAAAGAAAATGAAGTTGTAGCCAGCAAAGTCACAACAAAAACAATAGCCAATTGCAAACCACACCAAGAGTGCATCCATTTGACTCATAAAAGGTTTGGTCACGCTAACTATAAAATAATTTCTAAGATTCCAGAATTGTGTGAAGGGGTGAAAATTAAACCATGTTCTAACTATGTAGAATGTAATGTATGCAGTGAAACCAAGTGTCATAAGTCAAACATTCCAAAACATAGTGAGAGAACAACAAAAAGAATTTTTGAATTAATTCATGCAGATCTTGCAGGTCCTTTTGAGACAAGTCAAGGAGGAAACAGATTTTTCTTGTCTATTGTTGATGATTACAGTAGATTTGGATTTGTGTATGTGTTAAAACAGAAGAGTGAAACTTTTGGAAAGTTTAAAGCGTTTGTTAAGTGGAGTAAAAATAGATTTAAAGAACCTATAGCTAATCTAAGAACGGACCGGGGAGGTGAATTTCTTAGCAACCAATTAAAAAAATTCCTCAGTGATGAGGGTATACAACATGACCTTACTGCTCCATATTCACCATTTCAAAATGGAGTTGCAGAAAGGAAAAACAGAACCTTGCAGAACATGTTAAGAGCTCTATTGAAAGAGTCAGGATTGTCTAACCTGTTCTGGGCAGAAGCTTTGTCCACCTCAAATTATTTGTTAAACAGGCTTTACCACTCTGTACATGAAAAAACCCCATATGAAATGTTTTACAAAAGAAAACCTAGAGTGTCACATATACGGGTTTTTGGAAGTAAATGTTTTGCTCATGTTCAGAAAGAAAACAGACCAGGAAAGCTAGCTCAAAGAGGTTTGGAATGTAAACTGTTGGGATATGATACACAAACAAAAGGCTGTCGTTTGTGGTCTCCATATCACAAAAGTGTAATTGTGAGCAGAGATGTAGTTTTTCATGAACAAATGCAGGAAACAAAACAGTATGTAAGTTTGCCTGTAGAACAGAAAGCTGTAGAAACAGAAGAAATTCCTGAACAATCTCAGCAAGAGAGGGAGGGGGAAGAAACTGTAAAGGAGGAAACTATGCCTGTAACTATGCCAAAGCGACCAGAAAGGGAACGCAATACCAAAGCAAACAGGTTTCTCATAGAGCTTTCCTAATAGCCTATGAACCTACTTCATTTGAGGAAATTCAGGAAATGGAACCTACAGAAGCTCAGGGCTGGCATGAAGCAATGTCAGAGGAAATCAGAGCAATGGAAAAAAATGAAACGTGGGAGCTAGTACCTTTACCTGAAGGTCGTAAAACCATTACCTGTAAATGGGTATTCAAAGTAAAACAAAATGAGAAAGGACAGGTGGAACGTTACAAGAAAACAAAATTGTGTAGCAACCTCTAGTGCAGAAGCAGAATATATCAGCTTATCACTGGCTTGTAATGAGATTGAGTGGTATAAACAATTATTTGCTGATCTAAGGTTGGAAATTGAGACACCAGTAACCATATTTGAGGATAATCAGGCATGTATTAGTATGGCTACATCTGAAAAGTGTAAACCAAGAACTAAACATGTGGATGTTCGTTATTCTCATGTGAAAGATATAATACAGAAGGGCTGGATTAAGCTTGAATATTGTCCATCTGAAATGATGTTGGCTGATTTATTCACAAAACCAGTATCAATGGTAAAACACAAAGAGATGCTTTTAAAGCTGGGTCTCAGATTGTAACACAATTTAAACAACATGCGCAAGAGGAGGACTGTTAAGTATATGAAAAGAAATACTTGCTTAGTCATTAAAATTGTGTGTGTATGGCTATCTCAGGGTTAAACAGAGAAAGTCTATCTGCGGGCAATTACCTTGAGATAGAGGCTGTTCTGGGAACCTTGCCAAGATTCTAAGTTAGCCTCATCACAGCTGTATGTAATGTAGATAAGAATTGTGTAGATGTGTATATAGTTTCTCACTTGTGTAAAATGGATCCGATCACTGCTCACTGATCACTGCTCTATGATCACTGCTCTCCGATCACTGCTCTCTGTGTATGCCTCAGTGTGCTGATCTGAATTGGACTGCACAGAAGCCTGAAGGAAATAAACCAGCTCTGCTGTGTAAGACCTGCGTGATGTGTGTTTGTTTTCTGAGCACAAACAGAGTTCCAGAAGGAGAAAAGTTCTGGCAATAACCCAACAAAAAGAACATGATAATTGGAGTCTATTACTGACCACCCAATCAAGGAGAAGACGAGGATGAAACTTTTGAGAAACAAATTGCCAGTGTTTCAAGGAAGTCTGATGTAGTAGTAATGGGGGACTTCAAGTACCCCGATATCTGTTGGGAGAAGTGGTGACAAGTGTGTGGAAGGAAGGACCAAAAGTCTTCAGTTCTGTTGAAGAAAAGTAAGCTTCATATAACTTCAGAGGACCAACATAGCAGGAATCAATGAACAATATGTTTGTCCTCAGACTACTAGTTCCCAAGACGGCATACGCTTACATCAGGAGCAAGAAACTATTTATTTATTTATTTATTTTTTTATTACATTTTTATACTGCCCAATAGCCGAAGCTCTCTGGGCGGTTCACAAAAATTAAAACCATCATAAAACAACCAACAGGTTAAAACACAAATACAAAATACAATATAAAAAGCACAACCAGGATAAAACTAGATAACAGAGTGAAAGGAGTACTGAAGGAGGACAAAGGGATTGCAGAGAAGCTGAATGAATTCTTCTCATTTAACTTCATTACAGAAGATATAGGATAGACACCTGTGTTTGAACTGATGTTTTCAGGAAGGGAGTCTCAGGAACTGAGGCAGATAGTGGTGACAAAAGATGAAGTTCTCAACCTTATGGACATATTGAAAGTTAATAAATTACCAGACCGAGATGATATCCATGCTAGAGTTCATAAAGTTAATAAGATGTGGAATTGCAGATCTACTAAGGAAAGAAGATTGCCTAGAGAAAAGAAGAGTAAGGGTATTGCTGTCTGAATGGGATGCCTGGTTATTTGACTATGAATAGATGCATGTGAATGTTTGCAGTGTGTGTGGTGGAGGGTTGTAGTTCTCTGTGTGTGAGTTGGGGGGATGATTTGGAGGCGATATTCCTTTAATAATGTATTTTGACCCGTAGACCTTCCTCTCCAATTTGTTTGATATAATTGCCATGACTTATATTTTTAACAATGGTTGATAATTGTTCATCCTTCTTAAAAATATTTTTAGAAATTAACAGGGTTGCCATTCTCATCATCATCATCATTATTTATCTCTCTTTTCTTGCTTGTTGTGGTTTTTCTAGTTGAACATGATGGGCTTTGCCAAGTCATGCTCTCTTTTACTGATACAGAAATTTCCTGACTATTGAACATGTTTTAAGTATGACTGCTTTCTGGATGTTTGTGTGCATGTATTTGGTAGGCCTAATTTCTGAAGGTTTTCTATAAAAAATAATGATGATGTGATGCTGGTGACTGATGTAACTAATGGAATATTTGTAATTTTTTTCCTGTTGCCATAGTTCTTTAACTTCCATAGCCAATGGTGTATATTTTCCTCTCTTGTCCTCTTCCTTTTCTGCAACATTTTTGTCATTAGGTATTGCTATGTCAATGAGGTAGGTGTGTTTTTCTTGGGTGTTTTTGACTGTTATGTCTGGTTGAAGCTGAAAAGCCAAGAGGTGCTAGCGGTTAGTCCATTTTGTTCCACGGCTAATGTTTGCAGAGTAATAGTAGTTTATACTCTTTTTGAATGTTTGTTTGCTTGTTTGTTGTACTAGATTTTTCTCTACTTGTCAACTGCTTCATTTGTTCAGTGATAGCAGTATGCTGAATCTGTGAGTATGAATATGAGAAAGGTGATGGGGAAAGAGTATTAAAAGTTAAGAAAGGTTAGACTATGGTCATCCAGTGAAGGACTTGCAGTCAGAAAAGATATTTGAGGGAAGGGGAGACTGTATCACACAGAGTATAGCAAAGCTTCAAAGTACAGCAAAAGCTACAAAAGTAGGAATGAGGGAAGTTAATTTCAGATCCATTGAATGTCTCACTTGTTTTTTATTCCAGTGATTTTAACATTATTGAATAAACAACAAACAAACCGCTCCCATAGCCAGGGCTCTCTGTGCGGTTTACAGAAATTCTAAAATTGAGATAAAAACAAGTATACAAAATTTAAAATTCTAAAACACATAACATACACATATAAAGCATTAAAAACTGTTAAAAAACTAAACATGTGAGTGATTATGATGCACCACCATATGCCTGGGCAAAGAGGAAAGTCTTAGCCTGGTGCTGGAAAGATAGCAGCGTTGGTGCCAGGTGAGCCTCGTCAGGAAGATCATTCCATAGTCTGGGGGCCACCACTGAAAAGGCCCTATCCCTTGTTGCCACACTCCGAGCCTCTCTCAGAGGAGAGAGGACCTTAGATGTTGAATGTAGTGACCGCCGTGTATATTCACGTCGGGAGAGGCGTTCCGTCAGGTATTGTGGTCCCAAGCCGTGTAAGGTTTTATAGGTCAAAACCAGCACCTTGAATTGGGCTCGGAAACATATAGGCAGCCAGTGCAAGCGGACCAGAGCAGGTGTTATATGGTCAAACCTTCTGGTTCCTGAAATCAATCTGGCTGCTGCATTTTGCACGAGCTGCAGCTTCCGAACCGTCTTCAAAGGCAGCCCTACGTAGAGCGCATTGCAGTAATCTAACTTGGAGGTTACCAGAGCATGGACAACTGAAGCCAGGTTATCCCTGTCTAGATAGGGGCGTAGCTGGGCCACCAACCGGAGTTTGTAGAAGGCACTCCGTGCCACTGAGGTCACCTGAGCCTCAAGTGACAATGATGGATCTAAAAGAACCCCCAAGCTACGAACCTGCTCCTTCGGGGTGAGTGCAATCCCATCCAGAACCGGTAGAACACCCACCCATCCTGTCAGCGGAATCACCTACTAACAGCATCTCAGTCTTGTCTGGATTGAGTCTCAGTTTATTAGCCCTCATCCAGTCCATTGTCGCAGCCAGGCACCGGTTCAACACATCCACAGCCTCTCCTGCTGAAGATGAAAAGGAGAAATAGAGCTGCGTGATGCATACTGCGTGATGCATACTGCGTGATGCATACTGCGTGATGCAATAGAGCATACTGATGACAGCACACTCTAAAGCTCTGGATGACCGCACCCAGTGGCTTCATGTAAATGTTAAACAACATGGGGGACAAAACCGACCCCTGTGGGACCCCATACTTGAGAGTCCACGGGGCCGAGTAATGTTCCCCAAGCACCATCTTCTGTATCCGACCCACCAAATAAGAGTGGAACCACTGCAGAGCAGTACCTCCCACTCCCAGCTCAGCGAGTCGTCCCAGAAGGATACCATGGTCAATGGTATCGAAAGCCACTGAGAGGTTGAGGAGAATCAACAGAGTCACACTCCCTCTCCTGTCTTTCTCCCGACAGAGGTCATCATACAGGGCGACCAAGGCTGTTTCCATGCCAAAACCAGGCCTGAAGCCCGACTGAAATGGATCCAGATAATCAGTCTCATCCAAGAGTGTCTGGAGCTGGCACGCAACCACCCGCTCAAGGACCTTGCCCAGGAATGGAACATTTGCTACCGGCCTGTAGTTACTAAGATTTTCCGGGTCCAAGGAAGTTTTCTTCAGGAGTGGTCTCACTACTGCCTCTTTCAGACGGTCTGGGACCACTCCCTCTCGTAGAGAGGCATTAATCACCTCCTTGGCCCAGCCGGCTGTTCCATCCCTGCTAACTTTTATTAGCCAAGAGGGGCAAGGATTCAGTACAGAGGTGGTCGCGCGGACCTGTCCAAGCACCTTGTCCACATCCTCGAGCTGTACCAACTGAAACTCATCCATGAATACAGGACAAGCCTGAGCTCTGGACACCTCACTAGATTCAACTGCTATAACACTGGAGTCTAAGTCCTGACGGATGTCAGAGATTTTGTCCTGGAAGTGCCTGGCAAATTCATTGCAGCGGTCCTCAGAGAGTTCTACAATGTCCTTGGGGCCAACATTAGGATGTTATGTAGAACAGGTTTGTCTTAATTGTGTGCTGTGAAATCAGACCTGTGACCAAGGCCATGTTTGGGTGGGCACGACACCTTGGGGGCTGAGCATGTTGGTGGTCATGCCCCTTTGGGGGCTGGACATGTTGCCCTCCTTTTTGGTTTCCAAAATATGGTCACCCTAAGCTCCCCTGCTCAGCTTGCACATATGATGTAGGAGCTTCTCAGCTAGGGTTCCTGCCCAGGAAAAGACGAGGGTGCAAAGCGGGTAAGCAGCCAAGATGAACCAGAAAAAATGGGAGAAATATCTCAGGATGCTGTAGGCAATTTCATTGTGAACAAGCCCAGCACGTTTCTGCCTCTGTCTTTCTGTTAGGCATTCTTCAGGGGGTTGCAATGCCATTCGCCAAAATTATTTACCAGAATGCCTCATGTCATTACAGAAGCGACAGAAAGGCAGAGGCCAAAATGCATTGGCCTTGTTCACAATGAAATTGGATGTGCCTCCCCTTTTCCTGACTCCTGCCAGGAAAGTCGCCCCCTGGCTGGGATACCTCTTTCCTCTTAGCAGCCACAGAGCAACCCAGGCTTGCAAAGGCATTCTGCCAAAGGAGGCGAATGATGTATTCGAAGGGCTGCTGGGAAATGTAATTCCATTGACCGCCCCTGCAGATCCTTGTGCTCTCTGCTCTTGCCCTTCTCCTCTGTTACCAAGCTCTGCTTCTGTGGCCCACAGGACGCAGGCGCAGCCAGCCGGAGGCGATTGGCCAGGTGTCCCTGCTGCTCTTCTCCCACTCGGGGCGGCACTTCTGCTCCCTCATCTCACGCCCCTCCTTCCCTTGCTCTCGGCAGGAGGCGAAATAAAGCCTGTTAGTACAACGTCCGCAGCATCACAGCTGCATGGCTGCACTGTGAGTGGGAGCAGAGCAAAGCCCTTGATGTAACCCGGCCCTCGAGCACAGAAGACAAGGCGAAGGTGGAGCTCAGCTCTGGCTGGCGCAAGCCCCCACCGGCCTGCTGCCTGTTGCACACCGAGAGTGAGGCGGCTTCTTTGGCTCAGCTCGGGGTGTGCTAGGGGGACATTTGGAATGACACCTTTGGAACCCAGGGCTGCCCCACACCGGCGCCCTTTCTTTGCGTGCGATGCGCCTCCATGGGGCTGAGTGTCACGTTCCATGATATTTGGAGTGGGAGAAAGGAAGTCCTCAGTAGTGGGAGCCTGGCAGCGCTCGTGCCCAAGAGTGTTCCTGTTACATTTCAGGCTTCAGGCATTGTGAGGTGCCTGGAAAAAGCACAGGAAAGGTGGCTTGCAGAGCTCCTTCGACATCCTCCTTTGAACAGATCCTGGAACAACCAGAAGCAGCACAACGTTTGCTGTGTATTCCATACACTACAATGAGAAGGAAGGAGCAGTGGGTGGGTGGGTGGAGGGACAGCCTCCTTGAAGCTTTTTAAAGATTCTGCCACATGCAATAAGACAAACTGGATAAAACGATTGAGGCTTGATAAGAGAGACATCTTCTGTCTAGGTTTTCCAGCATAATGAGATCAGCCACATGTTGACCTCAGAGGCACTTGGGAAATATGAATGCTTCACTCTCCACAATCACTTTAGATGGGATCGTGCTCTCTGTGCCCTCACAAAAGACGAGCCAGAAAGCTGTTCCTTCCCAGAGCCCTTGGGCAATCACTCTCCCAGAGGTGCCCTCCTACTACCCTAGAAGGCTCTGCTGTGCCTCTCCAAGCAAGAGGAGGGGCTTTCTGCTTTCAGGAGGAAAAGCCTTTTAGGCTGAATTCTCAGGGACAGTTGTTTGTGACCTTAAAGCAGCAGTGAGCAAAACTGTCCACAAGGTTAAGGTACCAACTGCTGCTGTGTAACGATACACTCTGCCCCAATGTTTCATGTCACTTTGCCCTGTAAGAATGGCATATTGGATCTTTTCTCGCAACGCGCAGCCCCTCTCATGATAACAGCGGCAGCTGGTGCCTCCTGAGGTTGTTGGGGTGGAGCACAGAGGGCTGGCAGAGGTGGAGCAGCCTGTGAATCCCCAATAGTCAGCAACTCACAGAAATAGAAACTGAGGCACATGGATGTTAAGACTGTATATGCGAAGAAGCGGGGGGGAGCCCATCCACAAAAAGCAATCCTGTGAGACCCACATTCTCCTGTTCAAGCCATTCAGGCTGAGCCCCCTACTCTGCTCCTAATACAGAACTCAATAGCATTAGTGCATGTACAAGACACAGAGTAAACCATGCACAGAAATAACACCAAAACATTATTACATGTTTTAGTGGAAATCATCTTCCATGCTTTCCTGAAAGCAAAATACTAATATCTCTTCCATGATGAACTCAAATACAAACATCAACTTATCCTTTTACAGACAGACAGACAGACATGCACATATACTCACTCAAGAAAGAGACATACGCTGACTCAGTCAGACACAATAGCCAAGCAGGACACACAGGGCATGTTGTTGCCTGAGGAGGACCTGCAAATGCGTCCCATCACCCACTTGATGATCTGGGCCAGACACTACCTCTCAGGACTGTTGTGAGAGCAAAAATGGGGAGATCTTCAATTCCTGAAGTAAGAATCATAGAATCATAGAATCATAGAATCATAGAATAGCAGAGTTGGAAGGGGCCTACAAGGCCATCGAGTCCAACCCCCTGCTCAATGCAGGAATCCACCCTAAAGCATCCCTGACAGATGGTTGTCCAGCTGCCTCTTGAATGCCTCTAGTGCGGGAGAGCCCACAACCTCCCTAGGTAGCTGATTCCACCGTCGCACTGCTCTAACAGTCAGGAAGTTTTTCCTGATGTCCAGCCAGAATCTGGCTTCCTTTAACTTGAGCCCGTTATTCCGTGTCCTGCACTCTGGGAGGATCGAGAAGAGATCCTGGCCCTCCTCTGTGTGACAACCTTTGAAGTATTTGAAGAGTGCTATCATGTCTCCCCTCAATCTTCTCTTCTCCAGGCTAAACATGCCCAGTTCTTTCAGTCTCTCTTCGTAGGCCTTTGTTTCTAGACCTCTGATCATCCTGGTTGCCCTCTTCTGAACACGCTCCAGCTTGTCTGCGTCCTTCTTGAATTGTGGAGCCCAGAACTGGACGCAATACTCTAGAACCTACCCAAAAGGTAGGACCGGAACCACTGTGCCCTGTGGGCAAAGAGTCCCTGATTCCCAAACCCCTCAGGTGGTCCAGAAGGATACCATAGTCAATGGTATCGAAAGCCACTAAGAGGTCCAAAAGTACCAGTAGGGACACACTCCCCCTGTCTATACTCATGGAAAGATAATCCACTAGGGATGTGCTCCGCTTCTAATCGGACCGGCGAATTAGAAGCGGAGCGGGGTGCTTCACCTCCCCTTAATGCGGAGGCAAAGAGGATTGGGGGGCCGGCGGAGCGTGGCGAAGAGGATCGAGGTGAAGGCGGATCCTTCACCTCGATCCGGAGCTCTGCCGGAAAGGTAAGTGGGGTTTACCGGGCCCTGCCGCTGTTGCTGTCGCCCATGCAGCAACAGCGGCAGGGCCCGGTAAACCCCCCCTCCTCTCCCTTACCTGCCTCCGTCCACGGTCCCTCGGCTTCTTCAATTGAGCCCGCGGTTCAACCAGGAAGTCTAGGCCGCACTTGTGGCCCAGACTTCCTAGCTGAACCGCGGGCTCAATTGAAGAAGCCGACGGACCGCGGACGGAGGCAGGTAAGGCCCCCCTCCCCCTTGGTCCCTTACCAGGCTCTGCCGCCGTCGCCGCACGGGTGGTGACGGCGGCAGGGCCCGGTAACCCCCCCGCCCTCCTCTCCCTTATCTGCCTCCCTTACCTGTACTGGCGGCCCAGACTTCCTGGTTGAACCGCGGGCTCAATTGAAGAAGCCGACGGACCGCGGACAGAGGCAGGTAAGGCCCCCCTCCCCCTTGGTCCCTTACCGGGCTCTGCTGCCGTCGCCGCATGGGCGGCGACGGTGGCAGGGCCCAGTAACCCCCCCGCCCTCCTCTCCCGGCCTTACCTGGCACCACTCCCCTCCACTGCGGAGCTCCGATTCGGAGCCGGAGCTCCGCAGCGAAGAGGAGCGGAGTATGGGCGGAGTGGCACGGAGCGGAGCGGGCCGATCCGAAATTTTCGGATCGGCCCGCGGGGTGGAGTGGGGGGTCCGTGCACACCCCTATAATCCACTAAGGTGACCATAGTGGTCTCATCTCCGTAGCCTGCTCTGAAGTCAGTTTGAAATTGGTCTAGAAATTCTGTATCATCCAAGACTGGAAGGCAACTGCCCCCTTGATCACCTTGCTCCAAAATGGAAGATTTGATACCTGTCAGTAATTATTAAAGACCATGGGGTCCAGGGAGGGCTTTTTTTAGAAGTGGGCGTACCACCGCTTCTTTTAAATGCGTTGGGAAACTCCCCTCCCTGAAAGATGCATTAATAATATATTGTAGTTGTAGTCTAACTTCATCTCTTCTATGGGCGACCAGCCAAGAAGGACAGGAATCAAGAGGACAAGTCTTCCTTACTCATCCAAGCAGCTTGTCCACATCCTCGGTACTCACCAACTGAAACTGATCCAGCGTAATCCTATTCACGGAGTTCCTGAATACTTCATTGTCAGCTTCTGTTATAACAACGGTGTCTAAACTTTCTCTTATTTGAGCAATTAAAATTCGGTTCGGGGGAAAGATGTCTGAATTAGATCATGAGTGGGAAGGGGAATCCACACATCCACACAGCACCATAAATAATAATAATAATAATAATAATAATAATAATAATCTATATAAATAAAAATGAAAAAGAACGTTCGTTACTGTCGTTACATCTCCGAAAGTTCTTCACTGATTGCTTTGAAATTTTGACACAGCGTTGCGTTCGAATACGCGAGCGTTGTTATGTAACTATGTTCTCTATGGGGTCAAAGGTTTGTCTTAAAATCGAAGAAATAGGCCTCCTCAAAACCAGTCCTGCTGATCATTGTGACATCACCAACCAGTAGGCCAATCCGCTCCCTCTGCCTCCTCTCCTATTTGCATGTACTCTCGCAATTGGCTGAGTGAATATAGATGTCACACCTGTGACAGTTACACGTTCAGAAGAAAGGTAACTGCCAGGAGTTTCCGCTAACCTCCTCAACGTAAAAAAAAAACTTTTTAAAAAACCAAACAAACTGCTTTACTTCATCCAAATAATGCCTCGCAGAAGATCACACTTAGGTCGTCGTACTCGCGGAGCAGAAGCACTGCGACGAGAAATTGCAAATCAGACTCAGGAAGAACGGGCTTCAGCAAATGAGAAAAAAAGAAAAAAAATGGCTCAAATACGTGCCAAGGAATCAACCAAGCAACGTTCAGCCAGACTTGAGGATGTACGGTTGCGAGTACGGCAATCGCATACTACAGCTACAGATCTGCTTTGTTCTCAACATAATGAACGCGAAAGGCTGAGAGGGGCTGAAAGACGTCAACGAGAAACAGCACATCAGCGTCAAACACGACTCCATGGTAAACAATCACACGATTACAATCGTCTTGCATTCCGGTACAACCCAGCTGATGATTATAGTTTGAGGCGCCATGTTCTCATTGGCACTATGACTGAAATGTGTCCTTATTGCAAGGCTCTTAAATTTAATGGAGAAACAAAAGGAATGTGTTGTGCTGCTGGAAAAATTAAACTGCCTCAACTTGGAGAACCACCAGAGCCATTACAAACTTTGCTTGCCGGATATACCGCAGAATCAAAGCATTTCCTATCTAACATCAGGAAATACAACTCATGCTTCCAAATGACGTCGTTCGGCGCAGAAATCATCACAGCTCCATTTATGCCAACTTTCAAAGTCAAAGGACAAATTTATCATAAAGCCGGCTCCTTCCTTCCGTTTCAAGATAGTCAACATAAATTCCTACAAATGTATTTCATTGGTGATGGCAATGATGAATTGAATGCACGCTGCGGAATTTATACCGGCATAAAAAGGTCCATCGTTTCAAAACTGCAACAGCTACTTCACGAAAAAAACTATTTAGTACATTTGTTCAAAACAGCAATTGACATGATGCCATCTGATACACACAAGATTGTTATTCATGCTGACAAAACGCCTGCTGGAGAACATGTGCGAAGATTCAATGCTCCAACTATAGACGAAGTGGCAATTGTTATAGTCGGAGATCAATCTTGACAGGACCTTTCAAAGGTGAAGATGTCCTCATTCCTCGCATTCCAATGATTCCAACAGATATGCCATTTCAATTTAAGAGATTGCAATTCCCAATTCGATTGGCGTTTGCAATCACCATCAACAAAGCTCAGGGCCAATCTTTAGAATTGTGTGGTTTAGATCTAGACACAGATTGCTTCTCACATGGACAATTATATGTTGTGTGTTCTAGAGATGGCAAACCAGACAATCTCTATATCTACACAGACAATGGAACAACTAAAAATATTGTATATCCACAAGCATTGTGAAATTAAACATATTAGAAACATCCGCTTTGTCTTTTCTTTCTTTTCAATTTAACCAGACTGAGCCACAACAACGCGTAGCAGGGTACAGCTAATAATAATAATAATAATAATAATAATAATAATAATAATAATAATAATAATAAAAATTACATTTTTATTAGGGGTGTGCACTGACCCCCCGATCCGCTTCTCTTCCAGATCCACAACTTCTGGATCGGGTCCGCTCCGCTCCGCTCCGCCTATAGTCCGCTCCAGTTTGCTGCGAAGCTCCAGATCCGGATCAGAGCTCCACTCCCCCCCCATAGGCGTGCATTGAAATCCAAAAAAGCTTACAACTTTTTTTCTGTTAATGTTAGAAGCCTCAAATTCAGCACCATGACACCTCATGCACGTATACACATACATGCCAAGCCTAAAGCCAATCCAAGCCTCCCCTTATTTTTTGGGAATTTTTGAAAATTGGACACCCCATTTTCAGACATGGACTTTTCTTCGACATTTTATTTATTTATTTATTTATTTTATTTTATTACATTTATATACCACCCCACAGCCGAAGCTCTCTGGGCGGTTTACAACATTAAAAATAGTAAACATTAAAAGTATACAATTTTTTTTAAAAAAAAACATAAAAACAGTACAAAAACAGTATCCATTTAAAAACAACAATTTTGGAGTCCATTAAAACCAAACTTGACATTGTTAAATGCTGTTAAAATGCCTGGGAGATTTTGACAGATAAAAACTTGGAAGCAGGCACATCCACATTCATGGCAAGTTTCAAGCAAATTCCATCATCCCCTGATTTTGGGGGGGCTTTAACCTCTAACGCAGCACCCCTAACCCCAATTCACACACCCCTTTCTATATCTCCGTCAATTTTCACGTTAGAAACCTCAAGTTAGGCACCATGACACCTCATGCACATATACACATGCACGCCAAGCCTCAAGCCAATCCAAGCCTCCCCTGATTTTGGGGGAATTTTTGAAAATTGGACACCCCATTTTCAGACATGGGCTTTTCTCCGACATTTTGACAGATAAAAACTTGGAAGCAGGCACATCCACATTCATGGCAAGTTTCAAGCAAATTCCATCATCCCCTGATTTTTGGGGGGGCTTTAACCTCTAATGCAGCACCCCTAACTCCAATTCACACCCCTTTTTATATTTCTGTCAATTTTCATGCTAGAAACCTCAAGTTAGGCACCATGACACCTCATGCACATATACACATGCATGCCAAGACTCAAGCCAATCTAAGCCTCCCCTGATTTTGGGGGAAATTTTGAAAATCGGACACCCCAGTATCTCAGGGATTTAAAGCTGCAGACAACTCAATGGGGCCATTTCAAAGGAAATCCCAACATGCCACGAATTGGGGAGTAGATAAACCCAAATATGAATCTTCTTCCACACTTGAAAAATTTATTTGGAACTTCAAAAAGTCTAAGTGAGCGCAGGAAGGACTTATCACCTGAGTCAAAGCAAGACACACACAAACCATCCCTGCAATGCAGGCAGGGAAGGAGGGAGAAAGGCAGGCAGGCAGCAGACATTTCTGGGGGCACAAGGAAGTGCAGCAAGGATGGCTTGTTTCTTTCTAAGCCAGCAGTAACGCATTGCAAACCAACCCTGCGAGGCAGTCACAGAGGAGGAGGACAGGCGGGCAGAGAACCAGGCAGAGATATGCCATAAATCTAGTATGGGGGAGTCAGTCCCGGCAGATGCCCCACCACAGCAGCACCCCGGGGGGGAAGGCAGGCAGGCAGCAGACATTTCTGGGGGCACAAGGAAGTGAGCCAAGGATAGTTTCAAAGCCAGTAATGCAAACCATCCCTGTGAGGCGGGAGCAGCACAGAGAGATGCCTTTTCTTTTGCATCCCATAACTACTAGGAGGCTAGGAGGATAAGAGTAAAGCTTTGTGATCCTTGCTTCAGAGTTGATTGACTGCACTGTGATCACAGCCATTATTAAACAACAACAACAACAACAACAATAGTAACATTAATAATAGCAGTACTAATTAATATTAATAGCAATAATAATAACAACAACAACAACAATAAGGAGTTGAAGCACAATGAAAGCCTGCCTGACTTCACTGAAGAGGAAAAACCAGGAGAGCTTGGGCTATGGAGTGTATATATATATTAGGGGTGTGCACAGACCCCCCGCTCCGCTTCACTTGCAGATCCGCCATTTTCCGGATCGGGCCGCTCCGCCCCGCCCCCGCTCCGCCCACTTCCGCTCCGCTCCGCCCGGAGCTCCGGATCCGGATCCGGAGCTCCGTTTCCCCCCCCCCATAGGCTTGCATTGAAAGCTAAAAAATTATACAACTTTTTTTCTGTTCAAGTTAGAAACCTCATGTTTGGCACCATGACACCTCATGGGGATATACACACGCACGCCAAGTTTCAAAGCAATCCCATCATCCCCTGATTTTTGGCGAATTTTTGAAAATCGGGCACCCCACACACAACATCCCTGCGAGGTGGGCAGGGGAGGAGGGAGGGAAGGCAGGCAGGCATGCAGCTGGCATTTCTGGGGGCATAAGGAAGTGAGCCAAGGATAAGCCAGTAATGCATATAAAATGGAATAAATCAATCAATAAACAAAGGAGGGGTGGAATTAAAAGCAGCAGTGTTGCTCAATAAACAACAGGAAGAACTTTTTTTAAAAGGCTATATCTGTCTTTTACCAGCAATAGGGGGACGTGCCCGGGGGAGGGGGAAGTAGCTGCCAGTTCAAGACACTGACAGCCACAGCTCTGAGAAGAAGTAAAACGCTCACTTCGACTCAGAACAGGCATTGCTCCACCACTGAAAAGTGACCATTCACTTCAACTCATGATAGGCATTGCTCCACCGTTTTACTCTCTTTGGAAGGCTCTAATGGCCTTCCAGTGCAGGAGAGAGTGGGGGCACGTCCACGATGAGATGCTCTAGGGGAGCTCATCCCCTTGCACCACATCGATTCAGTTGTTCCCCAAGGTTAGGGTGGGGAGCAGTGCTGTGTTTCTATCTCTTATTCTTGGCTTAGTATATGATTTCAGGTTGTGTTTGTGCATTTGGTGGGGCTACTGTGTTAAAAAACACGGGGAAAAGCCCGTTCAGATGAAGAAAGAGAAGTTTCCCAGAATCCCAAGTTACCTGTTTTGCCTATGCCCTCCTCCAACTTTGGGATCATCATGACCGGGAGCTGACTCTGCCCCTCAGCCCTTTGAAAAAGGTATTTTTCCCGCCGATTTTTTAAAAACATCTAGCCCGCGACCCGTACGATGCAGGAAGTTGAGAGTGGTCTCAAAATGACCCCCATCCACGACTCTCTGTGCACAAGAATTTTCAGAACGATAGCTTAAACCCCCCCCAGTTATCCCCAATTCTTTCCCTCAATGCAATCCTATGGGCGAAAAGCCGAAAACGCAGTTTGAGCCGCGCGGTTGACCCGATTTTCACAAAAATATAGCCCGCGACCCGTACGATGCAGAAAGTTGAGAGTGGTCTCAAAATGACCCCCATCCACGACTCTCTGTGCACAAGAATTTCCAGAATGATAGCTTAAACCCCCCCCCAGTTATCCCCGATTCTTTCCCTCAATGCAATCCTATGGGCGAAAAGCCGAAAACGCAGTTTGAGCCGCGCGGTTGACCCGATTTTCACAAAAATATAGCCCGCGACCCAGACAACGCAGAAAGTTGAGAGTGGTCTCAAAATGACCCCCATCCACGACTCTCTGTGCACAAGAATTTCCAGAATGATAGCTTCAAAAACAACGTAGTTATGCGCGATTATTTGCCGCAATGCAATCCTATGGCGAAATGTTTTCAAGATGGCGACCGGAGCGCTCCGCCTGAACTCGGAGCTCCGAAAAATGGTCGCTTCTCTTCGCCTTGCTTCTAGGGGGTCCGCGGTCCGCTCCTACTCCGCCTCTGGGTAAGGCGGAGCAGGCCAATCCGCTACTGCTTCTACGCTCCTAATCGGAGCGGAGCACATCCCTAATATATATAATGGAATAAATAAAAAAACAAACAAAGGAGGGGTGGAATTAAAAGCAGCAGTGTTGCAGAATAAACAACAAGAATAATTTTTTTTAAAAGGCTATGTCTGTCTTTTACCAGTAAGAGGAAAGTGGATGTGCCCAGGGGGAGGGGGATATGCCAATTTTTGACTGGCCCTAAGTAAGTACCAGTGTTTAAGAAGCTACCTGTCACTTCAACTCATGACAGGCATTAGTCTCCACTGGTTACTCTTTGGAGGGCTCTGATTACCCTCCAAAGGCAGGAGTGCACTGGGCACGTCCACATGCCCTAGGGGACCTTATCCCCTTGCACCACATCTATTCAGTTGTTCACCAAGGTTAGGGTGGGTAGCAGTGCTGTGTTTCCTATCTGTTATTTATTTGCTTAGTATATGATTTCAGGTTGTGTTTGTGCATTTGGTGGTGCTACTGTTTTAAAAAAACACTGGGAAAAGTCCGTTCAGACTAAGAAAGAGAAGTTTCCCAGTATCCCAAGTTACTAAGTATCCTGTTTTGCCTATCCCCTCCTCCAACTTTGGGATTGGAGGATGCTTCATCAGGTGATCATGACTGGGAGTTGAATCTGCCTCTCAGCACTTCAAAAAGGTACCTCTCCCGCTTTTTTTACCCTATTTTTCCAAACATTATAGCAATTAAACCGCACCACGCAGAGTGCTGAGAGTAGGCTCAAAATGACCCCCAACCACGACTCTCTAAGCACACGAAATTTCAGAAATATAGCTTTAAAAGCAACACAGTTATCCCCTAATTTTTTCCGCAATGCAATCCTATGGGCAAAATTATCCAAAATGGCGGGCGGATTGCTCTGTGAAAAGAGAAGCGCTCCACCTATGGCCGCTTCTCTTCACCATGCTTCTCCAGGACCCTGGTTCGCTTCTACTCCGCCTCTGGGCAAGGCGGATCAGGCCAATTCGCTCCAGATTCTCCGCTCCGAGGAGAAGCGGAGCACATTCCTAATTTTTATACTGCCTATTAGCCAAGGCTCTCTGGGCAGTGCACAATTAAAACTATAAAATCCAACAGTATAAGATAAATTTTAAAAATTTAAATTTAAAAAAAGAAATACAAAACCAGCTAAGTTAAAATCCAAGAAAAGCCTGTGTGAAAAGATGTGTTTTCAGGAGGCATTTAAAAAATGTAATGTTTTTGCCTTCCGAACTGCACAAGCGAAGGTTTTCCATAGGTGAGTGCCACTACAGAGAAGGTCTACTGTTCATCATGGCAGCATTCCATTCATTTTGGAATGGCCAGCAGGACCTCCTCTGAAGATTGTAGCTGTCATCCAGATGTGATTCCTGGACCTGCGAACCACCAACCCACAAGGTCTCTATCTTATTGGGATTCAGCTTCAGTTTATTGGCCCTCATCCAAGCCATACCTGTATCCAGGCACTGCTTCACAATGTGCACAGCTTTTCCTGATTCAGATGTCACAGAGAAATAGAACTGGGTGTCATCATCATACTGGCGACACCTTGCCTCAAATCTCCTGATTGCCATTCCCAATGGCTTCATATAGATATTAAATAGCATTGGGGAAAGGATGGTGCCCTCTGTCACCCCACAGTTCAATTGCCATGGGGCAGAAGTACAGTCCCCCAATGCTATTCTCTGGAAACAACTGTGCAAGTATGAGCTGAACTACTGTAGAACAGGGCCTCCAACTCCTAACTCATGGAGGTGGTCCAGGAGGATACCGTGATCAATGGTATCAAAAGCCACTGAGAGATCAAGGAGTAGTAACAGGGTTCCACTCCCCCTGTCCCTCTCCCAAAGAAGGTCATCAATCAATTAACAAATAACAACAGCAGCAGCAGCAGCAGCAACAAGCACTCTTCAAGTCCTTGAAAGGTTGTCATACAGAGGAGGGCCAGGATCTCTTCTCGATCATCCCAGAGTGCAGGACATGGAATAATGGACTCAAGTTACAGGAAGCCAGATTCTAGATGGACATCAGAAAAACTTCCTGACTGTTAGAGCAGTATGACAATGGAATCAATTACCTAGGAAGGTCATGAGCTGTCAAGAGGCAGCTGGACAACCATCTGTCAGGGATGCTTTAAGTAGGGGGTTGGACTTGATGGCCCTATAGGCCCCTTCCAACTGTACTATTCTATGACAGCATGATGAAAAAGAATAGCCTCACAGAAAAGCAGCACTTGGGACAGAGCAGCAAGTTCTCAGAACATCCATCATTTTGCATGTTGGAACAACTACTATAAAAATCTTACATTTCAAATAGGAGTCAGGAAGATACTAAAATATGACAAAGCAACCAAGACAGAGCTAAGGAAATAGTGGCAGGAAGAAGAAGAAGAAGAAGAAGAAGAAGAAGAAGAAGAAGAAGAAGAAGAAGAAGAAGAAGAAGAAGAAGAAGAAGAAGAAGAGAATCCGATAAAAGAGATATACAGATTTGAAGTGGAAAGAAAGTAAGACAGACAAATCTGGACTCTGACTTTGAAAAAGGGGAGTGGGGTGGATTTTCGCTCTTGGTGCGGAAGGGTATTCTGGAATACAGGTGGATGGGCTGTAGAATAGAAGCAAGATAGAAATAAGAATCAAAGGGTGGGGAAGGGAGGCAAAGAATTTAAAAAATGAAGAGTTTCAGACTCAAAGCTGCATCCCACCCACACTTTTGTTCTGGTTCTCCCTTGAATTATCCCACTTCAGTTATATAGCATTTATATAGTGTATGAAAGCTTGCAAACTTACATCTCTGTTGTTTTCGCTGTCGCCTCCACCCATTGATCTCCATTGTACCTCCTGCTACAGTTCATTGGTTGGTGGTAGTAGGACACTGCACCCTCTCTACTTACATTTTTAATACCTGTTGCCTACGCTACAACTGTTCCCCTAACCTTGCCTGGAGGCTCCCTCCCTCCATCCATGGCTCCTCCTAGGAAGGCATGGAAAGAGGGGAAATCTTTCCAGGCCCCCCTCACCATTTCTCTCCCCTCCAAGCACAGACCAAGGGGCAGCATGTCATGTTAGCAGTTGAAATCAATGGGATTTACTTTTGAGTAAAGTAAATCCCATTGAAGATGCACAGCTTTGCATGTTCAAAGGAATGGAAGTGTGATCCTACGTTCCTTCGCACTAGCAGACAATAAGCTCCAAAGGATTTGAGGGAAGAAATTTTAAAAATCATAAAAAATCAATGGATGACCCAATCTGATTCAAATTCAGCATGCTGAAAGCCCTCCTTAAGACCTACCACTGTTCCAATTTGGATCTCTTTATCTTTAAAAATGAGGGTGCTGCTGGCAAGGAGGGTGCATTTTGCTTCTTTTAAAATATATTTTAAAGTGTTTTATTCTGTTTTTATTTTTTTTATCTCATACACCTCTCCAGAATTTTCAGTGGGGAATGGTATATAAATATTGTAAATAAATAAATAAATAAATAAATAAATAAATAAATAAATTCCCCATTAATTCATAAATAAATTCACCTTAAATTCTTTTAAGGTGAAAATGGACAAGTTAAGATGGACGAAGCAGGAGGAGGAGGGATTTGAATTGGCAATTAAAAATACCCGCTAGAGACAAGACACACCCCTTTCTTTCATCAGCAATTCTGTCCCTTGAAAACATGCCCACAGAACACCAGATTCAAAACGAGGGATGAAAGTACATGTTGCAGTTTGAGCGGTGTGCTTTCACACTACCAGAAGAACAGGACTTTCCATGCACCAAAATATGTCTCTACGGCCATAGCTAGACCTGAGGTTTATCCCTGGATCATCCAGGGGTCAAACCTGTTCATCTAGGTGACACACAGGGGATCCAGTGCTCAGGCAGGGGCGAACCCTGGATGATCCCAGGATAAACCTTAGGTCTAGCTGTGGCCTAAGACATGTTTTGCAACTGCAATCACAGCAGGATATGGACTGTGGCATCAGAGTACTTTGCTGTGACAACAGGTTATAAGGTAGACAACACCAGAGTCGTTTGCATGCAATTTGCAGCGACGGCAGAGTATAACACTGGTGTGATAAAGATCTCAGAGGGAGAGGGAAGGACACAAAAGGAACATGAGGTGAGCATAAGGATAAGATTAAATAAAAAGGACTTCATGGTGGTAAGAACCACAATCAGATATTGAGGGTTTCACCACACGAGGATAAAACCCCACATCCTTACCAGGGCTTCTGCTTCCAGATTCTTTGTGGGATTAAGATTGACTCCTTTACATAGGCTGATACCTACTCTTTTATTTTGCAAGAAATTCTATATGTTTCATTTTACAGCCACTAGAAAGTTCTGCTACCATCATGGAAGTATACCCAGCATATACAGTGCTTCATTAGTGTTTTCTAGTCCTCGTCTATATGACTTTGGTAATTCTGCGCCTGCAGTGCGAGCCGGGGCGCAGCCACATTGATGCTCCTTCCCAGCATCTACATGGGAAGGAGTGCAGCACTGCTGCCGCCACTGTAGGCCCCTTCCAACTCTGCTATTCTATGATTCTATGCTTTAGGGTGGATTCCTGCACTGAGCAGGGGGTTGGACTCGATGGCCTTGTAGGCCCCTTCCAACTCTGCTATTCTATGATTCTATGATTCTATGACTGTGCCCACCCACCCGAGCACCCACAAGGCCAGTCCAAGGGCACCTGGAGCATCTGTGCCCCCTCTTTTCTTGTTAGTGGGGTTTTTAATTTATTTTATTTATTTATTGCATTTCTATACCACCCAATAGCTGAAGCTCTCTGGGCAGTTTACAAATTTAAGACAATTCAAAATATAAGGGGAAAATGGGGCTGATGTGTTTTTGTTTGTTTCTTTCTTTCCAACCCCCCCTTTAAATTTTATGTATTTATTCTAAACAAGGCTCCGCAGAGGTGCTCCAATCTAAAAAAGTCAGGGTAAGTTCCCGACTTCTTTAGTGCAGAGCTTTGGGACTTCGTGCCTGGATTGCTTCAGAGTGGTGGCTGCATCATGTAGATCACCTGCCGCCAATCCAAAGCAATCCAAGGGCAAAGCGCCCATGTGGATGAGCCCCTACAGAAAAATCAGGCTTTCCCAATGCTTTCGTAATGACTAAGAGCTCCATCACACCAGTGTTATAGTCTGCTGTCACGGTGAATTGCATGCAAAGGACTCAGATGATGCCGACCATGTCCTGCTGTGATTGCGTTCTCCCCCGCCCCCCTTAGCGACATATTTTGGCATGCAGAAAGTCCAGTTCTTCCGGTAATGCAAAAGTGCACCACTCAAACGTAAATGTGTATTTTCATCCATTGTTTTCAATCCGATGTTCTGGGGGCGTGTTTTCAAGGGGCGGTATTGCTGAAGAAAGAGACGGGTGTGCCTTTTCTCCAGCGGGTGTTTTTAAATACCAATTCAAATCCTTTCTTCCTCCTGCTTCCTGGCTGCTGGGTAGAATGAAAGAAGTCTATTGTACTTTATTTATATAAAGTCTATTGTACTTTATTTCCTCCACCTTTGCTTCATGACTTTCTTTGGGGTGAGGAAAGCGAGAGGGGGATGCATTGGTAACATTGTAGAGGGGGGGAGTGTGGGAGGGTGTTCAGCCCATTGAAATGAACAGGATGCAACTGTGAATAAGTACACCCAGGCAGCTGCAGTCTTTCGTGCGATTGGAAGTGTGTGACAAGGGGAACGCTATGCAAACTCCATTGGCAGCTGTTTTAGTTGATGTGTGGATTAATCAATTAATCTCTGGCCAGTTAGCTTGACATCAGTTCCAGGTAAATTGGTTGAAAGCATTATTAAAGACAAAATTAGTAAGCATATAGAAGGGCAGGTCCTGCTGAAGAAGAATCAACACAACTTCCACAAAGGCAAGTCCTGTCTCACTAATCTACTAGAATTCTTTGAGAGTGTCAACAAACATGTAGACAGGGGTGATCCAGTGGATATTGTTTACTTGGATTTCCAAAAGGCTTTTGATAAAGTCCCCCACCAAAGACTCCTGAATAAACTTAGCAGACATGGAATAAGAGGAGAGGTCCTCTTATGGATCAATAAGTGGTTAGAGAACTGGAAGCAGAGAGTAGAAATAAATGGTCAATTCTCCCGATGGAAGGAAGTAAATAGTGGAGTCCCTCAGGGATTGGTATTAGGACCAATTCTTTTCAGCTTGTTCATAAATGATCTGGAATTATGAGTGAGCAGTGAAGTGACCAAGTTTGCTGACGACACCAAATTATTTAAGGTTATTAAAAAAACAAAGGGATTGTGAAGAGCTCCAAAGGGATCTCTCTAAGCTGAGAGAGTGGGAATCCAAATGGCAGGTGTGGTTCAATGTAAGCAAGTGTAAGGTGATGCACACTGGGGCAAAAAAACCCAACTTCAAGTATAACCTAATGGTATCTGAGCTTGTGGTGACTGAACAAGAAAGAGATCTTGGGATCGTGGTGGACAGCTCGATGAAAATGTCCACCCAGTGTGTGGCCTCTGTACAGAAGGCAAACTCCATGTTAGGCATTATAAGAAAAAGAATTGAGAATAAAACAGCCAGTATCATACTGCCTTTATACAAATTTATGGTGCTGCAACACATAGAAGACTATGTACAGTTCTGGTCACCATACCTAAAAAAAGATATTATAGAGCTGGAAAAAATGCAGAAAGAGGCAATTAAAATAAAGGGGCTAGAGCATATCCCCTATGAGGGAAGGCTGCAACAGCTGGGATTGTTTAGCTTGGAGAAAAGGAGGCTAAGGGGATAGCGGTGTACAAATTATGTATGGTATGGAGAATGTGGATAGGGAGACATTTCTCTCCCTCTCTCAAAATACTATAACCCAGGGTCATCCCATGAAGCTGATTGGTGGGAGATTCAGGACAAATAAAAGGAAGTGCTTCTTCACACAGCACATTATGGAACTCACTACCACAAGTTGTAGTGATGGCCACCAATTTGGATGGCTTTAAAAAGGGGGTTGGATAAATTCCTGGAGGCAAAGGCTATCAATGGCTACTAGCCCTGATGGTTGTGTGCTATCTCCAGTATTCAAGGCAGTAAGCCTGTGTGCAGCAGTTGCTGGGGAACATGGGTGGGAGGGTGCTGCACCATGTCCTATCTTGTTGAATCCTGGCTGATGGCTGTGTGAACAGAGAGCTGGACTAGATGGATCCTTGGTCTGATCCATATAGTCCAGTGACCACATCATACTTGAATTCTGGATTATGAAGGAGACAAAAGTTGAGTGTAGCCATACACGTACTCTGGATTTTAGGAAAGCTGATTTTAATAAACTCAGAACTATGATAAGTAAGGTCCCATGGCAAATGAGCCTGATGAGAAAAGGAGTGCAGGATTGGTGGGCGTATTTAAAAAGGAAATTTTAAAGGCACAGTTACAAACAATTCCAACAAGGAGAAAAGATAGAAGACAACAGAGGAAACCAATGTGGCTCCACAAAAAACTTAGAGATGACCTGAAAATAAAAAAGGATACATATAGGAAGTGGAAGGAAGGCCAGGCTACAAAAGAAGAGTACAGACAAGTGGCGCAGAAGTGCCGAAATGGCGTCAGGAAGGCTAAAGCTGTGAATGAGCTGAGATTAGCGAGGGATGCTAAAAGCAATAAAAAGGCTTTCTTCAGATACATGAGTAGTAAAAGACAGAGGAAAGAAGTGGTGGTTCAACTGCTTAATGAGGATGGCAAATTGATAACAGATGACAAAGAAAAGGCTGAAGTGCTCAATTCCTACTTTGCCTCAGTCTTCTCCCAAAAGCGGGTCTATGACCCCCCATTGGAAAAAGTGAAGCACGAGTTGAGGGGACAAGATTGCAGTTTAAAATTATAAACAAATGGTCAAAGAACACCTAATTTCCTTGAATGAGTTCAAATCTCCAGGGCCTGATGAACTGCATCCTAGAGTAATGAAGGAGCTAGCAGAAGAACTCTCAGAACCTTTGACTATTATCTTTGCAAAATCATGGAAGACGGGTGAGGTGCCGGATGACTGGAGGAGGGCTAACGTTGTCCCTATCTTCAAAAAGGGCAAAAAGGAGGAATCTGGGAACTGGGAATCTGGGAATCAGTCTGACATCCATCCTTGGGAAAATTCTGGAGCAGATTATAAAGAAGTCAATCTGTAAACGCCTTGAAATCAATGCGTTGATCACTAGAAGACAACATGGATTTGTCAGGACACGGACAATAACGGGCTCAAGTTAAAGGAAGCCAGATTCCAGCTGGACATCAGGAAAATCTTCTTGACTGTTAGAGCAGTATGACAATGGAATCAGTTGCGTGGTGAAGTTGTGGCCTCTCCCACACTAGAGGCCTTCAAGAGGCAGCTAGACAACCATCTGTCAGGGATGCTTTAGGGTGGATTCCTGCATTGAGCAGGGGGTTGGACTCGATGGCCTTGTAGGCCCCTTCCAACTCTGCTATTCTATGAGTCTATGATTCTAAGTCCTGTCAGACTAATTTGATCTCATTTTTTGATCGGGTAACCTCCCTTGTGGACTGTGGGAATTAGGGGTGTGCACGGACCCCCCCCCTCCGCCCCGCGGGCCGATCCGAAAATTTTGGATCGGCCCGCTCCGCTCCGCGCAGCTCCGCCCATACTCCGCTCCTCTTCGCTGCAGAGCTCCTGCTCCGAATCGGAGCTCCGCAGTGGAGGGGAGTGGTGCCAGGTAAGGCCGGGAGTGGAGGGCGCGGAGCTCCAGCTCCAAATCGGAGCTCAGCAGTGGAGGGGAGTGGTGCCAGGTAAGGCCGGGAGAGGAGGGTGGCGACGGCAGCAGAACCCGATAAGGGATCAAGGGGGAGGGGGGCCTTACCTGCCTCCATCCGCGGTCCGTTGGCTTCTTCAATTGAGCCTGCGGTTCAGCCAGGAAGTCTGGGCCGCAAGTGTGGGCTAGACTTCCTGGTTGAACCGCGGGCTTAATTGAAGAAGCCGAGGGACCACGGATGGAGGCAGGTAAGGGAGAGGAGGGGGGTTTACCGGGCCCTGCCGCTGTCGCCGCATGGGCGACAGCAACAGCGGCAGGGCCCGTTAAACCCCACTTACCTTTCCGGCGGAGCTCTGGATGGAGGCGAAGGATCCGCCTTCACCTCGATCCTCTTCACCACGCTCTGCCGGCCCCCCAATCCTCTTCGCCTCCGCCTTAAGAAGAGGCGAAGTACCCCGCTCCGCTTCTAATTCGCCGGTCCGATTAGTAGCGGAGCACATCCCTGCGACGGTGGAATCAGTTACCTAGGGAGGCTGTGGGCTCTCCCACACTAGAGGCCTTCAAGAGGCAGCTGGACAACCATCTGTCAGGGATGCTTTAGGGTGGAGTCCTGCATTGAGCAGGGGGTTGGACTCGATGGCCTTGTAGGCCCCTTCCAACTCTACTATTCTATGAATACCAAGTCTGTCACTGCCTCCACAGTACGACAATGGAATCAGTTGCCTGGTGAGGTTGTGGCTGTCGGGGTCATCACTGAAATTAAGCGTGCTGTAAAATACAGACTCACAGTGATAGCAGAGTATATAGCGGCTCTTAGCTATGAACACAGCAAAGACTAAAAAAATATAAGGCAGAGATTTTTGTTTGTAGGGTACAAAAATAAATACTTTACTGACAGTTGTAGCAAAACAATGTACAATTCAATACTCACGCATGGTCACATGATATACAGCTTACAACAGGGTTCACAGCATAGAGAGTGATGATTTTGTCTGGTTACAGTGGTTCCAAACACTCTTTATATACACTTTACAGTACAAATGATGCAATCAATAATTGGCACTAATTGAAAAATTAACACTATGTCATAGTCCAATTATTCAATCAAGCCCATCTGCAAAGTTGACCTTTCAGTGATTGTGTTTTGCTGACTCCACACTTTATCTAGGATTTGCAGAATCGTCCAGAAATATGGAAAAGGAAAAACAGAGTCCAGTCCAGGACTCAACACCCCTTCTTTTTACTTTTGCAATATTTCATAACAATAACAATACAACATTTGTACAATCATTTACATTTCAGCCCTGCCTGAAACCTAATGTTTCACAAATCTCCCGGTGTTTCATGGCTCCTAACGGTTTTGTAAAGACGTCAGCCAAATTGTTCTGTGACTCACAATAAGCTAATTTCAATGTTCCACTACCTATGTGTTCTTTCACATTCTGGAATTTAATAGCTATGTGCTTGGACTTTGTTTTTAACATTTCTGCATTCACCAAGGCTATTGCAGCTTGTGAATCACAGAAAACAGTTACTGGCTTTGCAACATGGATTTTGAGGTCCTTTAATAATTGCAACAGCCACGTAAGCTCACCACACACATCAGATAGTGCACCATACTCAGCCTCGCATGAAGAGATTGCCACTGATGCTTGCTTCCTGGATTTCCATGATATTGGGGCATTTCCAAACATCAAAATGTATCCAGACGTGGATTTTCTATCTTTAGTACAGCCAGCCCAATCTGAGTCAACATAGCACAATAAATTTTTATCTGACTCGGCTGATAAATTTAACCCGTGCTCCAAGGTGCCTTTGAGGTACCTTAAGACTCTCTTTAGGGCATTCTAGGCTGGTATTGTGGGATTTGCAACAAACCTGCTTAAAACAGCGACAGAAGCTGACAAATCTGGCCTAGACCAGTTAACCAAGTACAACAACATTCAAATCTGGGTTGCTGAAAGATTCACCTTGTAGAGTACTTTGCACATTCAGCTCCATGGGGCTTTTCACCGGTTTACAATCTTGCATCCCACATTGCTTGAGTAGCTTTACAATTTTCTGCCTTTGGCTCAGCAGAAAACTTACATCATCTGTTTGTTTAACCTCAACCCCTAGATAATTCCTCACCGGCCCTAGGGATTTCAAGCTATACTTACTAGCAAGTTGCTGTGCTACTTTCTGGACCTCAGCGTCACTATAACAAGAAATCAGCATGTCATCAACAAAAACAATAATAGCTTTGTAATCCTTACCACTTCCCTTCGTGTAAAGACAAGGGTCTGCAATGCTTCTAGAAAAACCCATATCATTTACCAGGGTGTTGTTCAAAGTAGAGTTCCAGCACCTAGCACTCTGTTTCAATCCATAAATTGCCTTCCTTAGCAACCAAACTTGATTGTTGCTATCAAACCCTTCAGGTTTCCTTAAGTACAATTTCTCCTGGATTGGGGCGTTGAGATAGGCTGTAGTAAAGTCGTACTGACTTATTTTCAACTTTTCTTTTGCTGCAAGTGTTAGAAATAAATGCAAAGTCTCCGATTTTACCATGGGGGAAAATGTGACGTCATAATCGACCTCCTTAACCTGATTAAATCCCCTAGCTACAAGACGAGCCTTGTACCTAGAATCCCCGTTTTCAAGTTGCTTGCGCTTAAAGACCCATTGGCAAGTCAAAGACTTCTGCCCAGGAGGCAAAACAACTTCTTCAAAAACTTCGTTCTCCTTCAGACTCTGCAACTCGCTTTCCATGGCACACTCCCATTGTTTCCTTTCAAAAGAACCTAAGCTTCTAACTTCCGCATATGAATTAGGCTCGAAGCTCACATTACAAGCCTATCGGGAGGTTTGCCTTTGTTAACTCTTTGAGACCTGCGGGGGATTTCCTCCTCCCCCCTCTGCTCTGCCTGCTTGCTTTCTTGCTCCGTTTCAGCTGACTCAGATGCTTGTCTGTTACTCAAATCTAACAAAATTTCAGGATTACCGTGGACAGATTCCCAATTTTGTTCTGCAAAAACTGCTGATTTGGTCACAAAAACTCTTCCTCCTTTCAGCAAAAACCTCCAACTCCCATTTTCATATCCAATGAATCTCAATCTAATTCCCTTTGGACTCAATTGTCTCCTTTGAGCTAAAGGAATATTAACAGTTGCAAAAGATCCCCAGATTCTGATATGCTTCAAACTAGGAGTTTTTCCAAAAATTAAGGAGAAAGGAATATTATTAATTGATGAAGTCCAAGTCCTGTTGCAAAGATAATTTGCAGCAACAAACGCTTCTCCCCAAAGTTGGAGTTCTGCCTTGGCATCCTTCATGAGGCATTCCATCTTAGATTTAAGACACCAATCCTCCTTTCCACGTTTCCGTTCTGCCAGGCTGACTTTGCATCTGAAAATTTATGAGAAATTCCAGACTTCCTGCAAAATTCATCAAACTCCCAGCTTTTAAACTCGCCACCACGGTCCGTGAAAAAAGCCTGTACTTGCTTTTGCAAGGATCTTTCCACCTTTTTAACCCATTCCTTCACCGTGGCTATACACTGAGATTTTTGTTTCAACTAATATACCCAAGAGTAACACGTTTTGTCATCTAATATGACCAGGGCATATTTAGCCTTCCCATAACTTTCTGGAAAAGGCCCAGTGAGATCCAAATGAATCAGTCCAAGAACATCATCATGTCTCCAGTCTCTCACTTTAGGAATATTGGCAACACGAGATTTTGCTATCTTGCAAACCGCACAGTCCAGGTATTTCTGGCAGCTCTTCACTTTCACTCCTCCAGATAAACTGAGAGTTTTGCTAAGAGACTTAAAATTAATGTGTCCCAATCTCCTGTGAAACAAATGTATACAACTTTCATGTGGGGATAAATTTAGATTAGCCATACAACCTGAAGAAATTTCTTCTTTCGTTTGACTTTCATCTAAGAAAAATAAGCCATTTTTTAGACTAGCCGTCCCCTTCAGCTCTCCGTGCTTAGAAATAGAGCATTTCCCCTTCTCAAAAAATACAGAGAAACTTTTTTCCATTAGGTTAGAGACTCCTAAAAGAGAATAACTCAAATTGGGGACATAAAGAGCATTAGCAGTTTTCATTCAAAGACGCAATGTGGCAAGTTCCCTCTCCACTTGATTCCAGAGATGAGCCGTCAGCCAGAGCAATACTTTTCTTTGAAGATACTCGGAAGTCTAGGAAACTGTCCCTTCTTGTAGATATCACTGCCGAACACGCAGAATCTACGAGCCAGACATTACTTCCTGTCTTCCTCTCCCTCGAAAACCCGCCCACACCGGCTGTAACCAACTGGACCAACTCCTTATGGTAAGAAGCGTTCTTCCACTGTGGCTCCTTAACTTGCTCAGATTGTAATTTGACTCTACAATCCTTCTTTGAATGTCCCTTCAAACCGCATCACCAGCAAATAATTGTTTTATGCTTTTTAGAGGTTGAATACGCAGATTCAGTTTCCTCTCTTTTCACAGTCACAGGCCGTAGCTAGACCTAAGGTTTATCCCAGGATTGCCCTGGGGTCAAACCTGTTCATCTAAGTGCCACACAGGGCATCCAGCGCTCAGGCAGGGATGAACCCGGGATGATCCTGGGATAAACTTTAGGTCTAGCTATGGCCACAGTCTCAGTCTTAACCCCTTCATTCCCAGACCATTGCACTAATGAGTCTGCCTTGCCGCTTGAGCTCGCAGCTTGAATTCTTATGCATCTCATTTGTTGCTCTTCCAGCAACTTTCCACACGCATAATTCAGGGTTAATTCATTGACTTGCATACCTTCTAAGGTAGTCACCAACACGTCCCAGGATGGTGGCAAACTGGACAAAACAATGTACACCTTCATCTCTTCTGAGAAAGGTAAACCGGCCGATGCCAAACTTTCAAAACATTCTCGCAGCTCTTGTAAATGTTTTCCCACATCGCCATTTTCTTTTAACATTGTCCTGTACATCCTGCATGTTAGGCTAATATGAGAACCTGCTGTTTCTCTTACATATACCTGGCGCAGTTTAGTCCAGATTTCATGAACAGCGTCTTCTCTATTTACATAGAAGAGCTGGTCATTTCTCATACAAAGAATTATATGAGCCTTTGCCCGCTCAGAAAGTCGAGCCCACTCTCTTTGTTCTGCTGTGTTTAAGCCTTCATTGGGAGGATTAATTACTACTTCCCAAAGCCCTTGATTTCTTAAGCTCATTTCAATCTTGAAAGACCATGTAAGATAATTTACATCAGTGAGTAGTTCCATTGATACATTACTTCCCAATGGAATTGCCATAACTTCAACTTGGTTGGTTTTTCAACCCCTTTTAGTTGTTTGAATTTCCTTTTAGGGACTGACCGGCTTAGAATCCTCAGAACCCTTTTCAAATTCAAAAACAACTCCTGCCAGATTCCGTATGACTCTTTTGCAAGATAATTGACTATCCAAAATAGCCTTTTCCTTGTCTAAATCCCAAACGTTCTTTCAAAAAGTAACGCTCCAGGGCACTTAGTCAATGCACAGTTCTTACTCTCCTTATCCAGTCCTACTGATCCTTTGTTAAGAGTTAGAGTTATGTGCAGTCTGGGATACTGGGCCCATAACCTGTCAGGGTAATCACTGAAATTAAGCGTGCTGTAAAATAAAGACTCACAGTGATAGCAGAGTATACAGCGGCTCTTAACTATGAACACAGCAAAGACTAAAAAATATAAGGCAGAGATTTTTGTTTGTAGGGTACAGAAATAAACACTAACAGAAAATAATTAGTTATGGCAAAACAATGTACAATTCAATACTCACACATGGTCACATGATATACAGCTTACAACAGGGTTCACAGCATAGAGAGTGGTGATTTAATCTCATTACAGTGGTTCCAAACACTCTTTATATACATTTTACAGTACAAATGATGCAATCAATAATTGGCACTAATTGAAAAATTAACACTATGTCATAGTCCAATTATTCAATCAAGCCCATCTGCAAAGTTGACCTTTCAGTGATTGTCTTTTGCTGACTCCACACTTTATCCAGGATTTGCAGAATCATCCAGAAATATGGAAAAGGAAAAACAGAGTCCAGTCCAGGACTCAACAGTGGCCTCTCCCACACTAGAGGCCTTCAAGAGGCAGCTGGACAACCATCTGTCAGGGATGCTTTAGGGTGGATTCCTGCATTGAGCAGGGGGTTGGACTCGATGGCCTTGTAGGCCCCTTCCAACTCTGCTATTCTATGATTCTATAAGTATGTCCAGTAGGGTGTCCACCTTTAGCATTGGATAAGCATCTAAAATTGTTACTTTATTTTTCTGTAAACAATGCAAAATCTGATAGTCCTATCTGGTTTAGGTACAAGAACAATTGGCGAAGACCAGGGGCTAATTGATTCCTTGATAACCCCCAGTGCTAACATCTCTTTAATTTTCTTTCTGTTTTCAAGCACTGGCCCATTTACCCTATAAGCATTAGATCTTATGGGCGTATGGTGTCCAGTATTTATTAGGGGTGTGCATGGACCCCCCACTCCGCTTCACTTGCAGATCTGTGATTTTCGGAGCGGGCCGCTTCGCCCCACCCCCGCCCCACCCACTTCTGCTCCACTCTGCTCGGAGCTCCGGATCCAGATCGGAGCTCCGTTTCCCCCCCCCATAGGGTTGCATTGAAAGCTAAAAAATTATACAACTTTTTTTCTGTTCAAGTTAGAAACCTCACGTTTAGCAACATGACACCTCATGGGGGTATACACATGCACACCAAGTTTCAAGGCAATCCCATCATCCCCTGATTTTTTGGGAATTTTTGAAAATCGGGCACCCCATTCAGACCCATTCAGAAAATCGGGCACCCCATTCAGATAGCTCCGTCAATTTGCATGTTAGAAACCTCAAACTCGGCACCATGAAAGCTTATCCATGTGTCCACATGGATGCCCAGACTCAAGGCAATCCCATTATCCCCTGATTTTTGGCGCAGCTCTAACCTCTAACGCACCACCCATAACCCCCTTCGATAGCTCCGTCAATTTGCAAGTTAGAAACCTCAAACTTGGCACCATGATAGCTTATCCATGTGTCCACATGGATGCCAAGTTTCAAGGCAATCCCATCATCCCCTGATTTTGGGGAAATTTATGAAAATCGGGCACCCCATTCAGACCCCTTGGGATAGCTCCGTCAATTTGCATGTTAGAAACCTCAAACTCGGCAGCATGATAGCTTATCCTTGTGTCCACATGGACGCCCAGACTCAAGGCAATCCCATCATCCCCTGATTTTTGGCACGGCTTAAACTTTTTAACTCACCCCAAATCAAGTCCCATTCTACAACTACGTCAATTTGCATGTTAGAAACCTATCCTTTGGTCCCATGACAGCTTACCCATGTGTCCCCATGGACACCAAGTTTCAAGGCAATCCCATCATCCCCTGATGTTAGGGGAAGTTTTGAAAATCGGGCACTCCAGTATGTCAGGGATTTAAAGTTGCAATGCAGACAGCTCAATGGGGCCAGTTCCAAGGAAATCCCAACATGCCACGAGATAACCCTAAATCTTCTTGCACATTTGAAAAAGGGATTATTGAACTTGATAAAGTCTAAGTGAGTGCAGGAAGGACTTCTCCCCTGAGTCAAAGCAAGACACATACACCATCCCTGCAATGGTGAGGGAGAAGGGAGAGAAGGCGAGAAAGGAGGGAAGGCAGGCAGGCAGGCAGGCAGGCAGGCAGGCAGCACTAACGCATAGCAAACCAACCCGTAAGCGGGTGCAAGGAGCAAGTGAGGCAAAGATGGCTGGTTGTTTCTTTCTAAGCCAGCAGTTACGCATTGAGGGGCACAGAGGAGGACGACTGGGAGCAAGTGTGCCGGAGGGTGCTGGGCACGAACCGCAAAGCCCATCTCCCAGGCACCAGGCGGGCAGAGAGGTAGGCAGAGCAGGCGAGGAGTCAGTCCTGGCAGAAGCCCCACCACAGCAGCACCCCAGGGGAGGCGGGCAGACAGGCAGGCAGGCAGGCAGGCAGGCAGGCAGGCTGCAGGCATTTCTGGGGGCACAAGGAAGTGAGGCAAGGATGGCTGGTTTCTTAGCCAGCACTGCAGTTAGTCACGCATTGCAAACGCAAACCATCCCAGCGAGTCGGTCACCGAGGAGGACAGGCTAGCAGAGGGGCAGGCAGAGTGACATGTCATCAATCTAGTATTGGGGAGGAGTCAGTCCCGGCAGATGCCCCACCACAGTAGCACCCTGGGTGGGCGTTGGAAAACGCCATCTTGTGGGTCCATACTTCCCCCACCCCATTTCCAGCAGGGTTGCCTGCCTAACCCTTGTGGGGATGGGAGATGGAGAGCTTAGAGTGGCAGTGCCAGCAGCAGCCTTCGGCTTTCCCCTGGAACCAGTCGCCTTGCCCGCCTCTTTCCCCAGCAAGACCGACTGGTGCTGCCTCTGAAGATGCATCTTCATGCTGCTGGTTCCATAATGCCCTGTAGATGAACCCCTGCTTAGGGTGAGTTTGCAGTGGCGACAGACAGCAAAGCGGGGATCCGCTCCCACCTCAAAGTGGTCCCACACGATGCTTGTCTTTCGCTTCTGTGGTGACACCACCAATTGCCTGCCTGAGCTCTCTGGTGTTGCCACAGAAACAGGGGTGGCAGCGGAAGAGGGGTGGGATGAGACTGGGGAGAGAGCCTCGGCCTGCTGCTCCTCCTTCTCAGCCCCCACATCCTGGAGGACCACCTCCTCCTCCTCCTCCCCCTCCACTGTGCTGAGGACCTCGTCTAGGTCCATCAGCGGGCTCGTGGGCTCAAAGGATAATGAAGGAGTTGGGGATACTCCTCCTCCTCCTCTAATGGCACTGCGGCCACGTGCCTCTTGCAAAGGGGCACTTTTCCCATTCCCACCCTCAAAAAGAGAACGCCGGGCACAAGTTGCAGAAGAGAGTGGCTCTGCCTGCTGCTTGTCCTGCTTCTGTTGTGGAGCAGCCAGCCAAGGAGTTGCCCGTTTGATTTTCACAGCAGGAGAGGCAGCCTGCTTACTGGTGCCAGCCTGAGCCTTGCTGATTTCAGCACGCCTGCTCCCTCTTCTCATGATGACTAATAAAATATTAATACTACTACTAATATGTATAAGAAGAATAAAATATTAATACTACTAATAATATGTATAAGAATATACTATATACTACTAAGAATATGTATAAGAATATAATAATATGTTTAAATGTAGGGAAATGGGACAAGAAGTGTGTGTATGCTTTCCCCAAAATGCTCAATCTGTGGCTGCCTGTTGCACTTCACAAAAACAGTGCACACACAGCACACTCACAGTCCAAGTTACACAGAGAAGAAAAAGAGAATAACATTTTTTTGGTATTTTTTTGTATATAGATAGAAGGAAACACAATCAGGATTTAAGAGAGGGGAGGGGGGGAAAGAACCAACCAAACACTACTACTAATATGTATAAGAAGAATAAAATATTAATACTAATAATAATATGTATGAGAATATACTAATATATATATACTACTAAGAACATGTACATCGATGGTGCTATATAAATAAATAATAATAAATAATAATAAGAATATGTAAAAGAATATAATAATATGTTTAAGAATATTACTAATAAATGTAGGGAAATGGGACAAGAAGAAGTGTGTGTATGCTTTCAAAAGAAAGCTTTCACAAAAGCAGAAGGAAGATGAAACACCTTCAGGCTTTAAGAGAGGGAAGGGGGGGGGACAACCAACCAACCAACCAAACACACACTCCAAAATTTAAAAATAGAGTTCATATTAAATCAAAGTAAGGGAAAAACACAGGGCAAACTAAGCTAAAAGTCAGAAAGAAGCAAACAAACACACACGCCAAGCTAAAATCCTAATCTATCTCCAAAGTACACAGCAGCAGCTCGCTAAGTAGACCCTCTCCCAACGAACGCTAAACCCACAAGAGGCTGAGAGCTCTCTGACTGTGAGGGTGACTATGGCTTAGTACCCGCCTCAAACGCTGGGATTGGAGGATGATGCTTCATGAGGTGATCAGTTCTCATCAGGATTGGGAGTTGAATGTGCCTGTCATCGCTTCAATAAACCCCGCCGCGCCGCAGCCGGTTTACCCTATCGTTTGTATGTAAATGTACCCGATTTTTTAAAATAATATTGCACATGAACCACAGGACGCAGAAAGTTGAGAGTAGTCTCAAAATGACCCCCATCCACGACTCTCTGTGCACAAGAATTTTCAGAACGATAGCTTAAAAATCAACCCAGTTATCCCCAATTCTTTTCCTCAATGTAATCCTATGGGCGAAAACCGCCGTTTGACCCGCGCTGTCCGTTTGTTTACCCGATTTTTAAAAAATTCTAGCACGCGACCCGCACGACGCAGAGAGCTGAGAGTAGTCTCAAAATGACCCCCATCCACGACTCTCTGAGCACAAGAATTTTCAGAACAATAGCTTCAAAAACAACCCAGTTATCCGTGATTATTTCCCGCAATGCAATCCTATGGGCGAAATGTTTTCAAGATGGCGATCGGAGCAGTCCGCCTGAAAGAGGAGCTCCAAAAATTGGCCGCTTCTCTTCGTCTTGCTTCTAGGGGTCCGCGGTCCGCTTCTACTCCGCCTCTGGGTAAGGTGGAGCAGGCCAATTCGCTACTGCTTCTCCGCTCCTAATCGGAGTGGAGCACATGCCTAGTATTTATAGAGTGGCTTATCAGTTCATGACTTTGAACTGAAAAGATGTTCATATTATTGCAAAAGGTGTAATATTGCACTTTTGCTCAGGAGTGTTTTGATCCCAATTTAAGGTTTGTAATCCCTCAATTGTTTTGCTTTCTTGTAACAGATCCTTGTCTCCTAATCCCTCAGTAGTAGTGTGTAGGGATAGGTGATAAATTGGGAGCTATTTACATAAGTAAGGTTTTAACATAGTTACATGAATGGTTTTGCTGAGACCTACATGCTCTCTCTCTACTATGTAGGTACAGGAATCAGATTTGTCCTTAATATTTATTTATTTATTTATTTATTTATTTATTTATTACACTTATAAACTGCTCCTTAATTATAAATGGACCTTCCCAAGCTGCCTGCTGTTTATTTGCCTTCCTAGGCAAGAAAACCATAACCTTTCCCCGTATTTCAAAGGTTTTATTTCTGGCCTTTTAATCATACCAGGTCTTCTGCTTATTTTGTTCTGAGGTCAAATGTTTGTGTGCAAACTCTATCATTGATTTGAGTTTTTGTTGGAAGTCTAACACATACTGCACAACTGAAGATTTATTTTCTTACAAAGCTCCCTCCCAACTCTCTTTCATGAGATCTAAGTGGCCTCGCACCTTTCTTCCAAACATTAACTTCAGTGGTGAAAATCCTGGGGAACCTCTCTGTATGCAAACAATAAACAGGGCAATTCCTTGTCCCAGTCATTAGGGTGATCAGTACATAATTTTTGATAATCCCTTTTAGGGCCCCATTAAAACATTCCACTAATCCATTTGTCTGGGGATGATAAATTGTTGAGGTCAGGTCAGGTATTTAACCCCACAATATTTCAGAGACACTGGATAACCTCTGACATAAAGTCAGTACCTTGATCCAAAATCAATTCACGGGGCAATCCCAGCCTCATGATTACATTTAACAATGCTTCTGCAACTGAATTAGAATCTACAGAACACAAGGCTTCTGCATCTGGATAACGTGTTGTGAAGTCCACAATTGCTAACAGGTACTTCTTACCCCCTTGAGTTGGCTTAGATAGGGTGACCATATGAAAAGGAGGACAGGGCTCCTGTATCTTTAATAGTTGCATAGAAAAGGGACGTTCAACAGGTATCATTTGTATATATGGAGAACCTGGTGAAATTCCCTCTTCATCACACCAGTTTAAGCTGCAGGAGCTATACTAGAGTGACCAGATTTAAAAGCGGGCAGGGCATCTGCAGCTTTAACTGTTGTGATGAAGAGGAAATTTCACCAGGTTCTCCATATATACAAATGACACCTGCTGACATTCCCTTTTCAATACAACTGTTAAAGATACAGGAGCCCTGTCCTCCTTTTCATATGGTCACCCTAGCTTAGAGAATGGGCAAACTAAATCCATAGCTACCCTGAAAAATGCCTGGCCTATTAATGACATTGGGTTTAAAGGAGCAACAGTTTTGTCTCCACTTTCCCCCACTGTTTGACAAACTTTAGAAGATTTGCAATAATCTCTTACTCCTTTAGAGATATTTGGCCAATAAAAGTTAGCCAACAATCTCCTTCATGTTCTCCCAATTCCTAGGTGTCCTGGACATGGAATATCATGTGATAATTTAAACAACTACACTCTGTAATTTTGGGGAACTATCAGTTGTTTCTCTGTTTCACATGAGGAGTCTCTATTGGATGGCAACCAGTGGCGATACAATAGTTTATTATCGCAAGCAACTTGCTCTCTCTGTGTGTTTGTAAATGGCAAGAGCTGCTCTCGGGCTTGTCTTATTTCAGTTAAAGAAGTATCCTCTGCCACTGCCTTTGAAAAACCTGACTTCCCTTGCAACTGTATCTGAGCTCCTGACAACACAAGTGTATTTTGCCCTGCACTTCCCATCTCCTCCTCTAGGGCAATGTCTTCTTCAGCTGCCATAGCAACAGAGTTATTCCCCCCTCCTCAGTTTCTACTGACTGAGAGAGTTCAGGCCTGTTAATATTGTCATTATTAGCCCTTTTCTGTCTGGTGACTAGACCATTACATCTCTTCCCAAAATAACTGACTGTGTCTGGGAAAGATAAATACCAGCAGAAAAAAACACATCCTCATTTCCTCTCCACTTAATTTTCACTTCCATAAGAGGAATTTCAGTAATTTTCCCTCTCACAAGATAGTTTCTTTAGATATGGTGACCATGTGAAAAGGAGGACAGGGCACCAGTATCTTTAAAAGTTGTATTGAAAAGGAAATTTCAGCAGGGAACCTGGTGAAATGTCCTCTTCCTCACAATAGTTAAAGCTGCAGGTGCCCTGGTCACTCTAGTATAGCTCCTGCAGCTTTAACTGTTGTGATGAAGAGGGAATTTCACCAGGTTCTCCATATATACAAATGACACCTGCTGAAATTCTCTTTTCTATGCAACTGTTAAAGATACAGGAGTCCTGTCTTCATTTTCATATGGTCACCCTACTTTAGAGACCATGGTTTCTTTATTAATGAAATCTCCACATAGGAGAAAAATGTCTGTTTATACACATATAAACAATAACATATAATACCATTTTGTCACTAGGCCCTGATGAAGTTCTATCAGAACTTCAGTTAACATCCACCCTACCATCAACCTGCACCTAGATCACTCCACACAAGTGTTTCACTTTCTGCTGCAACTGTGTAAGTACATAATGGACATGTCAGCACTGTAAAGGAAGCTCGCCCCAGCAAAGCTGGCCTTTCCACTGGATTTTGCACAGATCCTCGGAACAAACGCACACAGCTCCCAGTTTGGAGGGTTAAGCCCAATTTTATTCAGGATAAGGGTAGGATATACAGGATTAGCATTCAAACTGATAAAACATGCAGATACAAATAAGAACCCAAACCAAGCAAACTAAAACTAAGTTGTAAACCATACATGATGTCACCCAGCTCAGGACAAAAACCCCTTTTCCAAAGCATACTCTTTATAGATACTTTTCTCGTTCCTTCCCCCTCCCTTCAAAGATCTTTCACACCTTCCCCTGAGATGTTAATTTTTGCTCAAGGCCAGTCGGCCTTGCCCCAAGCGGTTCCAGGATGTACCAGAATGCCCCCATGCAGCTGGCGCTTATCTGTTCCGCTCCTAAAAACCATAACAATAAAATAATTTAACGTATTAAAACCAGCCATTCCCAGTATGATTTTACCCCTTCCTTACACCTCCCCCCTTAAGATGGCATTTCTAGAAAATGCCATCTCAATTGTACTCTTTTATTTGGTTACACATTGACCCCTTTTGTGACTCTTTCTTTTGTGCCCACGCAGGGGCAGGGGTTCGTTCCCCCCTCCCAATCCTTCCTCCCCTTCCCGGCTGAAGCTTCGGGATAGCCCATCTGCTACTACGTTCTCTTTGCCCTTAATGTGGGAGATGGTAAAATCAAAATCCTGAAGAGCCAAGCTCCAACTCAACAACTTCTGGTTAGTGTTCTTTACCCGCGCCAGCCAGCAAAGCGGGGAGTGATCCGTCTGAATTTGGAAGGGCCGCCCCCACAAGTATGGCCGCAATTTCCCCACCGCCTATACTATAGCCAAGCACTCTTTCTCAATTGTCACCAAGACCCGCTCTCGGGGCAAAAGCTTTTTGCTAACAAACGCCACAGGCTGCAGCAGCCCCTCCTCTCCTTTCTGTAACAGCACCGCGCCTAAACCCGCCTCGGAGGCGTCCGTTTGTACCACGAAGGGGCGGTCAAAATCAGGCACCCGGAGTACCGGGGCCCATTTAAGTTTTTCTTTTAAGTCGTTAAACGCTCGCTGACACGCCCCTGTCCACTGTACCTTTATCGGCTGCCTCTTTCGGCACAACTCGGTTAGAGGGGCCACCAACTGACTAAAATTCAGGACAAACCTCCGGTAATATCCCGCCAGCCCCAAAAAGGACTGGACCTGCCTCTTGGTCCGTGGGACGGGCCACTGCTGGATTGCCTCTACCTTGGCCTCCATAGGTTTCAATGCTCCCTGTCCCACTCTATGGCCCAGATAGGTTACTTCCCCCCTTCCGAACTGGCACTTTGAGGCCTTCACAGTTAACCCAGCCTCCCCCAGCCGGCTCAATACTTGCGCCAAATGCAATAGGTACTGTTCCCACGTGTCACTAAACACTGCCACATCATCCAGGTAAACGCACGAAAAAGCTCCCAAACCGTCCAGAACCCGGTCCATAAGTTTCTGGAAGCCCCCCGGTACATTCAAGAGCCCAAACGGAAGAACCGTAAACTGGTAGTGGCCCCGGGGGGTGGAGAAAGCCGATTTCAACGCAGCATCCTCATCTAACGGCACCTGCCAATATCCCTTGGTCAAATCTAGGGTGGAAATGAACTTGGCTTTCCCTAGCGTCTCTATCAGGTCGTCCATCCGGGGCATGGGGTAGGCCGCCACCGTGGACACGCTGTTCAACTTTCTAAAGTCCACACAGAAACGGACCGATCCGTCTTTTTTGGCCACGAGCACCAACGGGGAAGACCATGGACTCTGGTTCTTTTTAATCACGCCCATGGCTAGCATCTCCTCAATTTCCTTATTGACAACCTCCAACTGCTTTCCGTTTAACCGATGGGGAGGGGACTGAATAGGGGGATGATTCCCCGTATCGATCGAACGTCCGCCCTGGCAAACCCGAGAACAGCTCTTGGAACTCCTGCAAACACCGCTTCAACTGCTCCTGCTGCAAAGCGCTCAATTCTTTGGGGACCTGAATGTCCGCCAGCCCCTCCTTCCCCTGGTAGGTAGCCAAGACATCCAGCCCCGCTCCTTCGCCCAGCGGCTCTCCCCGCCCCACCTGGTGGACCCACACTTCCCGCTCCCAGAATGGCTTCATCATATTCACATTATAAACCTTGGCACGGCGTTGACTCTCGGGAACTCTCAGCAAATAATTCACCTCATTCAATTTTTTCTCTACCACAAGGGGCCCTTCCCACTTGACCGCCATCTTCTCCGGCTTCAGCGGCTTCAACACCAACACTCTATCTCCTTCCTGAAACACCCGTTGCCTAGCTTGCCGATCATACCACCTCTTTTGGGTCTGCTGCGCTTGAGCCAAATTCTCCTCCGCGGCCTCCCCCACCTCCTTCAAGAAATTCTGTAGGTTCTGCATATATTCCACTACCGACACCGGGGTGGGGGTGGTCCGTCCCTCCCAGCCTTCTCGCAACAACTTCAGCGGGCCCCGTAGCTCTCGTCCAAAAACCAACTCATTAGCTGAAAACCCCAAACTATCGCTTTTAGCATCTCGGGCTGCAAAGAGAAGGTAGGGCAGGGCTTGATCCCAATCTGCCGTATGCTTGGCCGCATAGGCTTTCAACATCTTCCCCAGGGTCTGATTAAACCATTCCACCAACCCATTCCCTTCATGATGATACGCTGCGGCTATACACTGGTGCACCCCCGCCAACCTCCACAACACTTTTAGCAGTGCAGACATAAAATTCCCTGCGGCGCAGAGATGACCGAAAGCGGCACTGCCTCTACGTAGCGGGTGGCGTAGTCCACCAGGGTTAGAATATACTTTTTCCCCACTCGGGTGGCTGGGCTAAAGGGTCCCAAGATATCCACCCCCATCTTTTCGAATGGCACCTCTATGATAGGGGAAGGGCACAGCGGGGCTTTGGGGTGGTCCCGGGGAAATCCAACCCGTTGGCACGTCTCACAGGAACTGCAAAAATCTCGCACCTCCTGGGCGACTCCAGGCCAATAAAAATCCCGACTCACCCACTCCAGCGTTCGGCGTATTCCCAAATGTCCCCTTCCAGCATCGCCGCTGGGAACGACATCCCCGGCTCAACTTTGAACCACGCTCTTTCCCGCTCCTCCTCTGGCCTCCAGAGTCATGCCGCATGATGCCTCCGGGCCCCTCCTTCGGAGCCGGGCGTCTCTTGCATCCCCCACTCGAAAGTAGACAGATTGGACTCCCCTTCCGGTCCTTCTTGAGGGTTTGCCCACAAAAACTCTACTCCTGGAGCTTCCGCTCCCTGACTCTGAGACAAAAACTCTGCTCCCGGAGCCACCGCTCCATGATTCTGAGCCTATTCAACTTTGCTTAGCCTGGGTTCAAACCTCTGCTCTCCCTTTCCTACCAGCGTTCCGTTCCTCCAGATTTGTGTCGAATCCCAGCGCTGCCCACCATGTAAAGGAAGCTCGCCCCAGCAAAGCTGGCCTTTCCACTGGATTTTGCACAGATCCCCGGAACAAACGCACACAGCTCCCAGTTTGGAGGGTTAAGCCCAATTTTATTCAGGATAAAGGTAGGGTATACAGGATTAGCATTCAAACTGATGAAACATGCAGATACAAATAAGAACCCAAACCAAGCAAACTAAAACTAAGTTGCAAACCATACATCACCCAGCCATGATGTCACCCAGCTCAGGACAAAAACCCCTTTTCCAAAGCATACTCTTTATAGATACTTTTCTCGTTCCTTCCCCCTCCCTTCGAAGATCTTTCACACCTTCCCCTGAGATGTTAATTTTTGCTCAAGGCCGGTCGGCCTTGCCCCAAGTGGTTCCAGGATGTACCAGAACGCCCACATGCAGCTGGCGCTTATCTGTTCCACTCCTAAAAACCATAACAATAAAATAATTTAACATATTAAAACCAGCCATTCCCAGTATGATTTTACCCCTTCCTTACAAGCACCATCTTATATCAGAATCCTATTGACATACTTGCATGCTTCCAGCTGCTACCTAGGACACACACAAGATCCATTGTCTACAGCCAAGCAATACAACCTCATCTGTTCATATTTGTGAGACAGAAACTCACAGCTTACAGATCTAAATCAGGCATTTCTTAGGCTATAATACCCACTCAATGAAGTGAAAAACAGATTGACAAGACCAGACTGGTAACCAGGAACAGACCTGGAAGGAATATCAATATAACACCACTGGCTGTCACCTATAGTTCCCAGCTAAAACCACCCATATGTATCATCAAGGATCCACAGGCATAATACTTCCTTCTCACAGGCCTTTGATGATAGGTTTCCACCTGCTTATAAACACCTCCCCCCAATCCAAAATATCTACTCACTAGCAATAACAGACTGTGTAACAGGGATACAAACTCAGGGACCAAACACTGCAACAAACTCAGATGTCAGCTCTGTCTCCATATCTACTCCAGCAACACTATTATGGAACCTACTAATGTCACCCACAACATCAGCGGTTCATTGACTTGCTCATTTTCCAATCTGAAATATGCGTTCTTCTGTCAAGCAATTCCCTTCTACATTCTACACAGGGCAAACAAATCAGTCTCTATGGAAAAGAATAAATGGATACAAATCTGACATAAGAAATCACAACATTTTTTAAAAAGTAGGTGAACAGTTCAGCTTCCTAAAGTACTTTTTTGCCAACCTTAATGTGCCCATTGTGGAACAAAGAAACTTCAAAATGAGATTAGAGACTTCTGAGTTAGTATTCATCAGCAGGTTCAATTCTATTGCTAGAAGGTTAAATAAGGATAAAGGATTAAGAACAAACAAACCCACCACTCATACTACATGTACTAATTTGTGAATGGCCACTGTTAATCATGTGATTGTCACCTTCTGAATTTGATGTCCTTCTGGCCTCACTGATTACACTCCCCCTCCCCCCTGTAATACATTAGTGCTGTGTGCATATGGGCCTCTCAAAAATTACCCACCCGCCACAGCATCATCTCAAAGGTGCCTGCCAGGACCATGAGCATTTAGTCAGGATTGGAAGGGCATATGTGGGAGAGAGTGAGTGTGGGTGTGTGGAGGACTATTGTACAGTTTGATGAACTGGAATCATAGGGCTGAGAAGGCCCCAAATACCTTCTAATAAACAAGCACCTGAAGGCATCTCTCCTTCCTACCCATCCCTGCCCACATTTTGTCCCTGCATATTAAACATTATCACCCAGATTAGGGAGAGTTGCAAGGTGGAAAAAGGAGCTGTGAAGGCATTCTGTAACCGAGATCATCTCTGTACCCGGCCAGGCCTGTTTTAGGGGGAACAGAATTCAGAATTCCAAGAATCTGACAGGACAACCCTATTGCTAAGTCACAATGCTCTGAAGTCAGAGAGCTCTGACATTTCCAAAGCCCTAGTGGCTCCTGGCAGCAGGCTGCAAGGCTAGGAGAGGTTGTTTTTATTGCTCCTTTCCTCCCCCTTTTAAATAAACTTATTTTCTGGCTGGTCTCAACACTAGCTCATGTTGGTGGCAGGGCAGAGGGCTGGGAGGGCTTTGGATACTACAGATCTGGGGCCTCTCCTGCTCTGCCCCTCATCTATCCACTTTTTTAAAACCTCTCTCCAATGTCAGTATTCTAGCATGAGGGAGGAAAGAGCTTCAGGTCTTTCCATGTGGGCAGGGAGGTAGGTTCTGAGACCAGTCCTCCCCTTCTGTGATTGGAGCTCTGTCTCTGCTCTCAGAAGGAGAGAGGCAATCTATCCTGTAGCCCCTGGGACACTGTCCAGAGGGTTGCAGCCTAAATTGTGCAAATCAAGACAAGGGGTTGCAACAAAGAAAGGAAAGAGCAAAGATGAGATCATTGGAGTCAGGGTATCAACTTGACAGGAATAACCATGCCCCTTATGGCTTCATCTGACCTCTCTCTGGGGACTCTGGCCAAGTGTGTGTGTGTGTGTGTATGTGTGTGTGACAGAGACAGAGAGACAGAGAAGGAGGGAGAGAGTTGTAAAAGAAAATATCGTGACTTGAAAATAAATGGCACTATTAGCATAAAGGGAGTCCCTAATTAACCAGCAATCATCCATTACTGTAGCTTTCATTTCATTAAATTGCATAATTACATAAAAGCACTGTTGATGTGCTCTTCAGTGTATCTGGTATTGTCTTCTCAATAATTAGTTCCAGAATTGTCAGTTTGACAGGGCAATTAAAAATGTTTAAAGACGCTGCCTCTCTCCCTCCTTTGCTTAGCTCTGCAGGGCATTTTTAGGGATGGTTCTTCTTAAGACTCAACCAGATGGTTGAGGCTTTTGTTTTATAACAATTTACGGTATGAGACTGCCCAGGTAGGTTGATTCTCTGGGAGACATTTCTGCTACATTGATTGTTTGTTTAATTGTAAACATAAAATAAACTTGAGCACCATTTCCACAATACTTTGTGTGTAAAGGCCTATTGGGGGTATTTCGCAAAAGCAGTGGGATTGGGGCCATTAGAACAATCTCAAGGCCTGTCACATGTTCTCACACTCAGCCAATGCCATCCCAGATCTCTTCTAAGGGAACTCAAGGGGAAAGCCAGGCTGGGTGTCTGGCTAGTTAGGCCGAGGCAGCAATTGAGACCTTGGCAGGCTCTACCCGGGGGAAGCCAGGCTGGGTGTCTGGCTAGTTCGGCCGAGGCAGCAATTGAGACCTTGGCAGGCTGTACCCTACTGCTTTAAAATGGCTTATAACAGTCATGACAACTGTTGGGGACCAGGACATGTTCCACAGGCAGTTTTCAAAATGCTTTCAAAGTGTCATTACTTGCTTGTTGTAGAACTGAGTAAAGTCAGGGTGAACAAGGCAACCAAATAATAAGGAACTACATCAGATCAGCAAATGGGTTAGTCTATCTGCCTCAGACTGGAGCTTGGCTGCTTTAATATCAAATACTAGCAGATAAAGGAAAAGGAAGCTAGAGTAAGATGAGGCAGCAGCAGCAATTACCAGGCTAAAACCCTTACTTAATCTACAAACACTATATTTTTTGAGGCACGAAGATGCTGTACTGAATGGAGACATGTCAAGGAACAATGAGGTTCTGTTCTATCCTGAGGGCACACATGGTGGCACCCCTCCCGCCTGACCTGGTGGAGGCCCAGCCCTTCACCTCAGCAGGGGGGCACCCAAATGCCAGCATGAGCATTGCTGCATGACTCTTCCCAATCAGCAGCAGTGAGTACATACTCACTCATCCATTGAGGCAAGTGGCTGAGAATGTTTCTGCCCTGGAATCCAAGGTTGTTGACCTAGGAAAACCGAGAGAAGAAGAGAGATTGGTGGATAAGACCTTCGGGGACCTAGCAGAGGTATTCCAATCTCTGGGTGACAGGCTCTGCTGTCATGGAGAATGGGTGTCTCAGGGAAGGAGCGGATCAGTCTGACGAACAAATATCCTCTTGCTCCAAGGATGTTCCTTCCAGGGGATTTGTGATAGTGGGAGATTCTTCCCTTGGACAGCAGTGTAGAAAGGAGGGGTTTATAGATTTGTTAAGCCTTGAGTAGAGAAGATTGAGGGGAGACATGATGGCACTCTACAAGTGAAGTGGTTGTAAAAAAAGCAAATGCAGTTTTGGGCTGCATTAATAGAAATATAGCTTCCAAATTGTGTAAGGTACTGGTTCCCATCTACTCAGCACTGGTTAGGCCTCATCTTGAGTATTGCATCCAGTTCTGGGCACCACACTTTAAGAAGGATGTAGACAGACAAGCTGGAGCATGTTCACAGGAGGGCAACCAGGATGATCAGGGGTCTGGAAACAAAGCCCTATGAGGAGAGACTGAAGGAACTGGGCATATTTAGCCTGGTGAAGAGAAGACCGAGGGAAGACATAACAGTACTCTTTAAATACTTGAAAGGGTGTCATAAGAGGAGGACCAGGTTCTCTTCTCGATCATCCCAGAGTGCAGGACACAGAATAATTGTCTCAAGTTACAGGAAGCCAGATTCCGGCTGGACATCAAGAAAAACTTCCTGACTGCTAGAGCAGTACAACAATGAAACCAATTACCTAGGGAGATCATGAGCTCTCCCACAATATAGGCATTCAAGAGGCAGTGGGTCAGCCATCTGTCAGGGATGCTTTAATGTGGATTCCTGCATTGAGCAGGAGTTTGGACTTGATGGCCTTGTAGGCCCCTTCCAACTCTACTATTTTATGTTTTGATGATGATGATGATGATGATGATGATGATGATGATGATAATGATGATGATGATGAGCTAACCCACACCATTTGTGTCATCTACAAATTTGACAAGCATTCCCTGCATCTCCTTATCCAAGTCATTAATAAAAATGTTGAAGAGCACTGGGCCCAGGACGAAGCCCTGCAGTGCCCTGCTCATTACCTCCCCCCGCCCAGGGCTGGCACTACTGCTAGGTGAACAAGGCAGCCACCTAGGGTGCAGACCTAAGAGGGGCGCAGCTGACCCTCATCACAGCCCTCTCCCGACCTAGCCAGAATTGGGAGCAACTGTAGCCTCCCCCTCCCATACCTTCTGGCTGGCTTGCCTAGCTGCTGGATAGTTTCATGGCTCAGCATTTCGGACGCAGTGTCAGACGGAGGGGAGGGTCAGCAGTGCGTGGTGCATGTGGCAACAGCGATGCCCGGGTGTGACCTCACCCTCCAGCGCCTGGCATGGCCCTGCCCCCCCCATGTGTTCCACATCAAGTCCCTGCTTGCCACGCCGCCCTGAAGGATCCCGCACGTGCCTAGCGTTTGGCCCAGTGCCCCGCCGACTGCCATGCACTTTGGCTGCATCACCGGGATGCTGCCCTTCCTGGCCATCTACCTGGCTGAGCTGTCACCCCCGCCCCACCCATGCGCCCATCCTGGATGCAAGAGGCCAGGTGAGAAGGCAGAGCTCTGGGGGTGGGAGGCATGCTCTTGTGAACCCATCTCTGGACTAGACCTGTGGAGGACGCATCCCCCCCTCATTTTTCCCAATGTACCATGTCTGCCCCCCACCCCCAAAGAATTGAACAGCTTTGGCTTATGAAATATTTTCTTTTAGAATTTAAGACAAGAGCTTTATATATTGTCATCCATCCTTTACTCACCGCCTCCAATGATTTATAAAAAGTGTGTGATAAGACTTTTATAGAAATATAAAGATTTCTGGAAACAATGACACCATGGAGGGATATTTTTTTTAATCCTCTCTGAAAGATTCCAAGCATAGTTATTTCTTCTGTCCCTTGATCCTAATATTTTTTTTCACTGATAGATTTTTAGGGATGCTCCCAAGTCATGCTCAGTTTCCCAACATGTAAGTAAAGTCACCATACCATAATATGGAAGAAAATGTGCATTCTTGAAAGTTTGGGTTTTGTTCTGTAGGGTCCTATGTTTCTGGACTGTCTCTGGTTTGATGCTTTAGCAGTCAATTAATCTCATTCTCTTTTAAAACCCACATCTGAGAACATACTCAATTATCCCTCCCCTGTCACTCGATGCGACAGGAGAGCATGTGGGTTATGGCATCTATGTTTTGTTTTGTTTTAAAAATAACTGAGTGTTAAATAAACCAATACATTGGCAGTGACATATTCATGACACAGCGCTCAAAAAAAAAAAAAAAAGACCAACAATAGCACATTAGTTTATAAATGTATGGATTTTTAAAATTATAAGCAGATATTAAAATATGAAATGTTTCAGCATAAAATGCCACCTTCAGTCACAAATACCAGTGTGGTACAAAACCTCTTATAAACTGAGCCAGAACCAGTCAGGAACCGGCCAAGCCTCAATGGGGAACAAAGATTAACAATCTGCACCTGGTCAAGGTTATGATAATGGGAATAACATGAAAGGCAAAGAAAATGCCATACATTTGGGGGAAATCCAGGAGGAGGATAACTCACCCACAGGAGTGGGAGTTTCCTCTCCCATAGCCAGTCAGGAGATCAACACGTAGAGGGAGGAGGTCGCAAGTCCATTGGAGGAGCCACCGGTTAGCCAGACCCTTGCCCTGCCTGATGTTTCAGAGGTGGAAGCAGAGATGGAAACCATGCTCAACCATCGTGAGCAGAGACGAGGAAAGCAGGCTGAGCAGATGCAGGCAGTGAGGAGGAGTGTGTGTGTGAGAAACTGGCAGGGGAAAGACAGCAAGCCTAAATAGATAGCAGCTGTAACAAGGCACAGCTGGACTCTGGGTGGGGCCAGACTGGCAGGACTAGAAAAGGAGGAAGCTAAACACTGGGTCATTCTGGCAAACACCTTTTGGCTTCAATCCGATTGCCAGTACTTTGCCTTACTTCCTGACTCTGACCTTGGACTCTTGACTCGGACCAACTGACTGATTACGCATAGACCTAACCCTGACATCCTGGACAACGGACTTGGCTCTGGACTTGGATTGGACTTTAGACTAGCTATTGACACTGTGATATTGACATGCCTCATTTTTGGCTGGTGGACTCGGACTGGTAGGCTTAAAGTTCCAGCTTCCTTAGATGTGCCCTCGTGACTAAACTGCTGCTTCTGCCTACAAGACTGGGACTTGATCTTTGCAGCATCCAGGCTTGTGTTTGCATTCCTGGCCAGAGATTTATGGCTGGGTAATTGACCAGTGTAATAAAACACTTAAGAGATAACGCTTTCGGCTCCCGGCTGTTTTTATTTATTTATTTATTTATTTATTACATTTTTATACCGCCCAATAGCTGAAGATCTGGGCTGTTTCATAAAAGATGACGAGTTGACTCCTTTGTCAATGTCCCCTGGTAGTCAATGCGAAACTGCATAGTTCTTACATTGTCTTTCATCTGCCTTTTGGGTAGAAATCCCCTTTTATCCTCATTTATTGTAACACTTTCTTAAGCCTTCCTGACAAAATTGCCGTAAATAATTTATAAACATTGGCTGTGGGCAAGGCTTGGAGGACCTGCTTGCTAAGTGTTTGTCTGCCCCGACCCCTTACAGGTACAAAAGGCCCCTGGGTGCTAGAGGGCTCTTGGCCTGAGGCTCTCAGCCGTGGGCAAGAAGCCATTGGAGGAGTTCTGTCACCTTGCTTGAAGAACGGCGGCTGAGGAGAGCTTCACCTGATAAAAACTGGCCCCCACTCAGCTACTCCACTACTATCCTGCTGGTGAAACATTAAAGTTTAGTTGACTGGTGAAACATTGTGGCGCACAATGGTTCTTACTAGGAAATGCTATAAGCAACAGGGCCTAGTGTCTGCAACCGAGGGCGTGTTGCCCCTGTCAAGATCTCACGGACAAATGAAGAAACAGAAAATAACAAAGTTTCTCAGCCCTAACATTGAGAAGCAGTGTACTCCAACCACCGAACTTACCCCTTTTGAGGGGGATATGCTGGATAGGTCTCTGGGCCCTCCCTGCATAATGGGAATGCAAGCGGATGAATCTCCAACCAACTCCCGACGCAGCTTAGCAACAGAACTCATTTTAGCAAAAGAATCACAGGAAGGGCTCAGCTTAATACCGCCCCCCTCTGGTTCTGCAGTCTGACTGCTCAACTGAACTTTCCCCCCAAACCAGGGGCAGATCCACACGTCGTTCCGAAATCGCTTAAGTTCGCCTTTTTAAAGAACATTCCTAAATGAGGCGGCTCTTTCTTATTGCTTGATGCGGCTTTTCTTTCGTTTCGTTTCGTCTGTGCGGTTCACACTTCTGTCTCTTCCGTCCCAAGTGGGCGTTTCTTAGGGGCTGGCTTTGGGGGATGCTTGTGATGTTCTCTCTTGCTCCCCCTCTTTTTTAAATAATTCCTCCAAACCCAGAATTCCCTGTTTGGTCGTTCATTGTGACCTTTGTGGAGAAGATGGATAACCAAATGGAGTTAGTCAGTATCATGGCTGTTTCCATCAATTTACTCCTATGTGCTCTTCGAGCACTGTCTGTGATCGAGGATGATTACCACCGTCGCCGCTCGCAACTCCTTAAAATCATGAACATGCACCAGAGACGGAGGATGCTGTTCCTGCAGCAACTGGAGCAGGAGAGGAACTTTGTGGTGTTAGGCACAGAGTTCATTCGTCTCCCTGCTTTTTTCAGATGCTACTGGGTCCGTCCCAGTAGCAAGGACTGGTGGGAGAATTTAGTTCTGAAAGTATGGAACGATGAAAGGTGGATCGAGAGCTTCAGGCTGACTCGAGCCACGCTGCTTGAAATCGTTGCTGAGCTGACTCCTGCACTCCAGAGGAACGAGACGGCCATGAGGCAGCCGCTTTCAGTGGCTAAGCATGTGGCAATTGCTATTTGGAAGCTAGCTAACCCGGGGTTCTATAAAAATGCAGCAGAGCAGTTTGGGGTTGGCCGCTCGACAGTTGGCGAGGTCTTTGTTGAAGTGTGCTTGGCAATGGAGCTAGTTCTTCTTCGTCACACAGTCTATCTTGGCGATCATCGAAAGGTATTTTTTATTTCTCCTAAGTAAAATTGGATGCACAAGTGAAAATGACGTTCAATTTTGCTCAGTGTTTAGGCATTCCCATTTTGTAATTTTTTTTCAATTGTTCTCATCTATGCGCATAAGTGCATATTCGTTTAATATTCTCCTTACAGAGCGCAGCAGAGTGCATGTATAGTGTTTAGCTGCAGAGCGCTGGCAAGTGTGCTTTGAACTCTATAGGCAAAGCTCAATTCTGGTGCGAAAAGCTGCCATTTTCCCGCTTCACCTTTACAGCCAGGTATCCATTCTCCTCGCCATTCCCAGTTGTATTTCTTTTTTTCAAGTGTTATGACACATGCGCATAAGTGCATATTCGTTTAATAACATCTATGTTAACATTACTGGTGGTTTAAAAATTGACTATCATTTTTAAATACAGGTAATGGACGGCTTTGCAGCGTTGGGATTTCGGGGAGCCTGCAGAGCCACCGATGGATGCCATATTGAAATAGTTTGTCCCATAAGACAAGGCAACGATTTCATCAATCGCAAAAACTATTATTCCATGATTCTGCAGGGGACTACGGACCACACTGGCCGCTTCACCCATATTGACGTGGGGTGGAGTGGAAGGAACCACGATGCCCATGTCTTCAGAAATTCATCCCTCTTTGAGGCAATGGATGCAGGACTTTTTTGCCCCTCAAATGTAGTCTGGAAAATTGGGGACGTCGAAGTGCCGCCTTTCATTGTTGCTGATGGGGCTTATCCGTTGCGGACATGGCTTATGAAGCCCTATGGTGGTAACCTTGAGCCACCGCAAGCTCACTTCAACTACTGCCTCAGTAGTTGCCTGGAACGTGGTCGAACGTGCCTTTGGCCGGCTGAAGAGTAGATGGCGGTGCCTCAGTTCTCGGTTGGAAGTGGTGGAGGAAAATGTTCCCTCAGTTATTACGGCTTGCATAATTATGCACAACATCTGTGAAGCCAGAGGTTACGTAATCATTAACAGAGACGGACCTCTAAACCGTATTACACTGGCGACCCTAGGACAAGCCTATGTTAATGATGCAAACGAGCGTCTAGCTGAGGGAACAGAGGTTAGGGATGCAATTTGCACATACTTGTGGCGCCAGAGGGAGTTGCGTCGGTAAAATTAAACTGAACTATAATAGCAATGTTGTTGCTGTATTCTCTCTTTCCGCGACTTTATGTTTTGTGTAACGTTCTTTCATATTGAATAAAATCATGGTTTTGGCAGCTGTACTTCCGTTTTAAATTAATATCGCAGCGCATGTCCGATTATTTGCAATTATTTCTCCGGGTTTGTAGGGGGCGTAATTCAGGAAGCAAACCACTTCCTCGAATATACCTCATGGAGAACCTCAAAATGGCCCCAAGGAGAGTAGCGTATTGGCAACTCGACGAAGTCGAGTTGCTGTTGGAAGAACTTAGTAAATCTGGGCATGCAGAGTGCCTAATGCGCAGCTCTAATCTGAAAACAATATTTATTTTTAAAAAAAGCAGCGCAAACTCTGACCTCGGAGGGATACTCGCGCAGCCCAATACAAGCCCGCACCAAATTTAAGGCCATAAAGGCTAAATTTTTTGAGGCCATGGAACGATACCAAGGGCCACCCCCAAGGCGTCAAAGACTGCCTCATTTTGACGCACTCTATAGGCTGTGGCGGGAGGCAGGGGAGACCAGCTGGTTAGAAAGGAGACCTGCAAGTAAGTTTATATTCTTATGAAATAGAATGCAATTTTTTTTAAAAGAAAGACTACCTTTTTTTCTCATATGCTGCTTCATTAAAATTTCAGTCCTGTCTGAGAACCTGGCTGTATCTGCAGCAGTTTGAGCACTACAATAACAATCAAGTTACTGTAATGTTAAGGCAGATACTACTGGTATATTTATGAAGTTGTGTTATTACATAACATATATAGAATGTCAATAACTTAATGAAACAGACAGCAATGTACATGTGTTACATAAACACAGGAAATGTCAATATATATTGTAATTAAAAAATTTCCTTTTCCTGTTAAGATAGCACATTTTATTTCTTAATTCATTACATGATTATCTTTAACTTTAAGAAAATATTTTAATAGAATAAAATTGCTATGAATTTCTATTGCAAAACGTTAACAATAAAAAATTGGATATACTGTAACATACTACTTTGTTTACTTTTCAGACAGGCAGCCAGCTCGCAGCTAGCACCAACCCAATGAGGAAACAGAGGAAGGTGAAGATCTTCTGTTACCAGCAGTTGCTGATGAGCCAGGTCTATGCCTGATTCTAATAAACTATAGAATAATTTCACATACCAAGGTAATGAGTGATGATCACTATATTTCATACCTAAAAGTACATGCTTTCCCTTTCAGGCACATCAACTGTCCCACCTCCTGCAGCTGAGCAGTCAGGGGAATCCTCGGGGACAACAAATGAGCCAGTGCTTCAGGCTGTCCTCCGGCTGGAGGCTTCTTTTCACACAACAAGTAATTTTTTTAAAAAAAAAAATATATTAAAGTGTGAATTGTCAATAACCACTTTCCTGCATGGAATAGTAATGGTTATACTTACTCTATTCATAGTGCGTCGCTTGGAAAGGAGAGTCTCCATATTAGAGGAGGAAAATAGGGAGCTGAGACACACCATTGGGCTGCAAGCGGGTCCAGCAGCACAAGCACCTCCAAATTGATAAATAACTTTTTTTTGTAAATAATAGTTTTTATTGTAAAAAATAACTTTATTATGTTGTTATAAAGAAAAGAAAGAAATGTACAGTATAAAAAAATCATATGACCTTGCAGTTAAAAAATAGTTGTTGCAAAGAAAACATAAATGTGTTCTCTCCTTTATTGTAGTTATAATACTTACAATGCAGTAAAGCAGAACTTTTAAAGAGTAACAGTAACACTTTTGACTTCTAGGCCTTAAAACCCTAACTTAATTTTTTAAAAAACAAAATTAGAACTATTATAGTAGAACCACAGTTTAAACAAAGCATTTACCAACTCCATAAACATTTAACACGTTTAAAGTGGTTAGATGACTAATATTAAAGTGATGGTGAAAACACAATAGGAGGTTTAATAAGCCTTCTGGTACTTACAGCATCTGCTAAAGCTCCATTAAACTACTAAAGGTAAATGTGCTAAATACTAAAAAAAACTTTACAAGTACAGCAACCCTTTAACAACATCATAAACCAGATACATTAACATTTAAAAAGTTTTAGGTTACTTCCACACTACTTTGACAGTTATGGAGAAAACACCAAGGGATGTTTAATCAGCCATCTTGGACGCTCAGGATTTTCTACACCTCTTTTTGGAGTAGATGTAGCAGATGCGGAATTATTAGACATAATTTCCTCATTTTCAAGTATTTCATTTACATGCTGAGCAGCACATTGCATCTCAGCTATTTCTGCAGCCTGGATATTTCCCTGTCGCGCCATGCTGTTGGCATCTGGAATTTTATCAACCTGGGGCGGATCCACACGTCGTTCCGAAATCGCTTGAGGTCGTCTTTTTTAAGAACGTTCCTATATGAGGCGGCTCTTTCTTATTGGTTGATGCGGCTTTTCTTTCGTTGCGTTTCGTCTGAGCGGTTCACACTTCTGTCCCTTCCATCCCTTCCGTCCCAAGTGGGCGTTTCTTAGGGGCTGGCTTTGGGGGATGCTTGTGACGTTCTCTCTTGTTCCCCCCCCCTTTTTAAAAAAATTCCTACCAACCCAGAATTCTCTGTTTGGTCGTTCGTTGTGATTTTTGTGGAGAAGATGGATAGGCAAATGGAGTTAGTCAGCATCATGGCTGTTTCCATCAATTTACTCCTATGTGCTCTTCGAGCACTGTCTGTGCTCGAGGATGATTACCATTGTCGCCATTCGCGACTCCTTAAAATCCTGAAAATGCACCAGAGACGGAGGATACTGTTCTTGCAGCAGCTGGAGCAGGAGAGGAACTTTGTGGTGTTAGGCACCGAGTTCATTCGTCTCCCTACTTTTTTCAGATGCTACTGGGTCCGTCCCAGTAGCAAGGACTGGTGGGAGAATTTAGTTCTGAAAGTCTGGAACGACGAAAGGTGGATCGAGAGCTTCAGGGTGACTCGAGCCACGCTGTTTGAAATCGTTGCTGAGCTGACTCCTGCACTCCAGAGGAACCAGACGGCCATGAGGCAGCCCCTTTCCGTGGCTAAGTGTGTGGCAATTGCTATTTGGAAGCTGGCTAACCCGGGGTTCTATAAAAATGCAGCAGAGCAGTTTGGGGTTGGCCGCTCGACAGTTGGCGAGGTCTTTGTTGAAGTGTGCTTGGCAATGGAGCTAGTTCTTCTTCGTCGCACAGTCTTTCTTGGCGATCATCGAAAGGTATTTTTTATTTCTTCTTAGAAGAATTGGATGTACAAGTGAAAATGACGTTCAATTTTCCTCAGTCTTTCGGCATTTCCATTTTTTTTAATTGTTCTGAGTTATGCGCATAAGTGCATATACGTTTAATATTCTCCATACAGATTGCAGCAGAGATTGAACTCTATGGGAAAGGGTCAATTCTGGCGCGAAAAGCAGCCATTTTTCCTATTCACCTTTCGCGCGGGGGAGGGGGAGGCGGCAGGTATCCATTCTCCTAAGCCTTCCCTCTTTCGCCATTCCCCGTTGTAATTTTTTTTAATTGTTCTGAGTTATGCGCATAAGTGCATATACGTTTAATATTCCCCATACAGATTGCAGCGGAGATTGAACTCTATGGGAAAGGGTCAATTCTGGTGCGAAAAGCAGCCATTTTTCCTATTCACCTTTCGCGCGAGGGAGGGGGAGGCGGCAGGTATCCGGGAGGCGGCAGGTATCCATTACCCTCAGTTGCCATTCTGGCGCGAAAAGCAGCCATTTTTCCTATTCACCTTTCGCGCGAGGGAGGGGGAGGCGGCAGGTATCCATTACCCAAGCCTTCCCTCTTTCGCCATTCCCCGTTGTAATTCTTGTTTTCAAGGGTTCTGAGCCATGCGCATAAGTGCATATACGTTTAATAACATTATCTATGTTAACATTACTGGTGGTTTAAAAATTGACTATCATTTTTAAATACAGGTAATGGACGGCTTTGCAGCATTGGGATTTCGGGGAGCCTGCGGAGCCACCGATGGATGCCATATTGAAATAGTTTGTCCCATAAGACAAGGCAACGATTTCATCAATCGCAAAAATTATTATTCCATGATTCTGCAGGGGACTACGGACCACACTGGCCGCTTCAACCATATTGACGTGGGGTGGAGTGGAAGGAACCACGATGCCCATGTCTTCAGAAATTCATCCCTCTTTGAGGCAATGGATGCAGGACTTTTTTGCCCCTCAAATGTAGTCTGGAAAATTGGGGACGTCGAAGTGCCGCCTTTCATTGTTGCTGATGGGGCTTATCCGTTGCGGACATGGCTTATGAAGCCCTATGGTGGTAACCTTGAGCCACCGCAAGCTCACTTCAACTACTGCCTCAGTAGTTGCCTGGAACGTGGTCGAACGTGCCTTTGGCCGGCTGAAGAGCAGATGGCGGTGCCTCAGTTCTCGGTTGGAAGTGGCGGAGGAAAATGTTCCCTCAGTTATTACGGCTTGCATAATTATGCACAACATCTGTGAAGCCAGAGGTTACGCAATCATTAACAGAGACGGACCTCTAAACTGTATTACACTGGTGACCCTAGGACAAGCCTATGTTAATGATGCAAACGAGCGTCTAGCTGAGGGAACAGAGGTTAGGGATGCAATTTGCACATACTTGTGGCGCCAGAGGGAGTTGCGTCGGTAAAATTAAACTGAACTATAATAGCGATGTTGTTGATGGATTCTCTCTCTCCGCAACTTAATGTTTTGTGTAACGTTCTTTCATATTGAATAAATTCATGGTTTTGGCAGCTGTACTTCCGTTTTGAATTATTACCCTGCACATGTCTCGATCATGTATAGGCGCAGAGCACACGCAAGTTTGCAGCAGAGATTGAACTCTATGGGCAAGGGTCAATTCTGGCACGAAAAGCAGCCATTTTTCCTCTTCACCTTTCGAGAGGGAGGGGGGAGGGGGCAGGTATCCATTCTCCTAAGCCTTCCCTCTTTCGCCATTCCCAGTTTTAATATTTTTCCAGGGTTCTGAGTTATGCGCATAAGTGCATATACGTTTAATATAAATGTATCCATGCACTCCTATCCAGCGGAGTGCGTGGATAGTGTTTAGCCGCCGAGCGCAGGTTAGTGTGCTTTGAACTGCATATTCGTGCATATTTCTGTAACGTTCTTTCATATTGAATAAAATCATCTTTTTGGCAGCTGTACTTCCATTTTAAATTATAATCTCTGCGCATGTCCGATTATCTGCAATTACTTCACCGCGTTTGTAGACGGCGTAATTCAGGAAGCAAACCACTTCCTGTACTATACCCCGTGTATAGTACAAAATGGCCCCCAGGAGAGTTGCTTTTTGGCAAATTAATGAAATAGAGTTGCTCCTGGAGGAACTGCAGAAATCACGAAATGCAGAGCGCCTAATGCGCAGTTCAAATTTAAAGACTATCCATATTTTTAAAAAAGTAGTGGAAACACTGACCGGAGAGGGATACCCGCAGAGCGCCATCCAAGCCCGCACCAAGTTCAAAACTATGAAGGCTAAACTTTATGACGCCATGGAAAGACACCAAGGGCAACCCCCAAGGCATCAAAGACCAGCGCATTTCGACGCTCTCTATAGGCTGTGGCGGGAGGCAGGGGAGCCCAGCTGGTTTGAAAGGAGACCTGCTAGTAAGTTTATATTCTTATGAAATATAATGCCATTTTTATATTTAAAGACTTCCTACTTTTTTCATATGCTGCTTCATTACAATTTCAGTGCTTTTCGCGCCGGATTTGGGGCTTTGCCTATACTAACCAGCGATCTGTAAAGAGCCTTTTAAACGAATATGCATTGATGCGCATAAATCAGAACAAATAAAAAAAAATAGAAATGAGAAAGCCAAAAGCGGAAACGACTGAGGTAAATGGAACCGACCTCACCTGTCCTCGCACGCGGAAAAGTTGATGATTAAAGATTAAAGATGGATGGTGTTGTTCGGACAGGAAATGTAATCGGAAGAGGAGAGGAAGTCAAAAGGCAACAAAGTAAGTCTGGTGGGCGGGGCAGAGCGGAGCGGGACAGGGCAGGGAGGAAAGAGCAACTAATTGATTCACACCTTGGAAGAAGGGACGCCTTAAACTGACCTAAGACAGACTAAATAACAGCGCCCAAAAGCCGGGAAAAGGCGCTTTGAAAGTATGCCATTCTCAGATCTAAGGATTATGAAGAATTTTTTTTATATAATATTATTAATTAAGAAAGATAACTCTTGCTTAAACTTGTTAACTCCTTGATTTGGTTTTAATGTTAGGTCAATGATCACTTAGCAGAATTGCTAACAGAATGTAGTTTTTTAATATGTCACCAAACATAAAGCAACATTTAAAAGTATTGCACTTGGAATAACTCTCCTCATAAAACCATTACCTGAAATATGAAGAACTATACAAAAGTAGGTAAAGTTCCTGAACTGAAATATCAGTTCTAAGAGATACATGTAAACTTCAGCAGCAAAAAAGGAACACTGTGATTTTACAAAAAAGGCATGCAAAAGCTTTATAAGCAAACATTTCATTCCACATTAGAGTGCAATAATCTATGTAGGGGCGGGTGGGTTTGTGTGTGGAGGGGAGAAACTTAATATTAATTACATTTCAACATCTAGACATTTAAACAGCATCATTTTCTTCTAAAGAAACAAGTAACATTACAAATGAGAAAGCCAAAAGAGTGAACGACTGAGGATAATGTATACCTGCTCCCTCCCCCCTCCCCCGCTGGAAAGCTGAAGAGGAAAAATGGAGGCTGCTTCTCACGCCAGATTTGGGGCTTGCCTATACTAGTCTGCGCTCTGTAAAGGGGGAAAAGGTGGGATATAAATAAATAAAAAAGAATTACAACTGGAAATGGCGAAAGAGAGAAGGCTGAGGAGAATGGATACCTGCCCCATCCCCCTCCCTGGCTGGAAAGGTGAAGGGGAAAAATGGAGGCTGCTTTTCGCGCCGCATTTGGGGCTTGCCTAGAGTTCAAAGCACTCTAGCCTGCGCTCTGCGCCTATACACTATACAGAGACAACGCTGCGCTCTGTAAAGCGCCTATTAAACGAATATGCACGTATGTGCATAGTTCATAACCATTGACGAAAAGAATTACAACTGGAAATGGCGAAAGAGGGAAGGCTGAGGAGAATGGATACCTGCCCCATCCCCCCTCCCTGGCTGGAAAGGGGAAGGGGAAAAATGGCTGCTTTTCGCGCCAGAATTGAGGGTTGCCTATAGAGTTCAAAGCACACTTTCCAGCGCTCTGCGGCTATACACTATACACGCACTCCGCTGCGCTCTGTAAGGAGAATATTAAACGTATATGCACCTATGCGCATAGGTCAGAACACTGAAAAAAAAATTACAACTGGGAATTGCGAAAGAGGAAAGAGTGTACAGCTGCAGAGCGCAGGCAAGTGTGCTTTGAACTCTATAGGCAAAGCTCAATTCTGGTGCGAAAAGCAGCCGCCATTTTTCCGCTTCACCTTTCCAGCCAGGAATGGGGGATGGGGCAGGTATCCATTGTCCTCAGCCTTCTCTCTTTCTCCATTCCCAGTTGTAATTCCCAGTTGTAATACCTGCCCCATCCCCCATCCCTGGCTGGAATGGTGAAGCAGAAAAATGGAGGCTGCTTTTTGTGCCGGATTTGGGGCTTTGCCTATACTAGCTGGCGCTCTGTAAAGAGCCTTTTAAACAAATATGCACTGATGCGCATAGATCAGAACAAATAAAAAAAAATAGAAATGAGAAAGCCAAAAGCGGAAACGACTGAGGTAAATGGAACCGACCTCACCTGTCCTCGCTCGCGGAAAAGTTGATGATTAAAGATGGATTGTGTTGGGGGGCGGAGCCGGACGCCATGACTGGTAAGATCTCTCCTTAAGACCTCCCGATTCAGGAAGATCTGGAAAGCTAATTATCTCATTTAAAAGGCATGGGTCGTTAATGAAAAAGAAGGTTGATCATTATGAGTGCTTAGAGAGGGTGAAAATCCTGTTTTTGGAAGCAGACTCAGAAAAAGGAGGGAGGAAGCAGCCCGTTCCTTGGCTGTAAACAGACGGAAGGAGGGGGGACTTGAAAAACGAAACTAACTACGACAGTTCTCCCGTCTCCTAAGTCTGATAAGTGGTGATTTATACTCCTAATCTGAGAGAAAGGTTTATTTGGCAGTAAATTCACCCTTTAAAAAAGCACCGAAGAAGAAGTGTTTATTTTGCGGAGAATGAGAGATGGGTGGAATGTAACGGGACATTGACTCAGAGTTAAAAATAGACCCATGCCGTACGTTAGAAAAAAAGGGGGAAAAAACCCCGGGGAAGGCTACTTGGCAAAGAGTTCATCCTTCTAATCATAATTTGGCCCGTCTTGAGAAAGTGTCTGTAGAAAAAGACTTACAAAGTTCTGAAAGTGACGACGGATCTGTCAAGATGGCTGGGGGTCCTGGCACGGTGCCAATTTCAGCTGCATTGGAAGAATTGAAGAAACTGATTCTGGATAGCACTGCTACTTTGAGCAAGAAGATGGATGTTAATGAAAAGAACGCAGCAGCACGAATGGGGGTGCTTGCAGATAAGATCGCGCAAAATGATAGAGAGATAAAGAAGCTGGATGTGGAAGTTAAAGCACTTGTGAAAAAACAGGATGTCTTTGAAAAAAGTTGTGAGGTAAAATTCCAAAGTCAAGATTTACAGTTGATCCAACTTCAAGATCAGGATCGGCATTGCAATGTACGCATTAAACAATTTGCTGAAGAACCAGGAGAGGATTTGAGAAAAATAGTTTTGAAGTGGTTCAACAATATGATGCCAGATTTGGATATAAAAGACTGTGATATTGAAAGGATCCATAGAGTGGGAGAAGCAAAGTATAGAGGATCAACCAGAGACATTATTGTGAGATTTGGCAGTTACTACAAAAAAGAGCAAGTGATGAAGAAATTGAGGGCTATGGTCATGATTACATATAAGGGCAAAGCAGCGCAAGTATACAACGATCTTTGTCAGCAAACACTCCAATGGAGGTGCAGCGTTAAGCAAATAACTGAAACGCTAACAAAAAATACAGTGAGATATGCTTGGGGTTACCCTGTTTTTTTAAAGTTTTCCTATGCTGGGGGTGAACACAGAGTAACCTCTCTGGAGCAAGGCAAGGAGCTGCTGAAGAGTTTGGGGTTATTTAAGGATGCAAGTCTTGAAGCTGGAGATGGGAATGGAGCCAAAGCCGATGGGGTAAATGGGGAATGCTGTTATGAGATAATTAATATGATAAGTAGTTAAGTATAGAGATCTAGCCGTTAGGGCGGGGCACCGCCTCCCCCCTCTCCCCTAAGTTAGATGGCCAGAGTAATAGACTCACGGGGATATGGGGAGGGGGAGAGTAGTGGGGGGGAAGAGGGGTTGGGGGGATTAATAGGGTGGGAGGGAGGGGGATGAAGGGGGGTTCAGGGTTTATTTTTATATTTGTTGTTGTATATGTTTATGAGTTGCAGAGCACACGGGATCGGAAGGAAAATCAAAAGGGTGATTATGAATAAGAACATTAAAGTATCAACGCTCAATGTTAAAGGTCTGGGGGCAGTCGTGAAAAGGAGGAGAATAAAACAAATGTTAAATAAAGAAAGATCGGATATTATTATGTTGCAAGAAACACACCAAAAATTTGATGGCGTAAATGAAATTCGGACAAGGTGGTCTGTTTATTATGAAAAGTCATTAGGGACGTCAAAAAAAAATGGAGTAGCAATTTTGATTTTAAAAAAAAGTGGATTCATATTGAAAACTGTAAGAAAGGATGATAATGGGAGATATCTTATGATAAAGGGGCAAATAGAAAGTGAGCAATATACATTAGTAAATGTTTATGCCCCTAATGAGAGACATAGAGAGTTTTTTATGAATTTATTTAATGAAATAGAGGAGTTTAGGGAAGGATATCTAATTTTAGCTGGGGATTTTAATATGGTAATGGATAATAGAGTGGATAGATCAAACCCCACAAATGTGGAAAAAAGAAATAATATTACTATATTGAATAAACTAGTAAAAGAAAAAGATTATGTAGATTGTTGGCGTTTACTGAATGGCCTGAATCCGGGATTTTCTTATTACTCCTCAGTTCATCAGACATACTCTAGAATAGATTATATAATGGTTTCAAAAGAGTTTGCAAGTAAGGTATGTAAAATGGAAATGGGGGTAATAAAGGTAACAGACCATGCATTGTTAAGTTTAGAATTTACAGTTAAAAAGAATTATAAGGAAGCGTTTAGGTGGAAACTAAACACAAAACTTTTGAAGTATAATAAGGTGGTAGAAAAAATGCAAAGAGAATTGACAGAGGCTTGGGAAATTAATGAGAAGGGAGGAACGTCAAGGGCAGTAGTTTGGGATACCATGAAGGCAGTATCAAGAGGGATATGTATTAGGGAAATGTGTAATTTAAGAAGGCAACAAGTAGCAGAGCAGGAACAATTGGAGGAAGAGATTAAGAAAATGGAGAAAGATTATTGGCAACATAAAAATAAATATAAAATAATAGAAATACAAGCAAAGAAAAAACAATTAGAAAATTTAAATTTAGAGGAGGTTCAAAAGAATTTAATATATATGAAAAGGGAGTATTTTGAAAACAGTAACAGGAATTCTAGAGTGCTTGCCAGGCTCACACAAAAAGAAAAAGCCAGGAATGGGATAGGGATTTTGAAGGATAAACAAGGGAAGTATTGTCATACAATGAAGGATAAAGTAAAGATTTTTCAGGAGTTTTATCAAGAATTGTATAAGGGAAAGGATATTCAAAAACAAAAGTTGGAAGCTTATATAGAAAAATATATAAAGAAGAGAATAAAAATAGAGCATAAAGAGTCAATGGAAAAGGTAATAACTCAAGGAGAAGTAGAGGAAGTAATTGAGAATTTGAAGCCGGGTAAATCACCGGGGGTAGATGGTTTAGGACCAGAATATTATAAGGTTTTTAAAGGAATTTTAATACCAAAATTAATAAATTTGTATAATTCCATATTGGAAGGGGATAGAACGCCAGAATCATGGGAACATTCATTAATAATTTTAATTCCAAAACCAGATAAAGATTTGACTGTCCCTGATTCATATAGACCTATTTCATTAATAAACCAAGATGCTAAGCTTTTTTCAACTATTTTAGCAAGGCGGTTGAATAAATTTATAGAGGAATACATAGGGGAGGACCAATGTGGATTTGTGGCAGGTAGACAGATGTCTAATTTAGTGGGAAGAGTATTAAATGTAATACAGGTGATAAATAAGTCTAGGGTTAAAGCGGGAATTCTGGCACTGGATATTTTTAAGGCTTTTGATTGTTTGAGCTGGCAAGCTTTAAAGATGGTTTTAAATAAAATGGGGTTTGGAAATAAATTTAAAGCGATAATAGAACAGTTATACTCTCAAAATACAGCCGTAGTGGTAGTGAATGATGGTGTGACAGATAAGATACAACTAGCCAGAGGGACAAGGCAAGGTTGTCCGCTCTCACCAGTCCTATTTGTAATGGTAATGGAATTATTGGTGAATGCAATACGAGAAGATGAGGAGATTGAAGGAATAGGTAGTATGAAAGAAATCAAATTGAATATGTTTGCAGACGACACGTTGTTGACGATAAAGAATCCAATAGAGAAGATGGGGAGAATTAAACAGCAATTGAGAGAATTTGAGAATATTACGGGGTTAAAAATAAATTGGTCTAAATCAGAATTGATGTTGTTTAATTATACTAAAAAGGAAGAGAAGGATTGGGAAGAAAGGGGAAGAGAAATTAGAGTTAAGAATCAGATTAGATATTTGGGAATAAAAATTACGCAGAAGCTAGAGAGTTTAGAGAAAGAGAATTTAAATGTGTTAAAAAAAGAGATTTTAGCAAAATTGGAAAAATATAAAAGGTTGAATTTATCTTGGTTTGGAAGAATAGCATTAATAAAAATGAAGATTTTAGCAAAGATTAATTTTGTGTTCAGGATACTACCAATAAAAATGTCAGAATCAGAGCTAAAAAGTTGGCAAAGGATTATAAATAATTATTGTAATGGTGATAAGAAAGTGAAAGTAAATGGTATTTGAGCCAAAAAAAGGGAGGATTGGGTCTCCCGAATATTAAATTATACTATGTAGCTAATAGATTAAGATATATAGTGGAGGCAATTACAGGATTAGGGGAATTAGATTGGATGGAAGAAAAAATTACGAGTAATATAGAGACTAAATTGGAAAATGTATTTTTTATGGAAGGAAAAAAAAATGGGTGGAAAGTATAAATAACCCGCTTTTGAGGTCTCACTGGGAAATTTGGAGTAAATATAAAGGGGAGCTGCTTCCAAGCAGCTCTCCTTTGTCGCTGGTAATAATGTTGAAGAATTTCCCGGTGGACTTAAAGAGTAGATTAAGTAAAGTTTTAATAGAAAAGAATAAAATGAAATTAAGGGATTGGTTAAGAGGAATGAGTACAAGAGAGGATATGGAAGAGGTTTTGAAGGATATTAAATTAACTTGGTTAAATTATAGACAATTAGAACAGTGGACTAAAAAGTGGGTAAGAGATAATGGAGAGTGTAGAGAATTAACAAAGTTTGAGGAACTAATAGTTAAGAAAGATAATGAAAGGGAGAAAAGAACAGTGTTAAAAGGGTTGATGAGTGAAATATATAGAATATTGGTGGAGAAAGGGACGGTGGATAACTCGGGTAAAATGGTTTGGGAGACAGATTTGAAGGTACAAATAGGACAACAGGGTTGGGAGGGATTATGGAAACAAAGAGCGTTGAGAAATATGTCAGTAAGAATAAAAGAGAATTATTTTAAAATTGTATGGAGGTGGTACCTAACTCCGGTTAGATTGAATAAGATAAACAATCAGCAATCAGAAAATTGTTGGAGAGGTTGTGGGGTTAAAGGAACGTATTTGCATATGTGGTGGGAATGTAACTATGTTCAGAAATTGTGGAAGATGGTGTTTTTGGAGATTGAAGAAATTGTGGAAATGAAGATAGAACGAACACCAAAAGTTGCATTGCTGTCACTATTTGAAGAAGACTTTAAATGTAAAAAGGAAATTAAGGAACTGATAATGAATTTGTTGATTGCAGCAAGATTGATTGTAGCTAGGAACTGGAAGATTCAAGGGGAATATTCTATTGAAGAATGGTATAAAGAAGTATGGGATATAGCTATTAATGATAAATTAACAAGTAATATTAAATGGAGAAGAGGTATAGCTAAATCAAATGATTTTGAAGGAATTTGGAAACAGTTCCTAATATTTGTGTTTTCTAAAGGAAGTGGGAAACCACCAGCAGAAGAAAGTATGAGATTCTGGAATCAGGAATGAGATCCCGAGGTGGGGGGTGCACTTGTATGTTAATTTTGATTATGTTATTAAGATAAGATATTATGTATTCAATATTCAACATTATGCAGTATGTTGTTGTTGTTTTTTGTATGTGAAATGTAAATGTGTATGTTTAAGTAATGTAGAAAAATAAATAAATATATATATATATATATATATATATATATATATATATATATATATATATAAAAAAGATGGATGGTGTTGTTCGGACAGGAAATGTTATCGGAAGAGGAGAGGAAGTCAAAAGGCAACAAACAAAGTAAGTCTGGTGGGCGGGGCGGGGCGGGGCGGGGCGGGGCGGGGCGGGGAGGAAAGAGTGACTAATTGTTTCACACCTTGGAAGAAGGGACGCCTTAAACTGACCTAAGACGGACTAAATAACAGCACCCAAAAGCTGGGAAAAGGCACTTTGAAAGTACGCCTGTGTGTCCCGATGAGTTTTGGGGCGCACTCCAGACACAAGCAAGCGATTTCGGAACGACATGTGGATCCGCCCCAGCTCTAATAATCTCCTGAGCAAGTCCCCTGGCTTCCCACAGTTCTCTTTATTAACTCAACCACTAACCTTTGAAGAGTCTGTGTTTAGCCTATATACAATGAGGGACCTCCTTGATACTCACCTAGAGAAGATGCAGAGCCTCTTATGCAGTCAGAATGCTGATATCACTTTGATAAAGAAATTCCTGGTTGAGTGTAGGGAACTCCTGGTTACTCTAACAGCTTTTGCTCTAGGTACTCTGCATGATGGCACCCCCCAAAATAAGAAGGAATCCAAAGCTGAGGCAAATGATCAAAACTTTAAGGAGGCAATTGGACCAAATTTGGACCTCCCCTTACACTCTGAGCTGACTAATGGAACACACCCTGAGGTAATTATATCTGGGGGAGCCCTCGACTCTATCTGTGGAAAGATAACAGGCATTAACAAGGATGCAGAAACACTAAAGTCCACCTCCATCTCTATCCCTAAAGCCGCTGTTGCGGACAACAACAAAGCAGGTCTAAGCATAAGCCTAACTGCATCTAAACCCAAGCTTAGATCAAGAAAGCTCCAAAAGTGTTCTATTAGAAAACCAAAAAATCTAAAAGCTCCTACTAAACCTAAAACTGCAGGCAAAATGAACTTCAAACGACTATTTAAAAAACTAGAGGAAAAAGATAACATGAGGAACCCTCTGGCCATAACTCCAGAGGCCAGCAGGATCCTCCCTTGCAAGGCTGTTGGCCAGACTCAAAAACCAAACACAACCTGTGCTGCGTCTGATGGCGCATCTCAAGATCCTTGGTCATTCCCACAAAAGCCCTCTGTTAGCTCACTTACCCAAGCTGATTCTGTACAATCTGTACCTATCCTAATCATCAGTACAGCAATGACTTTCTGGCAACTTCAACTCCAAACAAAGACTATAGTCTTATCCAGTTACCCGAAACCAAGGGGCATTATGCCGCAACCAGAACATATTAAACATCTAATAGAGATTATATCGACCCTTCCTCTGCTGCATATTGAACAAACCTCAGTTGAAAGAGTGGAATATATATTCTTTAATCATGTTACGGCTCGAGCTATTGTCACCTTCACGTCTTCTAACACAGCCTCTTACATCTATAGAGCTAAAGCGGCATTTAGAAACATCGGCATGCCAATAAACAGGTTTTTTAAAGGATTTGTCACCAGCCCACCCCCTAGTGACCAAGTCAGTACCTAGACCCTGCACTCCTCCCCCACGCACTGGGGAATTGATTGATCTGAATTCATATGAGGAACCAAATGCCTGCCCAAAACCCTGCGATGTCATCTCTGATCATCCTGATATTTCTACTAATCTTGGCAGTCCCTCAATGAACATTTCAAACACTCGCCTAGCTTCCTTGCCGGATTTCTCTCCGGAGGAAATTAGTCTAATTGGCAATTTTGACATTCTTCCTGAACAGGAACAACAAAGGATTCTGCTGAGACTCAATTCGCTGAGAGAACTTCTACTGAACAGAATCCAATGGAACAGCAGTTCTTTAGTGGCCCCCTGTGTACAGGCCTCTGCCATGCCTAATGGAGGGTGTCCCCCCTTGACAAGACTAACAATCTTATCCAATTGGCTGTGAATCTACCTGTAGACTTGCACCAGCTTAGCCCTAAAAGGGATATAGCCCTCACCCCTAAAATTGTCATTGCCAACCTTGAAAAACATCTCAAGCTGGCGGCCCCTTCCATTCCAACTATTATGGACCAGATGCCGGATACCCCCAGAATTTCCTGGACTGAATATGACCCCCCATTGATCACTTTGCAAAACCCAATGAATCTGAACTGATCCCAAGACTACCTTCCCAAGACTACCTTAACCAAAGTTGTACACAGAGACGCACCAAGGATCTTACCATTTTGCAAACAAAAGCACACAATGGATATGTTCTGACAAATCCGGGGACATGCCTCGACGCAATTACCGAGATGGACTGACTAAAACTATTATCCTGGAATGTGGCTGGATGGAGCTCTAAAGGTGGGAATAAGTGCTTTCTCGACTACTTGGCCACCTTTGATATTGTTCTACTGCAGGAAACCTGGTCTTGTAGCGATATATATGTGAATGGTTTCAGTGCCTTCTCTCTTCCCGTGGCACCCAACAATAAAAAGGGTAGACCCTCAAAAGGGCTATGCTGCCTCATTTCTACCTCGCTGGACGCCAAAGTAAAGGATATTTACAACAGTGACAACACCATTCTTGCCCTGGCACTAGAGCTGAGGACCACTAAGCTGATTATCCTACTGATTAATGCCTATCTCCCCCCTACTACCAGCACAGAGGAAAGCATGGTCACCTGGCTTAAGATTGAGTGCTTCTACTCACAGCTCATGGCTAAATATCCATACTCCTACCCAGTTATTGCAGGTGACCTGAATGCAAGAACGGGAGCCTTTCTGGCAGATCCAACTATATGTGGGTCCAGCGTAATAGCATGTAAGGAAAGCCTTAGACCCCACATATGTTTATCCAAGGACTGTTATGTTAACCCTGCCAGACACTGCCTCCTCCAATTTGCAGCGAAAAACAACTTGACTATTCTGAACGGAAGCAGCAGCGATACGGAACAGGGAGAATTCACATTTATCTCCTCCAGGGGAGCTAGCGTGATTTATTACATCTTCGTGCACAATACGTTGGACCCATGAGCTGTAACCTAAGGGTTGCTGAACGCTCAGATAGCGACCATCTTCCCCTTGAGCTACGTTTACTCATTCCTGGGCCTATAAGGTCCTTACCATGCCATCCTCTGTTTGACACACAAGCTCTAAATGCAACAGCCAATAAAATCAAATGGACTGAAGATACAGCACAAATTTTTGACCAACTTACGCAGACTACCCATATCACAGATATCACCAACAAGATAATTTCCATCAAGTCCCCAGATCAGTGCATCGCAGCTTATGAGGAGCTAATTGAACTTTTCCATAGTGCCCTACAAAGCAAACCAAATCCTTCCAGACACCATAGGGCTACACGAAATAACTGGTTTGACTGGGACTGTGCTCGCCTTAGGAAGTCCATAAACTCTATATACCATTCCTATAGGCTAAGCAATGATAGATCTCCTCCTGGCATTTATTACCAGCTAAAGAAGGAATATAAGAAGCTCATCTCCCGGAAGAAAAGCGAAGCAAATAGAGAAACATGGCAACTGCTGATAGGGGCCTCTCTCACTAATAATTCTAAAACTTTTTGGCAAATTATAGCAAAAAATCTGAACCAATGTAATAGTAAGATTGAATGTTACATACCCGCAAATGTGTGGGAGTCCTATTTATATTCCGTTTTTCAAGATTGTTCTAGACCAGATCTCATTCCCTTCCCTCAGACACTCCTGTCTGGCCAGATGTAGATGTCAATACAATAGCAGACCTAATCCTGCGATTAAAACCGGGCAAGGCTCCTGGCCCAGACGCCATTCCCCCAGAGATGTTGAAAAATAACATAAGATGGTGGACCTCAATCTTTACCCCTCTCTTCTCTCTAATCAATAAGTCCGGCTGAATCCCAGAGGCATGGCTGAGAGCGTTTGTCATCTCAATCCATAAGAAGGGCCCGAGAGATGACCCTTCTAATTATCGACTTATCAGCCTACTATCCATAGTTGGGAAGCTCTACGTGAGTTTCCTAAATGGTAGGCTGAAGGATTGGATCGAGACTAATGATATTCTTGGGAAAGAACAGATAGGATTTAAGCCTGGATGCTCCACCTTGGACCATTGCCTAGTGCTGTTACATCTGGTCCACAAATACACGACACCAAGGGGAGGCAAACTCTTCACTGCATTTATTGATCTAAGATCTGCCTTCGACACAATCTCCCGTGATCTTCTTTGGAACAAATTGAGGTCATTTGAGATTGAGCCGAGACTCCTTTTCCTGATCCAATCACTCTATTCTAGAACAACAGCCCAGGTCCGCTATAGCAATCTTGGCCATTTTACTAAAGAGATTGGCTCCTTGCATGGGGTCAGACAGGGATGCGTACTAGGGGTGTGCACAGACCCCCCGCTCTGCTTCACTTGCAGATCCGCCATTTTTCGGATCGGGCCGCTCCGCCCCGCCCCCGCTCCACCCACTTCCGCTCCGCTCCGCTCGGAGCTCCGGATCCGGATCGGAGCTCCGTTTCCCCCCCATAGGCTTGCATTGAAAGCTAAAAAATTATACAACTTTTTTTCTGTTCAAGTTAGAAACCTCACGTTTGGCACCATGACACCTCATGGGGGTATACACACGCACGCCAAGTTTCAAAGCAATCCCATTGTCCCCTGATTTTTGGGGAATTTTTGAAAATCGGGCACCCCATTCACACCCCTTTCCATAGCTCCGTCAATTTGCACGTTAGAAACCTCAAACACGCCACCATGAAAGCTTATCCAGGGATACATACGCACGCCAAGACTCAAGGCAGTCCCATCATCCCCTGATTTTTGGGGAATTTATGAAAATCCAACACACCTTTCCATAGCTCCGTCAATTTTGCACGTTAAAAAAACCCCTCAAACTCACCACCATGACAGCTTATCCAGGGATACATACGCCGCACGCCGAGACTCAAGGCAGTCCCATCATCCCCTGTTTTTTGGCGGGGCTTAAACCTGCAAAATTTGGAACTTCCGAAACTCCAAGTGAGCGCAGGAAGGACTTCTCCCCTGAGTCAAAGCCACACACACACAACATCCCTGCGAGGTGGGCAGGGGAGGAGGGAGGGAAGGCAGGCAGGCATGCAGCTGGCATTTCTGGGGGCATAAGGAAGTGAGCCAAGGATAAGCCAGTAATGCATATAAAATGGAATAAATCAATCAATAAACAAAGGAGGGGTGGAATTAAAAGCAGCAGTGTTGCTCAATAAACAGCAAGAAGAATTTTTTTAAAAAGGCTATGTCTGTCTTTTACCAGCAATAGGGGGACGTGCCCGGGGGAGGGGGAAGTAGCTGCCAGTTCAACTCAAGACAGCCATTGCTTCACCAACAGCTCTGAGCTTGAGAAGTAAACGCTCACTTCAACTCATAATAGGCATCGCTCCACCACTAAGAAGTAAACGCTCACTTCGACTCATGATAGGCATTGCTCCACTGTTTTACTCTCTTTGGAAGGCTCTAATGGCCTTCCAGTGCAGGAGAGAGTGGGGGCACGTCCACGATGAGATGCCCTAGGGGAGCTCATCCCCTTGCACCACATCTTTTCAGTTGTTCCCCAAAGTTATGGTGGGGAGCAGTGCTGTGTTTCTATCTCTTATTCTTGGCTTAGTATATGATTTCAGGTTGTGTTTGTGCATTTGCTGGGGCTACTGTGTTAAAAAACACTGGGAAAAGTCTGTTCAGATGAAGAAAGAGAAGTTTCCCAGAATCCCAAGTTACCCGTTTTGCCTATGCCCTCCTCTAACTTTGGGATCATGTGATCATGACCGGGAGCTGACTCTGCCCCTCAGCCCTTTGAAAAAGGTATTTTTCCTGCCGATTTTTTTAAAAATTCTAGCGCGCGACCCGCACGACGCAGAGAGGTGAGAGTAGTCTCAAAATGACCCCCATCCACGACTCTCTGTGCACAAGAATTTTCAGAACGATAGCTTAAAAACCAACCCAGTTATGCCCGAGTCTTTCCCGCAATGCAATCCTATGGGCGAAAAGCCGAAAACGCCGTTTGAGCCGCGCGGTTGACCCGATTTTCAAAAAAATATAGCACGTGACCCGCACAATGCAGAGAGGTGAGAGTGGTCTCAAAATGACCCCCATCCACGACTCTCTGAGCACACGAATTTCCAGAACGATAGCTTCAAAAAGAACGTAGTTATCCGCGATTATTTGCCGCAATGCAATCCTATGGCGAAATGTTTTCAAGATGGCGATTGGAGCGCTCCGCGGAAAGAGAAGCGCTCCGAAAATGGCCGCTTCTCTTCGCCTTGCTTCTAGGGGTCCGCGGTCTGCTCCTACTCTGCCTCTGGGTAAGGCGGAGCAGGCCAATCCGCTACTGCTTCTACGCTCCTAATCGGAGCGGATCACACCCCTAATGCGTACTAGCTCCCACTCTTTTAAATTTATATTTAGCCGATCTTCCAGCTGTTCTTGTACCGATACAATCTCATCCACCAAAGATAGGCTTAACAAAGGTTTCAATTCTACTCTACGCAGACGATGCGGTACTTATATCGCAAACCCGCCTGGGTCTAAAGCGTCTAATGAACAGCTTTGCGGCCTTTTGCCAAAACAACAGCCTTTCAATTAATTATCAGAAGTCTAATGTTCTGGTTTTTTCTAGGAGGAGGGTTATCTTTCCCTGGTCAATAGGGGGTGGGGTAAAAATCAACCAGGCCAACTCGTACAAATATCTAGGCCTTTGGTTTAATGAAACACTAAAATGGATCGCTCATAATAAATATGCTAAAGCTAGGGCAGAGAACTTAATTGGGGCACTTTCTCATTTTTTTTTCTCCAGGGGTGGGCAATACATTCCAGCCGCCACTCAGGTCTATAAAGCAAAGGTGGTGTCCCAATTTCTATTTGGTACCCCAATATGGCTTCCTCTTTATAAGAACTCACTGGAAGGTGTCCAATCTTCCTTTCTAAGGCTAATATTTGGAGTCCCAAGATGTGTTGCTAGTGCAGTCTTAAATCTGGAAGTTGGGTTGAGTACCCTAAAATGTATAGGGTGGATACATACACTCTATTTCTGGCTGCATTGCAATTTAAGTCCTGTCCCTAATTCGCTCACCTCCATGGTCTGGACGGACTCTTATAAATCTCTATGGGTGAAAGCAGTTCAGCTAAAACTTACCACCATAGGGCTATCCCAAGACCACCTGTTATCCCTGGACCTGGGTAGCACCAAAAGGATCATTAAGCAGAGACTCCTGGATATTGATACTCAGGAACTACAGCAAACTGCACGGGGCCCATGATCCCGTATGCCTTGGGGCTATGGGATCACGACCAAAATAGTGTACCTCTGTATTTAAGCTGGTTATCTATACCCAAATATAGGCAGGCATTTTCCCTAGCAAGGCTCAATGATATGCCTTCTAGGGTAATGGAGGGCAGATTTGGGAAAGTCCCACTATCAGATAGATGCTGCCCGTGTAACAACGAGGAGGTGGAATCTATCTCCCATGTACTATTCAACTGCAGCTTCTATCAGGAGGCAAGAAAAGCCCTTATCCATCCTTTCACGCAACGATTACCTGGACGATCGTCCGTGACCCTTATGTCGGTCCTTTTACAGCGAAGCATAATGAAGCAGAACACCCACAAGCGAAGTGCTCCGCTTGTAGTGGAGCAATCCGCCCACCATTTTGGAACGTTTTCCCCATAGGATTGCATGGTGCAAACTAAGCGCTGCGTATAACTTTTTTGTTTTTCAAGCTACATCTTTGAAACTTACTGTGCTTAGAGAGTGATCATTGGGGGTAATTCGTGTCGATTTTCAGACGTTTTCATTGTGCGGTTTGCTTGCTATTAATTTCTTTAGAATGGGTAAAAGTGGGATGGGGTAACGTTTTTTTGAAGCGACGTGAGGCAGATTCAACTCCCAATCGTGATGAGAAGTGATCACCTGATATGAAGCATCCTCCAATCCCAATGTTGGAGGGTGGACTAAGGCAGACCCAGCAAGAGACATTTCTCCTTTTCTCTTTGTGGGTTTGGACTTTGTGGAGATAGGAGTTAGTTAGTTCTGTGCTACAGCTTCGTTTGTTTGGAGGAGATAGGATTTAGCTTGGGGAGGGGTGTTTGTTTGTTTCTGACTTCTTGCTTACCTTTCCTGTGCTCTGTGATTTGCCTTAGTTTGATTTATAAATTTATAATTGTTCATTTTTGGAGTGTTTGTTTGTTGGTTTCCCAACCCCCATCCCCCACTGTTCCCCCTCTCTTTTAAACCCTGTGTTCTGTGACTGTGTTTATTCATTTTCCTTATTTTTTCTATATAAAAAAAGATTTAAAAAAAGAAAATTACAAAAAAACAACTATCCCCCTCTCTTTCTCTATCTTACTCTATGTGGGTGTGTTTGTTGGGACTGTGTGTGATTGTGTGAGTGTGTTTGCTGTGCACTGCTTGTTAAGTGAAAAAAGCAAATAGTTTGACCATTCAAATCAAGTTTGGCCAAAGCACTACACAGTTTTGCCAGTTCCCCAAATAATAAATACAATTATTATTATTATTATTATTATTATTATTATTATTATTATTATTATTATTAGATAATGAGAAAAGGCAGCAGGCACCCATCTGTGGCTGGGCATGGTGAAAGCAGTGGGCAAGGCAAGGCTGGCACCAGTAAGCAGGCAGCATCTCCTGCTGTGAAAATCAAATGTGCAACTCCTTGGCTAGATGCTGCTCAGCAACAGAAGCAGGAGAAGAAGCAGGCATCTCCAACTTGTGCCCGGCATTCACTTTTTGAGGGTGGGAAAAGTGCCCCTTTGCAAGAGGCAGGCAGCAGCAGCAGCAGCATTAGTGCCATTGTAGGAGGAGGAGGAGCAAATCTACACAGAGTCGTCGGGGCGCCCTGAACGCGCTTGTGTGTGGCTCCAGGGTGCCCTGAAACTCCTAGTGTAGACAGAGGCGGAGGAGGAGGAGGAGGAGGCAGCCCCGCATCACCCCTCGTGGGGATGGGGCGAAAAGTTTCCGGGCTCTCCGCCCCAGGGTTAGCCTGATCTCTCCTTCTCACCGCTTTTTTCTCCAGCGTGTCCACCCCAGGTGGGGGGGGGAGTCCCTTCGCTGCCTCCTCCTCCTCCTCCTCCCTCTTCGTCGACTTGGTGATGGAGAGGGCTGCGGCAGAGCACGTCCTCCACCCGCGACCTCCTGCTCTCCTGCCGTCACTGCGCAGCCCGCGCTTCTGTTCTTCCAAAGAAGAACAGAATTACGACGGTGGAGGTGAGTGGCGGCGGCAAGGACGTGGCCGGAGAGCCCGGAAACTTTTTGCCCCGTCCCCGCGAGGGGTGATGTGGGGCCGCCTCCTCCTCCTCCTCCTCCACCTCTATCTATACTAGGAGTTTTGGGGCGCCCTGGAGCCGCACACAAGCACCTTCAGGGCACCCCGACGACTCTGTGTAGATCCACTCGAGGAGTATCCCCAACTTCTTAATTATTGATTGAGGGGAACACGCTGATGCACCTGTCTCCAGACCTGGTAGACGAGGTGCTCAGCATGTTGGAGGGGCAGGAGGAGGAGGCAGTCCTCCAGGATGTAGGTGATGAGGAGCAGCAGCAGGCCGAGACGCTCTCCCCAGTATCATCCACCCACTCTTCCTCTTTAACCCCTTCTTCTATGGTGACACTAGAGAGCGTCACCATAGAAGAAGGGGTTACAGGGCAAGTGGTGTCAGCACGGAAGCGAAAGACAAGCATGGTGTGGGACCACTTTGAAGTGGGAGTGGATCCCTGCTTTGCTGTCTGTCACCACTGTAAGGCCAAGTTAAGCAGGGGTTCAGCTCTAGGGCATTATGGAACCAGCAGCATGAGGATGCATCTGCAGAGGCAGCACCAGTCGATCTTGCTGGGGGAAGAGGGGGGCACTTCCAAGGTGACTGGTTCCAGGGGAAAGGAGAAGGCTGCTGCTGCTGGCACTCTAAGCTCTCCAACTTCCATCCCCATGAAGGTTAGGCAGGCAACCCTCAAGGACATGGGGTGGGGGAAGTATGGAGCCACAAGATGGCATTTTCCAACCCCCACCCAGATCACCACCTGCATCGGTGAGATGGTGGCATTGGATAACCAGCCATTCAGCCTCGTTGAAAACGCAGGCTTCAAGAGGCTGATGGTGCTTGTGGTTCCATACTACAAGCTGCCATGTCGCACCACCCCTAGCAGGCGGATGGTGCCTTCCCTGTACCATTCATGCAGGGAGTTAGCGCTGGGTCATCTGTGCCAGGCAGAGGCACAGATGGTGCACTTCAACTCGCACATTTGGTCCAGCAACGGCAGAGCGCACTCTTACCTGTTCCAAATGGCTCACTGGTGGGCAGCCATGGGGCAGGAAGCATCCAGCACTAAAGGGACTGGCAAGGAGGGCTACTGCTGGGCCCTCCTCCATACGCAAGTGATGGACCAGTCCCACACGACAGTGGAGATTACGGAGGGGTGGCTAGCCGGGCACCAGCTCACCTGTGGTTACATGGTCACGGGCGAGGGAACCAACATGGTGAAGCCAGTGAGTGATGGCGAATTTGAGGGCATTCCACTGCATCACGCACATCTTCAACCTGGTGGTGAGGGACGGGCTTGGAATGGGCAGCAAGCCCAACCTTGGTCCACTGGCCATCGGTATCTGTAACCTCCTGGAGAGCTGGAGGAAGGTGGCTGGGCATTTCCACCACAGTGTTAAGGGCAGTCGATTGCTGCAGGAGAAGCAGGAGGAGTTGAATCTCCTGCAGCACAGGCTAGCGCAAGACATGGTGACACGCTGGAACTCCACCTACCTCATGCTGGAGTTTATAGTGGAGCAACAGTGTGCCATCCACGAGATGTTCAGGGTCGGGGACATTGGCAGCACTGGGCAGGCAGCAGTGGAAAGCCATGTCCCAGCTGGTGGTGGTCCTCAAACTGTTCCTTGAGGCCACCCAGACCCTGAGCAATAGCTCTGCCCTCCTCAGCCAGGTGATCCCTGTATGCAAGCATCTCCAGAAAGAGATGGGCAAGTTTCTGGAGTATAGGGATCCCGTCACCGGGAAGCGCTTTGAGCCCAAGGTACGCAAAGCAGTGACTCAGCTGAGGGATGGCCTGATGCAGAGGCTGGAGCCCATCCAGAAAGACCGGGTCTACATGTTGGCCACCATGTATGACCCTTGTCTGAAGGATGGGCTTTGTGGGCCAAATTCCAGGCAGCAGTGGGTGGAAATGTTCATGGGCCAAGTGCGGGCAACACAGGCCAAGATGGTGGGGCAGAGGAGCAGACCACCACTCCTCACAGCAGCAGCAGTAGCAGCCTCACCTGCATTCCTCCCAGCAGGCCAGGGGCTTTGGGCAAAGGCTCTGCATGCAGTGGTTGGTCAGAGACCCACTCCAGCCATCACCCAGGACGACGCTGCAACCACCGTGCAGCATTACCTGGCAGAGCCAAAGGAGGACTGCTCCATGGACCCCCTGGCCTACTGGTCATACCACCACCGGATTTGGCCAGATGATAGACTCAGCTGCCCACCCACCACTGTTCCAAGCGAGAGGGTGTTCTCTATGGTGGGTGACATAGTGACCTCTCACCACTTTTGCTTGGATGCAGACTTGGTGGGATACCCCACCCTCAAGCCCTCGGGGGAGTGACAGGCAGGCACCCCTCCCTTTAATTCCACCCCTCCTTCGGTTGGCAGACTATAGTTCAGGCAGGCAGGCTTTTTATTTTTAAAAGTTATTATTATTATTATTATTATTATTATTATTATTATTATTATTATTATTATTTTAGGATCATTATTCTCCCAGCATTTTAACAGTCTATAAATAAATTTTAACTTGGTGTTTTAAATTTGTAATTTTGCATTGCTGCTGTTTTTATCTAGCTGAGCTTTTATATTGTATTTTATATTATGGTTTTATACTGTTGTTTTATACTTTGAATGGTTTTAATTTTTGTGAAGCACCCAAAGAGCTCCAGCTATTGGGCGGTATAGAAATGTAATAAATAAATAAATAAATAAATTATCATTTTTATTATTTAGTGGCTGTGTTTCAGTTCACAAAATCAACTCTGAAGCAAGGAAGCCAAAGGAATCATTCAATTCTTCTTTCAGTAAGGTGATGCCTTCTTCCTCTTACATACAGGCAAGCTGTTATAGTATTTATCCAATTTAGTCAAGTCAGGCTGTCTCTTCATTACTACCACAGTAGTCGTAGGCAGGGTGAATCTTCCCCTAAAGCAGCACACTTCATGCCTGAGTGGGCGTCAGCATCACCATGAGCCTCTGCAGAAACTGTAGGCAGAGTTTGTGACTGTGTGTGTGTATGTGTGACTGTACTTGCTTTGCTCACACTGCAGAAACATACAAAAAGTGAGGGCAAAGCACCACACTACACACCCGTCTGTGGTTGGATGAGGTGCAAGCAGGGGGCAAGGCAATGCCTGGCACCACCACCAGTAGCCAGGCTGCCTCTCCCGCTGTGAAAATCAAACAGCCCAATCCTGGCCAGTCCTGGCCAGTCCTGAGCAACAGCAGCAGAAAAAGCAGCAGGCAGAGGTTCCCGCTTCTACAACTTGATCCCGCCGTTCACTTTTTGAGGCTGGGAAAAGTGCCCCGTTCATAGAGCCACATCAAACGACCATGGAAGAGCTTGCCTGTGCTGTTTCTTTGCCAAGCATAGTTCCTGATGGTTAGTTCAGTTGGGTGCTCCTGTCTGGCCTCCTGGCTTTGAGAAGATACCTCACACTTCAACTCATACCACTCATTGACTTCACCTTTGTTGTGGGCTTGGCCTGAAGCCCTGAACTCCAACTGGAGAACGGGAGTTAGACTTGGAGGGTGCTGGTTGAGAATTTGCACTTTCTCTGGGCAGAAGACACATGGCACGTCCACTGTCCAGCATAGGCCTTGTGGCTGTTGCTTTGCTGAACATAGTTCCTGACGGTCAGTTCAGTTGGGTGCTCCTGTCTGGGCTCCTGGCTTTGAGAAGCTACCTCACACAACCCCACCAGCCTCTGGCATGCTTGCTCCCAGTGCTACAGGGGCATAGCCGCCTGCTGCCTCTCCTCCTCTGTGCCTGCCACACAGGGCCAGTTTGTGCAGTCTTGCTTTGACTCAGGGCATTAGTCCTTCCTGGTGATGAAAGGCAGCTGCGTTGCTGCTGCGCTCACCCTCACTAATTTTTGAAGTGTTGAAGATTCTTATTTAGGTTTACCTTTAAATATTCACCCAAATTCAGGACATGTTCAGATTTCCTTTCAAATGGCCATGAATAGGGATCTATTTATTTAGAAGCCCATTTACCTGTCTGCAGCTTACAAAATCCCTGAGATAGATGTAATTCTGAAAATGGGTTGGGGGAATATTATTTTAAAATGTTTGCCAAAAATCAGGGGATGCTCAGATTTCTTTCAAACTGGCCATGAATAACTATGTCAGTGGAAGCTCTCATGGTGCCCACTTACAGGTCTGTATCTGGAAAAAATCCTTGAGATATTTGCATTTCTGTAAATGGGGTGGGGAAATATTTTTAAATATTCCTCAAAAATCATCAGGGCATGCTCAAATTTCCTTCAAACTTGGCATGAATGTGGATCTAGGTGGAAGCCGGGATGGTGCCCATTTTCAAGTTTGTATCTTGAAAAATTATGGAGATATTTGCATTACTGAAAATGGGGTGGCGGATTTTTACATATTCGCCAAAAATCACTGGATGCTCAGATTTGCTTCAAACTGGCCATGAATGTGGATACATGGATAAGCTCTCGTGGTGCTGATTTTGAAGTTTCTAACATTAAAAATGACAAAGATGTAGAAAGGTTTGTTAATTGGGGTTAGGGTTGAGGGTTAAAAAGTTTTAAAAATCACTAAAAAACAGGGCATGCTCGGATTTCCTTCAAACTTGGAAACAATGTGGATCTAGTTGGAAGCTGGGATGGTGCCTATTTTCAAGTTTGTATCTTGAAAAATGACAGAAATATTTGCATTTCTGAAAATGGGATGGGGGATATTTACATATTCGCCAAAAATCACTGGATGCTCAGAGTTGCTTCAAACTGGCCATGAATACGGATACATGGATAAGCTCTCATGGTGCTGATTTTGAGGTTTCTAACATTTAAAATAAAAAAGTTATAGGCATTTGATTTTCCATGCAAGTCTACGGGGGGGAAACCACGGAGCTCTGATCCAGATCCGGAGCCCTGCTGCGGAGTGGACCATGGGCGGATCGGTGTGAGGCAGAGCAGACCTGATCCAGAAGTTGTGGATTGGGATCCAGAGTGGATCGGGGGATCCATGCACAGCCCTAATATAAAGATGTAATCAACTACACGCCTTTCTCTGTTACTCAAAAATATAATATCCCTTGGTCTTATCTATACTGCTTCCATGAAGACCCATTAGCTGATACTTGTAAACAATTTTCAACAACTCTCACCCTAAGCGGTTCAAAGTAGTATCTAATGAGTTGTGCCCCAATGGAAAGATATCTTCCACAGCAGCCACTTCCTGTTTTTCTGGTTGGGCATCTAAATGATAAGAGCATTAAAGTCTCCTACCAAAAAAGCTACTCCATAGACACATTTCCTGCCATGGGGCATCTCAGCGATGTGTGCCATTTTCATACAAATTGACCAAATTGGCCTTCCATTTGACGTACTGCATGTATCCTTCTGAAGCTTTGCAGGTTGTTGTTGTTGTTGTTTTTGTTGTTGTGGTTTTAACTGTTAGGGACACTTCTAGACTTTTCAGAACAATGATCTACAAGAAACATAGGGGGATAAGTTCTCCTCTTTTGGAGACCCTCAAAAAATCAATGCTGCTCTTAAAATCCCTGAAAGCTATTGTTCTGAAACTTTGCAGACTTGATCCTCTCAGAAGGGGCAAATGTCTCTGAAAATTTTATTCAATTATGCCAAGAAATAAAAAAAAGTTATTGGCAGTTCCCCTTTTTAAAAATTAAAAGTACAAAGGCACATAAAACAAAGACCCCTGCACATATTTTTCTGACATTTGTCAAATGTAATTCCCTCCTAAGGTGCTGCCACTACCATCTAATTCTGACCAAGAGAAAAAAGATGTTGGATTTCCTATGATAGTCAAGGGAAAGCTTGGAACCTCAATTTTCTGAACTTTGATTCGTGTTCCATACCAAATAAAAGCAGATGGACTCTGGGTTGGTCTGAGTCAAATTGGGCCATTTTCCAAGGCACCAAATCAGGTGCCCTATGAAGAGAGACTGAAAGAACTGGGCATGTTTAGCCTGGAGAAGAGAAGATTGAGGGCAGATTGATTGCACTCTTCAAATACTTGAAAGATTGTCACACAGAGGAGGGCCAGGATCTCTTCTTGATCATCCCAGAGTGCAGGACATGAAAAAATGGGCTCAAGTTAAAGGAAGCCAGATTCCAGCTGGTCATCAGGAAAAAAATCCTGACTGTTAGAGCAGTACAACAATGGAACCAGTTACCTAGGGTGGTTGTGGGCTCTCCACACTAGAGGCCTTCAAGAGGCAGCTGGACAACCATCTGTCAGGTATGCTTTAAGGTAGTTTCCTGCATTGAGCAGGGGGTTGGACTCGATGGCCTTATAGGCCCCTGCCAGCTCTACTATCCTATGATTTTATGATGTCGTCCATCCTCATCTACTGCTCTTGTCCTAAGCATCTGGTAGTTAGAGCTTCCACTCCTGTCATTATGGACATTGATAGATCTCTTTTAAAAAGCCGCTGATGTTGGCCTTTGCCTGGCCTGCAGCTGACTTCCTCCCATAGAGTGGCTCCAAAAAGCTCCCTTGCTTAGCTAGAAGGCCCCCTCCTAATGTATTCCCTTCCTTGGTCAGAAGCATCACATAAGTGTCCAGATGGTGCACACCCATTGTTCTCTAGTCATTATTTTGCATTCCGTTTCCATCATTGTCTTGCCAACAAAGTAACTTTACAATCTGTTGTAGGTCATTACATGCAAAAGCACGACCAAGTAATTGATCCCTGGCTATCCACAGAGCCAAGCATTTGAGTTGCTGCTAATCTTACAGGCAGGGTTTCCAAGGGGTTTAAATGGGTATAATCAAATAAAACAGACAATGGGGGAACAAAGGCAGAATTTACATCCGTGTTCTGCCAACACAAAACATGTGCCTTGGGGCAGAGGTTGCATGGGTCTGAGGGCAGAGGCTGGAGATGGATGCCATCTGTTCCCATAATGTGCTAGTAGCAAGCATCCTCTCTGCTCAGTTGCTCTGCACTGGTGTGCTTGTCTGCAGGTTGTTTTTCCATCAAGCTAATGGACTCTCTAATGATGATCCCACCTCCAGCTGAGCATGACTGGGACTTGTCTTGCAACGACACACTGGCTGATAGGCTTTTAGGGCCTTAAACCAGTGCTGAAAAATCCATCCAGTTTAGTTCCCTGGTTTCCTGCAATGCACTGTGGAGAAACTGTGTGTGTGGGTCACCTCTAAAGATCTATGAAGTGAGGCCTCAAAACAATGGTCCATCTAGTCCAGGAGCATATAGCTGATGCTGTCTGTGTCTCTTCTTTGTGCTGTTCAGTTTGTTTGCACTGCACAGTGGACCTCACTTGGCAAGTGTACCTGTGGGGCTCGCGTTGACTTCTGGTCTGAGACTTGTAGATAGGTGAGTTAAGGAACAGGGGCATCCCTAGGCCTGGGCTACAGCCCTGGAACTATTATCCAGGGGCCCAGCTCTCTTTCACAGATCCCTGAGTGGCCACTGGTACCACTGGAAGGTACTTTCTCAGCTTAATTGCCATGCAGGGAAGGGTGAATTTAAAGGTGGATGGCAGCTGGGCAGGGAAGGGTTATTATCTCTGTCCTCCCTACATGTGCAACACCCCTCAAAGAATCTTCCCTGTGTGGCAATTAAGCTAAAAACAAGAACTTGCTTTCCATAGGTTTGGGGTACAAGTGTTCTATTTGAGATAATTTGAATGAGAAATTAAATTTACATCCTGTGCAATTTAAATAAATCCTAGTGGTTTATCAATTAGCATATGCAGATTTTGTGAATATGTGTGACCTATGGGCCTGAGCCCTGAATCTTTTAGGTGCATAGCAACACCCTTGAGCCTCTTACCTCCAAAGGGAGGAGAGGGCAGTCTTTACTCACAGGCGTCCAGAGCCCTCTTGCCCACCCACCCCAGCTGTATCTGGAGGCTTCTCTGAGTCCCCAGAAATGGTCCACTCATGCCTCTCCCCAGGACTATCAGGAGCAATGGTTCTGCACAAGGCTGCTGCCTCCCACCCAGCTACTGCTTGGCAGCCTAGAATGGACAATCCCTCCTGCCCCAGCAACTCTGGAGTGCAGATGAATGGCATTGTCTGGATGGCAAAATTCTGCTTGCATTGATTAAATTTGGAAAATAACAATACTAAGCACATAATGATGAAAATATACATGACAGATGCAAGGCACTGAATTCTGAAGCCAGACTTTGTGGCAAAGGCCATGCAGCCTGCCAAGTCAGTGCAAGGGGCCCAAGTGCACACCTGCCATGCCGCGACACCACCCAGAGCTGTGAAGGAACCCCCTGGAACCTGACAGATTCTCTGGCCCAGTTCTGTGCAGTGCCACCATGGGAAAAGCTGCCACCCATCGTCAAGTCCCTTCCAGGTGTTTCCAGCAGCCTGCTGCCTTGGCTTGCTCTTGTTCTGTTCCCTGGTCAGAGCACTACTGTTCCAGGCTCATGTGTCCAATGCTGCAGGCACCACCAGCACCCAACCCAGGCATGGCCACGCTGCTGACAGCTTCCCCCAAGTCAAAACAGAACATCCTTGTGAAAGCATATGAACAAGTTCATAATTTTTTCTTGTGCCAGGTTTCACCCCAAAGAATTTATTAAACAGAACTTTTCTTTCTGCTCATAATAATGAGATTTTAACTGTGATATGCAGTGCTTACGATGGCTGGTGTTATTCAAAGGAATGGATATCAACTCTATGAGGGAGAGGCTGGCTCAGCCTCCTCTGCAAGGAGACAGGGCTACTGCTTACAGCACCATGGACAGGGCTGGAGATGCCAGCACCATCCCAGAAATGAGTTGCATCCAAATGCTTAGACTGTTGGAGGGGAGGCGGCGGCGAGCACATAAACCTGTGCGGTCAACTTGGAATGTGAATTCATAAGAGATACATCTGGCTTTAAAGGTCCATTTTGCTTCTGAGAAAAAATATGCTTGGCTCAGCCTGTGATGCCTCTCACCATCTGCAAGTTCATGTCATGTATTTCCCCATCTTGCCTTCAGCTGGTCACTGTCAGGAATTCATCCCCAGCTCAGCTGAGGCTACACTGGTGCAAGGAGTACTTGCTGAGATGACTTTATAAAAGGGTTAAGTAAGGGTGCTTCTAGGTGGAAGGCTGGAGTTACCAAATGGTTGCTTCTCCAATATAAATGATGATGTGCAATGGACTGTCTGCACATTTGTACTTCCATTCTGCTCTGTGTCACCCACAGCAGTCTGTGGGTGGGGGAAGGGCAATTCCTCCTCCCCCTCACTTTCCTCACTGTGCAGCTTCAACAAGTGCTGCAGGGAGGTTCTCCCTTTCCCAGCAGTAAGAAGAGGTTCAGAACTGAGCAGATTCCGCAACCCCATCCCTGATCAGCAACATGATAAAGAAGCAATGTGAAATGCAGACGTCTCAGGAGAGGGTAATTTCCAATGTTTGTTGCAGGGGTGGGGGAACAACAGCAACAACAACAACAGATAGCCTCAGCAAGTCCCCCTTCCCCCCAATACACAGTATCAGTAAGCTGTCTCAAACAGTAGGGGTTTGGTGTGTGTTTTTGTACACGTCTTATGCAATTTTGTTTCATTGGAATTGTGATCAGATAACACCTATTTTAAAAATCAAAATCAAAGAGCATAGTTTAATCATATAGTTCAATGGCACATTTGCCTGTTAAGAACACTAAGGACAGCTCATTCTGGGAGTTAACAAATTCTGGAAACAATTAATTCTGGAGACAACTAATGCCCAGCGGTTTTTACTGGAATACAGGGAAGCAATCAAGATGGGAGGGGCATCTCCAGCAGGCCCTCCTCCTCCTTCCCCAGGGACAAATCCCCTCACAGTGCCTCGTTTTCCACATGTCAGAATTTTTTTGCTGCTCTCCTGCTCTTGCCTCTTAATGTTTTTTTTTTCCTCTCGTAAGAATGATGATGGAAGCAGTGCTGGCAAAACATGAGAGGGTAATAGGAGAATAACTGCCAGAGGGGCAGCCATGTTAGTCTATTGCAGAAAAAAACCCAAAGAGTCATGTGTCACCTTGAAGACAAACAAATTTATTCTGGTATCAGTTTTCATGAACTATAGTCCACTTCATCAGATGCTGGAGTATTATGGAGAAATTTATAACCAGTGCATAGAGGCAGACAGGGGAAGGGTATGTAAACAGTGAAGTCGGAAGGAAATTAAATGGGCCCCAGTTAAAGGTGAGTGACCTGTGAATACAGTGAATATAATTTTATATCATAGAATCACAGAATTGTAGAGTTGGAAGGGGCATATAAGGCCATCGAGTCCAACCCCCTGCTCATTGCAGGAATCTACCTTCAAGCATCCCTGACAGATGGCTGTCCAGCTGTCTCTTGAAGGCCTCTAGTGTGGGAGAGCCCACAACCTCCCTAGGTATCTGGTTCCATTGTCATACTGCTCTAACAGGAAGTTTTCCCTGATGTCCAGACGGAATCTGGCTCTTCCTGTCACTTGAGCCCATTATTCCATAATCCTGCACTCTGGGATGATCAAGAAGAGATCCTGGCCCTCCTCTGTGTGACAACCTTTCAAGTATTGTATTTAATCGTGCTCTATTTCATGGTTTTATTTATATTTATTTATTTATTTATTTATTTATTGCATTTCTATACCACCCAACAGCCAAAGCTTTCTGGGCAGTTTTAGTTGTTGTGAACCACCTAGAGAGCTTTGGCTATTCAGTAGTACAGAAATGTAACCAAACAAACAAACAGAAACAGGCATAACAATTCACCTGCAAATGCCTCATCTGGAAGCACCCAAAATGAAGAGGGGTAGAGCTATTACTCATGGCAGCAAAATGGAACCTCTATGTTCAGAGGCATTCTATCTCTGGACACGATGTGCTGGGGACAAAGAACAGGTGATGGCCATGAGCATCCAACACACACATTAGCTTTGCCTTCAAAAAGTGTGCCTGGGCTGGTAGAGGACATTATTATTATTATTATTATTATTATTATTATTATTATTATTATTATTATTATTTATATAGCACCATCAATGTACATGTGCAAAACACACACACACACACACACTAATTTGTTCACTGCGAGCGGGGGTGATCTCTTTGGCAATTAATGTTCTGGTGTGGTAGAGATGTGGTGGGAGAACTCAAGGCTCAGTAAAAGCTCTGTGAATCTGCCTGGAGCTTGGTTACTATAGTTACTGCCAGGAAACAAGGATAACAATAGAGGAGAGAGAGAGGCAGAGAGAGAGATGGATTTACAAATGGATTGTTTTAGCAACAATTCTCCTTCACTTGACAGCATTCGGCTGTAACTTCAGACTTTAGAAAGTTCATCCTTCAGGAACAATTTGTCACCACCAGGGGAGGGGGATGGAAGCCACAAAAATAAGTCCACTGCTTTGCAGACATGATCCGGACCCATATTCTGCCATGTGAGATGGTGTAATCCCAGTAAAACAGGTAACTGAGAAGCCACCTGGCAACGCCAACATGCAAGTGGCCACCCCAGTTGTCCTGTCTGTCTAATGCAGGGGCAGGCCACATGGCACCCATGGGCACCATGGCATCCTCAGACACCTTCCTTGGGGCCCACTGAGGTGTCCTACCCTTCCACATTTTTATTGTAGCTTTTTAATAACAAAATTTCTTACTTACTGTTATCATCCCTGTGGGATGGGCTTTGGAGACACTGTGTTGCAGTGGTTCCAGTCCTACTTGCAGGGTCAATACCAAAGAGTAACATTGGGTGACCATTCCTTGGTTCCTTGGCAAAGCTATGGGGTACCACAGGGCACCATCTTGTCCCCAATGTTGTTTAAAATCTACATGAAGCCACTGGGACTGGTCATTAGGGGATTTGGCACCAAGCACCACCAGTATATAACACACAGCTCTATCTCCCAGTGACATCAGAATCAGGAGAGGCTATGTGACTCTTAGATCAGTGCCTAAACTCAGTAATGGGTTGGATGAGGGCTAATAAAATGAAGCTGGATCCTGGCAGGAATGAAGCCCTGTGGGTGAGTGGTTCCTGAATCTAGAAGATAGTCTTGCTGTCTGTTTTGGATGGAGTTTCCCTCCTTCTGAAAGATCAGGTCCATGATTTGGGGAACTCCTAGATCCATCATTGTCACTTGAGGCCCAAGTGGCTGCAGTGAAGCAGCTCGGAGTGCCTTTTACCAGCTTTAGCGGACTGCCAGCTATGGCCTCTTCTGAACATGGGCAGCTTGGCCACAGTGGTATGGGCAATACTAAGCTCAAGACTGGATTACTGCAATGCGCTCTAGAATCATAGAATCATAGAATAGCAGAGTTGGAAGGGGCCTACAAGGCCATCGAGTCCAACCCCCTGCTCAATGCAGGAATCCACCCTAAAGCATCCCTGACAGATGGTTGTCCAGCTGCCTCTTGAAGGCCTCTAGTGTGGGAGAGCCCACAACCTCCCTAGGTAGCTGATTCCATTGTCGCACTGCTCTAACAGTCAGGAAGTTTTTCCTGATGTCCAGCCGGAATCTGGCTTCCTTTAACTTGAGCCCGTTATTCCGTGTCCTGCACTCTGGGAGGATCGAGAAGAGATCCTGGCCCTCCTCTGTGTGACAACCTTTTAAGTATTTGAAGAGTGCTATCATGTCTCCCCTCAATCTTCTCTTCTCCAGGCTAAACATGCCCAGTTCTTTCAGTCTCTCTTCATAGGGCTTTGTTTCTAGACCTCTGATCATCCTGGTTGCCCTCTTCTGAACACGCTCCAGCTTGTCTGCGTCCTTCTTGAATTGTGGAGCCCAGAACTGGACGCAATACTCTAGATGAGGCCTAACCAGGGCCGAATAGAGAGGAACCAGTACCTCACGTGATTTGGAAGCTATACTTCTATTAATGCAGCCCAAAATAGCATTTGCCTTTCTTGCAGCCATATCGCACTGTTGGCTCATATTCAGCTTGTGATCTACAATAATTCCAAGATCTTTCTCGTTTGTAGTATTGCTGAGCCAAGTGTCCCCCATCTTGCAACTGTGCATTTGGTTTCTATTCCCTAAATGTAGAACTTGGCATTTATCCCTATTAAATTTCATTCTGTTGTTTTCAGCCCAGCACTCCAGCCTATCAAGATCACTTTGAAGTTTGTTTCTGTCTTCCAGGGTATTAGCTATCCCACCCAATTTTGTGTCATCTGCAAATTTGATCAGCGTTCCCTGCACCTCCTCGTCCAAATCATTAATAAAAATGTTGAAGAGCACTGGGCCCAGGACTGAGCCCTGCGGCACCCCACTCGTTGCCTCTCCCCAGTTTGAGAAGGTTCCATTGATAAGTACTCTTTGAGTCCGATTCTGTAGCCAACTGTGGATCCACCTAATAGTTGTTCCATCTAGTCCACTTTTAGCTAGTTTGTTAATCAGAATGTCATGTGGTACTTTGTCAAAAGCTTTGCTGAAGTCAAGATATATGACGTCCACAGCATTCCCACAGTCCACAAGGGAGGTTATCCTATCAAAAAATGAGATCAAATTAGTCTGACAGGATTTGTTCCTGACAAATCCATGTTGGCTTCTAGTAATCACTGCATTGATTTCAAGGTGTTTACAGATTGACTTCTTTATAATCTGCTCCAGAATTTTCCCAGGGATGGATGTCAGACTGACTGGTCTGTAGTTTCCAGGTTCCTCCTTTTTGCCCTTTTTGAAGATAGGGACAACGTTAGCCCTCCTCCAGTCATCCGGCACCTCACCCGTCTTCCATGATTTTGCAAAGATAATAGACAAAGGTTCTGAGAGTTCTTCCGCTAGCTCCTTCATTACTCTTGGATGCAGTTCATCGGGCCCTGGAGATTTGAACTCATTCAAGGAAATTAGGTGTTCTTTGACCATTTGTTTATCAATCTCAAACTGCAATCCTGCCCCCTCAACTACTGCTTCACTTTTTCCAGGGGGGTCATAGACACGCTTTTGGGAGAAGACCGAGGCAAAGTAGGAATTGAGCACTTCAGCCTTTTCTTTGTCATCTGTTATCAATTTGCCATCCTCATTAAGCAGTTGAACCACCATTTCTTTCCTCTGTCTTTTACTACTCACGTATCTGAAGAAAGCCTTTTTATTGCTTTTAGCATCCCTCGCTAATCTCAGCTCATTCACAGCTTTAGCCTTCCTGACGCCATTTCGGCACTTCTGCGCCACTTGTCTGTACTCTTCTTTTGTAGCCTGGCCTTCCTTCCACTTCCTATATGTATCCCTTTTTGTTTTCAGTTCATCAATAAGCTTTTTGTGGAGCCACATTGGTTTCCTCTGTTGTCTTCTATCTTTTCTCCTTGTTGGAATTGTTTGTAACTGTGCCTTTAAAATTTCATTTTTTAGATACTCCCACCCATCCTGCACTCCTTTTCTCTTTAGGCTCCCTTGCCACGGGACCTTACTTATTATAGTTCTGAGTTTATTAAAATCAGCTTTCCTAAAATCCAGAGTACGTGTATGGCTACGCTCGACTTTTGTCTCCTTCATAATCAAGAATTCAAGTATGACGTGGTCACTTTCCCCCAGAGTTCCCGTAACTGCCACTTTATCCACTAAGTCATCCCTATTGGTCAATAACAAGTCAAGGATTGCCGATCCTCTAGTTCCTTCCACCACTTTCTGTAGGAGAAAGTTATCACCCATACATGTCAGGAATTTCTTGGAAGGGCCGCTTTTGGCAGTAATGGTCTCCCAACAGATATCAGGGTAATTGAAGTCCCCCATCACTACTACATCACACTTCCTTGAAACACTGGTAATTTGTTTCTCAAAAGTTTCGTCCTCGTCTTCTCCTTGATTGGGTGGTTGGTAGTAGAGTCCGATTATCATATTCTTTTTATTCCTAGCCCCATTTATTTTAATCCAGACGCTCTCGACGGGGCTCCCAATCTCATCCGCCTGTATTTCTGTGCAGGGATAGGTATTTTTAACATATAGTGCAACTCCACCTCCCTTTCTATTTCTTCTGTTCTTTTTGAACAAGTTATATCCTTCAATTGCTATATTCCAGTCATGGGAGTCATCCCACCAAGTTTCAGTTATACCTATCAAGTCGTATTTGCCTTCATGTAATAAGAGTTCAAGTTCATTCTGTTTGTTTCCCATGCTCTGGGCATTAGTATATAGACATCGAAGACCATGTGTTTTATAGTCTGGCTTTGTTCCTACCTTGTTGCAGACACTATTTTGGGACACTGTTGGAGCTGTTCTCTGTACTGTGGTGCATTGGCCTTCATCCATTGTTGCCTCAAAATTTACGTCTCCCACCCCCGTAAGATTCAGTTTAAAGCCCTCCTGATGAAGTTCTTCATGCTGTGGCCGAACTCATTCTTTCCAGCCCTTGTGAGGTGCAACCCATCTCTTGCCAGCAGTCCATGTTCCAAGTAGCGTAGCCCGTGGTCCCAGAATCCAAAACTCTCATGACGGCACCACCTTCGAAGCCAGTCGTTCATCCGGAGTATTTTTCTTTCCCTTTCTAATCCTCTTCCAAGAACCGGGAGGATGGATGAGAAAACTACCTGGGCCCCAAAGTTCTTCTTTGGGGGGTTGCCCTTAAGGTTGCTCCAGAAGTTAGAGCTAGTGCAGAATGCATCATCTCACCTGTTTTCAGGAGCCACCCCTTTTCAGCATATAACACCTTTGCTGAGGGAATTGCACTGGCTGCCTATTGGCTACTGGGCCAGGTTTAAGGTTTTGGTACCAGTGTAGAAAGTCCTATTCGGCACTGGTTAGGCCTCATTTTGAGTATTGCATCCAGGTCTGGGCACCACACTTCAAGAATCTTATGGGGGTGGGAGACATAAACCTCGAAGCAACAAGGGATGAAGGCACCACAGTACAGAGAACAGCTCCAGTAGTGCCCCAAAATAGTGTCCGCAACAATGTAGGAACAAAGCCAGACTATAAAACACATGGTCTTCGATGTCTATATACTAATGCCCAGAGCATGGGAAACAAACAGAATGAACTTGAACTCTTATTACATGAAGGCAAATACGACTTGATAGGTATAACTGAGGGGGCGGAGCTTGACGGCCATGAACTGGTAAGATTTCTTGTGAGGCTCCCGGACGGGATAGCCGAAAATCCAATTATTTCATTTAAAAAGGCATGAATCTCTAATGAACATTAATGAAAATGCTTATGAACTTTAACTGATGCTGATGATGACTTTTTTGAAAGTATAATCGGTATAAGGAGTGGGGAAAATAGCCCGGTTTCTGGGCTTGCAAATCAGTTTGTCGGAGCAGAGAGTCTAAAATCGAAACCAAAGACTTTGTTATTGTTGGATCTCTTCCAGTGACTGCTGAATTAAATTACTGTGATATATCACTCCTTATCTGGGTAGAGCGAGCAATTGGCAATAAATCTAACCATCGGAAAGTACTGAGAGAGAAAAGCTGTTTACATGCATGGAATGAGAGACTGTCTTGATTGTTATTCGGGACATTAAGCAACTGATTTATGCCCCATGCCAAACATTAGGGGAAAAAAAGTTGAAAAAGTTATTTGCAATGTCGTAAACGCCCCTCAAATCATAATCTTCCCCGCCTTGAAAAGGTGTCCTCGGAAGAAGACGTAAATAGCGGTGATAGTGAGAGTGACAAGATTACGGGAAAAGCTGGCAAGGTGCCAGCTACTATGGATGAAATTAAGAGCTTCATATTAGAAAACAACACAACTCTTTTTAAAAAGATGGATGAACATGCTGAAAAGGCAGACAAGTGAATGGATGTGTTAGCTGACAAGATTGCTCAGAATGACAGGAGTATAAAGATGTTAGAAGCAGGAGTAAATCTATTGGAGAAAAGGCAAGATGTCTTTGAAAAAAGTTGTAATGTACAGTTTCAGGACCAAGAGATAAGGCTGATTCAATTAGAAGACCAGAATCGCGATCCACACTACGAATTAAGAATTTTATTGAAGTATCAGGAGAGGATTTGAGAAAAGTAATTTTGCAGTGGTTTAAAGACATGATGCCTGATCTGGAAATAAAGGACTTTGAGGTGGACAGGATTCATAGAGTGGGAGGATCAAACTACAGAGGAGCAATTAAAGACATCCTGGTGAAATTTGGCAGCTACTACACAAAAGAGCAAGTTATGAAGAAATTGAGGTCTATGGTTCTGATACAATACAAAGGCAAATCAGTGCAAATTTATGATTTTTGTCAGCAAACACTCAAATGGAGACACAGTGTCAAGCCAATAATTGAAATATTAACAAAGAATACAATAAAGTATGCCTGGGGTTACCCTGTTTTTTTAAGGTTTACACATGGGGGGAAGCAATACAGAGTAACCTCCTTGGATCAGGGCAAGGAGTTGCTGAAGAGTTTGGGTTTGTATAATGGTGCAAGTTTGAAAGAAGCAGGTGGGAACGAAAGTGAAGCTGGGGCATCTGGGATGTAATAAACTTGATAAATTGACTATGAGATAACAATATATAAATTTTGTTAAAACATAGAGGTCTTGCCGGTCAGGCGGAGCACTGCTTCTCCCCCTTCCCCTAAGGGTAGATAATGGCCGGAGTGTTAGACTTACGGGGATTTGGGGGGGAAAGAGGTGGGGGGTGGGGTGGGGGGGGTCTGATTGGGTGGGAGGGAGGGTTGAAGGGGTTTTTATGGTTTTTGTGTTTTTATGTATGTGAATTTGAGTTGAAGAACACATGGGATCGGAAGGAGTATCAAAAGGTTGAATATGGATAAGAAAATAAAAGTATCAATGCTTAATGTAAAAGGTCTGGGGGCAGTCGTGAAAAGGAGGAGAATTGAACAAATGTTAAATAGAGAAGGATCTGACATTATCCTGCTGCAAGAAACACACCAGGGGTAAACAAAATACGCTTAAAATGGTCAGTTTATTATGAAAAGTCATTGGGGACTTCAAAAAAAATGGAGTGGCTATTTTGATTTCAAAAAAAGTGGATTTATATTAGAAACTATAAAAAAGGATGATAATGGTAGATATCTTATGATAAAGGGTCAAATTGAAGGTAAAGCATATACAATAGTCAATGTTTATGCCCCTAATGAGAGACATAGAGAGTTTTATACAGAATTATTTAAAGAAATAGAAGAGTTTAAGGAGGGGTATGTTATCTTAGCTGGGGACTTTAATATGGTTATAGATAATAGACTGGACAGGTCAAACCCCACTAATGCTGAAAAGAGAAATAATATTACTATATTGAATAAATTGGTAAAAGAAAAAGATTATGTCCATGGTTGGCGTTTACTTAATGGGGCGAATCCTGGCTTTTCTTGTTACTCCCCAGTTCATCATACATACTCTAGGATAGATTATATATTTGTTTCAAGAGAGTTTGCAACTAAGGTTTGTAAAATGGAAACGGGGTAATAAAAGTAACAGATCACACATTGCTAAGTTTAGAGTTTACAGTTAGGAAGAACTATAAAGAAGCGTATAGGTGGAAAATGAATACAAAAATATTGAAGTATAATAAAGTGGTAGAAAAAATGCAGAGGGAACTGTCAGAGACTTGGGAAATTAATGAAAAGGGAGGAACGGCAAGGGCAGTTGTTTGGGATACCATGAAGGCGGTAGCAAGAGGGATTTGTATTAGAGAAATGTGTAATTTAAGGAGGAAACAGCTTGCAGCACAGGAAAAGTTTGAGGTAGAGATTAGGAATTTGTAGAAAGATTATTGGCAGTGTAAAAACAAACATAAATTAATAGAAATACAAGCAAAGAAAAAAGAATTAGAGAATATAAATTTAGAGCAAGTTCAGAAAAATCTAATTTACATGAAAAGGAAGTATTTTGAAAATAGTAATAAAAACTCTAGATTGCTAGCCAGACTCACACAAAAGGAAAAAGCTAGGAATGGGATAGGAATATTGAAAGCAAGGGAATTATTGTCATATAATGAAGGGTAAAATAAAAATCTTTCAAGAATTTTATCAAGATTTATATAAGGGAAAGGATATCCAAAAAAAGAAGTTGGAAGCTTATATAGAAAAGTACATAAAGAAGGGAATAAAAATAGAACATAAAGAGTTAATGGAGAAGGTAATAACTCAAAGAGAAGTTGAAGAGGTAATTGAGAATTTGAAAGTGGGTAAATCACCTGGGGTAGACGGCTTAGGACCAGAATATTATAAAGTTTTTAAAACGTTTTTAGTACCTAAACTATCGAAGTTGTACAATGCCATATTGGAAGGAGAGAGGACACCAGAATCATGGGAACATTCATTGATAATTTTAATTCCAAAACCAGAGAAAGACCTGACTGTCCCTGATTCATATAGACCTATTTCATTAATAAATCAAGATGCTAAAAAATTTTCAACTATTTTAGTGAAACGGTTAAATAAATTTATAGCTGAATATATAGGGGAAGACCAATGTGGATTTGTAGCAGGTAGACAAATGCATAATTTAGTGGGAAGAGTTTAAAATGTAATACAGGTGATAAAAAAAGTCTAAGATTAAAGCGGGAATTTTGGCATTGGATAGTTTTAAGGCTTTCGATTGCGTGAGCTGGCAGGCATTAAAGATGGTTTTAAATAAAATGGATTTGGAAATAAATTTAAAGCTATAATAGAACAGTTGTACTCTCAAAATACAGCCGTAGTGGTAGTGAACGACGGAGTCACGGATAAGATGCAACTAGCCAGAGGGACAAGACAAGGATGTCCACTCTCGCCGGTCCTGTTTGTAATGGTTATGGAATTATTGGCAAATGCAATAAGAGATGATGGGGAGATAGAAGGAATAGGTGGCATTAAAAAAATAAAATTGAATATGTTTGCGGATGATACTTTGCTAACTATTAAAAATCCAATAAGAAAGATGGAAAGAATTAAACAGCAATTGAAAGAATTTGAGGAAATTACTAGGTTAAGAATAAATTGGTCCAAATCAGAGATGATGTTATTTAATTATACTAAAAAGGAAGAGAAGGAATGGGAAGGAAAGGGAAGAGAAATGAGAGTTAAGGAACAGATTAGATATTTGGGAATTAAAACTACACAAAATTTAGAGAGTTTAGAGAAGGAGAATTTAAATAGTTAAAAAAAGAGATTTTAGCAAAATTGGAAAAATATAAAAGATTAAATTTATCCTGGTTTGGAAGAATAGCATTAATAAAAATGAAGATTTTAGAAAAGATTAATTTTGCGTTCAGGATGTTACCAATAAAATTTTTAGAATCAGAGATAAAAAGTTGGCAAAATATCATAAACAATTACTGTAATGGGGATAAGAAAGCGAGGGTAAATAAGAATAAATGGTATTTAAGTCAAAAAAAGGGAGGATTGGGTCTCCCAAATATTAACCTATATTACGTAGCTAATAGGTTAAGACATATTGTGGAAGCAATTATAGGAGTAGGAAATCTAGACTGGATGGAGGATAAAAGTACAAGTAACATAGAGATGAAGTTGGAAAATGTATTTTTTAGGGAAGTAGAAAAAAATGGGTTGAAAGTATAGGTAATCCGCTCTTGAGGTTTCACTGGGAAATTTGGAGTAAATATAAAGGGGAGTTGCAGCTCACCTTTATCACTGGTAATAATGCTAAAGAATTTCCCGGAGGAATTAAAGGGTAGATTAAGTAAAGTTTTAATAGAAAAAAATTAAATTAAATTAAGGGAATGGTTAAGAGAAATGAATACAAGAGAGGATTTGGAAGAGGCTTTAAAAGATAAAAAATTAACTTGGTTAAATTATTGGCAATTAGAACAGTGGACCAAAAAAGTGGGTAAGAGAAAATGGAGATTGTAGAGAATTGACGAAGTTTGAGGAATTAATAGTTAAAAAAGGAAATGATAAGGGAAAAAGAACAGTGTCAAAAGGGTTAATGAGTGAAATATACAGAATATTGTTGGAGAAAGGGTCGATGGATAGTTCAGGAAAAATGGTTTGGGAGACAGATTTGAATGTACAAATAGGACAACAGAGCTGGGAGGGACTTTGGAAACAAAGAGCGTTGAGAAATATGTCAGTAAGACTAAAAGAGAATTATTTTAAAATTATATGGAGGTGGTACCTAACCCCGGTTAGATTAAATAAGATAAATAATCAGCACTTAGCAAATTGTTGGAGAGGATGTGGGGGGAAAGCAACGTATTTACATATGTGGTGGGAATGCAAATATGTACAAAAATTGGGGAAGATGGTGTTTTTGGAGGTTGAAGAAATTGTGGGAATGAAGATAGAACGAACACCAAAAGTTGCATTACTGTCACTATTTGAAGATTTAAAATGTAAAAAAGAAATTAAGGAATTGATAACAAATTTGCTGACTGCAGCAAGATTGATTGTAGCTAGGAACTGGAAGATTCAAGGGGATTATTGTATTGAAGAATGGTATAAAGAAGTATGGGATATAGCTATTAATGATAAATTGACTTGTAATGTTAAATGGAGAAGAGGTATAGCTAAAACAAATGATTTTGAAGGAATTTGGAAACAGTTCCTAATATTGGTGTTTTCTAAGGGAAGTGGGAAACCACCAGCAGAAGAAAGTATGAGATTTTGGAATCAGGAATGAGATCCCGAGGTGGGGGGTGCACTTATATGTTAAGTTGATTATGTTATATAGATATGATATTGATGTTATTCAACATTTATGTAGTATGTTGTTTCTTTAATTGTAATGGTGTATGTTTAAGTATTGTAGAAAATAAAAAAATATATATATTTTTAAAAAAAGTATAACTGAAACTTGGTGGGATGACTCCCATGACTGGAATACAGCAATTGAAGGATATAACTTGTTCAAAAAGAACAGAAGAAATAGAAAGGGAGGTGGAGTTGCACTATATGTTAAAAATACCTAACCCTGCACAGAAATACAGGCCGATGAGACTGGGAGCCCCGTCGAGAGCATCTGGATTAAAATAAATGGGGCTAGGAATAAAAAGAATATGATAATCGGAGTCTACTACCGACCACCCAATCAAGGAGAAGACGAGGACGAAACTTTTGAGAAACAAATTGCCAGTGTTTCAAGGAAATATGATGTAGTAGTGATGGGGGACTTCAATTACCCTGATATCTGTTGGGAGACCAATACTGCCAAAAGCAGCCCTTCCAAGAAATTCCTGACATGTATGGGTGATAACTTTCTCCTACAGAAAGTGGAGGAAGAAACTACAGGATCAGCAATCCTTGACTTGATATTGACCAATAGGGATGACTTAGTGGATAAAGTGGCAGTTACGGGAACTCTGGGGGAAAGTGACCACGTCATACTTAAATTCTTGATTATGAAGGAGACAAAAGTTGAGTGTAGCCATACACGTACTCTGGATTTTAGGAAAGCAGATTTTAATAAACTCAGAACTATGATAAGTAAGGACCCATGGCAAATGAGCCTAATGAAAAAAGGAGTGCAGGATGGGTGGGAGTATTTAAAAAAGGAAATTTAAAGGCACAGTTGCAAACAATTCCAACAAGCAGAAAAGATAGAAGACAACAGAGGAAACCAATGTGGCTCCACAAAAAGCTTAGAGATGACCTGAAAACAAAAAGGGATACATATAGGAAGTGGAAGGAAGGCCAGGCTACAAAAGAAGAGTACAGACAAGTGGCGCAGAAGTGCCAAAATGGCGTCAGGAAGGCTAAAGCTGTGAATGAGCTGAGATTAGCGAGGGATGCTAAAAGCAATAAAAAGGCTTTCTTCAGATATGTGAGTAGTAAAAGACAGAGGAAAGAAATGGTGGTTCAACTGCTTAATGAGGATGGCAAATTGATAACAGATGACAAAGAAAAGGCTGAAGTGCTCAATTCCTACTTTGCCTCAGTCTTCTCATCAAAAGCGTGTCTATGACCCCCCTGGAAAAAGTGAAGCAGAAGTTGAGGGGGCAGGATTACAGTCTGAGATTGATAAACAAATGGTCAAAGAACACCTAATTTCCTTGAATGAGTTCAAATCTCCAGGGCCCGATGAACTGCATCCTAGAGTAATGAAGGAGCTAGCAGAAGAACTCTCAGAACTTTGTCTATTATCTTTGCAAAATCATGGAAGATGGGTGAGGTGCCAGACGACTGGAGGAGGGCTAACGTTGTCCCTATCTTCAAAAAGGGCAAAAAGGAGGAACCTGGGAACTACAGACCAGTCAGTCTGACATCCATCCCTGGGAAAATTCTGGAGCAGATTATAAAGAAGTCCTGTAAACTAGGGGTGTGCACGGACCCCCCGCTCCGCTTCACTTGCAGATCCGCCATTTTCCGGATCGGGCTGCTCCGCCCCGCCCCCGCTCCGCCCACTTCCGCTCCGCTCCGCCCGGAGCTCCGGATCCGGATCCGGAGCTCCGTTTCCCCCCCCATAGGCTTGCATTGAAAGCTAAAAAATTATACAACTTTTTTTCTGTTCAAGTTAGAAACCTCATGTTTGGCACCATGACACCTCATGGGGATATACACACGCACACCAAGTTTCAAAGCAATCCCATCATCCCCTGATTTTTGGGGAATTTTTGAAAATCGGGCACCCCACAAACAACATCCCTGCGAGGTGGGCAGGGGAGGAGGGAGGGAAGGCAGGCAGGCATGCAGCTGGCATTTCTGGGGGCATAAGGAAGTGAGCCAAGGATAAGCCAGTAATGCATATAAAATGGAATAAATCAATCAATAAACAAAGGAGGGGTGGAATTAAAAGCAGCAGTGTTGCTCAATAAACAGCAAGAAGAATTTTTAAAAAAAGGCTATATCTGTCTTTTACCAGCAATAGGGGGACGTGCCCGGGGGAGGGGGAAGTAGCTGCCAGTTCAAGACACTGACAGCCACCAACAGCTCTGAGAAGAAGTAAAACGCTCACTTCGACTCATAACAGGCATTGCTCCACCACTGAAAAGTGACCATTCACTTCAACTCATGATAGGCATTGCTCCACCGTTTTACTCTCTTTGGAAGGCTCTAATGGCCTTCCAGTGCAGGAGAGAGTGGGGGCCAGACGTATTCCTGTACACCCTGTCCTGTCCTCCCTATAGAGTTTTTGTTCAGAGATAGCCATATTCCACTGGTTCTTTTAATTTCACCAAGCTTCTGTTATCCTCACTATATCTCTGTTCTTCTTTAAAACCAAGCACTCAAAGGCTTCGAGCATAAGCACAGAAACACCTATATAGAGTGTCCTCCTCCAGATGTTTCCCTGTGGCCTTTTGACTTCTTTAACTAGCTGTCATGTTTACCATACACAGATAGCCCATTTGTATCCCATCTTCATTTGGGCAATCAGAAACATTTTCACCATCACACCCTGCCCCAGGGTTCAGTTTATAAGCTGCTCTGCCATCTTTTTATGTTAAGTGCCAGCTGTCTGGTTCAATTCTGGTTCAAACTGAGCCTGTCCCTTTTTAATAGATACCACTTGTCCCAAAATATTCCTCAGTGCCTAACAAATCTAAAAACCCCTCCCTACACTACCATCTCAACCACACATCCGGGGGGGGGGGGGGATGTCGTCACAATGCCGCTTTGGCTGCTCATTTCCTTAAAACCCTGCAGTATCCCAGCTGCAGAATGGGGACGGTAAATCCTGATGACAGGGGGGAGCATGGGCTCTCAGGTTGAAAACCCCCTCCTGCACTGGAAGCCATTCGGCTCAGTGAGCCCCCGCCCCACCCTCTGCCTGGGATTCCCGTGATACCTACGACCTACTCTCTGCCTCAGTCCACCCCTGAAATGCCCTAGCCTCAATCTGAAGCGAGGTCACCACCAACAGATGAAGGAACGATAACTCAGTGGCTTTTATAAAGTGCAGGTTTTTTGGGGGGGGAACCCTGTGGTGGCTGCGAGTTGGCAGCTGTGTCATATAAACACTACTGCACAGACAGAATGGGCTAACCAGGGCATATAGACAATCTCCAGGACTCCTCTGATTCACCCCTCTGCTTTGTCACCCTTCCCTGCCCTTCCCATGTAGTTTGTAAACAGAGATGTCCATGTCCTGCTGGTTCTCCCCATTCCACCATGCTTCTTTCATGTTCTCCTTTAAAACCATCTTCCCCTATCTAGGTCACAGCTAGGCAGTGTGAGATGGCATCTTCTGGTCCAGCGATCATTTGAGGCCCAGCCACCTTCCTATTACAAACCCCATTTGGGGATTGCTACAAACAGCGTCTGCTGTGTAGCTTTTCTTTGACAGCCCTGTAAAGTAGGGCTGTGCACCCCATCCCTGAACCAATTCGGATCACGATCCAGACCTTCTGGATCAGGCCCGAAACAGTTCGGGTCAATCTGGACCACCCCTGATCTGATCCGGAACCAGATCCGGAGCAAGATCTGGAGGTCCGGATCGATATTCGGGCCCCATTTTGCCCCCCTTCCCCACTTACTTGGCTCTGCAATGGATGGCGGAGGCAGGTAAGTGGAGAAGGGTGGACAAAATGGCGACCAAATAAGCCCCCTTCCCCCCCACCTGGCTCCATCGTTCGTTGTGGTCCGGGTGGCGGCTTCAACTGCAGTGCCAGGTAAGCCCCCTTCCCCCCACTTACCTGGGTCTGGAGCTTCGGACCGTTCCGATCTGCTCTGCGCCGATCTGGACCTCCCCCGATCCACTCTAGAACCAAGCTTTGGAGGTCCGGATCAGCCCGCTCTGCTTCAGATCCTGGGATCCGTAACAGAGCAGAGCACAGCCCTACTGTATAGTGTATCCCCCTTTCCTCCCCAAACCACATGAATCCTCTGAATTGAATGGAGCTTTTGTGGTGGATGCTGTGCCTGCAGTAGAGTACTTCCAGAGGGATTTCCAAAATGTTCTTTCAGTATTATTTTATGTTGCACCTCCTTCTTTCTCAAGACCTGTTCCACTGAATTGCATTTGCTCTCCACCAGCAATATTAGTACATGCAGCCCACAGCTGGACCTAGAAAGAAAGTTACCTAATTAGTCAAACCACGCTTTCTGAAATCTCTGTGATAGACTCCAAGTCAGTCAGGGCCTATTTATAACTCTTCACAATATGCTGTTTGGCTTATAAAGAAAACAACCCCCCCTTCCTGTTCCTTCTGCCACTAATTAAGGAGATTCCCTCCGTGGTGCTAATTCCAGATGGCAAAATGAACAGTTGAACTTGGCATGCTGTCACCAAAGCTGAGTGCGACTCACAGCAGGGGAGAAGAGGAAGGGAGGGGGTGGATATCCAAGAGAGAGAAAGAGAGAGGCCAGCAATGCCGACGTGGCCAGATCATCAAGCCATAGAATTGAAAGGGACCACGGAGGCCATCCAGTCCAGCCGCCAGCTGAATACAGGGTGCAGCTACAGCATCCCTGACACATGGCCCTCATGCCTTTGCTTAAATACCCCAAGGTAGGAGAATCCACCACCTCCTATGGCAGCCTGTTCCATTACTGAACAGTTCTTATGGTAGGGAGTTTTGCCGAATGTTTAGCCAACATCTGCTTCCATGCAGTTTACAATGGTTGGTTCTAGGACAGCCATCAGGAAGAAGGGAGAGAGAACAGATCTCCGCCACCTTATGTGTCACAGCCCTTCAGATAGTTGAAGGAAACTGCCATGCCTTCTCTTCCCACCCCCTCTTCTCCAGCCTAAACATACCCAACACTTTCAATCATTTCTCACAAAACACGGTTTATTGACCTCTCACCATTCCTGGTCTTCTGGGCATGTTCCAGGTTGTCAAAGTCCTTCTTAAAATGTGGTACACAGAACAGGATACAGTTTCAGGCCACAGTTTCAGTAAATTCTTGGAATTTTCTAAGATCATAGAATAGTACAGTTGGAAGGGGCCTATAAGGCCATCAAGTCCAACCCCCTGCGCGATGCAGGAATCCACAATATGTCCAGTTGCACCTTGAATGTCTCTAGTGCAGGAAAGCCCATTACCTCCCTAGGCCAAGGTTCCACTATCATGTCTCCCCGCAGTCTTTTCTTCTCCAGGCAAAACATGCCCAGTTGTTTCCGTCACTCTTCATAGGGTGACGGAAAGTTTCCAGACCCCTGATTATCCTCATTGCCCTCCTTTGAAGCCCCTACAGCTTGTCTGCATCCTTCTTGAAGTGTGGAAGTTACAGGAAGCCAAATTCTAGCTGGACATCAGAAAAACTTCCTGACTATTAGAGCAGTACGACAATGGAACCAGTTACGTTGGGAGGTTGTGGGCTCTCCCACACTAGAGGCCTTCAAGAGGCAGCTGGACAAGCATCTGTCGGGGATGCTTTAGGGTGGATTCCTGCATTGAGCAGGGGGTTTGATTTGATGGCTTTATAGGCCCCTTCCAACTCTACTATTCTATGATTCTATGATTCTTGTGCTTTTTGTTGCAGTTGCAGTTCTACCATTCTATCTAAGAATTCCTCGCCTTCTCTTATTCCTTGGAGGGTGGACAACGCCACTCAAGTCCTCTCACTTTTTCTTCCAATAGTGCCACCAGTTTGCACTTGTTGCAGGTGTATTCCATGTCGATCTCAGGCAGGAACACGAACATTGCACACACTTTGCAGGTCACCACTGCTAGAGACTCCTTTCCATCCATATTGTCTATTCAATAAACAAAAAACCAACAGCTTACAAAACAACGTTAAGGCTCTACAGTTTTCAACCAAACTCCAAAAAGCAGGGAAATTGGGAGTTAAGGCTCACAAGCCTTTAACGCCACATCCTCCTTAAGGAGGAAGAAAGTGCCAGTGAAATTCTCATTCTCCCAAAGCAGATATAAACCATGAGGACAGGATGGAGAATAGGATATACAGAGGTGACTGTGGGGTTGTGGAAAACTGATGATGAACTACTTAGGGCCACCTACTTCTCTTTTTGTTTAGAGCAGCCCTTCCCCAACCTGGTGCCCTCCAAAGGTGTTGGACTACAACTCCCATCATTGCAAGTCAGTATGTCCCGTGGTCAGGAATACTGGGACAGCAAGATGGGGAACGCTGTTCTATATCCTTACCAAATACAGGGGCTGCGCAATATTTTTCTCTCACACAGATCTTGCATATAGCATCACGACTGATAACAAAAGGAGCATTATTTGTTGCAGATGTAGAACCAGAGCAAGTGCTGGCACTTTCAGCTTTTGGTCAATACCCTGCCCTTCAAAGAACCAATGTTTCCCTCCCCCCCCCTTAAAATGTGTTTTTACAAAATATACTGTTCACTCCCCACAATCTTTCCACAATACATCATCTCATCAGAGTGACAGGAGAAACAGAAAAGGATTAGTTTTTCTGTCTTGAACTCCTTTCAGATGAGATTAGTTTGCAATCCTATACCACTTGGGAGGAAGCCCTAGTAAACTCAGCAGCACTGACTTCTGAGAAGACATGTTTAGGATCCAAGTGTAAACCAACCTTCTCCAGCCTGGTGCTCTCCAAAAGTGTTGCACTGCAACCCCTATGTTATGGTGAGGACAAAAATCATTTTAATCAATAGTTTTAAAATAATCCTTACACATGAATTTATTAGGTGCTAGCTCTGCCTTTGATCTCACACTGCTGAACACGTAAGAAAAATCTTCTGTGGTCACAGCATTCGCAGCATTCCTGATCACTGTCTATGCTGACAGGCACTTTTATGATTTGAACTCCAAAACATCTGGAGATCTACATTCTGCCTGCCTTTGCTCTAGAACAGCATTCCCCGATTAGTTTTCCAGAACCCCAGTTACCTCTGCATATAATAGCCTGCTGCCCTCCAGATGTTTGAGAGTACAAGTCGCAGCATTCCTGACCATGGACATACTGATTTGCATTGATGGGAGTTGTAGTCCAACACCTTTGGAGGGCACCAGGTTGGGGAAGGACTGCTCTAAACAAAAAAAGAGAAGTAGGTGGCCCTAAGTTGTTCGTCATCAGTTTTCCACAACCCCACAGTCACGTCTGCATATCCTATTCTCCATCCTGTCCTCATGGTTTATATCTGCTTTGGGAGAATGAGAATTTCACTTGCACTTTCTTCCTCCTTAAGGAGGATATGGCGTTAAAGGCTTGTGAGCCTTAACTCCCAATTTCCCTGCTTTTTGGAGTTTGGTTGAAAAATGTAGAGCCTTAACGTTGTTTTGTAAACCGTAGGTTTTTTGTTTATTGAATTTCATGGCTTTGTGTAACGGATGACCACACAGGAAAGAAGCCATATAAATGTATGGGATGTGGAGAAAGCTTCAGCCGTAGTGGAACCTTGAGTAGCCATTAAAGAACCCACACAAGGGAGAAACTACACAAATGTGTGGAGTGTGGAAAAGCTTCATTTGTACGTTCACCCTTACTTTACATCAAAGAATTCACAGAGGTGAAAAACCAATTCTGTGTACAGAGTGTGAAAAAAGCTACAATTCCCCTACACACTTACCAGGGAGTAAGACCATTACATTCAATGGAATGTACTTCTGAGAAAACACTAACAGTAAGTATTTGCTAGAGGAGGCAGCCATTATCTCTCAATGTTCCTATATAGCTGAGGCAGGAGGGAGAGGGAGGAGGCACTACTGAGCATGCTAACAAATCAAGATGGCAACCCTATATATTATATTCAATAAACAAAAAACCTACAGTTTACATAACAACGTTGAGGCTCTAGGGCAAAACAATATTAAAAAATCAACCAAAGGGATTATTTTAAAAAAAGAAAAGTTATTCTACCAACTACAATGGAGGAAGAAGACACCACCACTGGATTAATGAGTAAGGGGCTCATTCCATAAATTATCATGGTTCACATGACACTCTAAGCCATAATGTTTAGCTCAAAATGCTTAACCACTGTGATTTAACATGCCATCTGAACAGGTTCAGTATGTAATAAAAGACACACAGGAATAAAAGCTGCACAAAATTACTCCTTTGGACCTGCATTCTCTCATTCCACAAAGAATAAAGTGACTTTGAGATGATGAGTGGGAGCAAAGAATCCACACAGCCAAAATAATGATAATAATTAAAATAAGTTGTAATAGTCTGAAAGACACAACAAAAAGCAGGCTTTGGAATACAGGAACAAGTTCCCACCCCTGTCCCAACAATCCATACTGTAACTACAGCTGTAGAAATAAAATGAAATTTACATCTGCTGCCCTGATGCTGAACATGTTTATTTCCAAATGACCATTTTCTTGTATTACCATAAAATAGATGGGTATATAATGTCACATCTGTGCCTTGTGGAAAAGCAAGTAGAGATTTTTTTTGGGGGGGGGTGTTGTTTATTAAAATTACTTTCTGCATATAGTAACTACTCCTGAACACGAAAGTCCATGACAAAAAAATGCAACAAACTCAGCTTTTAACATAGCTAATACATTTGTTTTCTATCTAACTTATCACTAATACACTCATGAATCTAACAGTATAATTTATAATTTTTACTATTTTGACATTAAAGAATCCACTTCAACCAAGTGCAGATCAGAGTATCTAGCATTTTTCATATAACTGCTTGATAAGCCACATATCACATAACTTCCCTCACAACTAGGGTGACCCTATGAAAAGGAGGATAGGGCTCCTGCATCTTTAACAGTTGTATTGAAAAGGGAATTTCAGCAGGTGTCATTTGTATATATGGGGAACCTAGTGAAATTTCCTCTTCATCACAACAGTTAAAGCTGCAGGTGCACTGCCCTCTTTTAAATCTGGTCACTCTAGTATAGCTCCTGCACCTTTAACTGTTGTGATGAAGAGGGAATTTCATCAGGTTCCCCATATATACAAACGATACCTACTGAAATTCCCCTTTCTATGCAACTGTTAAAGATACAGGAGCCCTGTCCTCATTTTCATATGGTCACCCTACTCACAACCCCACCCTCGCATCCTGCCCCCACTCTTTTCCTTATGCTCCCCTCCCCGCTTTCCCTCAGCCTACACTACCTCACAGAGTTGTTGTGAGGATAAAATGAAGAGGAGGATGAAGAGGATCATGTCAGCCACCATAATATAACATTCTAACATAAGAAATGTAGGAGCAGTTGAAAACATAGGATGATGGGGTGAGGGGTGGGGTGAGAAAATAAAAAATGAGGAGAGGGGCATAAGACCATGATGTCCAGGCTTTAAAATTTACCCAGCTGAACTGCCCCGTGTACGCCATCCACCCATTCTCTCTCTCTCTCTCTCTCTGTCTGTCACACACACAGAGTGAAAACAACAGAATGAAAATTAATAGGGATAAATGCCAAGTTCTACATTTAGGAAATAGAAACCAAAGGCAAAGTTACAAGATGGGGGATACTTGGCTCAGCAATACTACAAACGAGAAGGATCTTGGAATTGTTGTATAGTGTAGGGATGTGCTCCGCTCTGCTTAGAATCGGAGAATCAGAAACGAATTGGACTGCTCCGCCTTGCCCAGAGGCGGGGTAGAAGCGAACCAGGGACCCTTAGAAGCATGGAGAAGAGAAGCGGCCATAGGAGAAGCGCTTCTCTTTTTGTGGAGCGATCCGCCCGCCGTTTTGGATAATTTCGCCCATAGGATTGCATTGCGGAAAAGAGTAGGGCATAATTGTGTTGTTTTTAAAACTATCTTTCTGAAATTTCGTGTGCTTAGAGAGTTGTGGCTGGGGGTCATTTTGAGCCTACTCTCCTGCGTGGTGCAGTTCGCTTGCTATAATTTTTGGAAAAATAGGGTAAAAAAAGCAGGAGAGGTACCTTTTTGAAGTGCTGCTAGGCAGATTCAACTCCCAGTCATGATCACCTGATGAAGTATCCATTTTATATTTACATCCCATAGCCCAAGCTCTCCTGGCTTTTCCTCTTTAGTGAAGTCAGGCAGGCTTTCATTGTGGTTCAACTCCTTATTGTTGTTGTTGTTGTTGTTGTTGATATTATTGCTATTAATATTAATTAGTACTGCTATTATTAATGTTACTATTGTTGTTGTTGTTGTTTAATAATGGCTGTGATCACAGTGCAGTCAATCAACTCTGAAGCAAGGATCACAAAGCTTTACTCTTATCCTCCTAGCCTCCTAGTTATGGGATGCAAAAGAAAAGGCATCTCTCTGTGCTGCTCCCGCCTCACAGGGATGGTTTGCATTACTGGCTTTGAAACTATCCTTGGCTCACTTCCTTGTGCCTCCAGAAATGTCTGCTGCCTGCCTGCCTTCCCCCCGGGGTGCTGCTGTGGTGGGGCATCTGCCGGGACTGACTCCCCCATACTAGATCTATGGCATAACTCTGCCTGGCTCTCTGTCCGCCTGTCCTCCTCCTCTGTGACCGCCTCGCAGGGATGGTTTGCAATGCATTACTGCTGGCTTAGAAAGAAACAAGCCATCCTTGCCGCACTTCCTTTTGCCCCCAGAAATGTCTGCTGCCTGCCTGCCTTCCCTCCCTCCTCCCCTGCCCGCCTCGCAGGGATAGTTTGTGTGTGACTTGCTTTGACTCAGGAGATAAGTCCTTCCTGCGCTCACTTAGACTTTTTGAAGTTCCAAATCAATTTTTCAAGTGTGGAAGAAGATTCATATTTAGGGTTATCTACTCCCCAATTCATGGCATGTTCGGATTTCCTTTGAAATGGCCCCATTGAGCTGTCTGCAGTTTTAAATCCCTGAGATACCGGGGTGTCCGATTTTCAAAAATTCCCCCAAAATCAGGGGAGGCTTGGATTGGCTTGAGTCTTGGCATGTATGTGTATACGTGCATGAGCTGTCATGGTGCCTAACTTGAGGTTTCTAACTTGAAAATTGACAGAGATATAGAAAGGGGTGTTTGAATTGGGGTTAGGGGTGCTGCGTTGGAGGTTAAAGCCCCCCCAAAAATCAGGGGATGATGGAATCTGCTTGAAACTTGCCATGAATGTGGATGTGCCTGCTTCCAAGTTTTTATCTGTCAAAATGTCGGAGAACAGTCCATGTCTGAAAATGGGGTGTCCGATTTTCAAAAATTCCCCAAAAATCAGGGGAGGCTTGGATTGGCTTGAGGCTTGGCATGTGTATGTATCCGTGCATGAGGTGTCATGGTGCTGAATTTAAGGTATCTAACATGAAAATTGACGGAGATATAGAAAGGGGTGTGTAAATTGGGGTTATGGGTGCTGCGTTGGAGGTTAAAGCCCCCCCAAAATCAGGGGATGATGGAATCTGCTTGAAACTTGCCATGAATGCGGATGTGCCTTCTTCCAAGTTTTTATCTGTCAAAATGTCGGAGAACAGTCCATGTCTGAAAATGGGGTGTCCGATTTTCAAAAATTCCCCCCAAATCAGGGGAGGATTGGATTGGATTGAGTGTTGGCATGTGTGTGTATACATGCATGAGGTGTCATGGTGCCAAATTTGAGGTTTCTAACGTGAAAATTGATGGAGATGTAGAAAGGGGTGTTTGAATTGGGGTTAGGGGTGCTGCGTTGGAGGTTAACCCCCCAAAAATCAGGGGTTGATGGAATCTGCTTGAAACTTGCCATGAATGTGGATGTGCCTGCTTCCAAGTTTTTATCTGTCAAAATGTCGGAGAACAGTCCATGTCTGAAAATGGGGTGTCTGATTTTCATACATTTCCCAAAAATCAGGGGAGGTTTGGATTGGATTGAGTCTTCGCATATGTGTGTGTATACATGGATGAGGTGTCATGGTGCCGAATTTGAGGTTTCTAACTTTAACAGAAAAAAAGTTGTAGGCTTTTTTGGATTTCAATGCAAGCCTATGGGGGTGAAAAGCGGCGCTCCGATCCAGATCTGGAGCTTCGCAGTGAACCGGAAAGGACTATAGGTGGATCGGAGCAGAACGGACCCAATCCGGAAGTTACGGATCTGGAAGAGAAGCGGATCGGGGGGTCCGTGCACACCCCTAGTATATTGTAAGCTGAATATGAGCTAACAGTGCGATATGGCTGCAAGAAAGGCAAATGCTATTTTGGGCTGCATTAATAGAAGTATAGCTTCCAAATCATGGGAGGTACTGGTCCCTCTCTATTTGGCCCTGGTTAGGCCTCATTTAGAGTATTACATCCAGTTCTGGGCTCCACAATTCAAGAAGGACGCAGACAAGCTGGAGCGTGTTCAGAGGAGGGCAACCAGGATGATCAGGGGTCTGGAAACAAAGCCCTATGAAGAGAGACTGAAAGAACTGGGCATGTTTAGCCTGGAGAAGAGAAGATTGAGGGGAGACATGATAGCACTCTTCAAATACTTAAAAGGTTGTCACACAGAGGAGGGCCAGGATCTCTTCTCGATCCTCCCAGAGTGCAGGACACGGAATAACGGGCTCAAGTTAAAGGAAGCCAGATTCCAGCTGGACATCAGGAAAAACTTCCTGACTGTTAGAGCAGTGCGACAATGGAATCAGTTACCTAGGGAGGTTGTGGGCTCTCCCACACTAGAGGCATCCAAGAGGCAGCTAGACAACCATCTGTCAGGGATGTTTTAGGGTGGATTCCTGCATTGAGCAGGGGGTTGAACTCGATGGCCTTGTAGGCCCCTTCCAACTCTGCTATTCTATGATTCTATGATTCCAGTAAAGAACAATATTAATAGGAAAGGATGATCCTTCCGTTCTTGGTGCAAATGTCTGCTGCCATCTTGGTTCCTCTAAATCAGGGGCTGTGGGGCCATTTGGCAAACTGAGACACTGTCTTGGGCACAACCGCAAATGGCTGCCATGGGAGGCCTAGCAAGGGACTAGCAACCTGCCCCAAAGATTGAATACAAGACAGAGGTGCAGTCTGAGTCACAAAACACTAAACAACTTCTTTGAACCCATAGTTTCAGGGCCAACAGAAAACTATTTCACAGCAACCACAGCTGCCAGTAAGAAAATGTGTTATTAAAAAGAAGTGGAAGAGATAGAGCACCTTGCAGGTACCAAGAAAGGTTTCCAGCATGCAACGGTGCCTGGGGCAGCACATTGCCACCCCCTGCGCCAAATGTCCGGGGCTGGCTTCCTCTTGTAAACAGCATCCCCTGATCAAGCCTGTGGAAGAGATGCTGCTGTCAAGAACAGAAGCTTTGGTCCAAGACAAATAGCTGCTGAGGCTATGGATTTTATATCTTTCTCTCTTAATAACTGTCCTTTGGCTTTGCCCTGATAAGGCACCCACAGTGGATAACAGCTTCTAGCAGACCAGCAAGGACACTTCAGTCACTGGGAGGCATGTGTGTGATCACCATGGATCAGCATCGATGCACAAGCAAACACTGCCATCAACCAGGAATAACTTTGGCCTCTCCAGATCTCACAAAACCAAGGGCATAACTGCAGGGGGCAGGGACAGCAGGGCTCAAGACCCATCTGGGATTTCCCGGGGGGGGGGCAATGTCCTTTCCAGGCAACCAGGTAACATCAGTAAGCTCACAACCTGGCTGGCAGATTCATCATAGAATCATATAATAGTAGAGTTGGAAGGCCATCGAGTCCAACTCCTTACTCAATACAGGAATCCACCTTAAAGCATTCCTGACAGATGGTTGTCCAGCTGCCTCTTGAATGACTCTAATGTGGGAGAGCCCATGACCTCCCTAGTTCATTGGTTCCATTGTTATACTGCTCTAACAGTCAGGAAATTTTTCCTGATATCCAGCGGGCTTCCTGTAACTTGAGTCCATTATTCCATGTCCTGCACTCCGGGATGATGGAGAAGAGATCTTGGCCCTCCTCTGTGTGATAGTCTTTCAAGTATTAGAAGAGTGCTGTCTTGTCTACCCTCAGCCTCTTCTCCAGGCTAAACATGCCCAGTTCTTTCAGTCTCTCCTCATAGGGCTTTGTTTCTAGACCCCTGATCATCCTTGTTACCCTCTTCTGAACCCTCTCCAGCTTGTCTGCATCCTTCTTGCAGAACTGGATGCAATACTCAAGATGAGGCCTAATCAGTGCCGAATAGAGTGGAAACAGTACCTCGCTTGATTTGGAAGCTATTCTTCTATTAATGCAGCGCAAAATAGCATTTGCTTTTTTTCCAGCCACATTACACTGTTGGCTCATATTCAGCTTGTGATCTACAACAATTCCAAGATCCTGTTTTCAGCCCAGCACTCCAGCCTATCAAGATCACTTTGAAGATTATTTCTGTCTTCCAGGGTATTAACTATCCCACCCAATTTTGTGTTATCTGCAATTTGAAAAACATTCCCTACACCTCCTCATCCAAGTCATTAATAAAAATGTTGAAGAGCACTGGGCCCAGGACTGAGCCCTGCCCCACTCGTTGCCTCCATTAAAAAGCACTCTTTGGGCCTTGCTAGACCAGGCTTTAGCGCGCCTTCCGACCCGGTTTCCCTACTGTGCGTCCACATGACGCACAGGGGAATCCGGAGGCAGGCCGCGCTGAGGCCTGGTCTAACGCGCCATAAGCGAATTCGCTTATGGTGCGCCTTTTCCCCAGCTCCGGCCTCAGGCCGGAGCTGGGGAACGTCTAGGGACTTCCGCGGCTTTTCGCGGCTACTCGCTTACTCGTGAGTAGCCGCGAAAAGCCACGGACCTGCCTGGTACAGTGCTCATACGAGCGCTGTGCCCATCGGCCCGGGGGGGGGAGAGAGGGGAGGGGGAAGGATGGCAGGGTGGGTGGCAAGGGGGCAGGGCGGGTGCGATCGCTCTGCATGCCGCCCGAGCAAGCAGGCGAGCGGCGCTTGCCTGGGCAATGCCGCCCCATGCCAGGCACTGCCCGGGCAAGCGCCGCTTGCCTGCTTGCTCGGGCGGCGCAATCGCACCCGCCCTGCCTCCTTGCCACCCACCCCGCCATCCTCCCCCCCCCCATTTTTTAAAAAAACCCACTTATCTTCTCGGAGTCTTCGGGCCACACCCGGCCCCTTTAACAAAAAATAAATAAAAAATGGCGGACGCCGCAGGGACTTGACGTCCCTGCGCGTCGTGCGTGTGGAAGCCTGGGGGAGGCGCGCTAACATTAGCGCGCCTCGGCCCCGCCTCCCTGCCGGCATAAGCCGGCAGGTCTAACAAAGGCCTAAGTGTCTGATTCTGCAGCAAACTGTGGATCCACCTAATAGTTGTTCCATGTATGGTAGTCCACTTTTAGCTAGTTTGCTACTCAGAATATCATGGTGTCAATAGCTTTGCTGAAGCCAAGGTATATTATGTCCTCAGCATTCCCACAGTCTACAAGGGACTGATCAAAAACTGAGATCAGATTAGTCTGACAGGATTTGTTCTTGACAAATCCATGCTGGCTTCTAGTAATCACTGCATTGTTTTCAAGGTGCTTACAGATTGACTTCTTTATAACCTGCTCCAAAATTTTCCAGGGATGGATGTCAGATTGATTGGTCTATAATTCCCAGGTTCCTCCTTTTTGCCCTTTTAAAGATAATAGTTTGGAGAGTTCTTCTGCTATCTCCTTTATTCCTCTAGGATGCAGTTCATCTGCCCCTGGAGGTATGAACTCGTTCAAAGTAGTGAGGTATTCCTTGATCATTTGTTTATCAATCTCAAGCTGCAATCCTGCCCCTACAAGCTGAACAAATAAGCCTAGCCCCCTTTCCCAGGTTTAGCCCCATCCTCCCCCCCAAGAAATTGAGAAGTCTGTGTGTCCTGCACAAAACCAAACTACCACCAGGTTTAATCTGGGCTGGACTGATAGGTTTGGCCCTTGTAGGACATGAAGTAATAGACTTAAGTTACAAGCAGGCAGATTTCAGTTGAACATCAGGAAAAAATGGGAGAATGGAACCTACTGCCTGGGAACTGGTGGGCTGTACATCACAGGAGGGATTCAAGCAGAGAGTGGATGGCCCCCTGTCAGGGTGTTTTGAACTGGATTCCTGCACTGAGGAGGGGGTTGGACTCAACACCCTAGGTGGCCCCTTCTAATTCTATGATTTGATGATGATGATAATGATGATGATGATGATGATGATGATGATGATGATGAACATCTTTCCAGTTTTGAGGAGAACTCATCTCTCATGGAAAAAATGCCTTGGTTGTAAAGCCCAACCTGATCTTGAGTGAACCACAATGGTGTGGGGGCTCATCATGTCGTGGCATTTTGCAGAGAAAGAGCAAAGAGAATTGAGTTCAGAACTGAGGAAAACAATGAATCTAATCCCATTTGATTGAGCCTGTTTCTTTAGACACCACAATTCTGGCCACTTGTGTCATCCCCATTCTCTTCTTCAATAAAAGATTTGAGCACAGTGGGGAACAGACCCCAGGCAACTCCTGTCATCCTCACCATCACCATCATCATTGTCATCATCATTGCTTTGATAGTTGTCCTTAGCTTTTAGAAATGCCTCTTCTCTTCAGGGAGGCTTAAGCTGAAGGAACAGCATGAAGCACATTCCTGGACAGGGCTTCCTGGCTCATGTAGTGGGCAAGATGTGTGTGACAGCTCTTGGAGACAGCCAGCATCTGTGTCCCCACACAACCACCCAGCAGCAAGAAACCCAGTCCAATTATGCCACCTCCAGGAAGGCCCCTGCCTCCATCTCCTCTCATGGGGAGATTATACGCACCCTCTGCTCATTGCAATGGGGCCATTTGGCATGGCTCAACCTGCAGGTAGAAATATTTAATAAACTCTGGGATATGAATTACTTGCAAGGGCCCCAGACATTAATTTCAGTCACAGTTGGCCACACTATATCACCCTATAAACACCTCTCCAGTTTCAATTAACATTTCTCTATCTCCTGTCTCACTGAATATTATATTTAACTAATTTAGGAGGATTGGTAAAGATAGTTTTCACACTTCACAGGAAAGCATAATGAAATAATTATACCTATACCTACAACGAGCATGAGGGTATTGCATAAACGGCTCTAAAGTCATTGAAAGTAGAAACTTTTCTGGGACACTGTTACATTCCCTCTAACTCTACTTGCTGCAGAGCTTGGTTTCACCCACCCCCCCACACACCACTAGAGAAGCATTTCCTAGAAGAAACACTAAAGTGCTACATATTGGTTGGTCAGGGGTAACCCAAGTATGAGGCATGCTGGGAGTTTTCACTACCTCCATGTACTGATTGGTGATGAGACAGAGAGGGTAGTACCTGCCCTGCTTTTTGGACTGGCATGTCAGAAACAGCAGTGTTTTAGCCTCAGAGGATCAATGGGAGGAGAGTGTGTGTGTGTGTGTGTAGAGACAGAGGGAGTACCCATGGCCCAGCTTCATGACTGAACAGTGTTCTGACCTCCCTTGTCCACATCCATTCGTCTGCCATTGATCACCTTTATACTTTGCATTAGGAAGTGTTCCACAGCAGGGCCTGGGCCTGGGTGCTAGTGGGTGGCTCCCAGCTCCTCCTGATTCTTAAAAAACATTTTTCGCATCAGAACATTTTTTAATTGGGAGGCTGCCATGCTGCAAAGTGAAGCACCAGTCTCCAGCACCATCTCAGTCTACAAGAATGCCCCTGAGGAATTCTTATTCAATAAAAATGGTGGTTGACTGCAGCTCAGGGCTCCCTGTTAACATGTGGGCACACTAGAGGCATTCAAGAGGCAGCTGCACAACCATCTGTCAGGTATGCTTTAGGGTGGATTCCTGCATTGAGCGGTGTGTGTGTGTGTGTGTGTGTGTGTGTGTGTGTGGACTCGATGACCTTATAAACGCCTTCCAACTCTACTATTCTATGATTCTATGTGCCCAGCCTCCCAGAAGAGGTGAGGTGAGTCTGTAAGGGAGCATCCTGAGGGATAGGGAAGAAGATGGTGGGAAGCCAGTTCTGAGATCTTAATGATATAGGGCAGGATAGAAATGTTTTAAATAAATAAAGCCAGAGGGTGCATGGCCTGCCGAGTGCTGTGTGAGTGCTGTGTTAGCGGGTTTGTTTGTTGGCGTGGCATGCATTTTGCCAGTGTGTTTGTCTGGGGTTTGGGTATGGGAATGGGAGGTGTTTTGCCTGGCTTTGGTGTGTGCATTTTGCCTGGAGGTTGTTTTTGGTTTTCTGGTGTGGCTGTGTGTTGTGGATACCCATTTCACAGAAGGCAAACTGGGGATATTCAGAGAAACGTATGGATGCACTCATAGCTGCAAGGCACCCTATGAATCTTGCACCTAGGAGTGCATGTGTATGTTTCTCTGAACATTACCAGTTTGCCTACTGTGAAATGGGTATTTTGTTGTGTTTTGCTTTTGGGGGAGGGGGAGTGGATTTGGCATTTGGGAATCGGACCCCACCTTGTACTCAGTTTTTGGGCCAAGTTTCTTGCCTCTGAGCCTCATCAGTTTGCCTTCTGTGAAATGAACAGAAAACGGAGTGTTCAAGACTGTTTTTGTGTTTTGGAGCTCAGATCCCCACCTCTGCCATATATTTAGGTTCTTAGACAAGTTACTTTTCTTTTAGCCTCACCAAATTGCCTTCTAGGAAACTGGTGCTTTGTGACTGGCCATGCTCACCATGGCAGCCATTTTGTGAATAGCTTTCCTCCACAACACGCTCCCAACATTTCAAAGGTGCCCACTACCCCACCCCAAAGGGTGGGGACTCTGCCCATATTTTTTTGAAGGGCCTGTAGGAGGATACCTAAAGTCCGATTGAACAAATTCTGGGCAGGATCTACACTATTCATTACACCGTTGTTTAAGTGCATTGTTGCGTCCTCCCTTGCTACATTACAAAATGCAACTTGAGCCCAGTCAATCGAAATACCTTTTCTTCTATCATTTTACCCCGGCACACTCTTCTTTAGAACGTTCTTCATTATGCTCATACCGGCTCTAAAGTAAACCTCCTTCTTCCGGTGACTCTGAGCTAGACCTGCCGGGATAAGCCGGCAGGGAGGCGGGGCGACGCGTAGGGACGAGGGAAGCCCTGCAGCATCTTAAAGGGGCCACGTGCGCCCCGAAAGATAAGCGGTTTTTTAAAAAAATTAAGCCTCTGTCCCCTCTTTCACCGCCCGCCCTCCCCCTCCCCCTCCCCCTCGTCGCGTTGTGCCAGCTCTCCCTCCCCTAGAAAAGCCCTCACTTGTCCTAATCAGGAAGCAAAGACCATGGTCACGAGACATGACTTTGAAAGACGGCATTGAATACAACGAAAGGTTGGGGCACATTGTTAGTTTTAAAACGATTTTAACAGAAAGTGGAACAGTTTTAAAAGTCAGAAGAAACGTAACAACAACAGCATCACGTGACTGCTGACGTCATCGCTGCCAACTTGTTACGTTTCATCTAGACAAGTGTAGATGGGCTCCTGGTCTCATGGCCCCAGGTGTGATGATTCCCTGGGAATGTTTACTTTGTGTTGAACATTGAAAGAATCCAATAGGAGAAGTTTCTTTCTTTTATTTATACCCCACCTTTTTACCATGAAATGGCACACAAGTTGGCTTATAGCCATAGATAAATAAAAACTTGATTAAAGCAGTAATAAAACAAATCCACTAAAAGCACAATTAAAAACCCAACGATAACAGAATAAAAATAGCACCCAACCCAACAGACCTGCTTACATGCCAAAGGGCTGCTTGAATAAAAACGTATTTGCTTGCCAGTGGAGGGTCAGCAGAGAGGGAAACAACCAAGTCTCCACTGGCAGGGAGTTCCACAGTCTGGGAGCAGCCTCTGAGAAGCACCTATGAAGATGGTGGTACCGAAAGAAGGGCCTCTCCCAAAGATTTTAAATGAATTTGTAGTGCAACTTATGATAGTGGCTGATTCAGTCATTAGATGTATAGACAGCTTGCTATGTTAAATGGTATGCAGAAATATGGTAAATCGCCTGGCTGTTGTCAAGGTTGTAGCTGGTGCTGGTGTGGAATCAGTGATCATGGTGCATGTCAGTACCAATGATGTGGGGAAATATAGACTGGGTTCAGACATCATAATAACACATGATGGGTTAAATAAGCCATGATTGGCTATGTGTTACATCCAGTATCTGAGGCAGTAAGCCTATATACACAAGTTACTGGGGAACATGGGCAGGAGGGTGTTGTTGCCCCTGTCCCTCTTGTTGATTCCTGGTCTTACGTTCTTATGGTTTGGATGGTGCATCGGGTGCCTCCTGAAGTTTGTTCCTGAACCTGCAAACTTCCAAGGGTTTATCTGCACAATAGGGTGTCTTGCACCTATGAGTGCATGAGTATGTTTCATAGAATCATAGAATAGCAGAGCTGGAAGGGGCCTACAAGGCCATTGAGTCCAACCCCCTGCTCAATGCAGGAATCCACCCTAAAGCATCCCTGACAGATGGTTGTCCAGCTGCCTCTTGAATGCCTCTAGTACCGTAGGGCTCAGTCCTGGGCCCAGTGCTCTTCAACATTTTTATTAATGATTTGGACGAGGAGGTGCAGGGAACGCTTATCAAATTTGCAGATGACACAAAATTGGGTGGGATAGCTAATACCCTGGAAGACAGAAACAAACTTCAAAGTGATCTTGACAGGCTGGAGTGCTGGGCTTAAAACAACAGGATGAAATTTAATAGGGATAAATGCCAAGTTCTACATTTAGGAAATAGAAACCAAAGGCACAGTTACAAGATGGGGGATACTTGGCTCAGCAATACTACAAACGAGAAGGATCTTGAAATTGTTGTAGATCACAAGCTGAATATGAGCCAACAGTGCGATATGGCTGCAAGAAAGGCAAATGCTATTTTGGGCTGCATTAATAGAAGTATAGCTTCCAAATCACGTGAGGTGCTGGTTCCTCTCTATTCGGCCCTGGTTAGGCCTCATCTAGAGCATTGCCCGGGCAAGCGGCGCTCGCCTGCTTGCTCGGGCGGCGGCGCCGCGATCTCACCCCCCTCACCCCTTGCCACCCACCCTGCCATCCTTCGCCCCCCTCGTTTAAAAAAAAAACAATAAAAACACCACTTACCGTCTCCGGAGTCTTCGGGCCGTACCCGGCCCCTTTAAACAACAACAACAACAAAAATTGGCGGACGCCGCAGGGACGCTAAGTCCCTGCGCGTCCAACGTGTGGAAGCCTGGGTGAGGCGCGCTAACGTTAGCGCGCCTCGGCCCCACCTCCCTGCCGGCGTAAGCCGGCAGTTCTAGCAAAGCCCTAAGTACTCATTTTACTGACCTCGGGAGTCGACCCGAACCAGCTGCCTGAAACCAGCTTCCGCTGGGATCAAACTCAGGCCGTGGGGAGAGTTTCAGCTGCAGAAACTGCTGCTTTACCGCCCTGCGCCACACGAGGCTCTTCTTACGAATTGCAGAACTTGCACAAAATACACAGCAAAAAGTTCCTGGAGTTCGGAGAAAAGCCCACTAACGCAAAGGGGTTTTTAAAGGCTGTGGAACTCTGTTGAATCAAAGAAGAACCACACTTGGACAACTCTCCCCTGTGATATGCCTTGATTTATAAGCCACTTGTTAGATAACCCCCACCAAAGTGGCATAGAACAAAATTTAAAGCCACAAGATACAATAAAACAATTATAACAATTCTAAAAATGATGAAATCAAAATGAACAATTAAAACCAAGTATCGCCATGTACAACACCACAGCACTAACACAATTATAGGCCAAAGGAAACAGCCAGTCTTTGGGGCCCACTTGAAGGCCCGTCATGATGAGATTTGGCAGTTGGAATAGTGTTCCACAAGTGGGGGACCAGTACCAATAAGGCAGTGTCTGTTGTGCCTGTCAACCGAACTGCTTTGACAGGCGGGCACAGTTAAAACATAGGCAGGTTCACAAGAGTTTAGGCAATCCTTCAAGTAACCTGGATCCAAACGGTTCAGGCCAAGACCAGCATTTTAAATTGGGCTCAGAAATTCATGGTAGTTGGTATACTATAGGTGTCACATAGTCTGACTCCCTAGTAGCTACCAATACTCAAGTGGCTGCATTTTATACCCGTTGACATTTCTGAATCATTGTTAAATGAGCTTCACATCGATCATTTTACAGTAATCTAGCCTAGACATCACTAGAGGATGGATAACTGAAGCAAGATCCATCCTTTCCAGAGAGGGTTGCAGTTGATGTACCACTCTAGAATGATAGAATCATAGAATAGCAGAGTTGGAAGGGGCCTACAAGGCCATCGAGTCCAACCCCCTGCTCAATGCAGGAATCCACCCTAAAGCATCCCTGACAGATGGTTGTCCAGCTGCTTCTTGAATGCCTCTAGTGTGGGAGAGCCCACAACCTCCCTAGGTAGCTGATTCTATTGTCGCACTGCTCTAACAGTCAGGAAGTTTTTCCTGATGTCCAGCCGGAATCTGGCTTCCTTTAACTTGAGTCCGTTATTCCGTGTCCTGCACTCTGGGAGGATCGAGAAGAGATCCTGGCCCTCCTCTGTGTGACAACCTTTTAAGTATTTGAAGAGTGCTATCATGTCTCCCCTCCATCTTCTCTTCTCCAGGCTAAACATGCCCAGTTCTTTCAGTCTCTCTTCATAGGGCTTTGTTTCTAGACCTCTGATCATCCTGGTTGCCCTCTTCTGAACACGCTCCAGCTTGTCTGCATCCTTCTTGAATTGTGGAGCCCAGAACTGGACGCAATACTCTAGATGAGGCCTAACCAGGGCCGAATAGAGAGGAACCAGTACCTCACGTGATTTGGAAGCTATACTTCTATTAATGCAGCCCAAAATAGCATTTGCCTTTCTTGCAGCCATATCGCACTGTTGGCTCATATTCAGCTTGTGATCTACAACAATTCCAAGATCTTTCTCGTTTGTAGTATTGCTGAGCCAAGTGTCCCCCATCTTGTAACTGTGCATTTGGTTTCTATTCCCTAAATGTAGAACTTGGCATTTATCCCTATTAAATTTCATTCTGTTGTTTTCAGCCCAGCACTCCAGCCTATCAAGATCACTTTGAAGTTTGTTTCTGTCTTCCAGGGTATTAGCTATCCCACCCAATTTGGTGTCATCTGCAAATTTGATCAGCGTTCCCTGCACTGTTAAAAAGACACTGTTGCCAGCTGGGCTACCCCAGTGAGTTCTAAGTCAAGCAGGACTCTCAAGCGGCATCCCTGGCCCTTCAGGGGAGTGCACACTCATCAAGGACCAGTTGCAGTCCCCCATTGAAAGTAGTTGGGTTCCTACTCACATTAACCTTCTCTTGTCAAAAGTAAATCCCACTGATTTCAATGAGTCTTACTCCCAGGAAGCATTGGAAAACAGGGCTGTAGGCCGAGAGCAGCAGTCCATGTAGTCATTGGAGCCCAAATCCATGCTGGAGGCCACAGGAAGCATGTTCTGATCTCGACACATGCTTGTTCTCATGAGCTGCGTGATCCCCGCCTCACCTCAGCTTCAGAATTCCCATTGCAGACAGCACTGAGGTTCTGCCCTGGTGGAATTGAGACATCTTTCTTGAGGCTGGGCTTTCCATCTGCAACAGAAGCTTAATCTCTTCTTCTTCCCCACAAGAACATTTATCACACGGAAGTGGATTGTTGTGGGAAATATTGATCAAAAGCCTGTCTTGTTTCTTGGCGGGCTTAAAATTGAGTGCTTTGCTTTTCAGCTCTGTGATGCAGCCAGGCAGAGACTGGCTGACTAGCTGGCCAGAGGTCTGTCCTGCTCCCGAAGGACCTCAGGCTTCATTCAAGGAAGCACAATCCAAAAGTCCTGATTCAGCCCTCCTACCTATCCTGGATGTTCTTAAAGGTGACATCCTAGTCAAAGAACATGATATTATTATGAGTTTGGCCACCTTCATCACTGCAAGGCTGACCTCAAGGACCTGGCCAGATACTTATGGCTTAATGCCTCTGGGTGGTTTCTTGAAGCTTGGAGGCTGCACTAGTTGGGTGGCACCTGGAGCACAGGCATGGTAGGAGGGGAGCTGCACAATGCAGGCTTTGCTCCTGGCATTTGCTGGGGCTCGTATATTTGCAAAGTAAGTAAACATTACCAAGCAAGTCCCCAACACTCTTTCTTCCAAAGGAAAATGAAGCTGCCCCTGGCACTTCTCATCACTCAGGTGGTGCTGGGGGGCGGGGCAGGATGTACAAGGCGTAGGGTGACCATATTTTGGAAACCAAAAAGGAGGACAACGTGGCCGCCCCATGGGGGTGTGCCCACCAACATGTCCAGCCCCCAAGGGGGCGTGCCCACCAACATGTCCAGCCCCCAAAGGGGCGTGCTCACCAGCATGTCCAGCCCCCAAAGGGGCGTGCCCACCCAAACATGGCCTTGGTCACAGGTCTGATTTCACAGCACACAATTAAGACAAACCTGTTCTACATAACCTCTTAATGTTAAAATCACTGGAATAAAGTATAAGTGAGACATTCAATGTATCTGAAATTTACTTCACTCATTCCTACTTCTGTAGCTTTTGCTGTACGTTGAAGCTTTTGCTATACTGTGTGCTCAGCTACACCAAGCAGGGCATTCCACTATGAAAGCGGCATATAAAAGGCAGGAGCCACACTATTACTTTATAGAGGTATTCAACTGCACTGCAGGAGCTACACTACTGCTTTATAGTGGTACTGAAGTGCACTGACAACTGTTGGGGCCCATGACACATCTACACCAAGCTGCTTCAGTATAGTGGTGCACTTCAGTACCACTATAAAGCAGTTGTGTGGCTCCTGGCTTTTCTATACCACTTTCAAAGTGGAATATCCTGCTTGTTATAGATGAGCCCTGTGTGTGATACAGTCTTCCCTTCCCTCAAATATCTTTTCTGACTGCAAATCCTTCACAGGATGACCATAGTCTAACCTTTCCTAACATTTAACACTGTTTCCCCATCACCTTACTGCATACTGCTACCACTGAACAAATGAAGCAGTTGACAAGTATACAACAACCAAACAACCAAGCATTCAGAAAGGGTATAAACTACTATTAGCCTGCAAACATTAGCCATGGAACAAAATGGATTAAAGCAGGTCTTGGCTTTTTTCAACTTCAACCAGACATAACAGTCAAAAACAACCAAGAAAAGCACACCTACATTGAAATTGACATACCTAATGACAAAAATGTTGCAGAAAAGAAAAACATACACCACTGGATATGGAAGTTAAAGAACTATGGCAACAGGAAAGACTTACAATTATTTGTTAGTCACATCAGTCGCCAGCATGACATTGTGGTTGTTTTTACAGAAAACCTTCAAAAATTAGGCCTACCAAAATACATGCACGCAAACATCCAGAAAACAGTCATACTTAAAACATGTTCAATAGTCAGGACATTTCTGAATCAGTAAAAGACAACATGACTTGGCAAAGCCCATCATGTTCATCTAGAAAAACCACCACAAGGAAGAAAAGAGAGATAGATGATGATGATGATGATAGCAACCCAGTTAATTTTTTAAAAGTTTCTTTAAGAAGGATGAACAATAGTCAGCCACTGTTACAAAATATATGTCATGCCAATTATAGTAAAATTGGAAAAGAAGGTTTATGGGTCTAAAATGCATTATTTAATAGGAACATCACCTCCAAATCATCCCCTCAACTCACAGAAAACTACAGCCACCCCCACTACAAACATGCACATGCATTCATTCCGTCAAACGACCAGGTATCCCATTCAGACATCAATACACTCACACTGCCAACACATGTGTGCTTGCGCGCGCACACACACACTCAGCATCATTCACTCCAAAAACATGCATGCACATGTGCATTCACTCAAAGACCCCATGCACCCATACATTCTCTCTCACACACATACACAAACCTCAGTCTTACCTCCTACTCTATCTTCTCCTCCTCCTCCTGTTCTTCTTCTTCTTGCTGCTGCTGCTTCTTGCTGCTGCTTCTCCTTCTTCTGCACTTGGGGGGTGGGGTGCTGGAAGCTGCGTTGCTGGAAGTTCCTGCACGCAGCCCCCAACCACTCACCTCGCCCTCGCCGACCACCTCTTGTGGCGGCCATCTTGAATCTCACCCGAACTCACGCGCGATCTCAGCTGTTGGCTGGGTCTCGCAGAGTTCCCAGCCAGCTGCCGATATCTCGTGTGAGTTCGGGCGAGATTCAAGATGGCCACTGCCACTCGCTGGGGAAATTTAGGGTTGCTGTGGGCCCAGTAACCACATGGTATTTTGGGCCCCAAGTCCGGTTCCTCCGGACCCCCAGCTTTCCCAGGAGGTTTCCGGAATTTTCCGGAGGGTATGGGCAGCCCGGCATAAGGATAAAATAGAAAGGATGAGCATTATGTGCATTGCCTTGGTTCCTTGGAGGAAAAAAGGTGGGATATAAAAGCAAGTATAAATAAATAAATAAATTAGACCCCATGGGGCTGGGTGTTTGGAGGCGTTTGGAGAAGGGCCTCATCTTCTCTGGCTGGGAGAGGTTCCACCCCTTACTGAAGCTCTGTGAAGAGGTGCTGGAGGGTTGTGGATGCCATGAGCAGGGTGGGGATGCTCAGGCCCAGGGATGTGTCCGGCCCTCCTGGGGCCCCATTCCAGCCTTCTGGAGTTCTCAGAAGGCCACACCCCCTTTCTACAGCCCCACCCCTTTCCTCCAACTACCAATTGCTTGGTGGCTTCCCAGATTTCGTGCAGCCCCAGCCTGCATTCTAAAATGCTGTAGTGCTTCCCCTAAGGTGATATACTTACAGTGGGCCTGTGCTCCATCCATAGACCTTCTGTTTATTTAAGACACCCTTATTCCTCTTCTAGAATACTTTCACTGACTGTCTTTGACCAGCAGCCCCAAACCTCATTCCTGTTGTGAATCATGTGGTGCATACACACACACACATACACACACACATACCACCACCACCACCTTTTAGGGCCAAAACAGTCCAGTCTTCCATCGGAACCCCTCAACAAATCTGTGGTGAGAGATAATAAGCTGATCTTATCATGTTCAGAAATATTTATTTTGTTTGATACTTGGTTACAACAGTTTTTTGAGCATCCAGCCTAAAGACTTCGCTTGCGTAAGGCAGCCACTTGCATGCTACATTTTAAGCACCAGCTGGCCTTAATTATAAAGGGGGTGATTTATTCATTTCACCAGCTCTGTGATTTGGACCAATGTGGCTACCAGATTTTGATTTCTGATCCTGTCCCTTTCTCTGCATGGCTTGCAATCAACTATGGCCCAGTGCTTTACACCAGGTGGATGTTTGAAAATGCATTTTATATTTTGTTGTAATCTGAAAGTTGGCTGGAGAAGTGCTCAGCTCTTGAAAACCTCCTGTTCCAGTGTGAGCTGCATTTAATAAGCTCTGTGTCCACGTGGGCCTGCAGGGGCCAGGAGGGCTCCGAGGAGACTCCCTTTCAGTCAGCCGTGTTGAGAATGCTGCAGGGAACTCATTAAAAGCCTTTCTGCTGTCAGGGGGCTCTTCCTAATCACTGTGTGCCCCTCCTGTTCCCACAGCTCCCCCCTCCCTTCCCAGCAGGTGGGTGGGTGGGCAGGCAGGCAGGCCCTGCTCCTCTGAGGTCAGCCTGGTTCAGAAACCATTTGCTCCCTGCTCTCCTCCTATGGGAATGGTGGCTCTTACATCTTGGTCTCATAAAGTCAGCATCAATTGCCAGCATTTATGTAAAAGGCTAACTTTCTGCAAGCCAGCTGGGAGGCGGAGATGAAATCTCTTGTCACCCCTTGTTGCCAGTTCTCTCATGAAAGCTGACTATAATGACCCATGTTTTGAGCACCTCTTGAGCATATATTCATGGGCAAGTTGCAGAGCAGAGACAGGCTCCTTTGTTGGCTGATTCTGTTGGAGGGTAGCCAAGATGTTGCATTTCCTTTCAGAAGCAGATCAGTAAGACATTGGGAAGGGAAGGCAGGGGTGTTTTTATCCTTGTTGACTTTGATGGACCCATCACACCTCACATACCTTGCTGCTAAAGTATGTATCCAGAGTTACCAAACTCTGTGTGATTTTTGCATGGCATACTTGATTTGAATTGCATTTTGTGGTACTGGGTTCCACAGGAAATTGCTTCCCCAGGACTGAAATTCCATGGAACATTTCAGAGTGAAAAGGGGAACAAGGGCTGCATTCAGGAGGGCCCTACAATAACCAACATTGATTCCCACCCACCCCCCTTTATAAACCAGTGTTGACCCAGGCACTTATAGAAGGTTGATTTCAGATGATGAACTCAACGGCATTGTAATATTTGATTTTGCTTGGCCTTGAAACACTTTATGCTTATTGATTTTCAATATAGTGCTTTTAGTTGAGCAGCCAAATGCCATTTAAGTAAAGGGCTAGAAGAGTAGAAAAAATTCACATTGGTTTTCTTAGACATCCCACCCATACTAAATAAAGACCTTTGCAACAGGGCTACAGCATAGAAGCACAGAATGATGGAATTGAAAAGGATCGTGGAGGTCACCTGCTCCAGCCCTCTGTTCAATGCAGGACCTGCAAGGCAGGATGCAACTACAGCATCCTGGGGAGAGATGGCTGCTAAATACCTCAAGTGAATGAGAATGTGCCACCTCCTCAGACAGCCTGTCCAGCTCTTATCATTAGGAAGTTTCTTCTACATTTTGCTGAAATCTTCTTCCCTGCAATATCTACATATTATTGTGGGTCCTTTCTTCTGGAGCAAGTCTACTCCAAGACCACTCTTGTGTCTCCCTCCCCTGAATCTTCCCTTTTCTAGGCTAAATATACCCAGTGATTTATTTATTTATTTATTACATTTTTATACCGCCCAATAGCCGAAGCTTTCTGGGCAGTTCACAAAAAAATTTCAGCTGTTCCTCAAAGGACGTGGTTTCCAGATTTCTTATCACCCTGGTTACCTTCCCTTGGAGATGCTCCAATTTGTCAATCGCCTGCTGAGAGTGTGACATCCAGAGCCAAACACAGGACTAGTCTGTGGTTTGGCCAGTGCAGAATAGAGAGGAAGGTGTTCTTCTTTCTCTACACATGAGGAGGGGAATTGGGGACCAGTGTGCTCGCTCCGCCCACCTCCCTCTCTATTCACATTGCCCTCTATATGTTGAGGGTGACTGTCTGCAGGAGAAAGCTCCCTCTGCCCAGGGAGGCTCTTCCTCTGATTTTAGAATCCTGGTTTTCCAGGATTGTTCCTCCCTCTTTCCCTCCCTCCTTGTCCATTCTGACATTCTGACATTAATATAAGGCTGCCTGATGGTCAAAAATAATATTGTTCAGTATCGCTTTGGGGGCCCTTTGGATTTTTATGGCTCAAAGTGTCCCTGTTTCCCATCCCTTCCTTCCATAGAGCATGAGGCTCCATGCTTGCTTTCCTTATCTTTTGATGAGAACTTCTTTAAACGGGAGAGAAAGTGAGTGGGATTTCATCCTAGGCATTCACTGTGGAATCACTATGCTTTGTTCAACCACATTTTATAGAGTACCTGCATATTATCATTGCCATCATCATCATCTCTGTATTTTCCCCTGATGTTGTTTCCATCTTTTTTTCAAACCACAGGATATCTGGCTTACATCAATAGTCCATTCTCACACCAAAAGTAGAGCTTTATCTACCCAAAAGGTGTAAAATCAACTGCAATTCTGCATGTAGCTTACAGTGGAAGAGCACTTGAAGTGGGGAGCATTTTCAGTTGCCAGTCTAGGAGCAGGCTTGGTCTTTGTAACAATGCTTAGAAGAAATTCACTGCCTCTCCTTGTGTACATCAATTAACACCTGCTTCTGCTAAACAACAAATATTTGTTCCCAGCCGAGACACCAAGTGATGATTGGGAAATTGAGGTCACTTGACACCTGATCAAAGTTCAGAAGGAAGCAGGGGACAATAAGGCATACACAACATAATCTAAGTAAGTGCTTTCAAACAGTGAACAAAACACAGCAAATGCTGCACTATGGGTAAGGCAAGAACTCCATCACTGGCGTGGGGATGATCTGAACATCAGGGACTTCAGTTTCTCACTCAATTATCCCCACCCACCATGAATAATAGGAGGATGGAGTAGCTGTGGTCAGCTCAGAGGCAGATGGGCCCTTGTCACCTGCCTGCCCACAGATACCAGTCGTTCAGGCAAGACACTTGCAACTTATAGGATTTGGCTGCCTTGTGCATAGTTGATGGGAATGAAAGCTTTAATTCCTTTGAATGAGTTCAAATCCCTGGGACCCAATGAGCTGCATCATAGAGTAATGAAGGAGGTGGCAGAAGAACTCTAAGAACTGCTGCCTATTATCTTTGTGAAATCATGAAAGACGTGTGAGGTGCTGGATAACTGAAAGAGGGCTAATGTTGTCCCTGTCTTCAAAAAAGAGGAACCTGGGAACTACAGACCAGTCAGGGCCTTGCTAGACCACAGGGTAGCCTGGTGTGAGCCGTGGGCCAGCCCCTGTGCGTCCAGATGACACACAGAGGATCCCGGGCTCAGGTGGGGAACCGGCTGTGGCCTGGTATTTCCCGTGGTCTCGGGCTCAGCCCGAGACCACGGATGTGTAGCCCATTCCACTGCTTTTCCCGGCTACCGCATTTATTCACGAGTAGCCAGGGAAAGTGGCGGACAGCGCGCAGCACTCCACAGGAGCACTGCTGCCATCAGGGCAGGGGGGGAGATGGGAGGGGGGGGGAAATGGAGCCAGGGGAGATGGGGGGAAATGGAACCAGGGGGGATCGGAGATCGCGGGTGGCGGGTTCAGAAATCGTGGGTGGGTGGGGATCACGGCCAGCGTGGGGAAATCAGGGGCAGGGGGAGTGAGGAACCCTTTAAAAAAAAGCCTACCTTAATCGATGGTGTGCTCCTGCGCACCCGGCCCTTTAAAAATAAAAAATGGCAGATGTGATGGGGCTTTTCTGAAGCCTGTCACATCTAAGGTTTAGACTGTGGCAACAGCCCGTGCTACTTCTAGCGTGGGCTGGTCCCTCCTCCCAACTGGATTCAAAGGTAGGTCTAGCAAAGCCCTCAGTCTGACATCCATCCCTGGGAAACTGTTGGAGCAGATTATAAAGAAGTCAATCTGTAAACACCTTGAAAACAATGCAGTGATTACTAGAAGCCAGCATGGATTTGTCGAGAACAAATCCTGCAACACTAATCTGATCTCATTCTTTGATCAGATAACCTTTTATTTATTTATTACATTTTTATACCGCCCTATAGCCGAAGCTGCCTGGGCGGTTCACAAAAATTAAAACCATAATAAAACAACCAACAGGTTAAAAACACAAATACTAAATACAGTATAAAAAGCACAACCAGGATAAAGTCAAACAGCAAAATTGATATAAGATTAAAATACTGAGATTAGAACAGTAAAATTTAAATTTAAGTTAAAATTAAGTGTTAAAATACTGAGAGAATAAAAAGGTCTTCAATAACCTTGCATGTGGACTGTGGGAATGCTGTGGACATATTATACCTTGACTTCAGCAAAGCTTTTGACAAAGTGCCCCATGATATTCTGATTAACTAGCTAAAAGTGGGCTAGATGGAACAACTATTAGGTGGATCCACAGTTGGCTACAAAATTGAACTCAAAGAGTGCTTATCAATGGAACCTTCTCAAACTGGGTGGAGTACCTCAGTGCTGGGCCCAGTGCTCTTCAACATTTTTATTAATGATTTCAACAAGGAGGTGCAGGGAATGCTTATCAAATTTGCAGATGACACAAAATTGGGTGCGATAGCAAATACTCTGGAAGACAGAAACAAACTTCAAAGTGATCTTGATAGGCAGGGGCGCTGGGCTGAAAACAACAGAATGAAATTTAATAGGGATAAATGCTAAGTTCTACACATAGGAAAAAGAAACCAATTGCACAGTTACACTTGGCTCAGCAATACTACAAGCGAGAAGGATCTTGGAAGTGTTGCAGATCACAAGCTGAATATGAGCCAACAGTGTGACGTGGCTGCAAAAAAAGCCAATGCTATTTGGGACTGCATTAATAGAAGAATAGCTTCCAAATCGCGCGAGGTACTGGTCTTCAAAGGAATGTGTATGTGGATCTAGTCCCTTCTTTGAAATGAATCAGTATGTTCTTGTAGTTAGGAACATTCTATGCCTATACTGGAGCACTTGGATCCATAAGCAAGCTTGAGTCTCAGGCCTCCTGTACTCCTTCTCATGAATTTAATTTACCTTTAATAAAAACAACTGTGCATTTTTTCCTCATTGCCTCTACTTTGAATACAAGAGGATGAAGCTTTGGTACAAGCAGTACAAACCTATGCATATTTATTCAGGGAGGACAGTGCTCCTGTATCTTTAACAGATGTATAGAAAAGGACATTTCAGCAGGTATCATTCATATGCATACAGCACCTGGAAAAATCCCTTTTTATCACAACACATAAAGCTGCAGGAGCCTCTTTTGTAGCTGGTTGAGATTGTCTTTGTAGACCACAGCTACTAATAATTAAATAAGAGTCTACCTGTCTCTAATAGGAAAGCATCCCTTTAATCAAAGAGGCTAGGAAGAGGAACCCTTTTGGTTCCTTCCTTCAGAGTTAAGTTACTGAACTGTAAGTACAGCCAATAGTAATAGTGATAGAAGAAATAATAATAATAATAATAATAATAATAATAATAATAATAATAATAATAATAGTATAAAATAGCCCGCCTGAGTTAAATAAAGAGAAAAAGCCTGCCAAAATAAGGATTGGTGGAAGGGAAGGGGGTGCCTGCCATTCCCCAAAACTCCACAGTAGCCACTGGATTTGGCTACTCCACAGCATTGGCCCATGGGCAGAGACAGGCAGGCAGAGAGGTGGGCAGGCGGCTATGGCCATGGAGCACTGGGTGCATGTATGCCGTGGGCTTGAGGGATATATATATATATATTATTTTCTACAATACTTAAACATACACCATTACAATAAAAACAACAACAACATACTACATAAATGTTGAATAACATTAATATCATATCTATATAACATAATCAAACTTAACATATAAGTGCACCCCCCACCTCAGGATCTCATTCCTGATTCCAAAATCTCATACATTCTTCTGCTGGTGGTTTCCCACTTCCCTTAGAAAACACCAATATTAGGAACTGTTTCCAAATTCCTTCAAAATCATTTGTTTTAGCTATACCTCTTCTCAATTTAATATTACAAGTCAATTTATCGTTAATAGCTATATCCCACACTTCTTTATACCATTCTTCAATACAGTAATCCCCTTGAATCTTCCAGTTCCTAGCTACAATCAATCTTGCTGCAGTCAGCAAATTCGTTATCAATTCCATAATATCTTTTTTACATTTTAAATCTTCAAATAGTGACAGTAATGCAACTTTTGGTGTTCGTTCTATCTTCATTCCCACAATTTCTTCAATCTCCAAAAACACCATCTTCCAAAATTTATGTACATATTTGCATTCCCACCACATATGTAAATACGTTCCTTTCCCCCCACATCCTCTCCAACAATTTGCTGAGTGCTGATTATTTACCTTATTTAATCTAACAGGGGTTAAGTACCACCTCCATATAATTTTAAAGTAATTCTCTTTTATTCTTACTAGGGGTGTGCACAGACCACCCGCTCCGCTTCTCTTCCAGATCCGCGATTTGTGGATCGGGCCTTTTCGCTCCGCCCCCGCTCCACCCATGTCCGCTCCTCTCCGCTGCGGAGCTCCGGATCCAGATCGGAGCTCCATTTCCCCCCCCCCCATAGGCTTGCATTAAGCTAAAAAAGTATACAACTTTTTTTCTGTGAAAGTTAGAAACCTCAAGCTTGGCACCATGACACCTCATGGAGGTATACACATGCACGCCAAGACTCAAGGCAATCCCATCATCCCCTGATTTTTGGGAATTTATGAAAATCGGGCACCCCATTCACACCCCTTTCGATAGCTCCGTCAATGTGCACGTTAAAAACCTCAAACTCACCACCATGATAGCTTATCCAGGGATACACACGCATGCCCAGACTCAAGGCAGTCCCATCATCCCCTGATTTTTGGGGAATTTATGAAAATCGGGCACCCCATTTGCAGACGTGGAGTGTTCTCTGACATTTGGACAGATAAAAAAAAGGGAAGTGAGCACACTCACAGATGCCATCTAGACCCACAATCATGCCAAGGTACAAGGCAATCCCATCATCCCCTGATTTTTGGCGGGGCTTAAACCTGCAGACATCTCAATGGGGCCATTTCAAAGGAAATCCCAACATGCCATGAATCGGGGAGTAGAGATAAACCTATGAACCTTCTTCCACACTTGAAAAATGGATTTGGAACTTCCAAAAGTCTAATTGAGCGCAGGAAGGACTTCTCCCCTGAGTCAAAGCCAGACACACACAACATCCCTGCGAGACGGGCAGGGGAGGAGGGAGGGAAGGCAGGCAGGCAACAGACATTTCTGGGGGCATAAGGAAATGAGCCAAGGATAAGCCAGTAATGCATATAAAATGGAATAAATAAATAAATAAATAAACGAAGGAGGGGTGGAATTAAAAGCAGCAGTGTTGCTGAATAAACAACAAGAAGAAATTTTTTTTTAAAGCTATATCTGTCTTTTACCAGTAATAGGGGGACGTGCCCAGGGGAGGGGGAAGCAGCTGCCAATTTGACTGGTCCTAGTGACCAGTCTTTTAAGAAGCAACGCTGTCAGTTCAACTCATGAAAGCCATTGCTCCACCACGAGAGCTCTACTAAGAAGTAAAGCTCTCACTTCAACTCATGATAGGCATTGCTTCACCGGGTTACTCTCTTTGGAAGGCTCTGATAGCCCTCCAAGTACAGGAGAGAGTGGGGGCACGTCCACATGGCATGCCCTAGGGGAGCTCATCCCCTTGCACCACATCTTTTCAGTTGTTCCCCAAAGTTAGGGTGGGTAGCAGTGCTCTCTTATTATTGGCTTAGTATATGATTTCAGGTTGTGTTTGTACATTTGGTGGGGCTACTGTTTTAAAAAACACTGGGAAAAGTCCATTCAGACTAAGAAAGAGAAGTTCCCAGAATCCCAAGTTACCCGTTTTGCCTATCCCCTCCTCCAACTTTGGGATCATGTGATCATGACTGGGAGTTGACTCTGCCCCTCAACAATCGAAACAGGTAACCTTTTTCCCGCCTTTACCCTACTTTTTAAAAAATTCTAGCACGCGAACCGCACCACGCAGAGAGCTGAGAGTAGGCTCAAAATGACCCCCATCCACGACTCTCTAAGCACAAGAATTTTCAGAAAGATAGCTTCAAAAACAACACAGTTATCCCCCTTTCTTTTCCGCAATGCAATCCTATGGGCGAAATGTTTCAAGATGGCGATCGGACCGGACCGCGGAAAGAAGAGCGCTCCGAAAATGGGCGCTTCTCTTCACCTTGCTTCTAGGGGTCCACGGTCCGCTTCTACTCCGCCTCTGGGCAAGGTGGAGCAGGCCAATTCGCTCCTGCTTCTACGCTTCTAATTGGAGCGGAGCACATGCCTAATTCTTACTGACATATTTCTCAACGCTCTTTGTTTCCATAGTCCCTCCCAGCTCTGTTGTCCTATTTGTACATTCAAATCTGTTAGCTTCTCCCTACCCGGTGCCTGTTTACACTTCCCTGTGCCTGTTTGCATTCTCCTTCCCTCTTTATTGTTTACTACAACTTATTAGATTGTAAGCCTATGCGGCAGGGTCTTGCTATTTACTGTGTTATCTGTACAGCACCATGTACATTGATGGTGCTATATAAATAATAATAATAATAATAATAATAATAATAATAATAATAATAATAATAAATCTGTTTCCCAAACCATTTTTCCTGAACTATCCATCGACCCTTTCTCCAACAATATTCTATATATTTCCCTCATTAACCCTTTTGACGCTGTTCTTTTTCCCTTATCATTTTCTTTTTTAACTATTAATTCCTCAAACTTCGTCAATTCTCTACAATCTCCTTTTTCTCTTATCCACTTTTTCGTCCACTGTTCTAATTGCCAATAATTTAACCTCTCTTGTATTCATTTCTCTTAACCATTCCCTTAATTTAATTTAATTTGTTTCTATTAAAACTTTACTTAATCTACTCTTTAATTCCTCCGGGAAATTCTTTAGCATTATTACCGGTGATAAAGGGGAGCTGCTCGGGAGCAACTCCCCTTTATATTTACTCCAAATTTCCCAGTGAAACCTCAAGAGCGGATTACCTATACTTTCAACCCATTTTTTTTCTCCTTCCCTAAAAAATACATTTTCCAGCTTCATCTCTATATTACTTGTAGTTTTATCCTCCATCCAGTCTAAATCTCCTACTCCTATAATTGCTTCCACAATATGTCTTAACCCTAACTCTTTATGTTCTATTTTTATTCCCTTCTTTATGTACTTTTCTATATAAGCTTCCAACTTCTTTTTTTGGATATCCTTTCCCTTATATAATTCTTGATAAAATTCTTGAAAGATTTTTATTTTACCCTTCATTATATGACAATAATTCCCTTGCTTGCCTTTCAATATTCCTATCCCATTCCTAGCTTTTTCCTTTTGTGTGAGTCTGGCAAGTAATCTAGAGTTTTTATTACTATTTTCAAAATCCTCCCTTTTCATATAGATTTTTCTGAACTTGCTCTAAAATTTATGTTCTCCAATTATTTTTTCTTTGCTTGTATTTCTATTAATTTATGTTTGTTTTTAAATTGCCAATAATCTTTCTCCAAATTCTTAATCTCTACCTCCAACTTTTCCTGCGCTGCAAGCTGTTGCCTCCTTAAATTACTCATTTCTCTAATACAAATCCCTCTTGCTACAGCCTTCATGGTGTCCCAAACAACTGCCCTTGCCGTTCCTCCCTTTTCATTAATTTCCCAAGTCTCTGACAGTTCCCTCTGCATTTTTTCTACCACTTTATTATACTTCAATATTTTTGTATTCATTTTCCACCTATACGCTTCTTTATAGTTCTTCCTAACTGTAAATTCTAAACTTAGCAATGTGTGATCTGTTACCTTTATTACCCCCCGTATCCATTTTACAAACCTTAGTTGCAAACTCTTTTGAAACAAATATATAATCTATCCTAGAGTATGTATGATGAACTGGAGAGTAGTAAGAAAAGCCAGGATTCGCCCCACTAAGTAAATGCCAACAATCCACATAATCTTTTTCTTTCACCAATTTATTCAATATAGTAATGTTATTTCTCTTTTCAGCATTAGTGGGGTTTGACCTGTCCAATCTATTATCTATAACCATATTAAAGTCCACAGCTAAGATAACATACCCCTCCTTAAACTCTTCTATTTCTTTAAATAATTCTGTATAAAACTCTCTATGTCTCTCATTAGGGGCATAAACATTGACTATTGTATATGCTTTACCTTCAATTTGACCCTTTATCATAAGATATCTACCATTATCATCCTTTTTTATAGTTTCTAATATAAATCCACTTTTTTTGAAATCAAAATAGCCACTCCATTTTTTTTTTTGAAGTCCCCAATGACTTTTCATAATAAACTGACCATTTTAAGCGTATTTCATTTACCCCATCGAACCCCTGGTGTGTTTCTTGCAGCAGGATAATGTCAGATCCTTCTCTATTTAACATTTGTTCAATTCTCCTCCTTTTCACGACTGCCCCCAGACCTTTTACATTAAGCATTGATACTTTTATTTTCTTATCCATATTCAATCTTTTGATACTCCTTCCAATCCCATGTGTTCTTCAACTCAAATTCACATACATAAAAACACAAAAACCATAAAAACCCCTTCAACTCCCTCCCTCCCACCCAATCAGACCCCCACCCCCCCACCCCACCCCCCACCCCCACCTCTTTCCCCCCCCAAATCCCTCTAACACTCCAGCCATTATCTACCCTTAGGGGAGGGGGGAGAGGCAGTGCTCCGCCTGACCGGCAAGACCTCTATGTTTTAACAAAATTTATATACTGTTATCTCATAGTCAATTCATCTAGTTTATTACATCCCAGATGACCCAGCTTCACTTCCGTTCCCACCTGCTTCTTTCAAACTTGCACCATTATACAAACCCAAACTCTTCCGCAACTCCTTGCCCTGATCCAAGGAGGTTACTCTGTATTGCTTCCCCCCATGTGTAAACCTTAAAAAAACAGGGTAACCCCAGGCATACTTTATTGTATTCTTTGTTAATATTTCAGTTATTGGCTTGACACTGCGTTTCCATTTGAGTGTTTGCTGACAAAGATCGTTTTAAATTTGCACTGATTTGTCTTTGTATTGTATCAGAAGCATAGACCTCAATTTCTTCATAACTTGCTCTTTTTTGTAGTAGCTGCCAAATTTCACCAGGATGTCTATAATTGCTTCTCTGTAGTTTAATCCTGCCACTCTATGAATCCTGTCCACCTCACAGTCCTTTATTTCCAGATCAGGCATCATGTCTTTAAACCACTGCAAAATTACTTTTCTTAAATCCTCTCCTGATACTTCAATAAAATTCTTAATTCGCAGTGTGGATCGTCGATTCTGGTCTTCTAATTGGATCAGCCTTATCTCTTGGTCCTGGAACTGTACATTACAGCTTTTTTCAAAAACATCTTGCCTTTTCTCCAATAGATTTACTCCTGTTTCTAAAATCCTGTCATTCTGAGCAATCTTGTCAGCTAACACATCCATTCGCTTGTCTGCCTTTTCAGAATGTTCATCCATCTTTTTAAAAAGAGTTGCGTTGTTTTCTAATATGAAGCTCTTAATTTCATCCATAGTAGCTGGCACCTTGCCAGCTTTCCCCGCCATCTTGTCACTCTCATTCTCGTTCTCACTGCTATCTGTCTCTTCTTCCGGGGACACCTTTTCAAGGCGGCCAAGATTATGATTTGAAGGCCGTTTACAGTGTTGCCAAGTAGCTTTTTCAACTTTTTTTTTTTTTTTTTTGGTTTTCTAACGTTTGGCATAGGGCATAAATCAGTTGCTTAATGTCCTGAATAACAATCAAAACAGTCTCTCATTCCATGCATGTAAACAGCTTTTCCCTCTCAGTGCTTTTTGATGGTTAAATTTATTACCAATTGCTCGCTCTAACCAGATAAGGAGTGATATATCACAATAGTTTAACTCAGCAGTCGCTGGAAGAGATCCAACAATAACAAAGCCTCTGGTTTCGATTTCAAACTCTCCGCTCCGACAAACTGATTTGCAAGCCCAGAAACCGGGCTGATTTCCCCACTCCTTATACCGATTATACTTTAAAAAAAAAAAAAAAAACATCATCACCATCAGTTAAAGGTCATAAGCATTTTCATTAATGTTCATTAGAGATTCATGCCTTTTTAAATGAGATAATTGGATTTTCGGCTATCCCGTCCGGGAGCCTCACAAGAAGTCTTACCAGTTCATGGCCGTCAAGCTCCGCCCCCAGGCTTGAGGGGTTGACCCACCCAGCCCATCTACATCTCCCAGGCACCATGAGGGCAGGGAGGCGGCTGGCCCAGAAAGGCTGGCAGAAAGCAAACAAACCAGACCTGCAAGACGGGCGCAGTGGTTTGAAACATAGACAGTGAGAGATGCTTTGGTCTCCCCTGAATAGGAGGCTATGAGGATTGTTTCAGAGTCCATCTTATTAAACAGCACAGATAATAATAATATCCTCTGTGAGTTCTGTATTGTTTAATTTCTCAGTGTCTTCTACTTTGTATGTGTGCGTGCTGTGTGTTGTGCACATGTCTTTCTCAGTAATTTCATCCCCGCCCCCGAAACTTGGTTATTTCTCAAGGTGCTAGATCCCAAATAGGACGTTTGAGTTTGAATTTTAAAAATTTGCCAAAAAACAAGGATGAACTGATATGCTTCGAAGTTGGCATGCTTAAAGCCCCACTTAAGAGCTATCATGGTGGGGGTTGTTTGGGAGACAGTTGGAAATATGAAGAACAAGAAGGAACCTTTTACCACATGTGGTGGTCTTGTAAAAAAGCAACAACTTACTGGGTTAAAATTCATTCATTAATGCAAAACATTTTAAAGATAAATATAAAAATGAAACCAGAAGTATTTTTGCTTGAACTTATGGATGAGCAATTAAAAGAAAAAGGACTGTTATTTCAATATATGATAACAGTGGTGAGACTACTATATGCACAATACTGGGGGGGAAACCAAGTACCAACAATGGAAGAATGGCTTCTCAAGATGTTGGAGTTGGTGGAGATGGTGAAATTAACAGCGCTAGTAAGAGAAAAATCAATAACTGCATTTGCAATGGACTGGAAACTGTTGATAAGAGTATATACAAGAACTGCAAAAGAATGTTTTGTTTGTATGTGGATTCTATATATAATTTGAGATTCTTTTTTCATTTATTTTATTTATTTATTACATTACTATACCGCCCAATAGTCGGAGCTCAGTTTTTCTGTGGCTTTTTTATTTTTATGTAATTCTGAGCTGACTAAATAGTAATAATTGACGGACGTAGTCTGACATGAAGATTGCTTCAAATGGAGTATAGCCTTATGTATATGTGTTTTTTTATTAGATGTACTGTATGCGATGTGATGTATTCTGTATTGTTTCCCTTTTTCCCATGTGTTTTGCTGTTGTAGAAAATAATAAAAGCATTAAAATTGAAAAAAAGAGCTATCATGGTGCCAATTTTCATGTCTATCTTAAAAATGATGATGATGATTCCCCTTAACAGTTTGACATGCTGTAGCTCTCCTTCCTCAAAGTTGAGCCTTCCCAGCAGCATTTGGCTTCGAAGTTACAAGTGTCTTTTTCTTGTAGTTGCATGTTCGTGTGTTTTAGGATTGTGCAGTGCACACAAGCAGTAGACAATTAATAAAGATGCACACTTTGATAACATTCCATCATGAGGGGTGTGCTGCTCGTGGTTCTAGCTGTGGGGGGGAAAGAGCTAAACTAATTGGCTGGCTTGGCTTCCACTGCCCCCCTCATCATTCTACAAACCTCCTGTCCTCTCTGAGGAGGGCATTGGACAAGCTCTGTCCTGCTGCTATTTATTAATTTATTAATTTACATTTACTTCCACCCATACACATTTATGGAGGGATTAATGCACAATCAGAGGTGTGTTTGTTTATATGTGTGTTTATGGGGAGAGGAATGGTTGAGGGGAAAATCTTTTTCAAAATTCCTAAAAATCAGGGGATGAACTGATATGCTTCAAACATGGCAAGCCTAAAGCCCTACTCATAATGCTAATTTTCATCCCTTTATTTATTTTTAAAAAATAATTTTAAAACTTCATTTTTAAAAAATATATATCTAAATATTAGGGGATGAACCAATCTGTGTCAAACTTGGCACACCTAAAACCTTATTTAAGTGCTATCATGGTGCTGAGTTTCATCTCTTTATCTTTAAAAATGATGGATATGAATGCATTTTGTTACTTCCCATTGATGATAGCATAGTGCATGAAAAATGTCTGAATCAATCCAAATTGATTCAGATCATGCCGATTCACTTTGGACCAATTCAGACCTCTTTCAGTTCAATTTGGATCTGTTTCAAAGCCCTCCAAATCACCCAATTTGCCTCAGATTTGGGATTCGGATCCAAAGCAATGCACAGCTTTGGATCTGAATGCATGTATTTTAATATGAACTGATGATGCATGTATTTTAATATGAACTGGTGATTATTATTTCAGGAAACTTAGCACTATGCTAAAAATGTCCAGAAAACTGAAAGTCGTTTTATCTCAAAATCTTATTTATAAACTTGTGAACTGAGGATCACTTATTTACTTCCTTATCTTCCGGGGTCTGTAAATTTAGTGAGAGAAATGGCTCCCAAATCAAAGTCTCTATTTGCTTGTGCTTTGCTTCTTCTCCTGAAGTCAATTGGCTATATTGTTGATTTCTTCAAGTGCACAGAAAATGCCAGTGTGAACTAAGGAACTCTGAGATGTGTAATTCTTAAGACAGGGGTGGGGTAGGGGGCAGATTCATAGAATCATAGAATTGTTGGTTTGGAAGGGGCCTATAAGGCCATTGACTCCAACCCTCTGTTCAATGCAGGAATCCAGAAGATGTCCAACTGTATCTTGAATGCCTCTAGTGTGGGAGAGTCCACAACCTCCCTTGGTAACTGGCTCCACTGTTGTACTGCTCTAACAGTCAGGACGTTTTTCCTGATATCCAGCCGGAATCTGGATTCCTTTAACTTGATCCCATTATTCCTTGTCCTGCACTCTGGGATGATCAAGAAGGGATCCTGGCCCTCCTCTGTGTGACAACCTTTCAAGTCTTTGAAGAGTCTCCCCTCAGCTTTTTCTTCTTCAGGCTAAACATGCCCAGTTCTTTCAGTCTCTCCTCATAGGGCTTTGTTTCCAGACCCCTGATCATCCTTGTTGCCCTCCTCTGAACCCCTTCCAGCCTGTCTGCATCCTTCTTGAAGTGTGGTGCCCAGAACTGGATGCAATACTCAAGATGAGGCTTAACGAGTGCACAACAGAGGGGAACCAGTGCCTCACACGAATTGGAAGTTATACCTCTATTAATGCTGCCCAAAACAGCATTTGCCTTTTTAGCAGCCGCATTGCACCGTTGGCTCATATTCAGCTTGTGATCTATCACAATCCCAAGATCCTTCTCGCTTGTAGTACTTCTGAGCCAAGTATCCCCCATCTTGTAACTGTGCATTTGGTTTCTTTTTCCTAGGTGTAGAACTTAACATTTATTTTTTCCTCTCCTCGAGAGAGGAAGGAGAAGAGCCTCCTGTCTTCCTGTTTGATTGCTTCTTGTCCTTCAACATAGAAGTAGCAGTATTAAGCACCTTGTTCAAATACATTTGTAACCTGAGTCAATGTCAGTGTCAGGGGCTGGGGCATGGGCAGCAAGGCCTCAGTGCAGGAACGCTGGGGATGGGATGGCTGACAGTGGAACTGACAACAGAGTCCAGGCAGGGCCAGAGGCAAAGGCAAGGTCAGGGAAAGCAGAAGGTCAGGGAAAGCAAGGTCTGGAATCACAGGAATATCCTACAGGAGACCGTGTTGCTGTGGCAAAGGCTGAGGTTGAAATGCCGTTCTTATATATCCCTTTCCTGGCTGCTCCTAGCTGGTCTGCATCAGCTCATCTGGGAGTGCTGCTGATATGGGCCTGGGTCCTGCAACTACTCTGCAGCCAGCAAGGTGAACTGCGGCCACCAGGTGGTGCTGCAGGACAGATCCCGACAGTCAAATGCAGGCCTCCTGCTCTTGGCCGTGGTGACTCCATACCTCCATCACAGGATGGTATCTCCACAGTGTGCATTAGTGGACGTCTGCATTAGTGGAACTGCCTTCACTGGACTAATGTCCTATTTCTGGCGAGTGATTTAGTGAAGTCCACCCCCTGCCTATTCCAGCCATGTTGTGGCCTGGAGACCAAATGCTGCCCTACCTCCCCACTTTACAGACAAGGGCCAAAGCCTCAAGAGGTCCTGCTGCATGGCACCTATTTCTGCGTTCACCTAACACCCCCCATGAGTCCCTCTGAAACAGCACAGCACCCTGCTGCATGGTGCAGGGCAGGCCCTCGCCTCTTCCATCACAGGGCCCCTGCTGTGTGCAGCAATTCCCTGCAATTGGCCTGTGGGGCTCCGCCTCCTTTCCCTTTCCTCTAACACACGAATGCCGGCTCCACTCTGCTACTGCAGATGTGGTCATGCCAAGGAAGGGAGCTCACCTAACAAATATATACAGAGTGCATTTAAATAAAATATATGCATCATTGAATAGACAATGCTTTGTCTCTATTCTGCTGCTGCACTTGATGCTCATGTGAAGAGGCATAGGAAAATATTCCTCTGCCAACAAAACAGAAGCGTTTAATTAAAGCTACTGGTGTTTGGAGGATATGATTTGGGAACATTTGCCAGAGGAGAACAAGAAGCAGGAAGCCAACTGTGAGAGACAGAACCTCCTGTTTTCATGTATGAGATGTTTACGGCTTGCTATACTCAGGCACTTGGAAGCTGTAATTTAAGATTTAACTAAAGAACCATTAACTGTGAATCAGAGTAAGGGTGTCTGTTCCATTGCAGGGCCTTGATTCTATACTGTCCTTCCCTTCCCTTCCCTTCCCTTCCCATGTCGCCTTCTCCTTGAAAGTAAACCTGATATAACCTGAACTGTGGCCCAGTGAGTCCTCTTCAGCACTGACCCTGATGCAACCTTGGTAAGTTAATAACAAGTAGGGACGTGCTCCACTTCTCCTCGGACCGGAGAAGCAGGAGCGGATCGGGGGGGCTTCGCCTCCGCTTAAGGCAGAGGCGAAGAGGATTGGGGGAGCTGCAGAGCATTGCGGAGCAGATCGAGGTGAAGGTGGATCCTTCGCCTCGATCCGGAGCTCCACAAAAAAGGTAAGGGGGGTTTACTTCGCCCTGCCACTGTCGCTGCCGCCCATGCGGTGACAGCGGCAGAGCCAGGTAAGGGGGAGGGGGGTCTTACCTGAATCCGTCCGTAGTCCCGCGGTTGCTTCTGTAAGGGTAAGGTGAGGGTTAAACTGGACCTTGGGACTGGCATGTCTTTTAATTTGTGAATTTTATGATTCCATAGGAAGGGAGATAAGAACCAGGCAGCTGTATGGGGGAGAAGACTGGAGCCAAGCCGATTGTAACTGTCCGCTTGTCCTTGAGTGATTAACCAGCCCGGGCAGAGGTGTGAAGACACTCCACGCATCAAAGCTGAAGGGAGGGGGGAAGGAGTGAAAAGGATAGTATAAAGACATCCCTGTGAAGGGAACAGGGGGGTGTCGGCTGAGATCGGTCTGGGGTGACGTATGAATTGTAGTTGTAGTTTTTAGCTTGCTTGCTCTGGGTTCTTATACTTTTATGCATGCTTTTATAGTTTATTCTGCTAATCCAATGTATTCCTACCCTTTTCCTAATAAATGGTCTTAAACCTCATTTTTGTGAGTCGTGAGTGTCTGTGCCTGGGGATCCGTGCTAAATCCAGTCAAGAAGCCAGCTGGTTGCTGGGCGCTCTTCCTTTACAGCTTCAACTGAGGCCGAGCACTCAAACAGGAAGACCAGGCTGCAACTGTGGCCTGGTCTTCCTGGTTGAGGCCTCAGGCTCAGTTGAAGCAGCCACGGGTCCGCATACGGACGCAGGTAAGGGAGAGGAGGGAGGTAAGGGGGCAAGGGGGAGAAGGGTCTTACCTGCATCCGTCCGCGGTCCCGTGGCTGCTTCAACGGAGCCCAAGGACTCAAACAGGAAGACTAGGCCGCAACTGCGGCCTGGCCTTCCTGGTTGAGGCCTCAGGCTCTATTGAAGCAGCCGTGGGTCTGCAGATGGATGGAGGTAAGGGAGAGGAGGGGGGGTTACCTGGCCCTGCTGCCGCCGCCGCCCGTGCGGCAACAGTGGCAGAGCCAGGTAAGGGGGAGTGGGGTCTTACCTGCGTCCGTCGCGGCCCATCCCAGCTTCACTAGAGCCTACAGTGAAGGGGCCTACAGTTCCTGGTTTTGCTGCGGGCTCTAGTGAAGCTGGGATGGGCCGGGACGGACACAGGTAAGGGGGAGGAGGGAGGGGGGCTTACCTGGTGCCACTCCCCGCCACTGTGGAGCTCCGATTCGGAGCCGGAGCTCTGCAGCGGAGCAGAGTGGCCCCTAGGTGTATCGAGGTAGGGCGGAGCAGGCCCAATCCACAATGTGCGGATTGGGCATGAAGAGGATCGCGGGGGGGGGGGGTCCGTGCACATCCCTAATAACAAGCATAAAGGCTTGTAGTGGCTGGGGATCAGGGCAGGAGTGTGGGGAGGTTGGTGTTTTGCAGAAGATCAAAGCACTGCCATGCCTCTAGGAGGGGAGGGGAGGGGAGGAAAGGAGAGAAACTGGCCAGGAGGGAGACTGAGAAGAGAGGGAAACAGTGCACTTCAGGGTCGTGACTTCCCCCTGGGGCAATATGGCATCTGTGCTGTGGTGCCCCAGCCTGATGTTCTGCTCATTCTGGACAGACATGTGACTTTTCAGCTTGTGGATCTTTGCTTGCAAGCTCCTGGCTGGACGCCAGCGGCCCCTCCACCATATGCTGTCCCATGCAGAGAGCTGACCAAAGCCAGAGCGGCGGTTTCCAGCCACACATCCTCCTAAGGCTAAGCAATATGGCTGATCTAGTGCCATTCATTTTCATAGAGAAAAATCACCTGTTCCTTTGGTTAACCTGTTTTATTATGCTAACATGAACATATTTAGTTCTTCAGGTACTATAAAACTCCTGTATTAGCTGCACCCAATCTTGAACAGCCATTCATTCTGGCAACTGATGCATTGGGGTTAGGTGTTGGGATGGTAGTCTTGCAAGAAAAGGAAGGCACCAACCACCCTATAGCCTACCACAGCCGCAAGCTGAATGAGGATGAAAGGAACTATTCATCAGGGCAAAAGCAGTTCCTACCAGTTGAAGGGGCACTGGGGGGGGGGAATTAAGCCCTCCATCTGGGCCAGATATTCACTGTGCTGACCGGCCACTGAACACTTGTGTGGCTGCAGACGTGGAAAATCCAGGGGGTCCAGGCAACCGGTAAAGTCAACCTCATCACAGATGGCCTGTCAAGAAGAGAAGCTCCAATGTGCCCATCACGTAAGACTTTGTTCCTGACCAGAAGGACTCTGTTGCATGGGCCAATACCTTCTCCTCCACTGACTGTGGGAGAGGGTGGAAAGTTTGTTGGGATTTTTCATTATGCTGGGGGTGGGTTTTGTGGGAGAAGAGAGGTGTGTGTGTGTGTGTGTTCATCAGTGGAAAGAAGACTACAACATGGACTTTTCAACAGCAACATTTTGGACTCACCATAAAAACTGGAGTCATGACTCATTCACCAACACCATGCAAGCTCCAGATCAATACTTGGTGGGCAAGTACTGTCCTCTGCTTGAAGTTGAGTATGTGGGGGGATATTGTGAAAAAATCATCTGTTTCTCTGGTTAACTTTATTGTTAATAAAACACTTTAGTTTTCCAGGCACTGGAAGGGTTAACTGCGGGGGCTTGTGGGGGCTTGGCTGGTTTGGTTCTACCTGGATGGGGAGGTAGGCTTAGGCTATTTATTAATCATCCAAGTAAATGATAATGCCATCCATAGTACTGAAGCATCACCTTGTACATAATAAACTTTTATTTTGTGTTGTTGAGTTAAATCCAGGTGCCAGCTTGGTCTCTGTTTATGCTACTGCCTAAACAGACAGCATCCACTTCCCCAAACAAGAAATTAAAGCAACAGTGATTGTTTTGACACACATTTGGCATTGACTGAGGTGGGGTTGTAGGTGAGTGTGTACAGCTGACTTGCCAGTGACTCCCCGCTCCTTGGGCTTGTTGTCCCAGGCCTGAGGGGATGACAGGCAAAGGAGGGGCGGATGTCACACACATCCTAAGCCAAGAGGAGAGCTTGTTCTTTTCAGGAGCTGACACATTACGATTTGAGAATGGGTGAGACAAGGGAGAAGAGAAAATGCAGGCCCAAACAAGGCGTGACACAAAACATGTGTCTCTTGCTGCACCAGGTGTGAAATGGCCCTGAGGGGGGAGTCATGTGCTTGCCTCTCCTGACACAAAGCCTGTGGCCTGTGGCATTCAGTTGCGGTGGGAATCTCTGGTAGCTGCCAGTCTGGAGACTTGGCTCCCTGTGGCATGGCCATTGCTTTTCTCAGCAAGGCTCTTGATCTGCTCCCACTTTTCCTTGCAGAAGAGGGGAAAGAGACAGCTGTCAGTCTGGTTGGTTGCTAATGTCCTGAGGTTTAATTTTATGGAATCTCTACATGGCCCCAGGAAGATGTCTAAGGGAGCTGGCCTGCCACTTGATGCCAATTGCTGGGTTGCAACAGCGAGAGAGGCCTCTTGCTCACAAGCCCTTTTGGGGGCTTCCTGTGGGCCTCTGGCAGGCCACTGTGGGAAGAGGGTGTTGGACTAGAGCTAGAGAGAACTTTGGATCCAACACGGGTCTCCTCATGTCATTTTAACAAGTCCTAATTTATTGCTATGCCAATTTGTTGCAACAGAAACTCCTGCAGCACCTGAGACTTCCATAGGCAGGGTACCCCATTTCCTCTTGTTTGAGCCATGCCACATGTTCTTACATTCCTTAAGTAGCATGTTCTGGAGGAAAAACCTGGAACAATGATAAACCTCGCACATCTCATTGATTCCCCTGGGAAGGCAACTCTATCCTTTTCCACAAAACTTCCTTTTAAAGCGCCCAGAGAGCTCCAGCTATTGGGCGGTATAGAAATGTAATAAATAAAATAAAAAATAAAATAAAATAAAGAAAGCTCCAAACTGAGCAGGACTACCTTGGCAGCCCATGGGCTCCTCATCCCATGAAATTGCAGGGCACCAGGATGGTGTTCTGATATCTCCTGATTTTGGGGTGTTTGCTTGTTGGTTGGTTTGTCTCAGTCCTGCTCTGTTTGCTTGGCTGTCCAAACTTCGGCCCATCTTTTCAGGGAAGGCAAACGCTTCCTTTTCTGGCTTCTTGACACATCTCTTGCACTCTGCGGGATGGACAAATGCCCAGACCAAGCATGCAATATGTGCTCATGTGGGCAGAAATCAGTGTTTTGTCTCTGTGGCCAAAGAGGAGAATGACTAACCCTAGCAAGATGCTGGAAAGGAGATGAATGTGCCTGCCTGCCTGCCTGCTCAGGGAGGAGGAGCTGCCAGTGCCAATATCCAGCTTGGTTATTCAGGGAGGGGGGTCAGTTCTCGATCCTCTGGCAAAGGGCTGGGAGGCCTGGATAGGAAGTAGAAGCAAACAGGGGTAGGATAGAGTAGCCCTCCTCCCTCTTATGCTACTTTTCCCATTGGGCCCTTTCCCCTTCAAGACATGTCAACCCAGGCTATGCTGTCCAAGCCATCCCCAACCTGGGGGACCAAAGCAGAGAGAGCTGCCAGGATGTTTATGGGTCTGAGGGCGCCCGCCTTGCCACCCTGCTGCTGTATAGATGCTTCTTCTTGACTTTGTGGTGCCCTTGGAGGTGAGCGTAGCCTGGATCAAATTACTCTTTTTGAGTGGAGGCACCAAGATTGAGGCAGGCATCTGCCAGGATCAATAGGGCCTGTCTCACTGCACCAGTAAAACATCCTGTGCTTGGATCAGGGAGGGTACAGAGGGAAGAGCTAGTACTGCCTGAAGTGCTTTGTGCCATAGGAATGCCCTCAAATGAAGTTCCTTTGCACAAGTGTGTGTGTGGGGGGGGAGACGGAGGGAGATGGAGAGACTGAGTCTTCACCTGTGTGGGGCAGAGCACAAGAGGGGCTGGTGCACACAAGGGCCCTCATACAGGGCAGGGGGTCCTGGGTTGAGGCTCTTGCCAACCAATTCCTTGTGTCATGGTGATGACATAGACATGACCAGGCCACAGCATCTGACCCAAGGCACTGTACACTGGGGCCAACCTCCATGGGATGGTAAACATGTGGCTTGTGATTGCATGCTTTTTAAAACTGAATAGCAGCAACTGGGAGGCCCCATCTGGATTAGGACAGTGGTGTGCATGGGGGAAGGTTTAATCCTTCTTCTTGTGCTGCAGTTTGCAACTCCCCTGCCTGAGGATACTATTTGGCATGGGAGATGAATACATTTGAGCTGTGAACTTCTCACCAGGGAACATGCATTGTGGCATTACAAACAATTGTGGGAGGGACCACGAATAAAACAGCCAGGACTTTTATTCCAGGTTAGGAGTGAAATTGGTTGTTTAGGGTTAGCACTGCTGCACATGCTCCAGTCTTTAAACATTGCCACTATAGTATTTGTAAGAAAGTGGGGAAATGAATACAAAGAGTATAGAAACAAGAGTAATCTGGATATTGGCTAGGAACCTGCACTTGATGCTGTTCTTGCATCTGGTGAAGTGGGTTGTAGACCACAAATGGTTCTACCATAATACATGAGTTGGTCTTTTGGGTCCCACAAGTCTCTCTTGTTTGTGCCTATCCTTGCGATGCATGTAACCATGGGATTCCCATCCCTCCCACATGGCTATATTTTAAGGCAAGTGTGGGTTTGCAAATCTCACTGGAAAATATTCCCAATGCAGAAAATATATCTGCATAGTCAAACATGATTTTTTGAAGATGGAAGATTACAATCCACATTAAGATAGATATTTAAAGAGCACAGGACCATCCAGTCTTCCTTAGCTTAATTCTCAAGATCTAGAGCTTGCTGTCTAGCCTGGGTCCTAGCAATCAGTCCTAGGATCCACCATTCAAGTAGGGCAATAAGAGTACAGCCATATAGATTTGACCTGGGCAGGGAGAACCCATAAGAAAGAGCAGCCTTATATGAGCAATTCCACCTCACCGCCACCCCAACAGCATCTTGACCTGATGCAAAATTTCTTTGCAAAATTCACATCTTGGAAATCAGCTGTCCTGAACAAGCAGATACTGCTGTGCCTTTGCTTGGAGGTTTTCCATGCTGCAACTCCAGCACTTGCTCTCTTGGGCTTGAGTGCACAGAGCAAGCAAGCAGGAAGATGTCTGTCATGGTCTTGTGGACACAGTGGCACAAAAACAGATGGGCCTGGCTGTTTCCACTGTGCATAATTGCTCCGTGAAGTCTGGCTGGATCTCAGCAGTTGCCAGAGCCCAGCTGTAATCACTCTGTTGCATCCAGCAGCGTGGCACTGGTAGGGTGACCATATGTCTGGTTTTGCTTGGACTTTTCCGGAAATGGGGAGGCCCAAACCGGATCTGGGGGGAAATCCCCATTTCCCCCATTTTATCTGGGAAAAACATGTTGATGTTGTTGTTGTTTTAAAAAAGTGTGGTTTAAGGCCCTTCAGGCTTCCATCCGGGCCTCTACTTGGTTGACGTCACAGCAGCGACCAAGTAGAGGCCTGAATGGGAGCCTGGAGGGCCTTAAACCACTGGTTTCCAAAACACAGAAACGTCCAGTTTAAGGCCTGCCCACACTTCCATCCAGGCCTCTACTTGGTCATTGCTGTGACATCGACCAAGTAGAGGCCTGGATGGAAGCGTGGGTGGGCCTTAAACCATGAATTTCTGAGTTTCAGAAATGCGCGGCTTAAGGTCTTCCGGGCTTCCATCTGGGCCTCTACTTGGTTGCTTCTCCTTGGCTTGTGTGATCGCACCGGCCCAGGACAAGGACACGTCGGCCCTGGGGTTCTGGAGGATGCATTCCTGGACTTCCGGGAATGCATCCTCCAGCCCCCCCCCCCCGGGCGTACCTAGCTTTCTCCTGGGCTAGCACGATTGCCAGCCGAGGAGGAAAAGAAGGAGAAGGAGGAGGAGGAGGAAAAGGAGGAGAAGGAGGAGAAGAAGGAGGAGGAGGAAGAGGAGGAGGAGGAAGAGGAAGAGGAGGAGGAGGAAGAAGAAGAAGGAGAAGGAGAAGGAGAAGGAGAAGGAGAAGGAGAAGGAGAAGGAGAAAGTAGCATGTAAGTCTAAGGTGTGTGTGTGAGTGTATGGGTGAATAGGGTGCCTGGATGTTTGAGTGAATGAATGTGTGTGTGCATGTGTTTTGGAATGGGTGATCCTCAGTGTGTATGTGTTGATGTCTGAATGGGATACCTGGTTGTTTGAGTGAATGGATGTGTGTGCTTGTGTGTTTTGGAGTGGGTGATCCTGTGTGTGTGTGTGTATGTGTGCCAGCAGTGTGTGAGTGTATTGATGTGATGATGTCTGAATGGGATGCCTTGCTTTGAGTGAATGGATGCATATCATAGAATCATAGAATCATAGAATAGCAGAGTTGGAAGGGGCCTACAAGGCCATCGAGTCCAACCCCCTGCTCAATGCAGGAATCCACCCTAAAGCATCCCTGACAGATGGTTGTCCAGCTGCCTCTTGAATGCCTCTAGTGTGGGAGAGCCCACAACCTCCCTAGGTAGCTGATTCCACTGTCGCACTGCTCTAACAGTCAGGAAGTTTTTCCTGATGTCCAGCCAGAATCTGGCTTCCTTTAACTTGAGCCCGTTATTCCGTGTCCTGCACTCTGGGAGAATCGAGAAGAGATCCTGGCCCTCCTCTGTGTGACAACCTTTTAAGTATTTGAAGAGTGCTATCATGTCTCCCCTCAATCTTCTCTTCTCCAGGCTAAACATGCCCAGTTCTTTCAGTCTCTCTTCATAGGGCTTTGTTTCTAGACCTCTGATCATCCTGGTTGCCCTCTTCTGAACACGCTCCAGCTTGTCTGCATCCTTCTTGAATTGTGGAGCCCAGAACTGGACGCAATACTCTAGATGAGGCCTAACCAGGGCCGAATAGAGAGGAACCAGTACCTCACGTGATTTGGAAGCTATACTTCTATTAATGCAGCCCAAAATAGCATTTGCCTTTCTTGCAGCCATATCGCACTGTTGGCTCATATTCAGCTTGTGATCTACAACAATTCCAAGATCTTTCTCATTTGTAGTATTGCTGAGCCAAGTGTCCCCCATCTTGTAACTGTGCATTTGGTTTCTATTCCCTAAATGTAGAACTTGGCATTTATCCCTATTAAATTTCATTCTGTTGTTTTCAGCCCAGCACTCCAGCCTATCAAGATCACTTTGAAGTTTGTTTCTGTCTTCCAGGGTATTAGCTATCCCACCCAATTTGGTGTCATCTGCAAATTTGATCAGCGTTCCCTGCACCTCCTCGTCCAAATCATTAATAAAAATGTTGAAGAGCACTGGGCCCAGGACTGAGCCCTGCGGCACCCCACTCGTTGCCTCTCCCCAGTTTGAGAAGGTTCCATTGATAAGTACTCTTTGAGTCCGATTCTGTAGCCAACTGTGAATCCACCTAATAGTTGTTCCATCTAGCCCACTTTTAGCTAGTTTGTTAATCAGAATGTCATGTGGTACTTTGTCAAAAGCTTTGCTGAAGTCAAGATATATGACATCCACAGCATTCCCACAGTCCACAAGGGAGGTTATCCTATCAAAAAATGAGATCAAATTAGTCTGACAGGATTTGTTCCTGACAAATCCATGTTGGCTTCTAGTAATCACTGCATTGATTTCAAGGTGTTTACAGATTGACTTCTTTATAATCTGCTCCAGAATTTTCCCAGGGATGGATGTCAGGCTGACTGGTCTGTAGTTCCCAGGTTCCTCCTTTTTGCCCTTTTTGAAGATAGGGACAACGTTAGCCCTCCTCCAGTCGTCCGGCACCTCACCCATCTTCCATGATTTTGCAAAGATAATAGACAAAGGTTCTGAGAGTTCTTCCGCTAGCTCCTTCATTACTCTTGGATGCAGTTCATCGGGCCCTGGGGATTTGAACTCATTCAAGGAAATTAGGTGTTCTTTGACCATTTGTTTATATGCATGTTTGCAGTGTCTGCGTGGGAGAGGGCTGTAGTTTTCTTTGTATGAGTTGAGGAGGAGGATTTGGAGGTGATATTCCTATTAAATAATGCATTTTGACCCATAGAATAATAGAATAGTAGAGTAGGAAGGGGTCTATAAGGTCATTGAGTCCAACCCCCTGCTCAATGCAAGAATCCACCTCAAAGCATACCTGACAGATGGCTGTCCAGCTGTCTCTTGAAGGCCTCTAGTGTGGGTTGGAGACCTTCCTCTCCAATTTGTTTGATATAATTGGCATGACGTATGTTTTGTAAAAATTGCTGATAATTGTTCATCCTACTTAAAAATATTTTTTTAAATTAACAGGGTTGGCATCATCATCATTTATCTCTCTTTTCTTGTTCATGGTGGTTTTTTTAGATAAACATGATAGGCTTTGCCAAGTCATGCAGTCTTTTACTGATTCCTGACTATTGAACATGTTTTAAGTATGACTGCTTTCTGAATGTTTGCATGCATGTATTTTGGTAGGCCTAATTTCTGAAAGTTTTCTGAAAAATAATAATGATGTGATGCTGGTGACTGATGTGACTAACGGAATAATTGTAACTTTTTCCTGTTGCCATAGTTCTTTAACTTCCATAGCCAGTGGTATATGTTTTTCTTTCTTGACCTCTTCCTTTTATGCAACATTTTTGTCATTAGGTATTGCTATGTCAATGAGGTAGATGTGTTTTTCTTGGTTGTTTTTGACTGTTATGTCTGGCTGAAGTTGAAACAAGCTAGGAGATGCTAGCCTTTAGTCCATTTTGTTCCATGACTAATGTTTGCAGGGTAATAGTAGTTTATACTCTTTCTGAATGCTTGTTTGCTTGTTTGTTGAACTAGATTTTTCTGTACTTGTCAACTGCAGTATGCTGAATGTGTAAGTATGGATATGAGAAAAGTGATCAGGAAAAACTTCCTGACTGTTAGAGCAGTGCGACAATGGAATCAGTTGCCTGGTGAGGTTGTGGGCTCTCCCACACTAGAGGCCTTCAAGAGGCAGCTGGACAACCATCTGTCAGGGATGCTTTAGGATGGATTCTTGCATTGAACATGGGGTTGGACTCGATGGCCTTGTAGGCCCCTTCCAACTCTGCTATTCTATGATTCTATGATGGAGAATGAGTGTTAAATGTTAGGAAAATTTGAGACTATGGTCATCCAGTGAAGGATTTGCAGTCAGAAAAGATATTTGAGGGGAGGGGAATCTGTATCGCACATTGTATAGCAAAAGCTTCAAAGTACAGCAAAAGCTACAAAAGTAGGAATGAGTGAAGTTAATTTCTGATACATTGAATGTCTTACTTGTTCTTTATTCCAGTGATTTTAACATTAAAATGTTATGTAGAACAGGTTTGTCTTAATTGTTTGCTGTGAAATCAGACCTGTGACCAAGGCCATGTTTGGGTGGGCATGCCACCTTGGGGGCTGGGCATGTTGGTGAGCATGCCCCCTTGGGGGCTGGACATGTTGGTGGGCACGCCATGTTGTACTTTTTGGTTTCCAAAATATGGTCACCCTTGGCACTGGGGAACCTTCCTCAAAGGCCTATGCAGTGGGAGTGGGAAAGAAGGTCTCAGGTGGGTTTATGGCTTAAGAGCAGATGGCCTGGGAGCTGTCTTCATGACACTGGGTTGGTGCCGCCTCCCTCTCAAACCCCGCATTTCCCTCTCACAGGGTGACGTCAGGTAATCCCGATGCTGCGGAGGAGGGAGCTGCCATCTGGGCAGGTTTCTGGGCTGCCATCTGGGTACTAGAGCTGTGCTCAGCCTCTTCCTGGTGGAAGGTGACCAATCACTGGTCACCTTTCACCAGGCACTGCTCCCAGGTTTGACCCCAGATTGCAGCTTCGGTTGGTGGAAGCACCGTATTGACGTCACGCCATTTGAAAAAATCAGGGTAAATCCTCTAGTGTGGGAGAGCCCATGACCTCCCTCAGTAATTGGTTCCATTGTCATACTGCTCCAACAGTCAGGATTCTGGCTGATTCTGGCTGATGTCTAGCCAGAATCAGGCTTCCTGTAACTTGAGCCCATTAGTCTGTGTCCTGCACTCTGGGATGATCAAGAAGAGATCCTCACCCTCTCTGCGTAACAACCTTTCAAGTATTTGAAGAGTGCTGTCATGTCTCCCCTCAATCTTCATAGAATCATAGAATCATAGAATAGCAGAGTTGGAAGGGCCTACAAGGCCATCGAGTCCAACCCTCCTTCCCTTCTCCAGGTTAAACATGCACAGTTCTTTCAATCTCTCCTCATAGGGCTTTGTTCCTAAATGGAACATCCCTAAATCTAACCTAGCCATGCATGTATTAGCACCATACTTTGAGGCAGTCCCATGGTGGCTATGATGTCCTGAGCCAAACCAGACAAGGAGGCCTGAGTATGGGTGCTGAATCCTTAAGCAGCAGGTGTCTGGGTCTCCCACACGAAGTGCATGATCACTTCTGCCAGCTCAATCAGAGTTTGTTGCATAGTACACTAACAGAATCCCCATGCATCGGCTATGGGGCAGTATATAAATGTTACAAATATATAAATGCTGACTCAAAATCCAGCAAGTGCAGTCAGGAAGGAAGGGCAGCCTGTGCTGCAGTATCTAGGCCTTGGTGAGGAGAGCCATGTCCTACCTCCACCCCAGGACATCTGGAATCCCTGGCCCAAGAGGCCTCATAAGGCAGGGGTGGGGAATGTAAATTGGGCAGGGGATAGATGACCCTGTAGTAGCCATCTTGACATAAGAGGAATAAAACTTTGTAATTAAGTGAACCAGAGCACAATCAGAGCACAGCCGTATTGACAATGGAACTGAACTATTCATGAAAAAAGTTTTGTGCCCAATATAGAAATAACACTCACTCTGAGTAAACTTTTAAAAGGCTGACTGTTGGGCAGTTTCCTCTTGTAGGACAGACAGGAAGAAGCTAGCTTAGCCACAGAAAGTACAGGAAACTGCAAACTTGCAGTGAGGCATGAGAAGCCTAGCTGTCTGCAAGACAAACAAGCTCTGTGTGCATATTTAAGTTGCTTTATGCCTGCATAACAACTGAATGGATAAAAAGCTGGCATGCCCAGCAAGCGTCAGACAGTGCACCTTGGCAGAGGTGTGTTCCCTCCATTGCAATGTAAATTCCTGTCTATCAATAAAGGTATGTATTAGAAACCTGGAAAGCGGCTTTGTAGTGATTTGGGCCACAAGAACCCCTTTCCAGATCTCTGCAGGCTAGGTGACATCATGGAGTGGTGCCACACTCTCCGTGATGTCATCTGACTCCCAGCTAAAGCAGATGGTGTCCTGATTCCAGTTGCTCTAAGCCTTCCCGCATTGGTGAGGATGCAAAGCCACCCCAACCTAGGTGCTACATGGAGGAGCATTGGTAGGCAGCCTAGCTTTGCTGCAGGCAGGCTTTTCTCAGCCAGAGGAAATCCATGTACCCACAGCCTGGGGCAGCTTCACCTGTCCCGCACATTTCCCCATTGAGCAGGATGCAGGATGGGTGAATGCTTGTCCTCTCAATTGGGAGGGGGATTCCTATCCTGTAGCCTTGAGGAAACAGAGCTTGGGGGAAATTAGAAAGGGGAAAAGCAGGTGCGAGCCCTCACTACAGAAGTACTTCCAAGGCACAGGGAGTCTGAATTGTTATAGAATGTCCTCTTCCTGGGCATGGTGCTCTAGTGAGTAGTGGTTGATCATCTACAAATGTTGAGATCTGAAATGGATTTTCTAGATCCCTTCCACTTGGGATTTAGGCCTGGTTTGGCACTGTGGGATGACCCTTGCTGGGAGACCACCAAGGGAGTGCAACACTGTTGGTTCTCCTGGACCTCTCAGTGGCTCTGGTCAACCATGGTATTTTTCTAGAAAGTTTTAGTTGGGGGTGGGGTACTCAGTGGTTCTACTCATACTTGGATGGCAGTCTTCAGAAGGGGGTGCTTGGCAATTGCTGCTCATCTCCATGTCATTTATGCTTTGCGCCCCCACAGGATTTCATTTTATCCCCTATGCTATTTAACATCTTCATGAAACCATTGAGTGAGATCATCTAGAGATTAAGGCCCTTTCTACACATCCCTGCCTTCTGGGAGGGAGGGGGAAGGATCTCGCAATATCCTGATTGCAAGATCTTCCCCCAGGGTGCACACGTGGCACGTGACGTGCTGGGAGGAAAGAAGTACATCAAAGCCATCATTTTTTTCCATGAGCAGAGCCGGTTGTGCAAGAGTGAGGTCCTGCTCCAGCAAAAAACTGAGTAGTTAAAAAACACACACCAAATAACCCTCCCTGCCATGCCAGGGGTGGCAAAATTGCTGCCAACCCTCCCCTGATGGGCACGGAGCTGCGCCGCATGGCTCCATGCCCATTTCTGGTGCTGCACTTACTCATGAGTAAGCGTGACACCAGGTGGGATGGGTGTTCACACCTCTCACAGTCTCGGGACAGTCCTGAGGCCACGGGAAGAACTGGGTTTTCCCGGGGTTTCTGTATCCTGCTTGGTATCAGTAAGGTTGTCAGAATTTTGGGAGCAAGATTTGGAAGCAGAAACAGAAAGTCCTGCCAGATTCCACCCAGATTATATAGCAAGGAGGTACCTAAAAGAACCATGTAAGACAGTGCAAATGGATGGGGGTGGGGTTTCTGCTTTCCAGCCCACACCAGAGTGTGGGCCAGTCTCTAGAGGTGAGAGACAGGCACAGCAAGTGGCCCTCCCACTTGTGCCCGCCTTCAGAGGAGGGGACGCCCACACAGAGTAGCAGTGCCAGGCTTGGCACCCGGAGCGGGACCAATGCCAGGTGGTGCTTTTGTATACATTGTGGCAGACACTACAACATATGTGTTTCCTTACAGATTCCAGGAAGGCACCAGCTGGGGAAGCCTGCATGCAATTCCCTGGCTGCATGCAAAAGTAGGGGAAATAAGAGAAACCTGAATCCTCAGGCAGGAGAAATTGCACCGCCCTTCGACAGTTGCACTGCTGCCTGGCTCAGCACCCAGCTTGTTGCTTGCTCTGCTTGCAAATTTTAAATAAAACAATATTACAAAGACATCAGAAGTCCAGTGCTCTCTCTGACATATATGCGCGCGCACACGCACACACACACACACACACACACTACAGGAAAACAAACTAGAAAAGGAGGTAAACTCCTAAAGCTTCTTATTGCTCAGGGTACGGGAGCATCCTTTTCATAACAATTCTTTGACTTGAGATTATTTTTGTTTGCTCATGCATGTGAAGAATGAGACTCCTCCAGGGAGAAGCACCTGTTAGCAAGGCTGCCTCTCTCAACTAGGGCAATAATAATAAGCTGAAGCTGAATCCTGGTAAGACAGAGACTCTATGGATTGGGGGTTCTCAGGTCTGGGAATTGGGTTACACTCCCCCTGAAGGAGCTGGTGCATCATTTGGGGGTATTCCTGGATCCATTTTTGTCACTGGGACCCAGGTGGCCTTGGTGGCCCAGAACACCCATTATCAATTTCAGTTGGTACACCAACTACCCATTCCTGGATAGGGATAGCCTAGCCACAGTCATTCATGCACTTGGGACCTCACGATTAGACTACTGTAATGCACTCCATGTGGGGCTACCCATGTGTGTGGTTTGGAAGCTGCAGCTTGTGCAGAACACAGCAGCTAGGGTGCTCATGGGGTCATCTAGCTCTGCCCATATAACACCTGTGTTAAAAGAACTGCACTGGCTGCCTGTTAGCTACTGAGCCACATAAGAGGTTATGTTGTTATCTTACAAAGCCCTAAACAACTTGGAACCAGGATACCTGGCAGATTCAGATTTTTATTATGCGGACACAGACCCAATAAAAGCAATACCAACAATCATTAATTTAAAACCATAAAATCACAGTCTTTTGTTCAACAGGCTAAAAGAGTTATTTAAAACATACACATATTTAAAATATATAGGCATAGTTCGTAAAATTGGGAAAGTGGGCCCCATGCTGCAGGTTGGGAATCTGAGGTGGATCCTGGGTCTGGATCAGTTGAAGACCACTAGCCTATGAAATATTCTGGCCTCTGACCACTGAGGGCAGGAGCGTCAAATCTCTTTCACCCTGAGCACGGAGTTACATACATTTTATTATGTGGTCACAGACCCAATAGAAACTATACCAACTATACCAACAATAATTAATTTAAAACCATAAAATCACAGTCATTAGTTCATTATACAAACAGGCTAAAAGAGTTATTTAAAACATACACATATTTAAAATATATAGGCATAGTTAGAACACCTAGTACAAAAGATAAGCAACAGCAGCATGGGATAGAAGTTACAATTAAGATGAGATCAATTTGCGATTCCTTTGTATGGAGAGGAGGAACTTAGCCACTAACTCTGTTGTTAACTTGTTTGTACCTGCCAGAAAATATTCCAAATACTGTTTGGGTGTCCTTCCAGGGCATTTTCTCATAAGAGGGCCAAGAAATCTATTTCTCTCCTCCCTGTGGAAGCTAGTGTTTCAACTGCTTTGTCACCACAGGGACACAAGCGGTCCTCATATGGGATGCCCTGATAACGCCCTTCCAAGATTGCAGAAGTAAGGCAGTTAAATCTAGCCCTTGTAAAAGCATGTCGGTACTTGGGGATGGTCAAATAGTCCAGATACCTAGCATATCTGGGAAATTCAAAACTTAGACCAGAGTGTATTGGAGAGCAGGAACTGCGTGCCTTTGTCATAGCATATTGAAAATCTATATCTTTAATCCGTTGTTCTACTATGGATTTTACCACAGAGTAATCTTGTGTATGTAGAAAATCCATTGATAGACCTAATATGCACAATTTGACAATAAAACCTTTATACCATGAACTGGTAAAAACATCCCTTTGTAAAAGATAAAGATAGCTTTATCTGCAGGATACCTGGCAGACTGTCTTCCCTTATAGCAGACCCAGGCGACCTTTAAGATGAGCAGAGCAGGTCTTGTTGGTCATTCCAAAACGAACAGAATGTGGGTGAAATCACCTGCGCTCTTGGGCAGATGTTCGCCATTCGCTGCCAATGTCTGCCCCTGCTTACCAGGCTGTTTGAGCCTCTTCTGAGACTCAGCTTGGCCTGGTGAGCGCTCAGCAGCTGCCTGCCCTGGCTGCCAAAATCGCATGCTTCCCCCTCCCTCTGTCTTAATGGCGGACACCATTAACACAGCAGGGGGGAGTGCACAATTTCTGGAGCCTTCAGAAATTCTGCGTTTCCCCTCATTGTGCCAGTGGTGTCCATAAAGCCTTCATTAATGCAAGACTGGATCCAGGGAGCTGGACGTGGAGGGGTCCGTAAGCCTCCTGGACTCAGTTGGGCACTTGTGACAACCCTAGATGGCTGGCCGGGCTTTCTCTGTAGCAGCACCCACCATCTGGAAAACCCTCCTTCATCCAGTTTGGGAGGCAGCAAACATGACATCCTTTCAACGGCCCCTGAAAACACACTTGTTCACCCAGGCTTTCCCTGGGCTGTAAGTAAATTAATCATGCCACTTCCATTTTACTGCTCCTTGATGTAATTGGAACTATTTTAATTCTGCATCTTACCGCTGTTTTTTCATATTGTGTTTTTAATGTTGTGTTTTCATATTGTGAACCACTGAGTTTTATTATATTCAGTTGTATGCAAATACCACAAATAAATAAATAAATAAATAAAATTGGTCAGGAAGGAAGAGAGCCTTTTTTTCAGCAATGCAGGTTTCTTAATGTTGCCTGGGCCCCATCTTCATGAGCACAGGAGGAGTGTGCATTGCTCTTATTCTCCGCAGTATAAACTGCGGAGCTTATAAGCTGCAGCTCTGTCTACATTACATGGAGTCGCTCTAACTAAAAAGAACGGAATAAAAGAACCTGCAACAAGTGCAAGCTGGTGGCACTTTTGGAAGAAAAAGTGAGAGGACTTGAGCAGCGAGTGTCCACCCTCCAAGGAATAAGAGAAGTCGAGGAGTTCTTAGACCGAACGGTGGAACTGCAACAGCAACAAGAAGCACATGAGATTGAAGAACAACAGCCAGCTGAAGCAGAAGTGGAGTATGCTGAGGGGAGGAAAGCCAATGAAGAGGAAACTCCCTGGAAAAGAGTGACAGTTAGAAGAGGAATTAGGGGGCGTTCTGCACCGGTGGAGCCATTGCAGTTAAGCAACCGCTTTCAGCTTCTGGAGAATGAGACTGAAGGACAGTTTGCAGAGGAAGAAGTACAGGAGACACCATGCAACAGTGACCAAGAGACAGAAGGTAGGTCAACCAAGAAGAAGCGAAGAGTAGTCATTGTGGGAGACCCATGGACTCGCCAGGTGTGCTGTCTCCCTGGAGCACAGATTAGAGATGTGACTGAAGGGTTACCGAAGCTCATAAAGCCCACGGACACATACCCCTTTCTTCTCATCCATGTGGGAACAAATGATGTCGCCAAGCAGAGCTACAAAGAAATCATTTCAGACTTTGAAGTTCTGGGAAGGAAACTGAAGAACTTTGGGGCCCAGGTAGTTTTCTCATCCATCCTCCCGGTTCTTGGAAGAGGATTAGAAAGGGAAAGAAAAATACTCCGGATGAACGACTGGCTTCGAAAGTGGTGCCGTCGGGAGAGTTTTGGATTCTGGGACCACGGGCTACGCTACTTGGAACATGGACTGCTGGCAAGGGATGGGTTGCACCTCACAAGGGCTGGAAAGAATGAGTTCGGCCACAGCATGAAGAACTTCATCAGGAGGGCTTTAAACTGAATCTTGCGGGGGTGGGAGACGTAAATTTTGAGGCAACAATGGATGAAGGCCAATGCACCACAGTACAGAGAACAGCTCCAACAGAGTCCCAAAATAGTGTCTGCAACAAGGTAGGAACAAAGCCAGACTATAAAACACATGGTCTTCGATGTCTATATACTAATGCCCAGAGCATGGGAAACAAACAGAATGAACTTGAACTCTTATTACATGAAGGCAAATACGACTTGATAGGTATAACTGAAACTTGGTGGGATGACTCCCATGACTGGAATATAGCAATTGAAGGATATAACTTGTTCAAAAAGAACAGAAGAAATAGAAAGGGAGGTGGAGTTGCACTATATGTTAAAAATACCTATCCCTGCACAGAAATACAGGCGGATGAGATTGGGAGCCCCGTCGAGAGCGTCTGGATTAAAATAAATGGGGCTAGGAATAAAAAGAATATGATAATCGGAGTCTACTACCGACCACCCAATCAAGGAGAAGACGAGGACGAAACTTTTGAGAAACAAATTGCCAGTGTTTCAAGGAAGTGTGATGTAGTAGTGATGGGGGACTTCAATTACCCTGATATCTGTTGGGAGACCATTACTGCCAAAAGAGGCCCTTCCAAGAAATTCCTGACATGTATGGGTGATAACTTTCTCCTACAGAAAGTGGTGGAAGGAACTAGAGGGTCAGCAATCCTTGACTTGTTATTGACCAATAGGGATGACTTAGTGGATAAAGTGGCAGTTACGGGAACTCTGGGGGAAAGTGACCACGTCATACTTGAATTCTTGATTATGAAGGAGACAAAAGTCGAGCGTAGCCATACACGTATTCTGGATTTTAGGAAAGCTGATTTTAATAAACTCAGAACTATAATAAGTAAGGTCCCGTGGCAAGGGAGCCTAAAAAGAAAAGGAGTGCAGGATGGGTGGGAGTATCTAAAAAATGAAATTTTAAAGGCACAGTTACAAACAATTCCAACAAGGAGAAAAGATAGAAGACAACAGAGGAAACCAATGTGGCTCCACAAAAAGCTTATTGATGAACTGAAAACAAAAAGGGATACATATAGGAAGTGGAAGGAAGGCCAGGCTACAAAAGAAGAGTACAGACAAGTGGCGCAGAAGTGCCGAAATGGCGTCAGGAAGGCTAAAGCTGTGAATGAGCTGAGATTAGCGAGGGATGCTAAAAGCAATAAAAAGGCTTTCTTCAGATACGTGAGTAGTAAAAGACAGAGGAAAGAAATGGTGGTTCAACTGCTTAATGAGGATGGCAAATTGATAACAGACGACAAACAAAAGGCTGAAGTGCTCAATTCCTACTTTGCCTCGGTCTTCTCCCAAAAGCGGATCTATGACCCCCCTGGAAAAAGTGAAGCAGAAGTTGAGGGGGCAGGATTGCAGTTTGAGATTAATAAACAAATGGTCAAAGAACACCTAATTTCCTTGAATGAGTTCAAATCCCCAGGGCCCGATGAACTGCATCCAAGAGTAATGAAGGAGCTAGCGGAAGAACTCTCAGAACCTTTGTCTATTATCTTTGCAAAATCATGGAAGACGGGTGAGGTGCCGGACGACTGGAGGAGGGCTAACGTTGTCCCTATCTTCAAAAAGGGCAAAAAGGAGGAACCTGGGAACTACAGACCAGTCAGCCTGACATCCATCCCTGGGAAAATTCTGGAGCAGATTATAAAGAAGTCAATCTGTAAACACCTTGAAATCAATGCAGTGATTACTAGAAGCCAACATGGATTTGTCAGGAACAAATCCTGTCAGACTAATTTGATCTCATTTTTTGATAGGATAACCTCCCTTGTGGACTGTGGGAATGCTGTGGATGTCATATATCTTGACTTCAGCAAAGCTTTTGACAAAGTACCACATGACATTCTGATTAACAAACTAGCTAAAAGTGGGCTAGATGGAACAACTATTAGGTGGATCCACAGTTGGCTACAGAATCGGACTCAAAGAGTACTTATCAATGGAACCTTCTCAAACTGGGGAGAGGCAACGAGTGGGGTGCCGCAGGGCTCAGTCCTGGGCCCAGTGCTCTTCAACATTTTTATTAATGATTTGGACGAGGAGGTGCAGGGAACGCTGATCAAATTTGCAGATGACACCAAATTGGGTGGGATAGCTAATACCCTGGAAGACAGAAACAAACTTCAAAGTGATCTTGATAGGCTGGAGTGCTGGGCTGAAAACAACAGAATGAAATTTAATAGGGATAAATGCCAAGTTCTACATTTAGGGAATAGAAACCAAATGCACAGTTACAAGATGGGGGACACTTGGCTCAGCAATACTACAAATGAGAAAGATCTTGGAATTGTTGTAGATCACAAGCTGAATATGAGCCAACAGTGCGATATGGCTGCAAGAAAGGCAAATGCTATTTTGGGCTGCATTAATAGAAGTATAGCTTCCAAATCACGTGAGGTACTGGTTCCTCTCTATTCGGCCCTGGTTAGGCCTCATCTAGAGTATTGCGTCCAGTTCTGGGCTCCACAATTCAAGAAGGACGCAGACAAGCTGGAGCGTGTTCAGAAGAGGGCAACGAGGATGATCAGAGGTCTAGAAACAAAGCCCTATGAAGAGAGACTGAAAGAACTGGGCATGTTTAGCCTGGAGAAGAGAAGATTGAGGGGAGACATGATAGCACTCTTCAAATACTTAAAAGGTTGTCACACAGAGGAGGGCCAGGATCTCTTCTCGATTCTCCCAGAGTGCAGGACACGGAATAACGGGCTCAAGTTAAAGGAAGCCAGATTCCGGCTGGACATCAGGAAAAACTTCCTGACTGTTAGAGCAGTGTGACAGTGGAATCAGCTACCTAGGGAGGTTGTGTGCTCTCCCACACTAGAGGCATTCAAGAGGCAGCTGGACAACCATCTGTCAGGGATGCTTTAGGGTGGATTCCTGCATTGAGCAGGGGGTTGGACTCGATGGCCTTGTAGGCCCCTTCCAACTCTGCTATTCTATGATTCTATGATTCTATGAAAAGGACTCTTAGATACTGCGGCTTTTCCAGGTGAAGGTGTCTGGTTGGGAGCACACTGGCCACAGCGTCACAATGCACCCGAACCACGGGGGGGGGGGGGACTGTGAAGGCAACCTCCTGGAAGGTATGCCTAAAATTAAATTTCTTCTCATTGTGCATGATTAGGAAATCTGTGAACTTCAAGAGCTTTTTCCTTGTGTGGGTGTGGGTGTGGGTGCGCGCACACACACACACAGGGGATGCCTGCTATGAACCCCAACAGCCAATCTAAGACGCACTGTCTGCTTCCCCCCCTGCAGCTTCCCAGCTTTTCCATGATCCAATGAAAACACAACAGCTTTCTCCACGATGGGCAAAACTGCAAAAACAAACAAACCCACCCTCACCCTTTAGCTTCTGGCTTAACAGGGAGATCAAATAGAAGGCAAGGCTGATTTGGGAGCGAGAGCACCATGTGGTGGCAGTGCAGGCCTCTGGTAAGCCATATGAGGTTCCTGGTAAAACTAAGATACTGAACTGCATAACAACCAAACAATTTGCAGTCCACTTGAGCTGTAATGGACACCATGGATCAACAGTCTCTGTCTACGATTTCTGCAGGAGGAAAGTGCCCATTCCATCTTGACAGTGACCTGGCACAGAGCAGATGGCTAGCAGAGAAGGATGCTATTATGCTGGAGGTGCTGCTCAGTCAAGACCTCCTTCACCTTTCCCAGGAGCAGGCTTCATTTCTATGCAAATCTTCACCTAAATAGCTACCACTGGCTGGACACAACACCCACAAATCTCTGCTCCCAAGTGCACCTTGAAACAAATGCATTGCCACTTCAAGACTTGGAGAATGGCCAAGCAAAAAAGAGTAGACAGAGCAGAGAAGCCTGCTGTTGAAGCACCGTTCTCTCAACTTCATTTCTCCTGGTTCTTTTTAACGGTTGAATGGCTGCCCATGTGTGTCAGAAATCTCAGCAGAAATAAATGGGTACCTCCCTCCCCCAAAGTGTGGATAAAGTGGGGGGAGCAGCATGGGATTTGCTCTGCCATGACTCTCTAGGTAACACGGCCTTGTTGGGTTCACACATCACACTAACCCATAGTGGGTGGCAACTATGTTGGGTAGGTGGTTATGGTTGTGCTCGGCTCAGACAATCAGGCAAAGAAGCTACACAGAGTAGTTTATTTCACTCACAGCTCCTCCTCCTGTAGTCCTCCTGCCCAGCTGGACAGGTATCCCAGCTTTCTTTTGCAGTGGGAATAGAGATTGCTTGACTGGAGCAGACCAACATGAGCAATTTGGCTGCTCTTGCTGAGCAGCTCTGTAGGCGATCTGTAATCCATGCTGCGCAACAGCTAACCCACCATAGGTAAAATAACCCTTACTGCAGTCCATGGGTTCTCAGGATGACTTATTAGGGGGAAATACCACACTGTGGGGAAGTGGGCAACATCCCACAGAAAGCATACTAACTAGTAGGGCTGTGCACGGACCCCCTGATCCGCTTCTCTTCCAGATTTGCAACTTCCAGATCAGGTCCACTCCGCTCCACCTATGGTCTGCTCCGCTTCACTGAAGAGCTCCGGATCCGAATTGGAGCTCTGCTTTCCCCCCCATAGACTTGCATTGAAATCCAAAAATGTCTACAACTTTTTTTTCTGTTAATGTTAGAAACCTCAAACTCAGCACCATGATAACTTATCCATGTATACACACACATGCCAAGCCTCAAGCAAATCCAAGCATCCCCTGATTTGGGGGGATTTTTGAAAATCTGACACCCCATTTTCAGAAATGGGATTTACTCTGACATTTTTACAGATAAAAACTTGGAAGCAGGCACCCTCACAGATGCCATCTAGATCCACATTTGTGGCAAGTTTCAAGCAAATCCCATCATCCCCTGATTTTTGGCAGGTTTTTTCCCTTTTAACTCACCCCAATTCAAGTCCCATGCTAGAACTCTGTCAATTTTCATGTTAGAAACCTCAAATTAGGCACCATGACAGCTGATCCATGTATACACATGCATGCCAAGCCTCAAGCAAATCCAAGCATCTCCTGATTTTGGGGGGATTTTTGAAAATCTGACACCCCATTTTTAGAAATGGGATTTACTCTGACATTTTTATAGATAAAAACTTGGAAGTGGGCACCCTCACAGATGCCATCTAGATCCACATTCATGGCAAGTTTCAAGCAAATCCCATCATCCCCTGATTTTTGGCGGGGTTTTCCCCTTTTAACTCACCCCAATTCAAGTCCCATGCTAGAACTCCCTCAATTTTCATGTTAGAAACCTCAAATTAGGCACCTTGACAGCTGATCCATGTATACACATGCATGCCAAGCCTCAAGCAAATCCAAGCATCCCCTGATTTTGGGGGGATTTTTGAAAATCCAACACCCCAGTATCTCAGGGATTTTTAAAGCTGCAGACAGCTCAATGGGCTTTCTTTATTTATGGCCATTTCAAAGGAAATCCCAACATGCCATGAATTGGGGAGTAGATAAACCTAAATATGAATCTTCTTCCACACTTGAAAAATTTATTTGGAACTTCAAAAAGTCTAAGTGAGCACAGGAAGGACTTATCCCCTGAGTCAAAGCAAGACACACACAAACCATCCCTGCAAGGCGGGCACAGAGGAGGACAGGCAGCACTGGGAGCAAGCATGCCAGAGGCTTGTGGGGTTGAACGATAAAGCCCATCATGTAGTACAGCTCCTAGGCACCAGGCGGGCAGAGAGGCAGGCAGAGATGTACAACTATGCCAAAGATCTATGGGGAAGTCAGTCCCAGCAGATGCCCCACCACAACAGCACACAGGCGGAGGCGGGAAGGCAGGCATGGAGCAGACATTTCTGGGGGCACAAGGAAGTGAGCCAAGGATTGTTTCAAAGCCAGTAATGCAAACCATCCCTGTGAGGTGGGAACAGCACAGAGAGATGCCTTTTCTTTTGCATCCCATAACTAGGAGGCTAGGAGGATAAGAGTAAAGCTTTGTGATCTTTGCTTCAGAGTTGATTGACTGCATTGTGATCACAGCCATTATTAAACAACAACAAAATAATAACGTTAATAATAGCAGTACTAATTAATATTAATAGCAACAACAACAATAATAATAACAACAACAACAACAATAAGGAGTTGAACCACAATGAAAGCCTGCCTGACTTCACTGAAGAGGAAAAGCAAGGAGAGCTTGGGCTATGGGGTGTATAAAATGTAATAAATAAATACATAAAAAAAGGAGGGGTTGAATTAAAAGCAGCAGTGTTGCTGAATAAACAACAACAACAAGATTTTTTTAAAAAAGGCTATGTCTGTCTTTTACCAGTAAGAGGAAAATGTACGTGCCCAGGGGGAGGGGGAACTGTGCCAATTTGACTGGCCCTAAGTACCAGTCTTTAAGAAGCTACCTGACACTTCAACTCATGACAGACATAGCTTCTCCACTGGTTAATCTTTGGAGGGTTCTGATGACCCTCCAAGGACAGGAGTGTGTGCACTGGGCATGTCCACATGCCCTAGGGGACCTCATCCCCTTGCACTACATCTATTCAATTGTTCACCAAGGTTAGGGTGGGTAGCAGTGCTGTGTTTCCTATCTGTTATTTATTTGCTTAGTATATGATTTCAGGTTGTGTTTGTTCGTTTGGTTGGGCTACTGTTTAAAAAAACACTGGGAGTTTCTAAGTTCGTTCAGAGACTAAGAAAGAAAAGGTTCCCAGTATCCCAAGTTACTAAGTATCCCATTTTGCTTATCCCCCCCCTCCAACTTTGGGATTGGAGGATGCGTCATCGGGTGATCATGATTGGGAGTTGAATCTGCCTCTCAGCACTTCAAAAAGGTACCTCTCCCGCTTTTTTTACCCTATTTTTTTAAAAATTATAGCAAGCAAACCACAGTACGCAAAGTGCTGAAAATAGGCTCAAAATGACCCCCACCCACGACTCTCTAAGCACAGCGAGTTTCCAATAGATAGCTTGAAAAACAAAAAAGTTATCCACTAATCTTTTCTGCCATGCAATCCTATGGGTGAAAATATCCAAAATGGCAGGCGAAGCACTCCGCGAAAAGAGAAGCGATCTGCTTATGATTGCTTCTCTTTGCCATGCTTCTCCAGCCCCCTGATTCGCTCCTCCTCTGCCTGTAGCGGAGGCGGATCACCCTGATCCACTTCTGCTTCTCCGATCCGAGGAGAAGCGGATCACAGCCCTAATACAGAGTCAGACCCTGACTTCTATTTACTATGACAATTCAAAACCACAAATTCATACAGATGAAATATACTATGTTTTACAGAGTCAAGAACACAGACTTCTGTTTTGTATAACAATTTGAATACACAAAATGACACTGATGACAAAACAAGGCAAACAATTGCTTCTTGTAACACCTAAATAATATAATATGAAACAACAGAGTGATGTGCTGTACAGATTAATATACTGTAATAGGATTCCGGTATTTTCCCATTTCATTTCAAAACTTCTTCAGATGTTTACTCTTTCAGGTCGCCGTGTGCTGCAATGAACTGGGGGGGGGGGGTCGCCATAAGGTAGTACTCCCTGAATTGATTCTAGCAAACAGAATAGGGGAATTCCTTCTGTACCCTGGCTAAAAGTACATCAGCTTCCAGGCGGCATTATGATGGTCCATCATTCACTTCAGCTACAGGAATTTCAAATGTAGGTCTGATAATGACTTTCCTGTGAGGAATAATCTCCTCAGAGTTTACTAGACCTTCATGGAGTAAGGTAAAATTTGACCCAGTATCAAGAACAGCCATATGTCTTCTGCCATTTAGTGTCACCTCCTCCCACAAGGACTGATCTGAATCTTGCATGTCACCCCACTTTAACTGATAACACTGGGTACTCTTGGCATTTTCATTATCTTTATTTATATACACCCTCCTGACTGAGGTACTTTTCTCTGTTTTGTCCATAAGTCTAGGACATTGAGGACGTATATGCCCTATAAGCCCACAATGATGGCAAGTAAGATCTGTTTTTCCAAACAGAGGCTTGGTAGTGTTTCCCGCCTCAGCTTCTCTCTTGAACCCTCCAGGCTTATACACAGGCTTTACGTTTGTCTCTTTAATAGACTTGCCTGTCATATTATAGCCCCAGTTTAAGGAAAACTGAACAGCCAACAAAGATGCCTCCTGATAAGTTTTAGGGTTTCTGTCCCTAACAATCAATCTTATGTCCTGAGGTATTTGAAAAATCAGTTGATCCTTGATCATCAGATCAACCAAATCATGTTGGGTTTTTACCTCAGCACAAGCAATCCATTTTCCAAAATGGTCAGCTAACTGATGTCCCAACTCCACATAAGATTTAGCTGAAGCAGTATTAGTGCTCCTAAATTTCTTTCGGAAATATTCAGGCCCATAACGAAACCTTCTGTACACGGCTGCTTTAAATGTATTAAAATCAAGAGCTTCCCCCACAGGAAAGCTATTATAAATGTCAGCTAAGTCTCCCTTTATCAGGTTTGGGATAAACTTCATATAGTCTTGGGGATTTATTTCCCACAACATGGCTGCTTTTTCAAAAGTGTTGAAGAAATTTTGAGGATCTTCTCCCTCCATATAAGTGGTTAAACCTTTAGGAGATAACTTAGGGGTTCTAGCTCCCTCCTCAGTCCTCCTTTGATCCTCCCTCTCAAATTTCTTTCTTTACAAAGCAAGTTTTTCTAATTCTACCTCATGATTCTTTTCCTGTTGTTGTAACTCTGCTCTCCTCAGCTCTCTATCAGCTTCTTGTCTCATTTTTTTTTCTAATTTTAATTTCTCTAATTCAAGTTCTCTCATTTTCTCTTGTTGTTTTACTCTTTCTCTCTCCAGTTCAATGTACTGCGGAGACATTTCCATAGGTAAGGGTCTTACAGGAATTACCTCAGATTCACTTGCAGCACTAACCCTATAATATTCAATAAGTGCACATTTTAACTCATCCACAGATTTCCCCTCAGTCGAAAAACCTAGGCTTCTACATCTGCCTATAAGGGCATCCTTCTTCGTTCCTAAAACTTCCATGTTTACCAGACTGATAGATATAAATTTTATAAATAAAATAGGACTAGGATGTATTAAAAAGTAGTCAGGAGTTTTAAACTTGAGATGGCAACACTTTGTTTACCAGCACTGAGGAAAAAAATTATCCAGTCAGACAGTTGAATCCACTTAACTTCTAACTTGGATATAATATAGCTTTAACAGCTAAACACAGCACTTGACAGTAACTGTATCTCACAGAACCTTCTACCAAAAAGAGATTCTTTGTGATTCCTGGTAACAGTAACTGACTAGAAATTTACTTCAGATACCACAAACGCTGCCACCAAATATGCGATGGCACCGACCTCATACAGAAGGCCTTGCCTAGCACACCCTTCTCAAGTCAAGCGCTACTCTTGAAAAGCCTGAGGAAAGAGTAAAACCAACACAACCTCTCCCCCATATGTGAGGGAACAAGATAAAGGGTTTTGCAAAATAGGTTCTGTTACTGAGGTACTGAACTGCAGGTGTATTGTTAGATGTTTTTACACTGTGTAATATAGTGTAATATAGCAGGTAATAAATCCGAGCTGACGCGTGGTTTGTGGTAACAGAACACAAAGTAAAGTTTATTGAAATCTAACAAATCTTTAGTATTTCAATTTAGATCAAACCTGCATATTTTTATATTTAAAACAACAATCCCAAGTCCCTTAAAATTCTATCTCTTCTCACTCCTCACACCAAACACTCTCACGAAGTACAAGCCAGACTAAAACTCCCAGACTAAAACCAAACCTCAAACTAACTCAAACTAGCTCATAATCTCCTCAGCCAACCTATTTATACTCCTCCCTCCCTCTCAAGGAGACGTGGCCACCTGAACATACCCACCCCCAACTTGACATGTCTGGGCCCCAAGGGGGTGTGGCCAGAAACACCGTCCTGGGTTCCTCTAACACCACACTCGAGACTGCCTCCACCAGCTCAGTCAGGGAGGATGCTGGGCAGCAGGGTGGGCAGTACACCAGCAGCATCCCCAATCTGTCTGTCTGGCCCAACACAAGGTGCAAACCCTCAAGGCCTGCTCCAAGGTGGAGTGGCTTCCTGCTGATAGAGTTGGAAGATCGATGAATCATGGTGACTCCCCCACCCCACCCCTCCAATCTATGTTGGTGCAGAGGTGGGCAGAGCTGAGTCAGATCAACCCCAACCAGCTCACCCACCCAAGTCTCAGTAATGCATGCCAGGTCAGCCTTCTCATCCATGATTTTGAGGACCTGGCATTAAAGAGCAGCATCGCAAGGAAGGAGGGCTCAGTGGATGAGCTACCAGGTACATGAGAGCTAGAGGAGGGGGGTAGAAGGGAAACATTGTGTAGACACCTGAAACCCATTCTATGCTGATGTCACAATCCCTTCCTCCTGCCATATCTCCTTCTGCCCCAAATCACTGGAATAGTGGCTCCCCCTCCATGTGTCCCTTCATCAGGCCTTCCCCAGAACATCCTTACCTACACCACCTATGCACACACTCACCATTCAAACCCACTCTCAGCCATGCAAAACAACACAATCACAATTCTCACTTGTGGTAACCAGCCACAGATGGACATCAGGCTACTACCAACCAAGCAATAAAGTGCTTATTTCCATACAATCTCCTTCTCTTAGTACCTGCTCATTCTACTTCTTCCTGGTGTGTGGCCACACTTCTCCTGGCTCTCACCCAGAGGATAACCCCTGCTTCAACTACCACAGTGTCTCACTCTGGGCAGATGAAACAGCTGTAATATGTGAAGCCCCCAACCTCTGTCTCTCACTCAAGGTGGGTAAGCAACAAGATGTAATTATACCTATTCCCAAGAGATCCCTCCTCTCACTCAGGGAAACTCTACTCACAAAATTGAGGTAATGTTAAATAAGCAGCAAGTTGTCAGCCCAGGGAGGAGAGAGGCACAGAGAATCACCCTCACCCTTTTGGCACCCTACCTGGGTGGCCCACTGGTGGCAGCCTGCCACCTTGTCGCAGGGCAGTTTAAATCTCTTCGAAGCCTCAAGGTCTCAACAGGCTCGGAGACTTTGCTTTGACATGGTCCTGGGGCACGGTTGGGCAACTCTCCCACACCACACAATGAAGTGTAGCATATTGGTTTCCCAGGGTGCTGGCAGGCAATCCAAGCGCTCTCCTTTCTCTTCAGCCCAGACACACACGGCTGCACTGTTGACTTAGCCGTCAACGTGATGGTTGCTTTCAGAGATATTCCTGTCTCATCTGTCTAGTGGAAATCAGGCGAAGGCTAGAAACATCAGAGACAAAATGTAAAAGCAATAAACCATTCCACCAAAGAAAAACTCCTGGCTCTATTTGAGCCTGAAGCCAGTCTGACGTGACCACTAGCAGTTGAAAGATTTTGCTGGACTAGTCGGTGGGAGTGGGGGGAGGAGGGAGGGGCGGTTGGCAGTTGGCAGTTGAACAGAAGGAATATGAGTTGTTGAGCAGCAGCTGCTGGATTCTTGAGCAAAACTCCTCCATTCCTACCCAGTGGGACAGACCCCTGGCTGCTACTCTCTCCCCTCCCCACCCTTGCTTCAGACCCACCTGTACCTGCCCTGGGAGGCAGATTTGCCCAACTTACTGCTCAGAAAGAAAAGGCCCCTGGAGGGAATTGGTCATTGGTTTACATTATAGGACTTGCTGTAGATCAATTGGCTCCACATGCACAAATCAGATTGCATCTGGTTAGCAGCCAGAAGAAACGTCCCATCCCCCCACCCCCGGCTGTCCCTCCCTCCCCTGCTCCTGGGATCAGGTCTTTGCTTAATGCGTCACTTGGATGAGGCTTTTGGAGTAATTGAGAATGAGCAACCATTCTCCTTATTAATATTAATCCTGACATGCTTGGGAAACTTTGTCTCTTTGGAATGAATCTTTAATGCACTTCATAATCTATTGCATTGACAGAGAAGGCAGGAGGAGGAGGCTGCAGCCAGCATCAGAGTGCCGCTTGGGAACTGGCACTCTCTGCCCCAAGTTAGCAAAAACGCAGAGAGGGCAAGATGAGAGCAGTTTTGCTACTGCCCCTCTCCCCCATTTCAGCATAGGCCCTCCACAGCCCTGATGTCCACTCAGCGAGCAGGGCCGGATCTACACTACTGCTTTAAAGCGCTTTATAACAGTTTTATAGCGCTTTAAAGCAGTTAAAGCGCTTTATAACTGTTATAAAGCGCTTTAAAGCAGTAGTGTAGATCCGGCCCGGGTTGCTGAAACAGAATCCTGGAGCCAAAGGCAACACCAGAAGCAGTAGCAGGGACCAGTGCCCCCCTCTGGCCAGGAGCTCATCCCCACCTCATTGCTGGGCCATGAAATGGCGTGTAGAGGGACTTTTCGCCTACTTAAGGGTGCTTCTCTTTGTCACCATCTTCATCACCCTTCTCATCCTCTATAAAGCGCCATTGCCTCATGGCTCATGCCCACCTATGACTGAGAGAACTGGTCTGGGAAAGAGAACTGGGACATTGGCCCTTCTGACCTATTGACTTTCTGCTGTCCCATGTAGCCTCATAAAAATAAGGCTGCAATCCTAAAACAGCTTACTAAAAGCGAACTCCATCAAAATCAGCAGGACTTACTTCAGAGCAAATATGTTAAACATGTTTAGCATGGGGAGCATTAATGTGAAATATAGTGTTATTTGTTTTACAGAAATCTAACATGTGGGACAAAGCTACCCCGCCCCCGCCTGGCATGTACTCTGCCTCTTCTGGGTGTAAGCCATAGAAGGGAACTGCTTTTGCAGGGGCTGAATGATGCCAGGGGGGTGCCCCTTGAAGCCCCTCCCCATCTGCTGATGCGCCTCCCCAAGCCCTGATATCAGAGAAGTCACTTTCTCCATGCGACCACACCATGGTCCCCTTCACTGCTAGAAAAAGGGAACCTTTCTCTAGTGTTGGCAGAGGAATTCCTGCAGTTATCTGCTTTTATCTCCAGTCACTGACTGGAAATAAGAGCAGATTTCTTCTCCCAACTGCCTTTCTCTAGAGATGGGTGTGTGTTCAGGGAATCTCCCTAGGCTGGTGGTACCCCCACCCCTGCTCTAGAGCCACCAAGTGGTGGAGGCAGGTAGTGCACTACTATTGTACAACAACCCAGAATTCATCTCTCTGAAAGAGCCTATTTCTAAGTTGAATGGAGCTGCAACATGTTTTTTACTGGAACCATTGGAATATGTTAAGGAACAAGTGGATGCTTGCAAAAATTGTGCCTTTTATTTTCTTCTTCTACAAAACAGGCTATATTGCAACACTTTCAAATGTCTGCATCTTCATGAAGCAGGCAACAGACCTCTGCTCATGGATTGCACCCTTGAACTAACTCTGAATAAGGCCAAAGGACACAGATTTCCACTGGAACATCTAAATCTTGAGAAGAGTTGGGAGGTTTTGGACTTACGGATATCTTTGTGCTCTTGTCTGTGTTGTTTATCCACTATTGATGAACTTTTGTTTGCTAACTTGAATTAATGGAGCTGTTCGTCCATGTCTTGGATGTCTGTATGAGAGGGGGAAAACGGTTCCAGGTTTACCTAAGTGGGGACTTCAGTCAGAACTTAATATTAGAAGAAGAAGAAGAAGAAGAAGAAGAAGAAGAAGAAGAAGAAGAAGAAGAAGAAGAAGAACCTTTAGACACAAAACCTGCTCTTATCTCCAGTCACTGACTGGAGATAAGAGCAGATAACCCTGGATGCAGACCCAAGGTTTAGGTTTTGTATCTAAAGGTTCTTCTTCTTCTTCTTCTTCTTCTTCTTCTTCTTCTTCTTCTTCTTCTTCTTCTTCTTCTTCTTCTTCTTCTTCTTCTTCTTCTTCTTCTAATATTTACACACCTCTACTATTTTTGGGGGGTGCAGTTTGGTGTTGCTGCTGTCTGGGACCCAATTCCTCTCCTCACCCACAGAGACAGCCACCCATTCTCATTCAGAGAGTGCCCACTTCTGCCAACCCCATACTTTGACTGCTGAGAGAGACCAGACATTTGTTTACAGGCATCACAATGGCCTTTGCTTTTTTGTGTGAGACTTGGAGATTACTGTAGTTAGCTGTTTTTCAGCAGAACTCTACAATGGAGGAGGAAGATTTTATACTACCAAAACCTGGGACTATTCTCTGGGGTTCATCCCTTCCAGCCTCAAGTTACTGCACCCAATGTGGCTTCATCTGACTTTTATTACCTAGAACAGCATCTAAAATTATCTCCTCTTTGTTAATATAAAGACTGCTTAATTTCTCTCTGTGATCCACTGGCCAAGGAGCCCATGTGCTTCAACCAGAATGGAAAACACTTCTGAGAAGAGCTAAATGATACACTCTCCAAAATGGAAGGTCCATCATCCCTCACCAGCCTTTTTCCCAATGTCATCAGAGGCAACATAATCTTCTTGTAACCATCACATGACCTGCTGACCTACAGGCTCCTCTTCTTAAATGATGGGCCCCAGCCAGGATCCAAGCAGGGTCCAACTGTCTGAAACACCACCCTGCTACTCCCAGCACAGTGTGGGAGGGCAGTCAGCTGTAGTAACTCAGCGATGGGAAAAAGTGGGAAGCCGTTTCTGGCTCTGGGAGTCCTGACTCAAGTTGAACTCTGCACTCCTCTACAACCATGCAAATGCTTGTGATTTTTGATCCAGTTGTGCAGAAACTGGTTTTGCTGACAGACCTTGGGTTCCATCCAATGAGCATTTTATTGCACACTGATTACTGGGCACTCATGGATTTTTCTCAGGTCCCTCACATGACATCATCTGTCTTCCACTTGCCTTCCGCCCCTTCTGGCCTTCCTTGCGCCACAAGAAAAACTGCAGAAAGTCCGAAATATTTTTAAAACCAGAAGCTGCCGCTCTCTCCTGCTGTGTGCAGGAGAAGCAGTGTGATTAGGGCGCCCGACTGAATGGGCCTTGTGCTCATTGTTTACTTCCTGTTTTGAAACAGGAAGTAACTGAGCAATGAAACTAGGAGCAGAGAACCATGGTAGGGAGTGTTTTTCCATGTGTGATGGAGCTCCTTCTTTCACCCCTCCCCCCTCCCCCACCATTATACACCGCCCGAGGACAGCTCTGCACTTCCTGGGCATTATTACCTGGCCAGTCTTAGCCTGTCATACCGCCTGCCGGAACCTCTGTGGGGACAACCCAGAGGCATTCAGATTATCAGGATCATCACTGGTGGCAGTAAGAACTGCATTCCTTTCATGAGCTGGCACAACGCGACGAGGGGGAGGGGGAGGGGGAGGGAGGGCGGTGAAAGAGGGGACAGAGGCTTAATTTTTTTAAAAAAACGCTTATCTTTCGGGGCGCACGTGGCCCCTTTAAGACGGTGCAGGGCTTCCCTCGTCCCTACGCGTCGCCCCGCCTCCCTGCCGGCTTATCCCGGCAGGTCTAGCTCAGAGTCACCGGAAGAAGGAGGTTTACTTCAGAGCCGGTATGAGCATAATGAAGAACGTTCTAAAGAAGAGTGTGCCGGGGTAAAATGATAGAAGAAAAGGTATTTCGATTGACTGGGCTCAAGTTGCATTTTGTAACGTAGCAAGGGAGGACGCAACAATGCACTTAAACAACGGTGTAATGAATAGTGTAGATCCTGCCCTGCACAAAAATGGAGCAGAGCCAAGACCGTGGACCTGAGGTTGCAGCTTAGCACTCCTGCCAGGGTAGCAGGGAAAGAGCACAGGATGAGAGGCAGGGTGGGTCATTCTAAGGCAGAATCTGAAACACAAGGACAGGTGGAGCCTGACCCGAAAGCTTGGGTCCCCAGAAGAGCCATCAGTAGGGGACCATTGGCTGATGCCAAGCAGATCAAGAAGGGAGAACAGAGCCCTCTGCTAGCAAAGGCCTGCAACTCCCAGACACAGATTCATTCAAGTAATCATAATGAGAAGAACTGCCCCAGTCCATGGATTATTGGCATACTTAACCCCTCCAGGGTCAAAGGGCTTCCCAACACCAGCAGCTCTGAAGGTAGAGCAGGGGAACTATTGCTCAGGACCATGGCATTCATGCAGAGGGTTCTTTTTTGAAACCACTACATGAAGTCATCCAGTACTCTAGAGCTCCATTTCACCTATTCGTGGGAGTCAGGTCATGGAGTGGAAGTGCCCAGCAAGTTCTGTGATTGGTAAGGATCTAGTTGAGAGATAATAAACTGAAATTCAACCGAACAAGTTGGTGGTACTATGTTTAGGGAATCCGTCTGACCTTTGCTCAACCCCTTTTATAGATGGACCTGCACTCTCCCATCAGGATTACAAAGCCTCATCCCATGTACACTTTTGTTCTGGTTTACCCTCGAATTATCTCATTTCACTTATATAGTGCTTATACAGTGCTTATATAGCATATGAAAACTTGTAAACTTACACCTCTGCTGTAGCACATTGGGGAGATCCATTGAGGTTCACTCACACATGTTCTTATCCCCACCCCCCAGATCTTCTTTGTACTTCCTTCTAGTGTTTATTGGTTGTTTGAAGTGGGGACAACTCCCCCTCAGACAACAGGGATTGGGATTTGCTTCTCTTGTTACTGAACACCAAAGCAGAATGTTACATAAGACTGCAGTCAACTGTTTTGCATGCTTACTCAGTAAATAAATCCCATTGAGTTCAATGGAATGCATTTCCAAATTAGACCCCCTTGGATTGCAGTCTTAATTTTTGCAACTTTAAAAAGGAAAAAAAATGGGGTGGATGGCTAGGGTGGGGGAGCAAAGCCAGGTAGGAAGTGGCCATCTCAACTCCCAGGGTACGGAGGAGGAGACTACAAATGCAGTGCCAGGACCTCCAATGACAGAGAAATTGAGAGGCAAATCACAGTTAGTGAGAGGATTAAGCCATCTTCCCATGTGGGGGCTCCCAATAAAAATTGGACTGCCCATTGTTAAAAAAAAGAAAAGAAAAAGGTGGGGAGATGCAGGATCCCCCCCCCAATGGAGAACGTTTCCATCTCTGCTTCCCCCTGTTTGTATCTCCTGCCATCCCCCACTCAGCTTCACATGCTCAAAGGAAAGGATGGACACACACACACACACACACACACACACTGATTCATTCAGAAGCAGCCAAACGACTTTGCTTGAAACTAGGGATGTACTCCGCTTCTAATCGGACCGGAGAAGCAGGAGCGGAGTGGGGGGCTTCGCCTGCCCTTAAGGCGGAGGCGAAGAGGATTGGGGGGCCGGCGGAGCGTGGCGAAGAGGATCGAGGTGAAGGCAGATCCTTCGCCTCGATCTGGAGCTCCGCCGGAAAGGTAAGTGGGGTTTACCGGGCCCTGCTGCTGTCGCTGTCACCCATGCGGCGATGGCGGCAGGGCCCGGTAACCCCCCCGCCCTCCTCTCTCTTACCTGCCTCCGTCCGCAGTCCGTCGGCTACTTCAATTGAGCCCGCGGTTCAACCAGGAAGTTCAACTTCCTGGTTGAACTGCGGGCTCAATTGAAGAAGCCGACAGACCGCGGACGGACGCAGGTAAGGCCCCCCTCCCTCTTGGTCCCTTACCGGGCTCTGCCGCCGTCGCCATCAGCTTGTACCTTGGCGTGTGTGTGTATTCCTGGATAAGCTATCATGGTGGCGAGTTTGAGGTTTCTAAAGTGCACATTGACGGAGCTATTGAAAAGGGTGTGAGTGGGGTGCCCGATTTTCATAAATTCCCCAAAAATCAGGGGATGATGGGACTGCCTTGAGTCTTGGCGTGTGTGTGTATCCCTGGATAAGCTATCATGGTGGTGAGTTTGAGGTTTTTAATGTAAACATTGATGGAGCTATGGAAAGGGGTGTGAATGGGGTGCCCGATTTTCATAAATTCCCCAAAAATCAGGGGATGATGGGACTGCCTTGAGACTTGGTGTGCATGTGTATCCCTGGATAAGCTATCATGGTGGCGAGTTTGAGGTTTTTAACGTGCAAATTGACAGAGCTATCAAAAGGGGTGTGAATGGGGTGCCCGATTTTCATAAATTCCCCAAAAATCAGGGGATGATGGGACTGCCTTGAGTCTTGGTGTGCGTGTGTATCCCTGAATAAGCTATCATGGTGGTGAGTTTGAGGTTTTTAACGTGCAAATTGACGGAGCTATCGAAAGGGGTGTGAATGGGGTGCCCGATTTTCATAAATTCCCCAAAAATTAGGGGATGATGGGACTGCCTTGAGTCTTGGTGTGCGTGTGTATCCCTGGATAACCTATCATGGTGGTGAGTTTGAGGTTTTTAATGTGCAAATTGACGGAGCTATCGAAAGGGGTGTGAATGGGGTGCCTGATTTTCATAAATTCCCCAAAAATCAGGGGATGATGGGATTGCCTTGAGTCTTGGCGTGCGTGTGTATACCTCCATGAGGTGTCATGGTGCCAAACTTGAGGTTTCTAACTTTAACAGAAAAAAAGTTGTATACTTTTTTAGCTTAATGCAAGCCTATGGGTGTGGGGAAAAACGGAGCTCCGATCCGGATCCGGAGCTCCGCAGCGGAGCGGAGCGGACATAGGCGGATCGGGGGTGCGGCGGAGCAGCCCAATCCGCAAATCGTGCATCTGGAAGAGAAGCGGAGCGGGGGGTCCGTGCACACCCCTACTTGAAACTGAGTCATTTGGGTAAAAATGACCAGCCTTTGAAGAGTGTGCTCTGAAGGACCTATGGTACAGAACATGTTCCTTTGCAGTGGAAAATTGTTAAAAATACACACAGGTCTAAAGAGTCCCCCCATCTTCCTTTCCTCCCTTGCTGTCCAGTCTACTTGATATGTGGGTGAGGGTTGCTGCTGCAAATCCCATTGATTACAACTGCTAACATGACATGCTGCCCTTGGTCTGTGCTTAGGAAAAGAGCGTAGAAAGAGGGGAAATCTTTCAAGCCCTCCCTTCCCTCCATTTCTCTCCCCTCCAAGGACAGACCAAGGGGCAGCAGGTCACATTAGCAGTTGAAATCAAAGGGATTTACATTTGAGTAAAGTAAATCCCCTAACCCTGCCTGGAGGCTCCCTCGCTCCCTCCCTCAATGGCTCCTGCTTAGGAAAAGCTCCCAGGTGTGGAAAGAGGGGAAATCTTTCCACCACCACCCTTCACTGTTTCTCTCCCCTCCAAGCACAGACCACAGGGCAACAGGTTATGTAAGCAGTTGAAATCTATGGGATTTACTTTTGAATAAAGTAAATCCCATTGAAGATGCATAGTTTCGGATGTTCAAAGGCATGTAAATGCGATCCTAAGTTCCTCTGCACTAACAGACTATAAGCGCCAATGGATTTGAGGGAGGAAATGTAAAAAATCATAAAAAATCAACGGATGACCCAATCTAGTACAAATTTGGCATGCTGAAAGATCTCCTTAATACCTACTACTGTGCCAATTTGGATCTCTTTATCTTTAAAAATGAGGGTGCTACTGGCAAGGAGGGTGCATTTCACACATTTCTTTGAAAATGGGTGAGTTAAAATGGAGGAAGCAGGAGGAGGAAGGATTTGAATTGGCAATTAAAAACAGTCACTGGAGACAAGACACACCCCTTTCTTTCATCAGCAATTCTGCCCCTTGAAAACACACCCACAGAACACTGGATTCAAAACGAAGGATGATAGTACATGCTGCAGTTTGAGCAATGTGGCCGGAAGAACCAGACTTTCCCCTCACCAAAATATTGCACTTCTTTTGGCTAAGAAGCGTGGTTAAAGCAGTATGCATGGGAGTACTTCACAATAAAAGCAGATTATAAACTGGAAAACTTCAGAGTACTTCACAATAAAAGCAGCTTATAAATTGGAAAACTTCAGAGTACTTCACAATAAAAGCATATTATAAACTGGAAAACTTTGGAGTCCTTTGCACACAATTTGCAGTGATTGCACAGAGTAACGCTGGTGTGATAAAGCTCACAGTTTGGGGGTGTTGGATTAGATCATCCCAAACTCTGAATGCTTTGGTGGAGTCCATGGCACAAAGTGCTTTTCAGCATCATTGACTGGTGCACCAGTCAAAGCAGCCTTTGAAGGCCGTTTCATGCAGGTTGGCTTGATTCAGGATTATGTGGAATGCAGGCCTGCCTTTGATCCAGGCCTCTGCTGGTTCAAAATGAAGCACAGGTAATTCTGGGGATCTTCCTAAGGACTCTTTGTGACACCAGGTTTAAATGATTTTATTTGCCAAGGCCTTTTAGAGCAGGAGTGGATTGGTTTTATCTGCTGCTCCAACATATGTTTCCATCCATTATAGTTTCCCCCCCGAAAGCTCCATCACACTGGGGGGAAACATGCTTCCTACCATTGCTTGTCCACCCGTGTTTTTGTTCCTCAGTTACTTCCTCTTTCAAAAGAGGAAGTACACAATGAGCTCAAGGCCCATTGAGTCCGCTGCTCTAATGGTGCTGCTTCTCCTGCACACAGCAAGAGAGAGCAACAATTCCGAGTTTAAAAATACATTGGACTTAACCAGGTGTGTGTGTCATGAAAGGAAGGCCAGATGGGGCAGAAGGCACATGGGAGGCAGACAACATCATGTGAGGGATCTGAGCAAACTCCGTGAGGGCCGAGGAATGAGCGGGCAATAAAACGCTCGTCAGATGGAGCTTTAAATGTCAGGGTAGCAGCTCTTCACTTCCCACCATGGTAATTGGCAGACTCTTGCAGTGGTGACCAAAACATATCAAAGTGCCTTTCCTTAAAAATAAAAAAAGAACTGTGTCTATTTTCTTGAGGTAAATTAATGTTCAAAGCTACCAAACAAATATCCTAAATATCCCCAACAGAAATTGGAGAAATTGAAAACCCAACTCTATTTTCTCATTGAATCAGGTTTGCAAACCTGTCTAGAGCCAGCTGTTCATTTAAAAATCTGGGGTAATGAGCAGAATAAGCACTGAGTTATACCTAGTTAATTTGCCTTTTTTTAAAAAAAAGTTCATCTAACTCTAGCAATAAGGTACCTTCTCATTTTTGCTTGTTCCAAACAGGGCTGGCCACAAGACATTTTGGTGGCTGAAATGGAAAATAAGAAGTGGTATCCCCTCTGGTCATTAACATGGGAGACAACCCTGTAAGATCTCAAGTACTAGGGGTGTGCATGGACCCCCCACTCCGCTTCACTTGCAGATCCGCGATTTCCGGATCGGGCCGCTTCGCCCCGCCCCCGCTCCGCCCATTTCCGCTCCGCTCCGTTCAGAGCTCCGGATCCAGATCGGAGCTCCGTTCTCCCCCCCCCATAGGGTTGCATTGAAAGCTAAAAAAGTAAACAACTTTTTTTTGGTTCAAGTTAGAAACCTCACATTTGGCACCATGACACCTCATGGGGGTATACACACGCACGCCAAGTTTCAAGGCAATCCCATCATCCCCTGATTTTTGGGGAATTTATGAAAATCGGGCACCCCATTCAGACCCCTTGGGATAGCTCCGTCAATTTGCACGTTAGAAACCTCAAACTCGCCACCATGACAGCTTATCCATGTGTCCACATGGACGCCCAGACTCAAGGCAATCCAATCATCCCCTGATTTTTGGCGCGGCTTAACTCACCCCAAATTGTCCCATTCTACAACTATGTCAATTTGCACGTTAGAAACCTCAAACTTGGCACCACGATAGCTTATCCATGTGTCCACATGGACGCCAAGTTTCAAGGCAATCCCATCATCCCCTGATTTTTGGGGAATTTTTGAAAATCGGGCACCCCATTCACACCCCTTTCCATAGCTCCGTCAATTTGCACGTTAGAAACCTCAAACTCACCACCATGAAAGCTTATCCAGGGATACATATGCACACCGAGACTCAAGGCAGTCGCATCATCCCCTGATTTTTGGGGAATTTATGAAAATCCAACACCCATTCACACCCCTTTCCAATAGCTCCGTCAATTTGCACGTTAAAAAAAAAACCTCAAACTCACCACCATGACAGCTTATCCAGGGATACATACACCGCACGCCGAGACTCAAGGCAGTCCCATCATCCCCTGTTTTTTGGCGGGGCTTAAACCTGCAGACCTCTCAATGGGGCCATTTCAAAGGAAATCCCAACATGCCATGAATTGGGGAGTATGAATCTTCTTCCACACTTGAAAAATGGATTTGGAACTTCCAAAACTCCAAGTGAGCGCAGGAAGGACTTCTCCCCTGAGTCAAAGCCAGACACACACAACATCCCTGCAAGGCGGGCAGGGGAGGAGAGAGGGAAGGCAGGCAGGCAGGCAGCAGACATTTCTGGGGGCATAAGGAAGTGAGCCAAGGATAAGCCAGTAATGCATATAAAATGGAATAAATAAATAAATAAATAAACGAAGGAGGGGTGGAATTAAAAGCAGCAGTGTTGCTGAATAAACAACAAGAAGAACTTTTTTTAAAAGGTTATATCTGTCTTTTACCAGTAATAGGGGGACGTGCCCGGGGGAGGGGGAAGCAACTGCCAATTTGACTGGTCCTAGTAGTGACCAGTCTTTTAAGAAGCAAGGCTGTCCGTTCAACTCATGAAAGCCATTGCTCCACCGCTAAGAAGTGGAACTGTCACTTCAACTCATGATAGGCATCGCTCCACCACTAAGAGAAGTTGACCGCTCACTTCAACTCATGATAGGCATTGCTCCACCGGGTTACTCTCTTTGGAAGGCTCTGATGGCCTTCCAAGTACAGGAGAGAGTGGGGGCACGTCCACAATGAGATGCCCTAGGGGAGCTCATCCCCTTGCACCACATCTTTTCAGTTGTTCCCCAAAGTTAGGGTGGGTAGCAGTGCTGCGTTTCTATCTCTTATTATTGGCTTAGTATATGATTTCACAGGTTGTGTTTGTGCATTTGGTGGGGCTACTGTTTTAAAAAACACTGGGAAAAGTCCGTTCAGACTAAGAAAGAGAAGTTTCCCAGAATCCCAAGTTACCCGTTTTGCCTATCCCCTCCTCCAATTTTGGGATCATGTGATCATGACCGGGAGTTGACTCTGCCCCTCAGCAATCGAAAAGGTAATCTTTTTCCCGCCTTTACCCTACTTTAAAAAAAATTCTAGCGCGAGACCCGCACCACGCAGAGAGGTGAGAGTAATCTCAAAATGACCCCCATCCACGACTGTCTAAGCACAAGAATTTTCAGAACGATAGCTTAAAAATCAACCCAGTTATCCCCGATTCTTTTCCGCAATGCAATCCTATGGGCGAAAACCGCCGTTCGACCCGCGCTGTCCCTGTTTGTTGACCCGATTTTTAAAAAATTCTAGCGCGCGACCCGCACGACGCAGAGAGGTGAGAGTAGTCTCAAAATGACCCCCATCCACGACTGTCTAAGCACAAGAATTTTCAGAACGATAGCTTAAAAATCAACCCAGTTATCCCCGATTCTTTTCCGCAATGCAATCCTATGGGCGAAAACCACCGTTCGACCCGCGCTGTCCCTGTTTGTTGACCCGATTTTTAAAAAATTCTAGCGCGCGACCCGCACGACGCAGAGAGGTGAGAGTAGTCTCAAAATGACCCCCATCCACGACTGTCTAAGCACAAGAATTTTCAGAACGATAGCTTCAAAAACAACCCAGTTATCTATGGGTGAAATGTTTCAAGATGGCAATCGGAGCGGTCCGCCTGAAAGAGGAGCTCCGAAAAATGGTCGCTTCTCTTCGCCTTGCTTCTAGCAGTCCGCGGTCCGCTTCTACTCCGCCTCTGGGCAAGGCGGAGCAGACCAATTCGCTCCTGCTTCTGCGCTTCTAATAGGAGCGGCGCACATGCCTATCAAGTACATGCCTCACTGATAAGAACAAGGAACAGACAAAAATACTACTGTGCGACTCCAGTTGGGCCCCCAAAGGAGAACTTTGCAGTGGATTGTGTCCCCAAGTCAGTTCTGTCTGTCACCTAACCTTTCCCCTTTAGTGGCAACTTTATATCAGGGGTAAATATTATGCTGAATGTGTAGCACGCAGCTGCATCTGCCCCACCCCCACCCCAGCACCACCACTAAATTAATTGCCAGTGCAAGGGGGGGGGGTTCTTTCTGGAAATGCAGCATGAGGGAAGAGGAAGCTTGTGTCTTCGCTCCCCTGCTGGAATCAGAAATCACCACCCGTGATGGTTAGGAGGTTGAAAAAATAGTTCCCACTGATGCCAAGATTTTAGCAAGAAATAAAAAATTTAGAATAAAACATCAAAACATCAGAAAATTACTGGAACAAAGAAGATGTCAGAGTCTAAAAAATAACACAAATTCAGAAAGGTTGTGATTTTTTTTTTAAAGGCAACAAGTCAGGTTAAAAGCTAGTACAATATCTCAAAAGGGGGGGATATAACTTCACCAGTTAAAACAAGAAGGAAGAGTTGGTTGTAAGTGACAGAGAAAGAGATCTTAAAGGTATTTGAAAGGTATTATGCTGATCTTTACTTTTCAGACAAATCCGACCAAAGATCCTATACTAACATTTATTTAAACATGTGTCGTTGCTGTTTTAAGAACATTAGAAATATTTATTTATTTATTTATTTATTTATTACATTTTTATACTGCTCAATAGCCGAAGCTCTCTGGGTGGTTCACAAAAATTAAAACCATTAAGAACATAATAAAACATCCAACAATCTAAAAACCCAAGTACAAAATACAATATAAAAAGCACAACCAGGATAAAACCACACAGCAGAAATTTACATAGGATTAAAATACAGAATTGAAACAGCAAAGTTTAAATTTAGGTGTTAAAATACTGAGAAAATAAAAAGGTCTTCAGCTGGCGACGAAAAGAATACAGTGTAGGCGCCAGGCGAACCTCTCTGGGATGCTCGTTCCACAGCCAGGGTACCACAACAGAGAAAGCCCTCCTCCTAGTAGCCACCTGCCTCACTTCCTTTGGCAGGGTCTCACAGAGAAGGACCCCGTGGATGATCTTAATGTCCAGACAGGTACATATGGGAGGAGGCGTTCCTTCAGATAACCTGGCCCCAAGCCATTTATGGCTTTGTATGTTAGTACCAGCACTTTGAATCAGGCCCGGACCTGGACTGGCAGCCAATGAAGTTATAAAAGGACTGGTGTGATGTGATCTCTCCGGCGAGTCCCTGTTAGTAAACAGGCTGCCCTGTTTTGTACCAGCTGAAGTTTCCAGACCATTTTCAAAGGCAGCCCCATGTATAACGCATTGCAGTAATCCAAACGAGAGGTTATCAAAGCATGGATAACTGTAGCTAGGCTATCTCCGTCCAGATAAGGGCGCAGTTGGTATATCAGCCTAAGCTGATAAAAGGTGCTCTTTGCCACTGAGTTCACCTGTGCCTCAAGTGACAGTTCTGGATCCAAGAGCACCCCCAAACTACGGACCCGATCCTTTAGGGAGAGTGCAACCCCATCCAGGACAGGGCAAACATCACCTTGCCGGACAGATAAACCACATAACAGCAGTATGTAATAGGATGTGGAACTGGATGATTTTCCAAAACTCTTTTCACTTTCATCACAGAGCTATTGATGAAAGTGATGAACAACATTATTGCCTAAAGCAAAATTCCACATTCATGGAAAGAAGCCGAAATTATTGTTGTGTAAATTCACCTGGAGTGAACCCCTGATTTGTTCATTTCCTTCCCACTCTGTTTTCCTCTCCATAATCGCTGGAACACTATGTTCTAGGGCTGTGCACGGACCCCACGATCTGCTCTGGATCCTGATCTGAAATTTTCGGATTGGGTCCGCCTCTGGTCCGCTCCACTCCACAGTGGATCTGGATCCGGAGCTCCGTGTTCCCCCCCCCCATAGACTTACATTGAAAATGTCAAACGCCTATAATTTTTTTAGTGTTCAAGTTAGAAACATGAAAATGGGCACTAGGAGAGCTTATAAACAGATTCTTAGGCATGGCCACTTTGAAGGAAATCGGATCTTGCCCAAATTTTTGGTGAATTTTTAAAAGATTTCCCCATTTACAGAAATGCATGTATCTCCGTCATTTTTCCAGATACACACATGCAACAGGGCACCAGGAGAGCTTCCACATAGATCCTTATTCATGCTCATTTTAAAGGAAATCAGATCATACCCTGATTTTTGGTGAATTTTTAAAGTTAAACCTAAATCAGAATCTTCCTCTCAGGTAACCACGTCAAAAATGAACACAGGGAACTTAAAGATAGAAAATTATTAAACTGGGGGAGCATACAGCACATAGCTGTTCATGGGATAAACAACTCAGACCTTGCGTTGCCACGCTTGGGTCACAATACTTCTAAAAACTTAATTTCTTTCATGCCATCCACTCATTTCAAAGTGCTATAACGTGTTGGTTTCTCAAGATGCACACACACACACACACACACACACACACACACACACACACACACACCCTCTGTCACAGTTCACACTCCAGGGTATGTCCAGCAAATAATTTTAATAACAATAACAATAATAATGCTAATAATCACAACAAGAAGAAGAATTAGAACAAAAACGCTGTCTGACTATCACCAGTAAGAGGAAAGTGGACGTGCCCAGTGGAACAGTGGACTGTACCACCAGTCATTCAGCCGGTCCTTTCTAGGTACCTGCCTCTGAGAAGCAACATCACACATCAATTCGTGCAAATCGTTGGCTTCCTTCCACTGGTTCCCCTTTGGAGGGTTCTGATGACCCTCAAGGGCAGTGAGCACTGGGCATGTCCACATGCCATACAGCACATCATCTACTAGCACCACATCTATTCACTTGTTCACCAAGGTTATGGTGGGTACCTTGCAGTGCTGTATTGCCTATCTGTTATTTTACTTTGTATATTATTTAAGGATGTGTGTGTGAGTTTGCTGGGGCTTCACCAATCCACTACAAACTGAAAAAGTCTGATCCAAAGACAAAGAAGGAAAAGTTTCTAAGTATCCCATTTTGCTTATTCCCCCCCTCCAACATTGGGGTTGGAGGATGCTTTGCATAGGCTGATCACTTATTACGATTGGAAGATGAACCTGTCAATCAACGTTAAAAAATAGGTTCCCCCCTCCCGCTTTACCCATTCAATAGAAATTAATTGCAAGCAAACTGCACAATGAAAAATTCTGAAAATCAACACAAATGCCCCCCAATCATCAATTTCTAAGCACAGTAATTTTCAGGGATCTAGCTTTAAAAACAAAGAAGTTATAGGTGATTTTTCACCCAATGCAATCCTATGGGGGGGATTCCAAAATGGCGGGCAAAGCCCCGAAAACACGTGGAGTGCTCTCAGAGTGGAAGGAACCACTCTGTGTCGCTCTGCTGCCACCCCAACCCGCTTCGCCTCCGCCTTTTAATTCATAAATAATGGATGAATAAATAATGTGGGAAAGGAATCTAACAGCAAAGCTCTGCTTATTAGAGTTGCTATGTTTCTATTCTCTTGTTCTAGCAGTCTTCAGTTTGCCTTTTAATGCCTAAAAAATGGATGTAAAGGGAAATCATTCTTGCCAGACCCAAAGCAATGGTTTGCAGTGGTGATGGGGAAGCTGATGGTACAGTATTTGTTGCTGGACCAGACAGATTTCTTCTACTTGTCTTGCTTGGTCTGCCTTTTGTCACTGTGTGCACTTCACAGGAATGCAGTGCCTGTTACTGAGGCTGAGTTATGGCTGTGCTGGATGCTGTAAAAATTTGACTCCCTCTGTGATCCTCCCCAGAATGCCACAAACAACCCAAATTACCTCTTTCAGAGGACTAATCCCCTGTCTAGTGCTTTATCAGTTAGCCAAGAAAGACTTAGACTGACCTGCCAAACCACACAGAATATATTGGGGAAAGTCATATTACTCCATTCCAACACTCGTCTATAATTCATGAAACAGCACAAGTAAAATTCTAATTCTTGTTTTCTATAATGAGAAGAGACATTTCCCTGAAATTTCCCTTCCTTCCTTCCTTCCTTCCTTCCTTCCTTCCTTCCTCCAAGGGTTCCTGACTTGGAGCTAAGCAGAAGCAGGGAAGAGCAGCTGGCCCAGCTCAAGTAGGAGCTATAAAAGTAAGCCAGATTCCCAGGGAGCGAGCGAACAGGGAGTGAGCGAACAGGAAGAGCAAACAGGAGTTTGACAGGGGGAGTTCGGCAGGGGAGGTCAAGGGGGAGGCCCCTTAAAAAATAAATAAAATAATAAAAAAATAATAAAAAATAAAAATAAAAAAGAGGTGGGGAAAAAAGAAAAAAGAAAAACATAAAGAGAAAAAAACCCCACAAAACCACCACCAAACAAAAGCAAAAAAAACCCAAAAGATTACTTTCCCTTAAGACATCCTCATATAGTTGTTTACCTTCAGAGAGGACACAACAAAGCAAAGGCAATTCTACTATAATCAAAAAGGAAAAAAACCAAAGCAGAAATCGACAATTTGGATGGAAAGGAGTCCCTAGAGGTGGTGACCTGCAAAGGGTGTGCAATGTTCGTGTTTCTGCCTGAGCTCAACATGGCGTATACCTGCAACAAGTGCAAGCTGGTGGCACTTTTGGAAGAAAAAGTGAGGGGACTTGAGCAGCGAGTGTCCACCCTCCAAGGAATAAGAGAAGTCGAGGAGTTCTTAGACCGAACGGTGGAACTGCAACAGCAACAAGAAGCACATGAGATTGAAGAACAACAGCCAGCTGAAGCAGAAGTGGAGTATGCTGAGGGGAGGAAAGCCAATGAAGAGGAAACTCCTTGGAAAAGAGTGACAGTTAGGAGAGGAGGAATTAGAGGGCGTTCTGCACCGGTGGGGCCATTGGAGTTAAGCAACCGCTTTCAGCTTCTGGAGAATGAGACTGAAGGACAGTTTGCAGAGGAGGAAGTACAGGAGACACCATGCAACAGTGACCAAGGGACAGAAGGTAGGTCAACCAAGAAGAAGAGAAGAGTAGTCGTTGTGGGAGACTCCCTGCTGCGTGGGATTGAAACCCAAGTATGTCGTGAAGACCCATGGACTCGCCAGGTGTGCTGTCTCCCTGGAGCACAGATTAGAGATGTGACTGAAAGGTTACCGAAGCTCATAAAGACAACGGACACATACCCCTTTCTTCTCATCCATGTGGGAACAAATGATGTCACCAAGCAGAGCTATGAAGAAATCATTTCAGACTTTGAAGTTCTGGGAAAGAAACTGAAGAACTTTGGGGCCCAGGTAGTTTTCTCATCCATCCTCCCGGTTCTTGGAAGAGGATTAGAAAGGGAAAGAAAAATACTCCGGATGAACGACTGGCTTCGAAGGTGGTGCCGTCGTGAGAGCTTTGGATTCTGGGACCACGGGCTACGCTACTTGGAACATGGACTGCTGGCAAGGGATGGGTTGCACCTCACAAGGGCTGGAAAGAATGAGTTCGGCCACAGCATGAAGAACTTCATCAGGAGGGCTTTAAACTGAATCTTACGGGGGTGGGAGACGTAAATTTTGAGGCAACAATGGATGAAGGCCAATGCACCACAGTACAGAGAACAGCTCCAACAGTGTCCCAAAATAGTGTCTGCAACAAGGTAGGAACAAAGCCAGACTATAAAACACATGGTCTTCGATGTCTATATACTAATGCCCAGAGCATGGGAAACAAACAGAATGAACTTGAACTCTTATTACATGAAGGCAAATACGACTTGATAGGTATAACTGAAACTTGGTGGGATGACTCCCATGACTGGAATATAGCAATTGAAGGATATAACTTGTTCAAAAAGAACAGAAGAAATAGAAAGGGAGGTGGAGTTGCACTATATGTTAAAAATACCTATCCCTGCACAGAAATACAGGCGGATGAGATTGGGAGCCCCGTCGAGAGCGTCTGGATTAAAATAAATGGAGCTAGGAATAAAAAGAATATGATAATCGGAGTCTACTACCGACCACCCAATCAAGGAGAAGACGAGGATGAAACTTTTGAGAAACAAATTACCAGTGTTTCAAGGAAGTGTGATGTAGTAGTGATGGGGGACTTCAATTACCCTGATATCTGTTGGGAGACCATTACTGCCAAAAGCGGCCCTTCCAAGAAATTCCTGACATGTATGGGTGATAACTTTCTCCTACAGAAAGTGGTGGAAGGAACTAGAGGATCGGCAATCCTTGACTTGTTATTGACCAATAGGGATGACTTAGTGGATAAAGTGGCAGTTACAGGAACTCTGGGGGAAAGTGACCACGTCATACTTGAATTCTTGATTATGAAGGAGACAAAAGTTGAGCGTAGCCATACACGTACTCTGGATTTTAGGAAAGCTGATTTTAATAAACTCAGAACTATAATAAGTAAGGTCCCGTGGCAAGGGAGCCTAAAGAGAAAAGGAGTGCAGGATGGGTGGGAGTATCTAAAAAATGAAATTTTAAAGGCACAGTTACAAACAATTCCAACAAGGAGAAAAGATAGAAGACAACAGAGGAAACCAATGTGGCTCCACAAAAAGCTTATTGATGAACTGAAAACAAAAAGGGATACATATAGGAAGTGGAAGGAAGGCCAGGCTACAAAAGAAGAGTACAGACAAGTGGCGCAGAAGTGCCGAAATGGCGTCAGGAAGGCTAAAGCTGTGAATGAGCTGAGATTAGCGAGGGATGCTAAAAGCAATAAAAAGGCTTTCTTCAGATACGTGAGTAGTAAAAGACAGAGGAAAGAAATGGTGGTTCAGCTGCTTAATGAGGATGGCAAATTGATAACAGATGACAAAGAAAAGGCTGAAGTGCTCAATTCCTACTTTGCCTCGGTCTTCTCCCAAAAGCGGGTCTATGACCCCCCTGGAAAAAGTGAAGCAGACGTTGAGGGGGCAGGATTGCAGTTTGAGATTGATAAAGAAATGGTCAAAGAACACCTAATTTCCTTGAATGAGTTCAAATCTCCAGGGCCCGATGAACTGCATCCAAGAGTAATGAAGGAGCTAGCGGAAGAACTCTCAGAACCTTTGTCTATTATCTTTGCAAAATCATGGAAGACGGGTGAGGTGCCGGACGACTGGAGGAGGGCTAACGTTGTCCCTATCTTCAAAAAGGGCAAAAAGGAGGAACCTGGGAACTACAGACCAGTCAGTCTGACATCCATCCCTGGGAAAATTCTGGAGCAGATTATAAAGAAGTCAATCTGTAAACACCTTGAAACCAATGCAGTGATTACTAGAAGCCAACATGGATTTGTCAGGAACAAATCCTGTCAGACTAATTTGATCTCATTTTTTGATAGGATAACCTCCCTTGTGGACTGTGGGAATGCTGTGGACGTCATATATCTTGACTTCAGCAAAGCTTTTGACAAAGTACCACATGACATTCTGATTAACAAACTAGCTAAAAGTGGGCTAGATGGAACAACTATTAGGTGGATCCACAGTTGGCTACAGAATCGGACTCAAAGAGTACTTATCAATGGAACCTTCTCAAACTGGGGAGAGGCAACGAGTGGGGTGCCGCAGGGCTCAGTCCTGGGCCCAGTGCTCTTCAACATTTTTATTAATGATTTGGACGAGGAGGTGCAGGGAACGCTGATCAAATTTGCAGATGACACCAAATTGGGTGGGATAGCTAATACCCTGGAAGACAGAAACAAACTTCAAAGTGATCTTGATAGGCTGGAGTGCTGGGCTGAAAACAACAGAACGAAATTTAATAGGGATAAATGCCAAGTTCTACATTTAGGGAATAGAAACCAAATGCACAGTTACAAGATGGGGGACACTTGGCTCAGCAATACTACAAACGAGAAAGATCTTGGAATTGTTGTAGATCACAAGCTGAATATGAGCCAACAGTGCGATATGGCTGCAAGAAAGGCAAATGCTATTTTGGGCTGCATTAATAGAAGTATAGCTTCCAAATCACGTGAGGTACTGGTTCCTCTCTATTCGGCCCTGGTTAGGCCTCATCTAGAGTATTGCGTCCAGTTCTGGGCTCCACAATTCAAGAAGGATGCAGACAAGCTGGAGCGTGTTCAGAAGAGGGCAACCAGGATGATCAGAGGTCTAGAAACAAAGCCCTATGAAGAGAGACTGAAAGAACTGGGCATGTTTAGCCTGGAGAAGAGAAGATTGAGGGGAGACATGATAGCACTCTTCAAATACTTAAAAGGTTGTCACACAGAGGAGGGCCAGGATCTCTTCTTGATCCTCCCAGAGTGCAGGACACGGAATAACGGGCTCAAGTTAAAGGAAGCCAGATTCCGGCTGGACATCAGGAAAAACTTCCTGACTGTTAGAGCAGTGCGACAATGGAATCAGCTACCTAGGGAGGTTGTGGGCTCTCCCACACTAGAGGCATTCAAGAGGCAGCTGGACAACCATCTGTCAGGGATGCTTTAGGGTGGATTCCTGCACTGAGCAGGGGGTTGGACTCGATGGCCTTGTAGGCCCCTTCCAACTCTGCTATTCTATGATTCTATGATTCTATGATTCCTTCCTTCCTTCCTTCCTTCCTTCCTTCCTTCCTTCCTTCCCTCCCACTCGTACTCTGCAATAGTTGCAACTAGCAGTTTTATCTGGGGAGTGGTGAGGGGGCAGAGGCAGGGGCAGCACCCATTGTAGGCAAGGGCCCACTGACAGCCCTCTGGAGCTGCTGCTCCTCTTCATTGGTGCAGCCTCCTTGTTCACCCGCCCCTCTCTCTGGCTCACTCTGGTGGAAAGAAGGAGGAGCAATAGATGCCACTGCCTGCTTGCTCACTGGCTCTCTGCCTGTCAATCAGCAATGATGAGAATGATGAGCAGGAGGAAGAGCAGCTGGTGTCAATGCTGGTGCAAAGGTAGGCTCACTGAGGCAGAGACCCACAGGGGATGACTTGCCCAAGGGCCCACAGGAACCTGGAGGTGGTGCTGGGCAGAGGCATCTCAAATCAAATCACTGTTCCCACATGTCAAGGGCAGGAGAGGAAGAAAGAATATCCTAGGGCTCTGCCAGCCTTTCTACCAGTTGAGCTGACCACAAGCAGCAGAAGAGGGCTCCATTTCTGCTCTTGATCCAATCAGGGTGGCCATGTATGCAACACCAAGCCAGAAGATGAGACTCATTTTCATAAAATTTGCATATGCTAACATATATGTATAGCTGCATATTCAGAAATACTTACTTCAATAGAAATGCACCACGTTTCACCATAGCGGGGAGGTCTGTGACCAGATGGGCAGTGTGTGCCTGTCCAGCCTGCAGTCCGTGTGTTAAAGACAACTGTTGATTGGCAACGTCAAGGGCCCTGCTCTCCCTCCATAGACTTGGACCAGGCAGCCCTTTGAATATAGGATTGCCCACTGTAAAGTAGGAGACATGGCCACCTTAGATCCAATACCTGTGGCACCTCTACGGATTGGTGGGCATGACTCATGGCTGTCAGCCTTGGTTGATGGATGGCTGTGACACAACTAAGGGGTGTGTGCGCGTATGTGTTGTAAAGGGGGGTGTCATGGGCTTGATCCATGGGCCCTTTAAGGAACATCTTAGCTTGTGGTCTCAGGCGGGAGAAGTTGGGTTTCTTTGTGTCTGAAAGGGAGTGGAAAGCTGCAAGTGCCAAGGATGCACCTTCACGCAGCGCTTGGCACCTGATAACAGCTAACTGGGCTGGAACTGGTGGGAGTTTAATCTGTGTCTGAAAAAATGGTATCTAGCTGCAGCTGTGCAGGCTCTGGGAGTGTTTCCCTCCCTTCGGGTGAGGCTGGGGGTTTCTGAGGGGTTCTGATTGGCTGGGGTGGATCAGGCATCTTAGGTGCCCTAAAGGAGATAAAAGCTTGGGCACTCAAGGGTTCACTCTCTTTCCTGTGGGTGTTGGAATCCGGTGCGTGCGCGTGTGAGCAAGGAGCATCCAGGCTGGCCCAGCTGGATGGCGTAGCTCCGCATGGGCACCAAGGGAAGGAGTTAGTTCGAGTGGCTATTGAGCCAAGTCAAAGTGAGTGACAATTAGGTAGAGTCATAGTGCTAAGTGTTTGTTTTGTTGTAGTATTAGGTTTGGGTGCAGAGCGGTAAAGCAGCAGTTTCTGCAGCTGAAACTCTCCCCATGGCCTGAGTTCAATCCCAGCGGAAGCTGGTTTCAGGCAGCCGGCTCGGGTCGACTCAGCCTTCCATCCTCCTGAGGTACGGCTGGGGAGTGTTGTGGCGGGGAGTGAGTGCGAATCCAATTGGTGTGACTGAGAACGGGGGGATGGTAAGGTATTAGTCCCTGCTTCCCTAAATTGTGTCTATTCCTTTGTCTTTGTTTCCCCCCCCCCAATCCTCTTAATTGTCTATCCTTGTGTGTGAACCTTTAAAGAAGTGTGTGTCAAGTAAAATAAAGTCATTTGGTCCCTACATTCAGTCTCCTGTCATTCCTTGAAAACTGAGACTCAAAGAGTTAAATTGGAAAGCCGGAGAGGTGTCTGCTTGCGCCAGGCTGGGCAAGGCCGTCTCTTGCCTAGGAACCGCTGAGTTAACCCTTGCGGTTCCATCACAGGGGGGAGGTCCAATTGCTGCCATAGGCTATTCCAGTTCTAGTAGGGATCCATGTGTCAGCTGCTGCCCTAGCAGCAACAGGCAGGGCAGATGTGCCAGATGGGTTGAGTTCTAACTCCCATTCCAATCCCAGGTTTCAGTCAGCCTCCCTGCATTTAACCACTGAGGCCAGACAGCTAGCCCAGCTTGCTTGGAGCTTTAGTGCTTCATCAGAATGTGGTGTGATTCCAGCCCATGCGCCAGCAGGGAGAAGAAATGTATGGGTGCTCTGGACCTGCAGCACAGTAGTGTGCCCATAGCCCAGCTGCTGAGAGAGCTATAAATCCCATCCCAAGGAATCACACAGCCAAGAGGACAGAGGGGAGAATGGCACACTGGAGCCGGTTAGCATTTCCTCCACCTTAGTATGAGATCTTATTTATTTATTTATTTATTTATTTATTTATTTATTTATTTATTTATTTATTTATTTCATTTATATCCCACCCTATATCATTAAGATCTCAGAGTGAAAAAAAACAGATAAAAACATACAGTATAAAATAATAAATATACACAGTTGAAAACAAATTAAACCATGATCCAAGTTAAAACAACATATAATTTAAAAGCAATAAAAGCAGTTAAAACAATGTGCCAGTGAGTTTAACCATCAAAGGCTTTGTTAAAAAGCCATGTTTTTACTTGCCGTCGAAATGAAATCAATGTTGGCGCCAATCGAGCCTCCGAGGGGAGGGCATTCCACAGTCGGGGTGCCACCACAGAGAAAGCCCTCTCCCTTGTCCCATCATAGCATATATGATGGTGCTATATAAATAAATAAATAAATAAATAATAATAATAATAATAATAATAATAATAATAATAATAATAATGTTGCATTGGTAGGATGCAGAGAAGGGCTCCTCCAACAGATTTGAGGTCTCAGGCAAGCATATATAAGGAGAGGTGCTCTCTCAAGTATCGAGGTCCCAAGCCATTTAGGGCTTTAAACGTCATTACCAACACCTTGAATTCCGACTTGAAGTGTATAGGTAGCCAGTGCAGTTCCTTTAAGACCGGTGATATGTGGTCTCTATAAGATGTACCCGCCAGCAGTCTAGCTGCTGCATTTTGCAATAGCTGCAATTTCCGCATCATCTTCAAGGACAGCCTTGAAGAGTGCATTGCAGTAGTCTAATCGGGAAGTTACCAGTGCATGTGCTACTGTGGCTAGGTTGTCCCTGTCCAGGAAAAGCCGAAGCTGACCCCAAGTACTGACAGCCAAGTACATATTGAAAATGGGAGGCCAGTAGAGAGATGCAGAGAAGGGCAGCCAGGGCAGAGGGCCTGTGGGTGGTCCTGGATGTGTGTCCTGGTGGTGACACACATGAGAAAGGAAGGCTGCGGGCAGAGCTGGGCAGAGCCCACCAGCTTTGCAGCTCTGCACACCTCCTCAGACTGCTCCTCCGAATGGTCCACAATGCAGTGGGGCATCGGGAGGCTCCCCAATCCCAAGGATGGGGAGTAACACTTAAGAACTAGGCATGGAACTTTTTAGTGCCACAGCCCCCTCAAAGGGGGCAGGAAAAGAACATCCCCTTGGCTACGGTTAAACAACGGAATTTGCTATCTCAAGTTGGGGGGACTGCCACCAAAACAGATGGCTTTAAAAGAGCATTAGAAAAATTCAATGGCTGCTAGTCCTGGAGCCAGTCTACATCATTGATTTAAAGTGCAGGGAGAGCACATCAGGGTCATTCATGACAGATGACACTGTTGCAAATCCACTGCCACCCTGCTGCTTCTCTCTTGAAAAGGCGCATTTTCAGAAAGTCCTTTTACTCTGTTGTTTTTCTTAAATGCAGCTCCGGAGCAGTTCTGTGGCAATGTGCTCCATCCCTCACCCCCTCACCCCCCCCACACACACACATATTAAAATCCTGGGTGTGCTTCTCTGGCCTGGCTGTGACTTGCACGTGACGTGGTCAAGGAATGGCCCTCCTCCACCCATTCCCTCTTTTTCTTCATTTTCAGCAGGGCTGCTTTCACAATAAGACACCTCCTTTTCCATTCATAATAGCAGTAGTGCTGTTTCATTCACAACAGTGGAGTAGCCAGTTTATATGTGGTGCATAATAAAGAATACACAGAGCGCAAGGAGAAAGGGCAGCCAGTAGCAGGAGCCAGTAGCAGGCAGCCACAGTTTTTTGCAGTCACATTACTGAGATATACCTACAACTTCAAAGTCATGTGATACATCTACAACTAAGGAATAGAGGGGAAGGAGAGAGGACAGCCAGACACTGTATCTCATAGTCACCCTACACCTGCAACTTGGCAGTCAGACAAGACGCATACAACTAAGGAATACTCAGACGGGAAGGCGAAAGGGCAGCCAGTACAGCAAGGGAGCATTGAACAAGGCTGGGAACAAGCCTCCCCAATCACAGAACTTCAGCAGTTTGCTTTTTCCATGCACAGAGAGCAGCTGCCGGTTCATTTATGTCTCCCCTTAGAATCACAGAAGCCATTCTTCAGTGTCTTCTGTTGTTTCATGAGTGGTGCATTGAGAGGGGCGAGGAGCAAGCCTCTCTCTCTCGTTGGCTGGGCAGCATCTATAGGGGTGATGACGTTCACTTCTACTAGCAGGACTCAGCAGGTTTAAGGTAGTTACTCTGCGTTTTTTGCTTTGTGTGCCCCTCTCAGACCAAAGCCGACCTCAAGAAAACCCAAGTAATACCCAGAAGCATGTCTCCTTCCGTTTTCATGCAGATGGCCCCTGGCGGCTGTACCTGGCCTCCAGTATTGGAGGCAACAAGGCTCTGAATGCCAGTCACTGGGGAGCAACAGTGGGACAGGCCTCTTGCTTTCCAGCCCTGTGGGTGAGCGTCTGGCTGGACGGTAGGGGGAAGAGGATGCTGGACTGTTTCTTATGTCCATACAGGAGAAAGTGAGAGAGAGCAATGAGCTGCCGCCACCTCCACCAGTCTGTTGGGGAAATATATGTATTATTGTGTTTATTTATCAAAAGGGGTTGAGCTGGCACCGAAAACATTGCTGTGCTGGCACGTCCATCAGCTGAGTATTCCGTAATCAGAGGTCACAACCGAGATGACTCGGCCCTTACTGACACATTGGGCCTGTTCAGACAACTCACTAAGCCGTGGTTAGGTGGCTAACCCTTTTGGAGCAAATTGTTAGTGAGTGTATTTAAACTGTGGTTATGTAGCCGCCTTGGTTAGAAATGGTTCACACTAAGCCGTAGTGTTTAGCTCAAAATGCTTAACTACTGTGGCTTAGTGTGTCATCTGACCAGGGTCCAAGGTGCTTGGAGAAGAGCCTCCCCTGACAATCTTCAGCCATAAGCAAGCTGGTGTAGGCAGAGTTGCTCCTGCAAGGACTTCCAGTCCCAAGCCATTTGGGCCCTGAAAGGGAAGCACCTTTACTTGGGCTTGCAAGCAAATAGGTAGCCAGAGCAGCTTCCTTAGGACTAGTCTCATACAGTGCTGCCTGGCTGCACCGGTTACAATTCTGGCTACTGCATTCTGCACTTCTGTGTTATCTTCCAGGGCAGCATCACAGTCACTAGGACTCCCCCTCCATCAGAAGAAAGGCAAGTCCTCAAGGTATTGGGGTCCCAAGTTATGTAGGGCTTTATAGGTCAGGACCAGCACTTAGAATTTGTCTCAGAATCAAATTGGCAACCAGTGTAGGCCAGCCAGGACTGGGCTTATACATTCCAAGGCAGTCCATTGTACAGTGCATTGCAATAACCTAACCTCATGCTTATCAGTGCATAGATCACTGGTGCCAGGCTAAACCCATCCAGATAGGGTAGCAGGTGGTCTACCAGCTAAGGCTAGTAAAAGGCACATTGCGCCATCATGCCATGGAGACTACCTAAGCCTCCAGTGACAATGATGGATCCAGAAGGACCCCCAAGTGGCACAGCTGATCCACACACTTCCCCCCTATGGACAGAAGAACCACCCACCAGCAAAGCCTCTGCCTTGTTTGGACTGAGCCTCAGTTTATTGGCTCTCAGCTAGACCATTAGCAACACCCGTAATATGCACATCCACTGCCACACCTGCCCGAGATAAAAAAAGAGAAGCTGAGTTGTGTCATCAGCGTACTGATGACAACACAACCCAAAACTACACATGACCCTGGAGCTCAGTGGTTTCATGTAGACGTTAATGAGCATGGGGGATAGAAGGTACCCCTGCAGAACACCTGAAGCAGGCTCCACGGGGTTGAGCAATACTGCCCACTCACCAGCCTCTGGAAATGACTGTCCAGGTAGGAGCAGAACCACTGTAAAACAGCACCCACAACCCATAACTTGGACAGCAGCTCCAGAAGGACACCGTGATGGATGGTGTTGAATATCACCAAGAGAGCAAGGAGCATCAACAGGGACACGTGCGCCCTGACATCAACACATGGCGACCAAGGCAGTCTCAGTACCAAAACTGGGCCTAAAACCTCCTGATTTAAATTAATAAAAGATCCAGACAGACATCTGGGTATATCAACAAACATTTTTTGGATTTCAAATAAATAATGACATTTCTTGTTGTTTCTTCATTCCCATCTCAGTGAGTGCACACAGGATCTTAGCTCTTTCCACTGCAACTCTTTGCTTCTCAGAGGTCTTCCATATAGCAGGCCACCTGCTCCTGTCTACCCCTCACAGCGACCCTATCCCTTATTTATTATTATTATTATTTATTTATATAGCACCATCAATGTACATGGTGCTGTACAGAGTAAAACAGTAAATAACTGCAAAAGCAAGGTGGATGAAAGAGAGACTGGCAGCAGGCTGGCAGGAAAAACAACCACTGAGCTTGGAAAGCCAACCATGGGGTTGGTTCCTTAGCTGCTGTGCTCCATGGGTGCGCATGTCCTCGTCTGCCTCTTGGTCAGTGTATTTGTTTGTCTTGGGCAATGAGTGAGAGAGACAGAGATGCTAACCAGGGGCACGTCTACATGAAGGGTTTGCCCCAAGCTGGCTTCGCGGAAGCAGCACATCATAGAATCATAGAATAATAGAGTTGGAAGGGGCCTATAAGGCCATTGAGTCCAACCCCCTGGTCAATGCAGGAATCCACCCTAAAGCATCCCTGACAGAGGGTTGTCCCACTGCCTCTTGAAGGCCTCTAGTGTGGGAGAGCCCACGACCTCCCTAGGTAACTGGTTCCATTGTCATACTGCTCTAACAGTCAGGTACATGATGCAGCTGCCATTGCGAAGCCATCCGGGGGCAAACCCCGGAAACTCTGCTCCAAAAAAGTCGGGCACTTACCCAGACTTTTTTGGCAGCAGAGCCTGTGTCGCCCCCTAATGTGTTGCCATGGGTGGCCCCGCGCCTGTAAAAGTAAAAGAAAAATGGGTGGGGAAGGAGAGGAAAAAAATATTATCTGTATCTGCGCACAGATAAAGGGGAGACGACGAACGGGCAGCCAGAAGGAGGAGAGATGGTTCACCCTGAGTCCCTGCCCCCTTGCATCCTCTTCTGGCTGCCTCGTTCCTTCCCCCCTTTATTTTTATTATCTGTATCCGCGCAGCTGTGCAGATACAGACAAAATAAAAAGGGGGAGGGAAGGCCCCGTTCCTCTCCTCCCCCACCATTTTTATTTATTTATTACTTTTAAAGAACAGGAAAGTTTGCACTTGCATTCCTTTCTGTGCAGTTGCCGGGAAAGAATGAAAGTGCTGGAGCAAGGCGCCTCGTGATGCCATAAAGATGGGAGCTGCGAGGCAAGCTGGCAGTGTAACTATTGACATTGACTAGCCTGTCAGCCTGCATCTGATCTCCCTCCCTCCCTCCCTCTCTCTCTTTCTGCACCTCCTTCTCCTCTAGCTTCTGGGGCCAGGGTATGAGATAGGTAGAGTTGCTGACCAGCAAGCACCCACATACGGAGGCTAGTGGAGAAAGGGAGGTGGACGGGTATGCTCTGCTCCTAATGTAGCCACTTGCTCTGGTCTCACCCACTTTTGGCCCTGACTAGGCCCACTGCTGGAATGCAGGCATACACACACACACACCCCAAATGCCAACTGAAGTAGCGTGGAGCTGAATCAGAAAAATGTTCTCTACCTTGTCTTAGAGCTCCATCACACCTGTTTTTCCCCTGATTTGCCTCTGTATTTTTTACCTCTATTTCATAAGCACAGCAAGCGTTCCTCTGTTTCACGATTGTCACTATACCAGTGAACTCTCTTTTCACTTGTTTGCTCTCCCACTGCTATTGCGCCAACTCTGCTCTGCCCCTTCTTTCCCTCCCACTCCCCATTCCAGTTCATTGGTTCTTGTTGTTGATGGACATTGTGACCAAGTGGCAGTCTTCCCCCTTGCTCATTGCAGCTCCTCTGGGAATTAATCAAAATACTTACAGTTCCCTCATTTTTAAAGATAAAGAGATGACTCTTGGGACTGTGAGAGCTCTTAAGCAGAGTGTTAGGCATGCCAAATTTGCATCAGATTGGCTCATCCCTTGACTTTTTAGGAATTTTAATCCCCACTCCTCCAGTCATTCCTTGCCATTAAAACACACACTTCTCCGATTCTGCACAGGGGTGCATTAAGGCAGAATCAGAGGGGTGTGTGTATGTGTTGGATGGAACTCATTTATTTCCCAGGCTTGATTCCCTTACTCAAGAGTAAATCCCATTGATTTCATTTATATCCAAGTCATACTAAAATCCAATGCATGCTTCCCTTTGAGTAAACCCCATTGAACAGAGACTTACTTCTAAGTAAGCATAGCGTTGCAGAGCATGTCTTTCCAGTTTACTGTTCTAGACTTTTTAAAAAAAGCTTCTGAGTGACCACACTATTAAAAGTCAGTTCTATACGTGTTTACTCAGAGTAAGTCTCTCTCTGTTCAGTGGGGTTTACTCAAAGGAAAGCATTACTCCAAGGGAAGCATTACTCCAAGGTAAGCAAGACTTTGGTTCATCCCCGATTGACATGGGAAAGAGGAAGGGGAAAGAAAAGGCATGGATGAGGAAGCAAAGCTGTCAGGAGATGCTTCCAGCCTGGGGTGTTGAGCCTTAGGGCAGTGAAGGGCTGGACCAGCAAGTCTTCCTGGTGTAATGCATGTTCAATTAAGATGCACATTGAATAGTGTTTAATAAGCCTATTAATTTTGCACCTGTTCACTTAAGTGGGTGAAAGAAATTTCTGTTGGCTTAGAATAAAAGGGCTTTCTGTTTCCCATGAATTGTTATTACCTCCTGTCTGGGCTGGTGATGATAAACCATTAGCAGGGATTTGTTTGAGCACCATTTAGCTGTAAAACTGTAATATTAATGACTGCCTTATTTATGGCCATATTACCCCATTGCAAGGCCTTGATATTACCCAGGGAACCATGGTGGACTTCTGCTTGGGTCATAAATCTTCTTACCCAGTGCTGAATTGAAGGAGATGTCTGGCGAACCACTAGGGCTGAGCTGGAATACCAGCCCAGTTCAGGAAACATTTCACTTACACATACACATGCATGAAAACGAAACTCTTTTTCAGACAACTTTCAGGGGATATGTAGAAAGGGAAGAAAATGTTTTCTTCCTTTAAAGTGGATGTTGCTGTTTCTAAGAAGATAAGTCACATGTACGTGCCTTGCCAGGAGAGGGGCTCGGGGCTCAGTAAATCACCATTTCACAGCCAAAATTGATTTTTTTTCTAAAGAAGCACTGCTCATCTGGACAAAACTGTACTCCCGTCTCCTTGTGAATAGCAAACCCCATTAAAACCGGTGCAGCCCTTTTGCATGAAAATGTGCCTGATTCAAGTGCACCAAAGTCCAATTATGAGACACGCATGAAAGATCTCCGTCAAGGCGTGGGGTTCCAAAACTTTATTCCCGGGAATATGTGGTAGACAGGTTCACACACCCACATTCAAATCACAGTATATATATATATATATATATATATATATATATATAGTCTAGATGTTATGCATCATCTGCCTCCATCTAATTGGTCCACCTCATCTGCTACATCACTTGGGCATGCTCAGTTGCGCTCGAGTGGTGGCTACAGGAAGGAAGTGATGCATGGTCGCCGCCATGAGCCCATGGAACTTCCTGTTCCCCAGATGCGTCTTGCCTCGCTTACCTGGGTGTAACCCTTCCCTTATATGGTGGTGTTGTCCCAGCAGTTAACCAGCAATGTGGATTCAATGAGATTTATTTTGTAGTTTTCACAGAGATGAATGGAGATTTTACTGAGAGGCATGTGGCTACTCCTTTCCCCTTCTTTGTTGTGCTCATTTGCCTTGTCTAGGTGTCCCTGGGTGGGCTCCTGGAGGGGGGGTCTAAAAGGGGTGCGTGTACACGTGTGCTTGCTTGTCAGGGGAAATGAACACTCTAGTTTTTACATCAGCCCTTCTAACAACAGAGTGCCAAAGTGAATAATCACAAAGGATAAGGAGTCGGGGCTCCCTCTGACCTCCACACCATGCCACACCCACATAATTCCCACACTGCCCTGCCCTACAGAGCCACAATGCAGTCTCCTGGCTGAGTCAGTTGCAACTGGGTGTGGTGTGTATGAGAGATTGATTTATTCAGTGCACAATTAGGAACAGAGTTTAAAATAATTTCACAGTGAAAACCAGGTGGTTCTTGCCACATGCAGTGACCTTTAATTGTTATTTTATTTTAATTGTCAATTTAGTTTTTACTTTAAACATCTGAAACCAGCTGTCAGGAATTAGTCTTCATGAATGTAGTTAACAATAAGAACTTAGAACATGGCCTTAAATTTCATTGTGTCACTTTTATTTATATTCTGATTACTAATCACTCAACCAGCATCATGTTGTTGTTGTTTGGATTTCTTAGTAATCTCTTTAAAAAGTAAAAAAGACTCAAGGTGACTTACAACAAGATTAAAACATGCAAAATTTAAAACAGCTAAAACTAATTTCCATTAAAATACCACAACTAAAAAAACCCAGTGACAACCAAACACTTCAACTGATGCACTTCAACCCATCCTATGCCATAAAATGCCTGGGAAGAAAGGATAGTATTAAGCTGCCATCAGACACATGTCAGGGTTGGTGTCAGGTCGACCTCACTGAGAAAAGCCCCAAGAAGAAGCCCCCTCCCTTGTGGCCTCCCTTGGAGGCGTCGGCACTCAGGGGTTGCTGCTGAGAGTGCTTTGAAAGCACCTGGCTGGGCATGAGCTGTAGTCCAGAATATCTAGAGGTCACCTGGTTGGGGAAGGCTATGGGCTTCCAGAAAGCAGCCTGGAAATTGGTGGGAGAGTCAGATGTGACTGCCCATATGTGGCCACTTATGTACCATTAGATTCTCCTTCTGGGAGAGCTAATTCTCTCACACACCCACACACTTTCCAGATTCTGCACTCCAGTGGTTGAGAAGTCTATTGAGTATAGGATGTGTATTTTGGTTGGAGCAGTGAAAGTCCATTCAACAGACTCAGGGCACTGGAGGAGAACCACCACCCCTCTTTCATCAGCAATACTGCCCTTCAGTGCACATGCCCCCAAGAAGGGACGTTCTGCAACATAGTGGGAGGACAGCAATACATGGGAATGGAAGGATGGTTTTATCCCACTTGGAGAAAAAGTACCGCACTTTCCGTGTTCTAGAAAAACACAGAAAATGAAACAGAAGAGGCGAGATGACTGCTCTACCTGATCCAGCTGAGATGCTGCTTTTCTCATTCCCATGCTGCAAGAAGATCTGCCTGAAGCTGTGGCTGTTGCTGCTCCCTTCTTTTTTTCCTACTTCTCCTTCTCCTCCTTCACTCTAGGAAGTCTCAATCTGGTTTGTTTGTTTTTAAACAACAACAGCATTGGGTATTGGCTGGCCCAGCACCCACCCTGAGAGCAATGGGGTAAGAGCTACCTGGGGAGGCTCTCTGTTTATTGCTTTGCTCCTGGCCAGAGTGCTGTCTTGAGAAACCCTGGCTTTCAGGGGAGAGATCAGAATGTCACCCCTGCCTGAAAGCCATTGTCCCTGCCTGTGCATGCACACACCATTAAAATAATCCTCAACAGCACAGCATATGCTGGGGGAAAGTTCTGAGCATGCGTAGGTAAGGTTCCCCCTAGACAGCAACAGAATCTCTGTGAAAGAAAGAAGACGACAGTGGGCTGCTATGCCCAAACATGCGTTAAACACCTGCTGCTGGTTCTGGGGGAAGTGGGGAAGATGGAGAAGGGAAGTGGGAAGTTAGGGAAGTAGTAGGCAGTTTGCTGTCACCCCCGCTCCCCCCCCCCCATCAGCAAGCAACAGGCTGTGATAGATATTGTGGGGCCTTTGCCAAATACCTTGCTAAAGTCCACAGCATTTCCATGATCTACTAATGAAGTTACACAATAGAAAATGAAATACAATTAGAGGTCCATCACACCTTGGAAGAAATGCTGGGTAACGCTGGCTACTGTGGCTTCTCCATGGACACTGAGAGCTATATCACACCAGCTTTATAGTCTGCTGTCACGGCAAATATCATGCAAAAGGACTCAGATGACGCCAACCATGTCCTGCTATGATTGCAGTTGTGAGTAGTTTGGTGTGTGGAAAATCCAGTTCTTCTATAATGGAAAACACACCACTCAAACTTCAACATGTATTTTTAACCATTGCTGTGTACAATGGGGCTTACTCCCAAGTAAGTGTGACAAAGGTTGTAAACTTACAGCACAATCTTACTTCTACTCAGAAGTAAATGGGATAATTCGAGGGAAAACCAGGACAAATGTGTAGGTGTGATGGAGCTTTGAGTTACTTCCTGTTTTCAAACAGGAAGTAAACAAGGTGCTCGAGGGCCATTCAGTCCCTCGTTGTGAACACGCTACTTCTCCCACACACAGCAAGAGAGCAGAAATTTTGGTTTAAAAATATTTCAGAGTTTTTCTGGTTTTTCTTGCGGAACAGAAGGCATGGGAGAGGCAGATGACATCATGTGAGCTACCTCCGAGGAATCCGTGAGTGCCCAGTAACGAACGCTCATCGGATGGAGCTTTAAAAACTTTCTTCTTGACAAATCCATACTGCCTCCCAATAACCACTGATTATTGGAAGTGCCTACAGACCGAGCACTTTATATTCTGCTTTAGACTCTTCTCAGGTATTGATGTCAAACTGAAAGAGCTATAATTCCCCAAATCCTCCTTTTTGCACATAGGGACAACATTTGCCCTTCTCTAACCCTCTGGTGCTTCTCCAATTCTCCAGGATTTCTCAAAGATAATAGACTTTCTGAGAGTCCATCCACTAGCTCCATCAACACCCTAGGATGCAATTCATCTGGATCAGCGGACTTCATTTGAGGTGTTTAGATATTCCCTGACTCTGTCAACCTCAATGTGCACTCCTAGCCCTTCAGCCTGATTGTCAAGTATTCCCAATAGGACACAGATCTTCTTTTGGGAGAAGACCTTGTCGAAATGGGAGTTAAGCACTTACAACTTTTGTTCATCACTTGTCAGCATTTTGCTATAGCTGCTAAATACCTGGTCTACCATTACTTTTGTCCTTTTAGCATATCTGAAGAAGCCCGTTTGTTATTCTTAGCATCCCTTGACAATCTTAGCTCATTCTGAGCATTAGTCTTCCTGACACCATCTCTGCATTTCTGGACTATCTGCCTGTGCACTTTTTTAGTGACCTGTCCCTCCTTCCACCTCCTACATATGTCCCCTTTTTTGTTATCAGTGTAAGGGTAGGGTGAGGGTTAATCGGACCTTGGGACTGGCATGTCTTTTAATTTGTGAATTTTATGGTTCCATAGGAAGGGAGATAAGAACCAGGCAGCTGTATGGGGGAGAAGACTGGAGCCAAGCCGATTGTAACTGTCCACTTGTCCTTGAGTGATTAACCATCCCGGGCAGAGGTGTGAAGCGGCTCCACGCATCAAAGCTGAAGGGAGGGGGGAAGGAGCAAAAAGAATAAGATAAAGATATCCCTGTGAAAGGAACAGGGGGGTGTCGGCTGAGTTCGGGCTGGGTGACGTATGACTTTGTAGCTTTAGTTTTTAGCTTGCTTGCTCTGGGTTCTGATATATTTATGCATGCTTTTATGGTTTTATTCTGCTAATCCCATGTATTCCTACTCTTTTCCTAATAAATGGTCTTAAACCTCATCTTGTGTGAGCTGTGAGTGTCTGGCCTGGGGATCCGTGCTAAATCCAGTCAGGAAGCCAGCAGGGTGCTGGGCGCTCTTCCTTTACATGGGGGCAGCGCTGGGATTCGACACGGATCCGGAGGGGCAAGACGCTGGTAGGAAAAAGGGGATAGAGACGAGGCATAGATTTGAACCCAGGGCGAGCAAGGTCAAGTAGACAGCCAACAATGTTGCAGGACCAGGGAGCAGTGGCTTTTGGTGCGGAGTTGTTGGGGGTGACTTCTCAGGAAGGAGCGGAAGGGGATTCCATCCCAGCCACTATGGAATGGGTGGTGGAGGGGACGCCTAGCTCCATGGAGAGGGCCCGGAGATGACATTCCGCGCAGCTCTGGATGCCAAGTGAAGGGCAGGAGAGTGCGTGGTATGATGTTCGGCCGAAGATCTCCTTCCCTCAGGGGATGATGGACGGAAATGGCCCAAGCGTACAGATTCCACAACTTCAGGGGATCCCTCACCCTCAGGGGGCGGCGGGCGGAAGAGTCCCCGGTGTGAAGGCAGAGGAGGAGAACAACGAGGGGAAGATGCAGCGAATGTATACTGAATGCTTGGAGCTGATGACCTGACACCTGAGGGTGGTCGAGATGGAGACAGAGGGGACCCGAGGGCAGTCTCTGGCGGGACTGTCGAGAAACCGATTTGACCGGCGGGGGTTTCCAGTGTACCAAGAAGGTGATGATGTGGGGGGGGGGATTGTCACTCTTCGAGGATACCTGCGATGAGTTGGGGGTCCCGGCTGCCCAGAGGATGAGCCTGCTGTGCCCGCAAGTCTCCGGGACTTTGAGGGAGATGATAGCCACCATTCCCCGGGAGCTGCGGCACGACTATGGGCATTTCAAGTCCGTGGCTAAGGAGCAGTATGCCCTCAAGGCAGAGCACTGTCGCCAAAAGTTTCGGCAGCTTACTAGGAACCCGAAGGAAACCTTCATGGTGTTTACTACATGGATGCTGATGGCAATGGAGGTCTGGATGGAGGCAGAGGGAGTCCATGACCTCAAGGCGGCTAAAGATCTGATGGCCAAGGAGCAGCTCTATCGGCAGTTCCCCGAGAAGTATGATGCCTGGATGGGGGAAAAGAACCCCAAAACGCCGATGGAAGCGGCCAAGATGGCAAATCGCCTGCAGGTGTTCGAGTGGAAGGGCAAAAGGGAGGACCCCTCGGGTGGCGGAGAAGGGTCCAGAGAGGCGTCCTAGCAGAACGGTGGCAGAAAAGAAGGCGGCCTGGCCTGGGAAGGAATGTGGAGGAAAGGGGAGTGCCCCTTTGGCAGCAGCGACGGCAGGGCCCCAAGTGAGCGGGGGGTGCTTCTACTGCAAGGAGCCCGGGCACCTGAAGAGGGAATGCCCCAAGTTGGTGGCAAAACAGTCGGGGGAAAGCGGCGGCCCAGCCCCATGGCCAGTGGTATGGGCGGCGGCGGCCCCACCAGCACTGGCCTCCCCATTGTCGAATTGGAGCGACGACAGCGATGGAGAAGTTGCTGACTTGGAGTGGGAGTACATGAGCACGGAACCAGCCGGAGTGGCAAAGGCGGCAGCAGGTCCGGAGAAGCCAGGTTCCTCATCGGCCGTTGCGATGCGGTTGGTGACCCTGGCGCAGCTCCAGTGGAGTCGGAAGAAATTCTGTGAGTGTGTAGTGGTCGATGGGAGACAGGTGTGGGCTAAGAGAGACACCGGCGCAGATTTGAGCAGCGTACACATAGGCCTGCTCAAGCTGGGACAGAAACTTTCAGGCCGGACTGTGACCGTAAATCCGTATGGAGCACCTCCTTTTGAGGCTCCGCTGGCTCGAGTAAAGATTGAGTACCAGGGATGGAAGGGAGAATTGGTTATACTCACCCACACGGAAGGGCCAGCTTTCTTACTGGGAAACGACTTATGTTTTAAAGTCACACAGCTGGCCGTGGTTACTCGGAGGAAAGCCGCTAAGCAGAGGGAGGACTCGGAGAGCGGAGAAGAGGATGGCCCACTAAACGAGTCGCCCGAAGCTGAAGGGGAGGGAGGAGGTCCCACCCCAGGGGGCCTGGACACCCCAGAATTCCGCCAAGAACTTCAGCAGGATCCTACCCTACAAGGGTGTCGAGAGGTGGCACGGGGACCGTCTGAGGGGTGGGGGAAAATGGGTACGGTGGTGTTTGCCTGTGAGAAGGGACTGCTGTACCGGCTGTTCTCGCCCAAAGGTGGGGGTGGGGTGGAGAGGAAACAACTGGTAATACCCCAGTCGGTGCGGAGAAAAGTGCTGGAGGCAGCCCATGAGCTGTTGTGGGGAGGGCATCTGGGCATTCGCCGAACCTTGGAGCGGGTGAGCCGAGACTTTAATTGGCCAGGAGTAGCCCAGGAGGTACAAGACTTTTGTTCCACGTGTGATACCTGCCAGCGAGTGTGGTTCCCCCTGGATCATCCTAAGGCTCCCCTCCGCCCTTCCCCTATCATGGAGGTGCCGTTCAAAAAAATGGGGGTGGATATATTGAGACCGTTCAGCCCAGCCACCCAGACGAGGAAGAAATACATTTTAACTTTGGTGGATTACGCCACCCGGTTTGTGGAGGCGGTGCCCTTTGCTACAATTTCCGCCCCGCAGTTGGCTAGGGCTATGATGATGATTTTTACTCGCTTGGGGGTCCCCAAAATACTGGTACATGACTTGGGTGGGGGGTTTATGTCCCAACTGCTGAAGGAATTATGGAAGCTGGCAGGAGTGCAGCAGTGTACGTCCGCGGCATACCACAATGAGGGCAATGGGCTAGTAGAGCAGTTTAACCAAACCTTAGGAAGAATGTTGAAGGCGTAAGCCAATAAGCACGGAGCGGATTGGGACCAAGCCCTACCCTATCTCCTTTTTGCTGCCCGAGATGCTAAGAGTGATAGCTTGGGGTTTTCGGCAAACGAGCTAGTGTTTGGGAGGGAGTTGAGAGGCCTGTTGAAGTTGCTGAGGGATGGGTGGGAAGGGCGGACCAATCCCACTCCCGTCTCAGTCGTGGCATACATGCAAAATTTACAGAACTTGCTGAGGGAGGGAGGAGAGGTGGCTCAAGAAAACTTAGCCCAGGCTCAAGAAGTGCAGAAAGGGTGGTACGATAGGAAGGCGCGACAGCGGGTGTTCTAGGAGGGAGATAAAGTTTTGGTGTTGAAGCCGCTGAAGCCGGAAAAGCTCGCAGTCAGATGGGAAGGCCCCATGGTGGTGGAAAAGAAGCTTAATGAGGTCAATTATTTGTTATAGGACCCAACCACCCAGCGCCGCTCGAAGGTGTATCACGTAAACATGATGAAACCGTTTCAGGAGTGAGCAGTGCGAGTATGCCAGGTGGAAAAGGGGGACCCGTTAGATGGAGAGGCGGGGATGGACGTCCTAGCTAGTTACCAGGGAAGGGAGGGCTTGTCGGACATCCAGATACCGGAGGAATTGGGCCCAAAACAGCAAGAACAGTTGAAGCGGTGTTTGGGGGAGTTTGAGGAGTTGTTTTCGGGGCTGCCGGGGAGAACGTCCCTGGCAACACACTCCATTGACACCAGGAACCATCTGCCGATTCAATCTCCTCCTCATCGACTGAATGGCCGGCAACTAGAGATAGTTAACAAAGAGATTGAGGAGATGTTAGCTATGGGGGTCATTAAAAACAGCCACAGCCCCTGGTCCTCCCCCCTCGTCCTCATGGCGAAGAAAGATGGCTCGATCCGTTTCTGCATGGACTTTAGGAGGCTTAACAGTGTCTCCACGGTGGCAGCTTATCCCATGCCCCGGACAGACGATTTGATAGAAACGCTAGGGAAAGCCAAGTACATCTCCACATTGGATCTAACCAAGGGATATTGGCAAGCGCCGCTAGACGAGGACGCTGCCTTGAAGTCCACCTTTTCTACCCCTAGGGGGCACTATCAGTTCACCGTGTTGCTGTTTGGGCTCTCGAATGCTCCGGGGGGCTTTCAGAAACTTATGGACCGGGTTTTAGAGGGGCTGGGGGCTTTCTCGTGTGTTTACCTGGATGACGTGGCCGTGTTTAGTGACACCTGGGAGCAGCACTTGGAACATCTAGCCCAGGTGCTGGGCTGGCTACGGGAGGCCGGGTTAACCATAAAGGCCTCCAAGTGCCAATTCGGGCAGGGGGAAGTGACGTACCTAGGACATCGGGTAGGACAGGGAGTGTTGAAGCCCATGGATGCCAAGGTAGAGGCAGTATAACAGTGGCCGGTCCCGCAAACTAAGAAACAGGTCCAGTCCTTTTTGGGGCTGGCGGGCTACTATCGTAGGTTCGTTCCCCACTTTAGCCAGCTAGCGGCCCCCTTAACGGAATTGTGCAGGAAAAGACAGCCGGTGAGGGTGCAGTGGACAGAAACTTGCCAACGGGCCTTTGAGGGGTTAAAAGAAAAGTTAAAGCGTGCTCCCATTCTCCGAGCTCTCGATTTTGATCGGCCATTCGTGGTTCAGACGGACGCGTCCAAAGCGGGGTTAGGGGCAGTTCTGCTTCAAGAAGGAGAGGGGGGCAGCTCCAGCCCGTTGCGTTCAACAGCAAAAAAATACTGCCGCGGGAAAGGGCCCTGGCCACAATCGAAAAGGAATGTCTAGCCATTGTGTGGGCAGGGGGGAAACTGCGCCCATACTTGTGGGGACAGCTGTTTCAAATACAAACGGACCATTCTCTGTTGTGCTGGCTATCCCGGGTAAAGAACACCAACCAGAAATTGCTAAGATGGAGCTTGGCATTGCAGGACTATGATTTCACCATTTCCCATATCAAGGGCAAAGAAAATGTTGTGGCTGATGGGTTGTCCCATCAGGTAGGATGGAATTTTCTAGAAATTCCATCTTAAGGGGGGAGGTGTAAGGGTAGGGTGAGGGTTAACCGGGCCTTGGGACTGGCATGTCTTTTAATTTGTGAATTTTATGGTTCCATAGGAAGGGAGATAAGAACCAGGCAGCTGTATGGGGGAGACGACTGGAGCCAAGCCGATTGTAACTGTCCACTTGTCCTTGAGTGATTAACCATCCCGGGCAGAGGTGTGAAGCGACTCCACGCATCAAAGCTGAAGGGAAGGGGGGGAAGGAGCAAAAAGAATAGGATAAAGATATCCCTGTGAAAGGGATATCAGGCTGGGTGACGTATGACTTTGTAGCTTTAGTTTTTAGCTTGCTTGCTCTGGGTTCTGATATATTTATGCATGCTTTTAGGGTTTTATTCTGCTAATCCCATGTATTCCTACCCTTTTCCTAATAAATGGTCTTAAACCTCATCTTGTGTGAGCTGTGAGTGTCTGGCCTGGGGATCCATGCTAAATCCAGTCAGGAAGCCAGCAGGGTGCTGGGCACTCTTCCTTTACAATCAGATCATCACTAAGCTTTTGTGTAGCCATATTGGCTTCTTCTGTTGCCTTCCATTTCTTTTCGTCATTGGGGTTGTTTCTCAGCGCACATGGTCAATCAGAACTCACAGCAATGCAGATGGACTCTCAGGCTCACTCTTCTCCTTATATCCCTGTAGAACTCCTTGTCTTCTTCCTATAGAGCTTCCACAGGACTCTTTGTCGCTTCCACCCATAGGCCTCCGCTACCAAACTCTTGTTAGCTCGCCCTGTTTGCTTGTTGTTCCAGTGTGGCCTCTGCGCCCTCTCAAGGTGCAATGTCTGAGAGCTTCTCTACATTAAGGGAAATCCTGTTGTTTATTTATTTCTTAAATTTATATACCGCCCCATAGCCGAAGTTCTCTGGGCAGTTTACAAAAGTTAAAAACAGTGAACATTAAAAAGTATACAAAATTTTAATCCATCAAAAATATAAAAACAGTATAAAACAACAGTATCCATTACCCACCGCTGTTGTGCTTCCTGGTTCTTTGGTGCGATGGATTTGAGTTGGATCACACAGGAGGAGAGGGGTGACAAGGTGTAAGGGCCTGCTGCTTCCCAGGGCTCCTTTAAATGGCAGTCACAGTGGACGCGAGGGAGCGTCTCCCTCCCTCCCTGGCATGTGTGCAAAGGAAGGGGGGTCTTGTTGTCTGTTTCCTAAGAGCCCCCAGGAAAGCCAGGACTTACTTCTGAGTAGAAATAAGAATGTGCTGTAAATTTACAACACTTGTCGCACTTAATTGGGAGTAAGCCCCATTGTACACAATGGGACTTACCTCTGAGTAGACACATGGAGATTGGATTTGCCTGCCTTTGTTGCAAGGAGACATTTTGCCCTCTTCATTTAAAGTCCTTCCTCCCTTCCTCGACAGGTTCATAGTGCAATGTGAGCTTTACATGCTGCCGATTTTGTGGCATTTGGAGTTTATTCCAGTTTATCTGTGATGTATTTTAAAACGGAATAAGAGGGTGGGGGACTATGGGAGACCTCCTGTTTCTTTATTGCATTGTTAAATGGACCCAAAAACTTCCGTGAGTGGCCAGAAACAAATGTGCCATAAATAGCTTGTTTAGAGAAGCTCTGAGATGGCAGAAGGAGATCAGAAGGCAGAGCACAAGGCTACTAGCAGGGCTCTGCTCCAACTGATCACATCTAGCCAGTCACAGTGGCTCTCCAGGATCTGCAGCAGAGAGATCTTACCTGATCCTTTAACACCTGCCTCCTGCTCCTTTAAATGGAGATAGTGCAGACTGGACCTGGGACCTCCTGTCAGCAAGCCATGGGCTCTGCAGTTGGGCTATGGCCCCTCACTGTGAAGGGCCATAGCCCAGCTTTCTTGGACCAGGAATCAAGCCAGATCTTGAAGAGGCAGCCTCTGACGTGGCAGTACTGGCCACCTGCCCCTGCATTCTTAGCTTCTCCCAGTTGAAGAGGCTGAGCCTGATTTAGTGTCCATACAGGCCTCATCGCAAATGTGACAGAACAGCACCCTTGTTGTCCTCGTGCAAACCAAGAAGCCCCAACCGATCTGCCAGGAAATGCCCTGCCTCCCTGTGGAGGCATCATCAACCATATAATGTAGGTTCGTTTGGCACCTACATTATATGCTTTTAGACGCCAGGTGAAGACCTTTTTATTCTCCCAGCATTTTAAGAGTCTATAAAAAAAATTAACTTGGTGTTTTAAATTTGTAATTTTGCATTGCTGCTGTTTTTATCTGGTTGAGCTTTTATATTGTATTTTATATTATGGTTTTATACTGTTGTTTTATACTTTGAATGTTTTTAATTTTTGTGAACCACCCAGAGAGCTCCGGCTATTGGGCGGTATAGAAATGTAATAAATAAATAAATTAAATAAATAAATAAATAAATAAAACCACCACCTTTTCTCCTGCATATGGCAGTGGTCCAAAGCAATGCACACCCTCTGCATCAGGGGACAGTGAGAAAGGGGGTTTGCAGTCGAGGTCCAGGACTGCCGGGTCATGAAATGTGCTTGCACGTGTGGTGGGGTGGGAGGCTGCTGGTATCTGAGTCCTTCTGGGCATGCACATAAAAGGAACACAGGAAGAAGCTGCCTTAGACCAAACCAGGCCCATTTCAATCTATCCCAGCATTGTCAACACTGACTGGCAGCAGTGGCTCACCAAGGAAGGGCCACTTTTGGCAGTATTTGTCTCCCAACAGATATCGGGGTATTTGAAGTCCCCAATCACTACTACATCACACTTCCTTGAAACACTGGCAATTTGGTTTTCAAAAGTTTCATAATTATTTTCTCCTTGATCAGGTGGTCAGTAGTAGACTCCAACTATCATGCTCCTTTTATTCCTTACCCCATTTATTTTAATCCGGATGCTCTCGATGGGACTCCCAGGCTCATTCACCTGTATTTCTGTGCAGGGAAACATATTTTTAACAGACTCCGCCTCCCTTTCTAGTTCTTCTGTTTTTTTTGAACGAGTTATATCCCTCAATTGCTACATTCCAGTCATGGGAGTCATCCCACCAAGTTTCAACCATACCTATCAAGTCGTATTTGCCTTCATGTATTAAGAGTTCAAGTTTGTTCTGTTTGTTTCCCATGCTCTGGGCATTAGTATATAGACATTGTAGACCATGTGCTTTATAGTCTGGCTTTCTTCCTCCATTATTGTGAACATTATCTTTGGGCACTATTGGAGCTGTTCTCTGTGTTACGGTGCATGAGCCTTCATCCATGTAGTGCTAAATTGAGTAGAGTGTAATTTTAATCTGCTTTTACTATGGCTTTCTTTGTGTGGAACAATTCTCTGAGTGATGATGATGATGATGATGATGATGATTACTACTATTCTGGCAGGATTTATTCTTGATGAAGCCAGCATGGATTTGTGAAGAACAAATCCTGCCAGATTAATCTGATCACATTTTTTGATCAGATAACCTCCCTTGTGGACTGTGGGAATGCTGTGGATATAATGTATCTTGACTTCAGCAAAGCTTTTGACAAAGCACCACATAGCATTCTAATCAACAAACTGGCTTCATTCCTACATTGTTGTGGACACTATTTCTGGGCACAATTGGAGCTGTTCTCTGTGTTATGGTGCATGTGCCTTCAGCCATTGTTGCTTCGAAGTTTATGAGCTTTATCACACCAGCGTTATATTGTGCAATCACTGTGAATTGTGTGCAAAGGACTCCGAAGTTTTCCAGCTTATAATTTGCTTTTATTGTGAAGTACTCCCATGCCTCCTGCTTTAATTGTGCTTCTTTCTGGTGCACAGAAAGTCTGGTTCTTCTGGTCATGCAAAAGCACATCACTCAAACTGCAACATATACTTTCATCCCTCATTTTGAATCTGGTGTTCTGTGGGTGTGTTTTCAAAGGGCAGAATTGCTGATGAAAGAAAGGAGTGTGTCTTGTCTCCAGCGGGTATTTTTTTTTAAAAAAAATTATTGATTAACAATACACTAATACAATACTACAATATTCACAACACAAGACAACAACAACAACAAAAAAAACATAATACATAACTTGATTATCCTTATAACATTTCTTATTGATATTTTTACATCATTACATAACATAAAGTGCACCCCCCCACCCCGGGATCTATTCCTGTTTCCAAAATCTCATTGATTCTTCTGGAGGTGGTCTTCCACTCCCCCTAGATAATACATATTCTAGGAACTGATTCCAAATCCCCTCAAAATCGTTTGTTTTTGTTATCCCTTTTCTTATTTTTATATTACATGTCAATTTATCATTTATAGCAATATCCCAAATCTCTTTATACCAATCCTCAACGTGATAATCTCCTTGCACCTTCCAGTTCCTAGATATGATTAACCTTGCTGCTGTCAGCAAATTTGTTATCAGTTCTTTTGTTTCTTTATTGCATTTTAAATCTCCATATAATGATAGCAATGCCACTGTAGGTGTCTCTTCAATCTCCATTCCCACAATATCATTTATCTCTTTAAACACCATTTTCCACATTTTTTGAACAAATGCACATTCCCACCACATATGTAAATACGTTCCTTTTTCTTTACATCCTCTCCAGCAATTTGCTGAATGCAGCTTGTTTATTTTATTTAATCTCACGGGGTTAGATACCACCTCCATAAAATCTTGTAATAGTTCTCTTTTATCCTCACTGACATACTTCTCAACACTCTTTGTCTCCATATTCCCTCCCAACTCTGTTGCCCTATTTGTATCTTCAAATCCGTTTCCCACACCATCTTACCCATATTTTCTGACTCCCCCTTCCCAGTCAATATTCTATATATTTCACTCGTTAAACCTTTTATCATTTTATTTTCTCCTTTCTCAGTTTCTCTTTTTAAAATCATCTCCTCAAATTTCGTTAATTCTCTACACTCTCCATTATCCTTTAACCATTTCTTCGTCCATTGCTCTAATTGAAAATAATTTAACCATGTTAAATTCCTCTCCTTTAACACCTCTTCTATTTCCTCTCGAGTATTCATCCTCCTTAACCAATTTTTTAGTTTCATTATATCCTTCTCTATTAGTATTTTCCCTAATTTATCTTTTAAATTCCCTGGAAATTTCCCTAACATTATCACTGGTGTTATTGGAGAAATACTCGGAAGTAACTCCTTTTTATATACAGGCCATATCTCCCAGTGATTTTTTAGGAGGGGGTTCTCTATTTCTTCCCCCCATTTTTTATTATATTCTCTAAAAAATATGTTTTCCAATTTCCACTCTTTGTCCATTCCTTTTTCATCCTCTAACCAACTTAAATCTCCCACTCCTAACATACTTTCTACTATATGTCTTAATTTATTGGCTGCATAATATAACTTTATATTTGGGAGTCCTAATCCTCCTTCTTTTTGTGTTAAATATCACCTTTTTAAATTTATTCTCGCTTTCTTATTCTCATTCCAATAATTATTTAAAATGTTTTACCAACTTTTTATTTCTTTTTCAGATATTCTTATTGGTAACATTCTAAACACAAAATTTACCTTTGGTAATATCTTAATTTTTACTAAAGCTATTCTTCCAAACCACGATAAATTTAATCCTCTATATTTTTCTAATTTATCTATAACTTCTTTTTAAAATTATTTAAATTCTCCTTTTCTAAGTCCTCTAAATCTTTTGTAATTTTAATTCCTAAATATTTAATCCTGTCTTTAATTTTCATATTCTTCTCCTTACTTTCCCAATCCTTCCCTTCCTTTTTAGTATAATTACATAATTTCTGATTTTGTCCAATTTATTCTCAATCCCGTGACTTCTTCAAAATCCTTCAGATGATACTTAATTCTTTCCATTTTTTTCTAATGGATTCTTAATTGTCAATAAAGTATCATCTGCGAACATATTTATTTTTATTATTTTATTATTATTACAACCTACTCCCTCTATCATATCGTCTTTTTTATCACATTTGCCAATAGTTCTATAACCAATACAAATAGGACCGGTGAGAGTGGGCATCCTTGTCTGGTCCCTCGGGCCAATTGTATCTTTTCTGTAACTCCGTCATTTATCACCACTGAAGCTGTGCTTTGTGAGTATAATTGCTCAATTATACCTTTGAATCTATTTCCAAACCCCATTTTTTTCTATTATCCTCTTTAGTGCTTGCCAGCTCACACAATCAAACACCTTAAATATATCCAGCACTATTATCCCTGCTCTTGTTCCCATTTTTTTTACCGCTTGTACCATATTTAAAACTCTTCCAACCAAATTAGGCATTTGTGTACCCCCCACAAAGCCACACTGATCTTCCCTAATATATTTACCTATAAAAGTATTCATTCTCCTTGCCAATATAGCTGAAAAGATTTTTGCATCCTGATTTATTAATGAAATTGGTCTTTAAGAATCTGGGACTTTTAAGTCCTTATCTGGCTTTGGAATTAAAATAATTAATGATTGTTCCCATGATGGTGGTATCTTCTCTCCTTTTATAATTCCATTATATAATTTCATTAATTTTGGTACCAACATTTTTTTAAATGTTTTGTAATATTCAGATCCCAACCCATATTATCCGGGGGATTTACCCCCTCTCAATTTCTCAATAGCTTCCTCCAGCGGGTATTTTTAATTGCCAATTCAAATCCTTCCTCCTCCTGCTTTCTCCATCTTAACTCACCCATTTTCACTTTAAAAGAAATGTGGGAAATGCACCCTCCTTGCCAGCAGCACCCTCATTTTTAAAGATAAAGAGATCAAAATTGGCACAATGGAAGGTCTTAAGGAGGGCTTTCAACGCTGCTATTCTATGATTCTATGATCAGATTGGGTCATCCATTGATTTTTTATGATTTTTTACATTTCCTCCCTCAAATCCACTGGAGCTTATAGTCTGTTAGTGCGGAGAAATGTAGGATCGTATTTCCTAGGGTGACCATATGAAAAGGAGGACAGAGCTCCTGTATCTTTAACAGTTGTACTGAAAAGGAAATTTCAACAGGAGTCATGTGTATATATGGGGAACCTGGGGAAATTTCCTCTTCATCGCTACAGTTAAAGTTGCAGATGTCCTGCCCTCTTTTAAATCTGGTCACTCTAGTATAGCTCCTGCACCTTTAACTGCTGTGAAGCAGAGGGAATTTCACCAGGTTCTTCATATATACAAATGACACCTGCTGAAATCCCCTTTTCTATGCAACTGTTAAAGATACAGGAGCCCTGTCCTCCTTTTCATATGGTCACCCTAGTATTTCCATGCCTTTGAACATCCAAAACTATGCATCTTCAATGGGATTTATTTTACTCAAAAGTAAATCCCATTGAGTTCAGCTGCTTACATAACCTGCTGCCCCTTGGTCTGTGCTTGGAGGGAAGAGAAACGGATGGAAGGGGGGCTGGAAATATTTCCCCTCTTTCAGCACCCTTTTCCTAAGGAAGAGCCACAGAGGGAGGGAGCCTCCAGGCAGGGTGAGAGGATTTACTTTACTCAAAAGTAAATCCCATTGATTTCAACTAGGGTGACCGTATGAAAAGGAGGACAGGGCTTTTGTATCTTTAACAGTTGTATAGAAAAGGGAGTTTCAGCAGGTGTCATTTATATAGAGAGAGAACCTGGTGAAATTCCCTCTTCATCACAACATTTAAAGCTGCAGGAGCTATACTAGAGTGACCAGATTTAAAAGAGGGCAGGGCTCCTGCAGCTTTAACTGTTGTGATGAAGAGGGCATTTCACCAGGTTCTCCATATATACAAACAGCATCTGCTGAAATTCCCTTTTCAATGTAATTCAATGTAATACAGGAGCCCGGTCCTCCTTTCCATATGGTCACCCTATTTCAACTGCAAACTAACCTGCTGCCCCTTGGTCTGTGCTTGGAGGGGAAGAAATGGAGAGAAGGGGGGCTGGAAAGTTTTCCCCTCTTTCTGGACCCTTTTCCTAAACAAAGACCAAGGGCAGCATGTCATGTTAGCAATTGAAATCAATGGGATTTACTTTTGAGTAAAGTAAATCCACTAACCCTGCCTGGAGGCTCCCTCTGTGGCTCCTCCTTAGGAAAAGGGTGCAGTAAGAAAGGAAATCTTTCCAGCCCCCTTTTCCCTCTGTTTCTCTTTCCTGCCCCCTTTTATCTCAGATCTAGGGGTTATCAGGCCCAACTCGTAGCCAAGGAGAGGGGAGGACAAGCAGCCACCGATCATGGCTCCTTCTCTTGGAGAAGCAGGAAAGAAAGAAAGCCGGCGAAATAGTGCTGGTGTGCATGTGTGCTTGCTTGCATCTTCATGTTTTAATCATGTGTGGTATATTTTAATCACTTTTTAATGTGTATTTTATATCATGTTTTTATACTTTTTGTTTTATGTTTTGAATGGTTTTACTTTTTGTGAACTGCCCAGGGAGCTTCGGCTGTTGAGCAGTATAAAAATGCAATAATAAATAAATAAATAAACTGCAGATGTGCTGGTTCCCTTACTCAAAAGCAAATCCCATTGATTTTAACTGCTCACATCACATGCTGGCTTACCTTTGAGGAAAGCCCATTGAACAGAGAGAGACTTACTTCTGAGTAAACACATATAGAACAATGCCCATACACATGCAGATCATGGAAGAGGGAGGGAGGTTTTCAGACAGCATGAATGTAGGGGGAGTTGTCCAACTTACAATAACCAATAAACTGTAGGGGGAGGGACAAAGGAGATCAATGGGCGAGGCCACGGTGAAAACAAAGAGGTGTGAGAGTGAACCTCAGCGGGGTAACAGCAATGTGCTACAGGAGAGGTGTAAGTTTGCAAGTTTTCATACAGTATAGAAGCACTATATAAACGAAATAGGATAATTCGAGGGAGAACCACAATAAAAGGATTCGTGGGATTAAGGCTTATTTCTCCTGCCCCCACAGGATTCAGTTTAAAGCCCTCCTGATGAAGTTCTTTGTGGCACCACTTTCGTAGCCAGTTGTTCACCCTGAGTATTTTTCTTTCCCTTTCTAATCCTCTTCCAAGAACTTGGAGGATGGATGAGAAGACTTTGGGCACCAAAGTTCTTGAGTTTCTTTCCCAGAGCTTCAAAGTCTAAAATGATTTCTTCGTAGCTCTGCTTGGCAATATCATTTGATCCCACATGGATGAGAAGAAAAGGGGATGTGTCCATGGGCTTTATGAGCTTTGGCAACCCTTCAGTAATATCTCTAACCTGTGCTCCAGGGAGACCACATACCATGGGTCTTCCTGGACTTTCCCATCCATGTCCTCCACAGAAATGCTTTCCTTCCAATTCTGAAATCTGGGTTTCCCCATATGGTCAATTTTTCTTGAGAGAATGGATCAAACTGTAATTGATGTGATATTATATGCTACGTCTCTCTAGCAGCCTGAATTGTAAGATGGGGGTTACTTATTCTAATATGACAAGAACTGAGTGCTATCCATTTGGGAAGAGTTTCTAACCATAAGTCTTCCAAAACAGACCATGGCGGGAGTTCTGAGGGAGCAGAAGAAGACCAAAATTTAGTACAAGCCAATAGGTAAGCCTAATGGTACAAAGTTGGTCTGGAAAACCAAACCCATCTTCTTTAATTGGAAGCTGCATCCGTTTCAAAGATATTCAAGGTGAGGAAGAACCCCAGAAGAATTTACAAAATAAAGCATTAAGTTGTTGAAAATATTTGTCAGGTATAAGTAAATAAATCTCATGCATAACATAAAGAAATGGGGGTATAAGGTTCATCTTAAGTGTGTTGACTTTAACCCACAGACTCAACTTTAACGGTGCCCATCTGACTATATCTCGTGCTATTTATTTATTTATTTATTTATTACATTTTTATACTGGCCAAGCTCTCTGGGCGGTTCACAAAAATTAAAACCATGAAGAGCATAAAAACAACCAACAATTTAAAAACACAAATACAAAATACAATATAAAAAGCACAACCAGGATAAAATCACACAGCAAAAATTGATATAGGTTAAAATATGGAATTAAAACAGCAAAGTTTAAATTTAAGTTAAATTAGGTGTTAAAATACTGAGCAAATAAAAAGGTCTTCAGCTGACGATGGAAAGAGTACAGTGTAGGTGCCAGGCAAACCTCTCTGGGGAGCTCGTTCCACAGCTGGGATGCCGCAGTTGAGAAAGCCCTCCTCACTAATCGGTTTATTTATTTATTACATTTATATACCCCCCAATAGCCGAAGCTCTCTGGGCGGCTTACAAAAGTTTATTTTGATCAATTGAGATATATATCTCTTGGTGCATGTCTACACCAGGGGAGGAAAGGGGAGGGGAGGAGAGGGGGGTGATCTCATGATATGCTGATCATGGGATCCTCCCCCTGGGTTCACTCATGGTGTGTGATGTCCAGGGAGGAAGGAGGATATCACGCCCACCATTTTTTAAAAAAAGAAGACAGAAGCTGGAGTGCACTTGCACTCCAGCGAAAAAGTAAGTTTTTTTTTTTAAAAAAAAAAAAGCCCTGACCCTGCTCCCCCACTCTCCCAAGCCCAGCTCCCTCCCTCTGATGACCCCCACTACTCATGGGGAAGAGGGAAGAAGCCAAGATGGGCAGCCACACCACCCGCGGTCCTCGGGATTGTCCTAGTACTGCGGGAAAACTGTGAAAAACATGTATTGCAATATCCCAGGGAATCATAGAATCATAGAATCATAGAATAGCAGAGTTGGAAGGGGCCTATAAGGCCATCGAGTCCAACCCCCTGCTCAATGCAGGAATCCACCCTAAAGCATCCCTGACAGATGCTTGTCCAGCTGCCTCTTGAATGCCTCTAGTGTGGGAGAGCCCACAACCTCCCTAGGTAACGGATTCCACTGTCGCACTGCTCTAACAGTTAGGAAGTTTTTCCTGATTTCCAGCCAGAATCTGGCTTCCTTTAACTTGAGCCCGTTATTCCGTGTCCTGCACTCTGGGAGGATCGAGAAGAGATCCTGGCCCTCCTCTGTGTGACAACCTTTTAAGGATTTGAAGAGTGCTATCATGTCTCCCCTCAATCTTCTCTTCTCCAGGCTAAACATGCCCAGTTCTTTCAGTCTCTCTTCATAGGGCTTTGTTTCTAGACCTCTGATCATCCTGGTAGCCCTCTTCTGAACACGCTCCAGCTTGTCTGTGTCCTTCTTGAATTGTGGAGCCCAGAACTGGACGCAATACTCTAGATAAGGCCTAACCAGGGCCGAATAGAAAGGAACCAGTACCTCACGTGATTTGGAAGCTATACTTCTATTAATACAGCCCAAAATAGCATTTGCCTTTCTTGCAGCCATATCACACTGTTGGCTCATATTCAGCTTGCAATCTACAACAATTCCAAGATCCTTCTCGTTTGTAGTATTGCTGAGCCAAGTGTCCCCCATCTTGTAACTGTGCCTTTGGTTTCTATTTCCTAAATGTAGAACTTGGCATTTATCCCTATTAAATTTCATCCTGTTGTTTTCAGCCTAGCACTCCAGCCTATCAAGATCACTTTGAAGTTTGTTTCTGTCTTCCAGGGTATTAGCTATCCCACCCAATTTTGTGTCATCTGCAAATTTGATCAGCGTTCCCTGCACCTCCTCGTCCAAATCATTAATAAAAATGTTGAAGAGCACTGGGCCCAGGACTGAGCCCTGCGGTACCCCACTCGTTGCCTCTCCCCAGTTTGAGAAGGTTCCATTGATAAGTACTCTTTGAGTCCGATTCTGTAGCCAACTGTGAATCCACCTAATAGTTGTTCCATCTAGCCCACTTTCAGCTAGTTTGTTAATCAGAATGTCATGTGGTACTTTGTCAAAAGCTTTGCTGAAGTCAAGATATATGACGTCCACAGCGTTCCCACGGTCCACAAGGGAGGTTACCTGATCAAAAAATGAGATCAAATTTGTCTGACAGGACTTGTTCTTGACAAATCCATGTTGGCTTCTAGTGATCACCGCATTGATTTCAAGGTGTTTACAGACTGACTTCTTTATAATCTGCTCCAGAATTTTCCCAGGAATGGATGTCAGACTGACTGGTCTGTAGTTCCCAGGTTCCTCTTTTTTGCCCTTTTTATTATTATTATTTATTATTTATTATTTATTGCATTTTTATACCGCCCAATAGCCGAAGCTCCCTGGGCGGTTCACAAAAACTTAAACAATTCAAAGTGTAAAACAAACAGTATAAAAACATGAGATAAAATTTATTTATTTATTTATTTATTTATTTATTACATTTTTATACCGCCCAATAGCCGAAGCTCTCTGGGCGGTTCACAAAAATTAAAACCACAGTAAAACACCCAACAGTTTAAAACACAATTACGAAATACAGTATAAAAAGCGCAACCAGGATAAAACCACACAGCAAAGTTGATATAGGATTAAAATACAGAGTTAAAACAGTAAAATTTAAATTTAAGTTAAAATTAAGTGTTAAAATACTGAGTGAATAAAAAGTAGGGGTGTGCACAGACCCCCCGCTCCGCTTCACTTGCAGATCCGCCATTTTCCGGATCGGGCCGCTCCGCTCCGCCCCCGCTCCACCCACTTCCGCTCCGCTCCGCCCGGAGCTCCGGATCCGGATCCGGAGCTCCGTTTCCCCCCCCATAGGCTTGCATTGAAAGCTAAAAAATTATACAACTTTTTTTCTGTTCAAGTTAGAAACCTCATGTTTGGCACCATGACACCTCATGGGGATATACACACGCATGCCAAGTTTCAAAGCAATCCCATCATCCCCTGATTTTTGGCGAATTTTTGAAAATCGGGCACCCCACCCACAACATCCCTGCGAGGTGGGCAGGGGAGGAGGGGGGGAAGGCAGGCAGGCATGCAGCTGGCATTTCTGGGGGCATAAGGAAGTGAGCCAAGGATAAGCCAGTAATGCATATAAAATGGAATAAATCAATCAATAAACAAAGGAGGGGTGGAATTAAAAGCAGCAGTGTTGCTCAATAAACAAGAAGAACTTTTTTTAAAAGGCTATATCTGTCTTTTACCAGCAATAGGGGGACGTGCCCGGGGGAGGGGGAAGTAGCTGCCAGTTCAAGACACTGACAGCCACAGCTCTGAGAAGAAGTAAAACGCTCACTTCGACTCAGAACAGGCATTGCTCCACCACTGAAAAGTGACCATTCACTTCAACTCATGATAGGCATTGCTCCACCGTTTTACTCTCTTTGGAAGGCTCTAATGGCCTTCCAGTGCAGGAGAGAGTGGGGGCACGTCCACGATGAGATGCCCTAGGGGAGCTCATCCCTTTGCACCACATCGATTCAGTTGTTCCCCAAGGTTAGGGTGGGGAGCAGTGCTGTGTTTCTATCTCTTATTCTTGGCTTAGTATATGATTTCAGGTTGTGTTTGTGCATTTGGTGGGGCTACTGTGTTAAAAAACACGGGGAAAAGCCCGTTCAGATGAAGAAAGAGAAGTTTCCCAGAATCCCAAGTTACCTGTTTTGCCTATGCCCTCCTCCAACTTTGGGATCATCATGACCGGGAGCTGACTCTGCCCCTCAGCCCTTTGAAAAAGGTATTTTTCCCGCCGATTTTTTAAAAACGTCTAGCCCGCGACCCGTACGATGCAGAAAGTTGAGAGTGGTCTCAAAATGACCCCCATCCACGACTCTCTGTGCACAAGAATTTCCAGAACGATAGCTTAACCCCCCCCCAGTTATCCCCGATTCTTTCCCTCAATGCAATCCTATGGGCGAAAAGCCGAAAACGCAGTTTGAGCCGCGCGGTTGACCCGATTTTCACAAAAATATAGCCCGCGACCCAGACAACGCAGAAAGTTGAGAGTGGTCTCAAAATGACCCCCATCCACGACTCTCTGTGCACAAGAATTTCCAGAACGATAGCTTAACCCCCCCCCCAGTTATCCCCGATTCTTTCCCTCAATGCAATCCTATGGGCGAAAAGCCGAAAACGCAGTTTGAGCCGCGCGGTTGACCCGATTTTCACAAAAATATAGCCCGCGACCCAGACAACGCAGAAAGTTGAGAGTGGTCTCAAAATGACCCCCATCCACGACTCTCTGTGCACAAGAATTTCCAGAATGATAGCTTCAAAAACAACGTAGTTATGCACGATTATTTGCCGCAATGCAATCCTATGGCGAAATGTTTTCAAGATGGCGACCGGAGCGCTCCGCCTGAACTCGGAGCTCCGAAAAATGGTCGCTTCTCTTCGCCTTGCTTCTAGGGGGTCCGCGGTCCGCTCCTACTCCGCCTCTGGGTAAGGCGGAGCAGGCCAATCTGCTACTGCTTCTACGCTCCTAATCGGAGCGGAGCACATCCCTAATAAAAAGGTCTTCAGCTGGCGACGAAAGCAGTACAGTGTAGGCGCCAAGCGGACCTCTCTGGGGAGCTCGTTCCACAACCGGGGTGCCACAGCGGAGAAAGCCCTCCTCCTAGTAGCCACCTGCCTCACTTCCTTTGGCAGGGGTTCACGGAGAAGGCCCCCTGTAGATGATCTTAAAGTCCGGGTAGGTACATATGGGAGGAGGCGTTCCTTCAGATAACCTGGCCCCAAACCGTTTATGGCTTTAAATGTTAATACCAGCACTTTGAATTGGGCCCGGACCTGGACTGGTAGCCAATGAAGTTGTAAAAGGACTGGCGTAATGTGATCTCGCCGGCCAGTCCCTGTTAATAACCTTGCTGCCCTGTTTTGCACCAGTTGAAGTTTCCGGACCGTTTTCAAAGGCAGCCCCACGTATAACGCATTGCAGTAATCCAAACGAGAGGTTATCAGAGCATGGATAACTGTAGCTAGGCTATCTCTGTCCAGATAAGGGCGTAGTTGGTATATCAACCTAAGCTGATAAAAGGTGCTCTTTGCCACTGAGTTCACCTGTGCCTCAAGTGACAGTTCTGGATCCAAGAGCACCCCCAAACTACGGACCCGATCCTTTAGGGGGAGTGCAACCCCGTCCAGGACAGGGCAAACATCACCTCGCCGGACAGAAGAACCACCCGCTAACAGTACCTCCGTCTTGTCTGGATTGAGTTTCAGTTTATTAGTCCTCATCCAGTCCATTACCGTGCCCAGGCACTGGTTCAGAACAGCCACTGCCTCACCTGGGTTTGATGAAAAGGAAAGGTAGAGCTGGGTATCATCCGCATATTGATGACACCTCAGTCCACATCTCCGGATAACCTCCCCCAGCGGCTTCATGTATATGTTAAACAGCATAGGGGATAAGATAGAGCCCTGTGGAACCCCATGGCTTAGGTGCCACGGCACAGAGCAATAATCCCCCAGCACCACCTTCTGGAATCGGCCATCCAAGTAGGAGCGGAACCACTGCAATGCAGTACCTCCAACTCCCAGCTCAGACAACCTATCCAGAAGGATACCATGGTCGATGGTATCGAAGGCCGCTGAGAGGTCCAGGAGAACCAACAGGGTCGCACTCCCCCTGTCTCTCTCCCGACAGAGGTCATCCCACAGGGCGACCAAGGCAATTTCCGTTCCAAAACCAGGCCTGAAGCCCGATTGAAATGGATCTAGATAATCCGTTTCATTCAAGAGTGCCTGGAGTTGTCCTGCAACCACCCGCTCAAGCACCTTGCCCAGGAAAGGGATATTAGCCACCGGCCTGTAGTTGTTAACATCTTCCGGGTCCAGATTAGGCTTCTTCAGGAGTGGTCTAATTACCGCCTCTTTTAAAATACACATTAAAACGAATTAAAACATACCATACATGATTAAAACATCCTGAAAACATTCTAAAATTTCACTGGATAGGCCTGCCGGAATAGATCAGTCTTTATTGCTTATTTAAATTCTAAAAGACTGTCAAGTTGACGAATCTCCTCCGGCAGGCCATTCCACAGTCTGGGAGCAGCAGAAGAGAAGGTCCTCTGGGTAACAGTTGTTAATCTAGCTTTTGCTAGCTGAAGTGGATTCTTCCCAGAGGACCTGAGTGTGCGGGGCGGATTGTACGGGAGAAGGCGATCCTGCAGGTAGCCTGGACCTAAACCATGTAGGGCTTTAAAGGTAATAACCAAAACTTTGTACTTCGCCCGGAAACTAATCGGCAGCCAGTGAAGAGATTTTAAAACTGGTGTAATGTGGTCACCCCTAGGTGTACCAGTGACCAGCCTGGCTGTGATATTTTGGACTAATTGAAGTTTCCGGACTAGGCACAGAGGTAGCCCCATGTAGAGCGCATTACAGAAGTCAAGCCTCGAAGTTACCAGTGCGTGCACTACCGTCTTTAGGTCTTCCAACTCTAGGAAGGGGCGCAGCTGGCGTATCAGCCGAAGCTGATAGTAAGCACTCCTGGCCGTCGCATCTATCTGGGCTGTCATTTGGAGCGACGGATCCAGAAGCACCCCCAAGCTGCGAACACAGTCTTTCAGGGGGAGTGTAACCCCATCCAGAACCGGTTGGCACACCTCCAAACCTAGGTGCTGGACACTCCATTGTCAGCTTCTGCTATAATGCGTGTGTCTAAGTCGGCTCTTATCCGAGAGATTTTATCTGTGAAGTGATCATTAAAGGCATCACAGCAAACTACCGAAGGCTCTAAAGTCAGGTTCAGGGGTGAAGGTGCCTGAGTTAGACCCCTCACCACCCTGAACAGTTCAGCTGGATGCGAATTCGCAGACGCAATGCGGGCAGAGAAGAAAGCTTTCTTCACTGCACGTATTGCCACCCCATAGGAACGAAGATGTTCTCTATGTCGTGTCTTAAGTTGAGTTTTCCGCCATCAGCACTCTAGTCGTCGTCCTTCCCACTTCAGCTCCCTGAGTTCTTCTGTATACCAGGGTGCCCGTTTTGAAACAGGCCAGAGAGGACGTTTGGGGGCGATCGTGTCAATAGCCCTAATTAGATCCTGATTCCATCTGTTAACCAGGGCTTCAACAGGATCGTCAATGATACCAGCCATAGAACCCTCTAAGTTCTTTTTGAAGATAGGGACAACGTTAGCCCTCCTCCAGTCGTCCGGCACCTCACCCGTCTTCCATGATTTCACACAGATAATAGACAAAGGTTCTGAGAGTTCTTCCGCTAGCTCCTTCATTACTCTAGGATGCAGTTCATCAGGCCCTGGAGATTTGAACTCATTCAAGGAAATTAGGTGTTCTTTGACCATTTGTTTATCAATTTCAAACTGCAATCCTGCCCCCTCAACTTCTGCTTCACTTTTTCCAGGGTGCTCATAAACCCGCTTTTAGGAGAAGACTGAGGCAAAGTAGTAATTGAGCACTTCAGCCTTTTCTTTGTCATCTGTTATCAATTTGCCATCCTCATTAAGCAGTTGAACCACCATTCCTTTCCTCTGTCTTTTACTACTCACATATCTGAAGAAAGCCTTTTTATTGCTTTTAGCATCCCTCGCTAATCTCATGTCATTCTGAGCTTTAACCTTCCTGACGCCATTTCGGCACTTCTGCGCCAGTTGTCTGTACTCTTCTTTTGTAGCCTGGCCTTCCTTCCACTTCCTATGTGTATCCCTTTTTGTTTTCAGGTCATCTCTAAGCTTTTTGTGGAGCCACATTGTTGCTGTTGCAGTTCCACCGTTCGGTCTAAGAACTCCTCGTCTTCTCTTATTCTTTGGAGGGTGGACACTCGCCGCTCAAGTCCTCTCACTTTTTCTTCCAAAAGTGCCACCAGCTTGCACTTGTTGCAGGTATACGCCATGTTGAGCTCAGGCAGAAACAAGAACATTGCACACCCTTTGCAGGTCACCACCTCTAGGGGCTCCTTTCCATCCATATTGTCTATTTCTGCTCTGTTTTTTCCTTTCTGATTATAGTGGAATTGCCTTTACTTTGTCCTGCCCTCTCTGAAGGTACACAACTATATGAATATGTCTTAAGGGAAAATAAGATTTTTGGGTTGTTGTTGTTGTTGTTGTTGTTGTTGTTGTTGTTTGGTTTTGTGGGGTGGGTGGGTTTCTCTTTATGTTTTTCTTTGTCCTCTTTTTTTCTCCTTAGAGGCCTCCCCTTGACCTCCCCTGCCGAACTCCTCCTGTCAAACTCCTGTTTGCTCTTCCTATTCGCTCGCTCTCTGGGAACTGGCTTACTTTTCTAGCTTCTACTTGAGCTGGGCCAGCTGCTCTTCCCTGCTTCTGCTCAGCTCCAAGTCAGGAAACAGAAATGAGGGATCATTCCTCCCTGCTCCCGAGATCCCCTGTGTGTCATGTGGATGCACAGGGATGATCCCCGGGATGCTTTAGGGTGGATTCCTGCATTGAGCAGGGGGTTGGACTCGATGGCCTTGTAGGCCCCTTCCAACTCTGCTATTCTATGATTCTATGATATCCCCTGGTGTAGACATGCCCTTGGAATGAGTATTCTCAGATAGGTGATAAAATCAAGGCACCACCAAAATTCAAGCCAAAGAATTAGTTTTTGTGAAATGCCCAGGGAGCTTCGGCTGTTGGGCAGTATAAAAATGCAATAAATAAAATAAAAATAAATAAATAAAATTTCACCTGAAGGCATCCAGCACCACCCAGCCTGCTCAGCACAGCAGCCAAGCCTTTCCGTTGAAAACTCCAGTGAAAATCAATAGCATTTGTGACAGCTCAGGCTCAGCACAGTCACACTTCCCAGCCCACAAAATTAAGGATTCATCAGTGAGCAAATTGCACAAAAGCATTTTCATCTGAGAAGTGGGGGTGAGGGTGGGAGTGAGAAACTCACTCAGAAAAAGCGTCGCTTGCCCTCCCCATCAGTAAGCAGAGGACAGTTGGCGCTCAGCCTAGCGCTCCATGTTTTTAAACAACTGTGGGCAAATCCCACCACTCATGAGCTCACTGAGGGATTTTCAGTCTAATCTGCTGTTAACAGAGCTGTTAAAGAAAATGTTTAAGCTGCAAGGATCTAACTGATTACAATATTTAATCATCTCGCTCCTAGACAACTTTAGGAAACAATCCCAGCCATACACGGAGATCTCCTGCCTGCAGCAGCAAGAGGCTGTGTGACAGTTCGCCCTGCAAACCCAGGCAAGGGAGGTTGAGGACACCAGATGGGCGGAGGCATCTTGCATTGTCTTACCAGCACACTGCCACTGACAGGGGGGAAAGGAGAGACCCCCTGCCCAGGGAGACAGGGAAAGGAGAGACCCCCTGCCCAGGGAGACAGGGAAAGGAGAGACCCCCTGCCCAGGGAGACAAGGAAAGGAGAGACCCCCTGCCCAGGGAGACAGGGAAAGGAGAGACCCCCTGCCCAGGGAGACAGGGAAAGGAGAGACCCCCTGCCCAGAGAGACAGTGTCCCAGATTGCACAAGCATGGCTACAATGGCTTCATTCCCCCACCATGTGTGCCAGGGAATTCGCACTACCACCCTTGGCAGCAGAGCTTGTTATGTCATGTGAACCTAACCTGAGTGGCTTGTTGCCATGGTTAACAAGCCACCCAGAACCCATGGGCTGTTGTAGGGTTCTGGGTGGCATGTTACCCATGGCAACAAGCCACCCTGTCTGGGCCTGAATGACACAACAAGCTCTGCTGAGAAGGGTAAGTATTAAGGCTGTGCACAAATGCGCGCGCACACACAGCTTCTGAATCAGCCCCGATTGGCCTCACCCTGCTTCAGACCTGATCTGACTGACTCAGTGGGCACCTGGGAAAGCTAGCTGTGAGGCTGACTCCCCTCACCCCCCAGTCACACATACCCCAAATCCAGTGACCCACCTCTCCCGCCAAGCCACACCTAGCCTTATCTACCTGGCTGGGACTTCCCTGACTCATCTGCTGATGCCCGACAGCCGCCTGTCCTCCATGTGAGATGCCATTTTAATGAAGATGGAGGCTCTGTATTCATGTTGATCTAACATTGCACACAGTGGCATTTCCAGGTGGGTTGCATCTGGCCTGCAAAATAGCCCATTTTTGTTATACCCATTTTGCTGGGAGGGACAGAGAGTTAGAGCTTTATCACACCAGCGTTATAATGTGCAATCACTGCGAATTGCATGCAAAGGACTCAGAAGTTTTCCACCTTATAATCTGCTTTTACTGTGAAGTACTCCCATGCATCCTGCTTTAATTGTGCTTCAAAGCAAAAAGTTTCGCTTTATTTAGCCCCTGCTTTCTGAGCGTATCTTCCGAGCCGCCACTGGGGCGCAGGAGCAGGATTTTAAAGAAATGCTTACATCTGCGTAAGCTTTAAAGATAAAGACACCAAAATTGACACATTAATAGATATTAGGGAGAGCTTTAAACATACCAAATTTGAATTGAATTGGGTCATCTGTTGATTTTTTATGATTTTTTACATTTCTCCCCTTCAACTCACTTCCTGGTATGCAAAGGATCGCTGCCTCCCGGTAGCAAAAACAACAACAATAGCGAAAGCTTAGTGCTACGGGATAATCCGAGGGAAGCAGGTAGGTGGGATGAAGCTTTTAGAGTAGTATATGACAACCTTGCAGGGTAGACCACTGTTGTTATTCAACCTCCTCTTGCACAGGGTTTTTGTTTTAGGAAAATGGTTGATTGTAGTGGGAATTAATTAAGAGCTAGAGAGGGAGGAGGGAGCCAGGGGAAAAAACTGAAGGTTTCAGCCATGGGTGGAAAGATGATCTGAGCTACTATTGGGAAACCTGATATCCAGGCTTCTCTGCTGCTCAAACACGAAATATATCCCAAATAATAGACCTGTTCTCTGTTGCTAGCTATGTATGTATATACTTTGCCCCCTCTGTCCTGGTAAAAAAAAATCCTGTAGCAGCCTGTGCATAAGAGAAGTCAGACGCTAGAAGCGAGGAACATAAGTGAGAGATTTTCCTCCCACTCATGTAGACACCCAATCATCTGCCAGCAGAGGCCAGTTTTTCTCTTTTGAGTTGATTTGTAGTTTGCAAGAGGTGCTGCTAAGAAACACCTCCCAGAGATTCTATGGACCCTCCACAGAACCTCAGTCTCATGGGTTACCTGTCTGTGATGATTAAATATGTTTGAGACAGGACTGAGCATGTAATTGGCTTCAGCTCAGCTTGCTTGCTTGTTTTGCTTCTACCATGAAGTCTCACCTGAACATTGTGAGAGCCAGTGTAGTGTGGTGGCTAAAGTGCAGGACTGGGAGTAAGAAGATCCGAGTTCTAGTCCTCACTCGGCCATGGAAACCTACTGGGTGACTTTGGGCCAGTCACAGACTCTCAGCCCAACCCACCTCACAGGGTTGTTGTTGCTGTTGTTGTGAGGATAAAATGGAGGAGGAGGAGGATTATGTACACTCGCCTTTAGTTCCTTGGAGGAAAAAAGGTGGGATGCAAATGCAATAATAAATACAATAATAATTAAAAAAACATTGAGATTTGAGAATGAAATTCAGGACACAGGTTTTCTGTTCAAAGTTGAAAAACGAGCATGGCCCAGCAATCTCCCATTTCCAGTGCAGATCCCACCCCTGGGTTTTTTTGGGTAGGTGGGTGGGAATATCTGAAGCCAAGCATTACTAATTTGTGCTTTGCTTTGATATGCCCCATCAGATGACTCGAGTAGAGGGCGTGATGTGGGTACAGAAACACATGTACTTTTTCGTGGTATTTCTTTGCATGCCCAGAGAACATTCTGGGGTCTTGGCGGTGAGCCTGTTTGGACCTTTAAAATAAGAATATCAAAAGAACCCCAAGAGTTCATATCAAAGGCCCAAGTAGCCCAGCATTCCACCTCTCATGATGGCCAACTAGGTGCGTCTGAGAAGCCCCCAAGCCGGGCATGCAGGCGAGATCCCTCAACTGCTGCTCCCCAGCTCCCACCCTCCTCAACAGCCTTCAAAGGCACAGACTGCCTCTGGAGCTCCTATCAAGAGCTATTTATAGGCCTCTCTTAATCATGAACGGTCTTAGCTAGGTCTTGTGGCAGTGAATTCCATACATTAATTGTGTTGTGTCAACAGCTCCTGAATCTTCTGACCCATCTGACCCCAAGTTCTAGTACTATGATGAGATAAGGAGAAATCTCTCTCTCTCTCTCTCTCTCTCTCTCTCTCTCTCTCTCTCTCTCCCCCCCCGCCCTCCCTCTGTCGACACACCACATCAGGATTGTTTGCATTGAGAAGCCGTTGTTTGAGGCAGAGGAGCCTTTGGAAAGACAAGCAACACTGTGATCCTGGGCTTGAATCAGGAGTCTGGAAACAGAAATACTGTACCTCTTGGGTGAGTTCTGACAGCCCCCCACCCTGCTCCCACTCTCTTGGATCTCATGCAAGAGGCCCCTGGCCTGGGTGGGCAGGTAGGAGCAACAGACCCATCTCAGGAGACTGTGAAGTTGCCAGCAAGAGGGGGGGGAAAGACCCCCTCCCCCCAAAATAAACCCCCTAGCCCTGAGCTGTTTGGATTCTCTGAGAGACATTAACTGTAGAAAATCAGAGGTCAAGGCAGTGTCATATAATTTCATGGTTGAAGACACTGGGCTTCAGTAAAGAACCCTCAGAGAAGGTGTTCTGCCACACTCACAGGGAAATGTCATCGGAGAGATTCTGTGCACAGCTGCAGCCAAGGAACAACGCCCCGAATGCACCAAGTATTGTTCTTTTGGGAAGGGGATGGCAGGTGCTGAGAAGGGGCAGTGCATAAAAACCACTGGGGAAGTGTTCGGGGTGGGGGGCATAGAATCATAGAATCATAGAATAGCAGAGTTGGAAGGGGCCTACAAGGCCATCGAGTCCAACCCCCTGCTCAATGCAGGAATCCACCCTAAAGCATCCCTGACAGATGGTTGTCCAGCTGCCTCTTGTCTAGTGTGGGAGAGCCCACAACCTCCCTAGGTAACTGATTCCATTGTCGCACTGCTCTAACAGTCAGGAAGTTTTTCCTGATGTCCAGCTGGAATCTGGCTTCCTTTAACTTGAGCCCGTTATTCCGTGACCTGCACTCTGGGACGATCGAGAAGAGATCCTGGCCCTCCTCTGTGTGACAACCTTTTAAGTATTTGAAGAGTGCTATCATGTCTCCCCTCAATCTTCTCTTCTCCAGGCTAAACATGCCCAGTTCTTTCAGTCTCTCTTCATAGGGGTAGGGCTGTGCTTTGGGGTAGGGCTGTGCACGGACCCCCCGATCCGCTCTGGATCCCGATCCGCAACTTTCAGATCGGGTCCACTCTGTTTCCACTTCCCCTTCCCATAGACTTGCATTGAAAATTTAAAAAGCCTATAACTTTTTTAGTGTTCAATTTAGAAACATGAAAATGGGCACCGGGAGAGCTTCTAAATAGATCCTTAGGCATGGCCACTTTGAAGGAAATCGGATAATCCCTTGATTTTTGGTGAATTTTTAAAAGATCCCCCCCCCATTAACAGAAATGCATGCATCTCCGTCATTTTTGGGTCCGCCTCTGGTCCGCTCCACTCCACAGTGGATCTGGATCCGGAGCTCCGTGTTCCCCCCCCCCATAGACTTACATTGAAAATGTCAAACGCCTATAATTTTTTTAGTGTTCAAGTTAGAAACATGAAAATGGGCACTAGGAGAGCTTATAAACAGATTCTTAGGCATGGCCACTTTGAAGGAAATCGGATCTTGCCCAAATTTTTGGTGAATTTTTAAAAGATTTCCCCATTTACAGAAATGCATGTATCTCCGTCATTTTTCCAGATACACACATGCAACAGGGCACCAGGAGAGCTTCCACATAGATCCTTATTCATGCTCATTTTAAAGGAAATCGGATCATACCCTGATTTTTGGTGAATTTTTAAAGTTAAACCTAAATCAGAATCTTCCTCTCAGGTAACCACGTCAAAAATGAACACAGGGAACTTCAAGATAGAAAATTATTAAACTGGGTGCGCGTACAGCACATAGCTGTTCATGGGATAAACAACTCAGACCTTGCGTTGCCACGCTTGGGTCACAATACTTCTAAAAACTTAACTTCTTTCATGCCATCCACTAATTTCAAAGTGCTATAACGTGTTGGTTTTTCAAGATGCACACACACACACAAACACCCCTCTGTCACAGTTCACACACTCCAGGGTATGTCCAGCCAATAATTGTTATAACCATAACAATAATAATACTAATAATCACAACAACAAGAAGAATTAGAACAAAAACACTGCTGACTTTACTACCAGTATGGGACAGTGGACGTGCCCAGTGGACTGTGCCACCACCTCTCAGTTGTTTGGCCGGTCCTGTCTAGGTACCTGCCTTTGAGAAGCCACATTACACATCAACTCGTGCAAGTCATTGGTTTCCACTGGTTCCCCTTTGGAGGGCTCTGATGACCCTCAAGGGCAGTGGGCACTGGGCATGTCCACATGCCGTACAGCACATCATCCCCTTGCACCACATCTATTCAGTTGTTCACCAAGGTTATGGTGGGTACTTTGCAGTGCTGTGTTGGCTATCTGTTATTTTACTTTGTATATTATTTAAGGTTGTGTGTGTGAGTTTGCTGGGGCTACTGCTTCACCAATGCACTCAAAAAGTGACAAAAGTCCTACAAAAGTTTGGGCTTCACATGGGCTGATCAGTTATCATGGTTGGGAGATGAACCTGTCAATCAATGCTGAAAAAAAGCAGGTTTCCCCCCTCCCGCTTTACCCATTCAATAAAAATTAATTGCAAGCAAACCGCACAATGAAAAATTCTGTAAATCAACACAAATGACCCCCAATCATCAATTTCTAAGCATAGTAATTTTCAGGGATCTAGCTTTAAAAACAAAGAAGTTATAGGTGATTTTTCGCCCAATGCAGTCCTATGGGAGAAAAGTCCAAAATGGCGGGCAGAGCCTCGAAAACATGTAGTACACCATAAGCCAAATGCCACAGGGGAGAAAAGTAGTCCTCTCGCACATGTTCTGAAAATGACCCTTCAGAAAAGAGGCATGGAGCCACTGGGACTGCGTTTGGATGAGCATGTCGAGAGAAAAGGCCATCGGGGCCTCTCCCATTGGCATAATTTAATTTTTGTAAACCGCCCAGAGAGCTCCGGCTATTGGGCGGTATAGAAATGAAATAAATAAATAATTCCCCACAAGGCAGGGAGGAAGCTTCGTGGACATGGCAGACAACCCACCACTTGCAGGTGACCTCTCCCTGTCGGGGTGGTTGTGAAGCCAACTGTGCTGTGCCACACGCTGGGTTTGGATGATGTGCCAACCCTCACAGCACCACAGGGAATTGTCCAAATGGCAGTCACACACAGGGGAGGGGGGCAGCACAGGGGGGGGGAGAGGCCTCAAGGGCTTCTTCCCCCCCTTTCACGCTTGTCCGATCACCCCAAGTGCCTCAAAGCCCTACCTCGGCAAGGGGACGAGAAGGATACCAAGGGTGATGGGTCAACATAGAACCGCTTCCACCAGTTAATCCTGGACATTTTTTTTTGGACTTATATGACCAACAGCCCAGGACTGCCTCATTCCTTTTTGCTGGATTACCGACATTCTTGCTTTCCTACAGACAGCTTCTCTTGGGTTTTCTAATCTCAGCTACTGCCTGGAGGCCCACAGAATGTCCATGCAAGACCCCCAAATACCTGGAGGAATTCCTGCTCAGAGGCTAGCACCCTGTTTCCTTCTGGCAAACTGACAACTTCATCCCACATACCTGTTTCCCTCGAATTATCCCCACAGAGCTAAGCTGTAGGCGTTGTTGTTGTTGTTGTTGTTGCTGCTGCTGCTATCAGGCGGCAAGATCCTTTGCATACCAGGAAATGGGTTTAAGGGGGAAACGTAAAAAAATTGTAAAAAATCAACGGATGACCCAAATCAATTCAAATTTGGTATGCTTAAAGCTCTCCTTAATATCTATTACTGTGCCAATTTTGATGTCTTTATCTTTAAAGCTTACGCAGATGTAAGCATTTGTTTAATTTTTCTTCAAATCCTGCTCCTGCGCTCCAGTGGCCGCTCGGATGATACTCTCGAAAATTCGTATCAAAATATGGTGAGTTTTTTTGCCTTTATAGCACAATTAAAACAGGATGCATGGGAGTACTTCACAATAAAAACAGATTATAAGCTGGAAAACTTTGGAGTCCTTTGCACGCAATTCACAGTGATTGCACAGTATAATGCAGAGGCAGAGTGTGTAATGTACCGGCAGCATAGATCCCCCAGTCAGAAGTGTAACAGCTTCAGCACACAACCATCCAAGTTTGGAAAACTTCATTGCAGTTTTCAGATCAGATAGAATTTAGTTGTCCAGACTCATGACAAAATAATATTTTAGAAACAGCTTAAGATGTAGCACAACGTGTAAATCGTTTCTTGCAATTATCTGGTCCCTTAAATCATTGCACAGGAACCTCCTTCCATCCACACCCCACCCACGGCTCAGCCTCCAGATTTCAGTCCTAATTTTATAGCAGGAATGGAAGAACGGGATTTTTTTCTTCCTCCAGTTTTGACTTTCACATTGTAAGGTATTTATCTCTCCTCCTCTGTGCGTGTAAATCTGCTGGAATTTAATATTCAGCTCCGTTAGTAGGAATTCAATTATCCCTGAAGATTACACAAAGATTATCAAAGTTGTAAACAGCCAAATATGCTCCAAGATCAATGAAGCACAACAAAGACCATATTTAACAGGAGGAATAAAAGTACAAATGTGCCAACAAACTCTGACAAGTAAGCAGGATGTCGCACCATCATGAGGCTGAAGGTTAGAAAGTAATTGAAATCTCAGTTACAGCACAATCCAGTCCAGCGCACAGCACCGGATTGCAACCTGGTTTTCATTTTCACATTGTAGCAATCCGTATGCTTGAGGCCGGCGCAGGGTCAGACTCACAGCCCTGCAATTCCACCTGGAAGAGAGGCTCCCGCCGGTTATGCCGGAGCAGACCCCACCCCCACCCGCACCCCCATCCCATCTGGAAGGCAGGTCTGCTTGGGGAGAACCTGTGGCTGCCTCAGTGGGCGAGGGGGAGGGGGTGGGGAATCTTTTTTCTCCCAAGGAGACCTGGTCTCCCTGGCTAAGGGGTGGGGGTAGGGGTGCTGGGAGTGGGGTGGGGGCAGTGAACCATCTCATTTGAGAGACGCTGCCTCTCCCGGGAAGGAAAACCTACCCTGCACAAGTGGTAGAAGGTCTGGGTATTACTTTCTCATGTTGGGGCTAAAAGAATCCATCTAGTGAGCCACGGCTGATGCCCAAACTAGGCTACACGACAGCTTCCCCAAAGGCAGGCCCCATCGGGCAGCCCCACCACACAGGAGGGAGGCTGCCTGAAATTGGCCCCGTTTGCACATAATGAGAAACCGCCATGGGTGAATTTCCCTGCAGGGCTTCCCACAACCTTTAAATAGCCCTTGGTTTTATTTTATTTATTTATTTTATTATTGCATTTATATCCAGCCCTTTTCTTCCTCTGTAAGGAACCCGAGACAGTGTACATAATCCTCCTCCTCTCCTTTTTTATTCTCACAACAACAACCCTGTGAGGTAGGCTGGTCTGAAAATCTGTGACTCTGGGTGGCTTGTCAACCACCCCACCCAACCATTCTCACCAGGTTAAGACAGAAGGCCTGTTCAGACAACACACAAAGCCATGGTTAGGCCACTAACCCTTTCACAGCAAATGGTTCGTGAGTGTGTTTAAACTGTCATTATGTAGCCACCATGGTTAATTCAAAGCGCTTAACCACCGTGGTTTAGTGTGTCGTCTGAACAGGGTCACAATGAGAAATGATGATGTACCTACCCCCGACTCAAATATTCAAAACAGCTGCCACAAAAAGAAGCTCCGCGGGGAAATGCACTAACGGTGGCTTGTTATGTGCAAACCAGGTCACTGAGTCAGACCCTTGGTCTATCTAGAGTCATAGAATCATAGAATCATAGAATAGCAGAGTTGGAAGGGGCCTGCAAGGCCATCTAGTCCAACCCCCTGCTCAATGCAGGAATCCACCCTAAAGCATCCCTGACAGATGGTTGTCCAGCTGCCTCTTGAAGGCCTCTAGTGTGGGAGAGCGCACAACCTCCCTAGGTAACTGATTCCACCGTCGCACTGCTCTAACAGTCAGGAAGTTTTTCCTGATGTCCAGCTGGAATCTGGCTTCCTTTAACTTGAGCCCGTTATTCCTTGTCCTGCACTCTGGGAGGATCGAGAAGAGATCCTGGCCCTCCTCTGCGTGACAACCTTTTAAGTATTTGAAGAGTGCTATCATGTCTCCCCTCAATCTTCTCTTCTCCAGGCTAAACATGCCCAGTTCTTTCAGTCTCTCTTCATAGGGCTTTGTTTCTAGACCCCTGATCATCCTGGTTGCCCTCTTCTGAACACGCTCCAGCTTGTCTGCATCCTTCTTGAATTGTGGAGCCCAGAACTGGACACAATACTCTAGATGAGGCCTAACCAGGGCCGAATAGAGAGAAACCAGTACCTCACGTGATTTGGAAGCTATACTTCTATTAATGCAGCCCAAAATAGCATTTGCCTTTCTTGCAGCCATATCGCACTGTTGGCTCATATTCAGCTTGCGATCTACAACAATTCCAAGATCCTTCTCGTTTGTAGTATTGCTGAGCCAAGTATCCCCCATCTTGTAACTGTGCCTTTGGTTTCTATTCCCTAAATGTAGAACTTGGCATTTATCCCTATTAAATTTCATTCTGTTGTTTTCAGCCCAGCACTCCAGCCTATCAAGATCACTTTGAAGTTTGTTTCTGTCTTCCAGGGTATTAGCTATCCCACCCAATTTGGTGTCATCTGCAAATTTGATCAGCGTTCCCTGCACCTCCTCGTCCAAATCATTAATAAAAATGTTGAAGAGCACTGGGCCCAGGACTGAGCCCTGTGGTACCCCACTCGTTGCCTCTCCCCAGTTTGAGAAACTTCCATTGATAAGTACTCTTTGAGTCCGATTCTGTAGCCAACTGTGAATCCACCTAATAGTTGTTCCATCTAGCCCACTTTTAGCTAGTTTGTTAATCAGAATGTCATGGGGTACTTTGTCAAAAGCTTTGCTGAAGTCAAGATATATGACGTCCACAGCATTCCCACAGTCCACAAGGGAGGTTATCCTATCAAAAAATGAGATCAAATTAGTCTGACAGGATTTGTTCCTGACAAATCCATGTTGGCTTCTAGTAATCACTGCATTGATTTCAAGTTGGTTACAGATTGACTTCTTTAAAATCTGCTCCAGAATTTTCCCAGGGATGGATGTCAGACTGACTGGTCTGTAGTTCCCAGGTTCCTCCTTTTTGCCCTTTTTGAAGATAGGGACAACGTTAGCCCTCCTCCAGTCGTCCGGCACCTCACCCATCTTCCATGATTTTGCAAAGATAATAGACAAAGGTTCTGAGAGTTCTTCTGCTAGCTCCTTCATTACTCTAGGATGCAGTTCATCGGGCCCTGGAGATTTAAACTCATTCAAGGAAATTAGGTGTTCTTTGACCATTTGTTTATCAATCTCAAACTGCAATCCTGCCCCCTCAACTTCTGCTTCACTTTTTCCAGGGGGGTCATAGACCCGCTTTTGGGAGAAGACCGAGGCAAAGTAGGAATTGAGCACTTCAGCCTTTTCTTTGTCGTCTGTTATCAATTTGCTATTCTCATTAAGCAGTTGAACCACCATTTCTTTCCTCTGTCTTTTACTACTCACATATCTGAAGAAAGCCTTTTTATTGCTTTTAGCATCCCTCGCTAATCTCAGCTCATTCACTGCTTTAGCCTTCCTGACGCCATTTCGGCACTTCTGCGTCACTTGTCTGTACTCTTCTTTTGTAGCCTGGCCTTCCTTCCACTTCCTATATGTATCCCTTTTTGTTTTCAGGTCATCTCTAAGCTTTTTGTGGAGCCACATTGGTTTCCTCTGTTGTCTTCTATCTTTTCTCCTTGTTGGAATTGTTTGTAACTGTGCCTTTAAAATTTCATTTTTTAGATACTCCCACCCATCCTGCACTCCTTTTCTCTTTAGGCTCCCTTGCCATGGGACCTTACTTATTATAGTTCTGAGTTTATTAAAATCAGCTTTCCTAAAATCCAGAGTACGTGTATGGCTACGCTCGACTTTTGTCTCCTTCATAATCAAGAATTCAAGTATGACGTGGTCACTTTCCCCCAGAGTTCCCGTAACTGCCACTTTATCCACTAAGTCATCCCTATTGGTCAATAACAAGTCAAGGATTGCCAATCCTCTAGTTCCTTCCTCCACTTTCTGTAGGAGAAAGTTATCACCCATACATGTCAGGAATTTCTTGGAAGGGCCGCTTTTGGCAGTATTGGTCTCCCAACAGATATCAGGGTAATTGAAGTCCCCCATCACTACTACATCACACTTCCTTGAAACACTGGCAATTTATTTCTCAAAAGTTTCGTCCACGTCTTCTTCTTGATTGGGTGGTCGGTAGTAGACTCCGATTATCATATTCTTTTTATTCCTAGCCCCATTTATTTTAATCCAGACGCTCTCGACGGGGCTCCCAGTCTCATCCGCCTGTATTTCTGTGCAGGGATAGGTATTTTTAACATATAGTGCAACTCCACCTCCCTTTCTATTTCTTCTGTTCTTTTTGAACAAGTTATATCCTTCAATTGCTATATTCCAGTCATGGGAGTCATCCCACCAAGTTTCAGTTATACCTATCAAATCGTATTTGCCTTCATGTAATAAGAGTTCAAGTTCATTCTGTTTGTTTCCCATGCTCTGGGCATTAGTATATAGACATCGAAGACCATGTGTTTTATAGTCTGGCTTTGTTCCTACATTGTTGCAGACACTATTTTGGGACACTATTGGAGCTGTTCTCTGTACTGTGGTGCATTGGCCTTCATCCATTGTTGCCTCGAAATTTACGTCTCCCGCCCCCGTAAGATTCAGTTTAAAGCCCTCCTGATCAAGTTCTTCATGCTGTGGCCGAACTCATTCTTTCCAGCCCTTGTGAGGTGCAACCCATCCCTTGCCAGCAGTCCATGTTCCAAGTAGCGTAGCCCGTGGTCACAGAATCCAAAACTCTCACGACGGCACCACCTTCGAAGCCTGTCGTTCATCCGGAGTATTTTTCTTTCCCTTTCTAATCCTCTTCCAAGAACCGGGAGGATGGATGAGAAAACTACCTGGGCCCCAAAGTTCTTCAGTTTCCTTCCCAGAGCTTCAAAGTCTGAAATGATTTCTTCGTAGCTCTGCTTGGTGACATCATTTGTTCCCACATGGATGAGAAGAAAGGGGTATGTGTCCGTGGGCTTTATGAGCTTCGGTAACCCTTCAGTCACATCTCTAATCTGTGCTCCGGGGAGACAGCACACCTGGCGAGTCCATGGGTCTTCACAACATACTTGGGTTTCAATCCCACGCGGCAGGGAGTCTCCCACAACGACTACTCTTCTCTTCTTCTTGGTTGACCTACCTTCTGCCTCTTGGTCACTGTTGCATGGTGTCTCCTGTACTTCTTCCTCTGCAAACTGTCCTTCAGTCTCATTCTCCAGAAGCTGAAAGCGGTTGCTTAACTCTAATGGTTCCACCGGTGCAGAATGCCTTCTAATTCTTCTGCTCCTAACTGTCACTCTTTTCCAGGGAGTTTCCTCTTCATTGGCTTTCCTCCCCTCAGCATACTCCACTTCTGCTTCAGCTGGCTGTTGTTCTTCAATCTCATGTGCTTCTTGTTGCTGTTGCAGTTCCACCGTTCGGTCTAAGAACTCCTCGACTTCTCTTATTCCTTGGAGGGTGGACACTCGCTGCTCAAGTCCTCTCACTTTTTCTTCCAAAAGTGCCACCAGCTTGCACTTGTTGCAGGTATACGCCATGTTGAGCTCAGGCAGAAACACGAACATTGCACACCCTTTGCAGGTCACCACCTCTAGGGACTCCTTTCCATCCATATTGTCGATTTCTGCTTTTTTTTTTCCTTTTTGATTATAGTAGAATTGCCTTTGCTTTGTTGTGTCCTCTCTGAAGGTACACAACTATATGAGTATGTCTTAAGGGAAAGTAAGATCTTTTGGTTGGGGTTTTTTTTTTTGGTGGTGGTGGTTTTGTGTGTGGGGGTTCTCTTTATGTTTTTCTTTGTTTTTGCCCCCCTCTTTGTTTTGTTTTTTATTTTTTATTTTTTTTATTTTTTATTTTTATTTTTTATTATTATTATTTTTTTAGAGGCCTCCCCCTTGACCTCCCCTGCCGAACTCCCCCTGTCAAACTCCTGTTTGCTCTTCCTGTTCGCTCGCTCCCTGGGAATCTGGCTTACTTTTATAGCTCCTACTTGAGCTGGGCCAGTTGCTCTTCCCTGCTTCTGCTCAGCTCCAAGTCAGGAAGCAGAATGATGTCACTGAAAGGCCAACAACAATCAACAGCAATCAGGCACTGATTGTTGAGTCCAACTGACAATCAGGCCACACACCCTTCAGGTCCTGGAGCAACTCTCCACACCCAACCCTTCCCTCACTCACTCAGCAAGCACACAGCCTCTTTGAATTGGCAGCCTCCTGGGTTTCCTTGAGGCTTCTCTTCTTCCCCTTTCCTTGGTCTCCTCTTCCCCTACACTCCCCCTGTCAAACTCCTGTTCGCTCGCTCCCTGGGAATCTGGCTTACTTTTATAGCTCCTACTTGAGCTGGGCCAGCTGCTCTTCCCTGCTTCTGCTCAGCTCCAAGTCCTAGAATTGTAGAGTGCGAAGGGGCCTCTAAGGCCATTGAGTCCAACCCCCTGCTCATTGCAGGAATCCACATCATAGCATAGCGTAGTGTAGCATTGTCTGCTCTGGCTGGCAGCAATGGCTCCCTCAGGTGAGGTGCAGGGTGGGAGTGTCTTTCCCATCTCCTTATCCTTTTAGCTGGAGCTCTGGCCAGAGGTAGAGCCTGGGAAATCACACCTGCAAAGTGCGCCTGCCTCCTGCTGCCATGCTCCAGGTCAGACCAGAGGGAGAATGCCTCCAGTCTTGAGCACTCAGGTGGATCCCTCAGAGCTGTTCTCTCTCTCAATCTCTCTCTCTCTAATGTACCTTGAAAGGGGCGAGTGTTTCGGCACTTGTTATCATGGCTTTTGCCTGAAGTACTGTGTGGAGTTCATGCAGCACACTCCAGCCACTCTCTGCCCCGATTTCTATTCCATGGCACATTTCTTAGCTCCTTGAGACCCAGCTGAAATCCCAAGCTTAGCATCAGAACGCCCCCTGCAGGAATAGAAAGGGGTTTATCCTTGGTTAGGATCTCAGGGACACAGACAGGAATCCATGCCAGGATTTCAGCAGAGCATCCCTCTGGGATTGGTGCCCTGGGCAAGGCAGGACATGGGGGTGGGGGCAGGGCCGGCGCTACCATTAGGCCAACTCAGCAGCCGCCTAGGGCGCAGACCTCGGAGGGGCGCAGTACTGCCCTTTAAGGGTCACAGTTGTATACAAATTAGCCGTTTTAAGAAAAAACACAATAAAAGGAAAATATAATAGTTCAGAAACTCTTCTTGAACAGCTGAACCAAAGTTGGCAGATTTTTTTTGGGGGGGTGCAAGTAGCTCACCTTGCCTAGGGCACAAAATAGTCTGGCCCTGGCCCTGGGTGGAGGAGGCGCTCTGGCTTTGCTCCTCATACTTTCATACAGACCAGGCTCTGTATTGCCCATCATCCTGACTCATTCACAGAATTTAACTGGGAAGGATGGGGAGGTGGGTTCCCAATGATGGGTGTCACTCCTGACTCTCCCGTGTTTCTCCACCACTACTTCTGTCTTCTTTCTACTGCAGGAAATCCACTAAAGAGAAAACCAGGACCTTGCTGCAAAGGACCTTCTAACTGGCCATCCAAGGAGCCCTCCTCCCATCTGGAAGCATGGCAGCCTTGCTACCAGATGCAATGGTCTTGTTTACCACAAGGGCTTGATCTGGTCCTCTTTAGATGTTCACTCCAGTTTCTGTCTTCCAGGGTATTAGCTATCCCACCCAATTTTGCAGATGACACAAAATTGGGTGGGATAGCTAATACCCTGGAAGAAAGAAACAGACTTCAAAGTGATCTTGATAGGCTGGAGTACTGGGCTGAAAACAACAGAATGAAATTTAATAGGGATAAATGCCAAGTTGTAAACTGCCCAGACAGCTTTGGCTATGGGGTGGTATATAAAATAAATAAATAAATAAATAAATAAATAAATAAAGTTCTACATCTAGGAAATAGAAACCAAAGGCACAGTTACAAGATGGGGGATACTTGGCTCAGCAATATTACAAACAAGAAGAATCTTGGAATTGTTGTAGACTGCAAGCTGAATATGATCCAACAATGCAATATGGCTGCAAGAAAGGCAAATGCTATTTTGGGCTGCATTAATAGAAGTATAGCTTCCAAATTGTGTGAGATACTGGCTCCTCTCTATTCTGCACTAGTTAGGCCTCATCTTGAGAACTGTGTCCAGTTCTGTGCACCACACTTCAAGAAGGATGCAGACAAGGTGGAGCGTGTTCAGAGGAGGGCAACCAGGATGATCAGGGGTCTGGAAACAAAGCCCCATGAGGAGAGACTGAAACAACTGGGCATGTTTAGCCTGGAGAAGAGAAGACTGAGGGGAGACATGATAGCACTCTTCCAATACTTAAAAGGTTGTCACACAGAGGAGGGCCAGAGTGATCCTCCCAGAGTGACAAGGAATAACGGGCTCAAGTTAAAGGAAGCCAGATTCCAGCTGGACATCAGGAAAAACTTCCTGACTGTTAGAGCAGTACGACAATGGAATCAGTTACCTAGAGAGGTTGTGGGCTCCCACACTAGAGGCATTCAAGAGGCAGCTGGACAACCATCTGTCAGGGATGCTTTAGGGTGGATTCCTGCATTGAGCAGAGGGTTGGACTCTATGGCCTTATAGGCCCCTTCCAACTCTACTATTCTGTGATTATAAGATTCCTCTGTGTGTGAATCGCTTGTCTGTAAGCAGCTCAGCAGAAAAGCTGCGCTTTGGGGCTGGGCCCGTGAGGGTGGACCGTTAAAGGCCAATGGAAGCAGCGCCCAGAAGAATGCCGAAAGCGCACCAATGCCCATCAGGAGAGATGCTACAGAACCTGTGGGGAGGCTTTGCATGTCAAAAGCATAGATGTACATGTGCTTGTGCCTAATTCAGATTGAGGAGTTCAGGGTTTCCTTCCAGTTGACCTGAGAACAGAGGGCACGTCTGAGTCATTAAAGGATGAAAATATGTCATTGCTGCAGCCTTTGGGAGGCAGGCAGGAGATGTCATCCCGGACGGAGTCTGGGGTCCCAGATGGCCCATGTACTGAGCCAGGACTCCCAGCACAAGCAAACAGGCCTCCTCAAACATGCACTAACCTGGCTGCTCTGTCTTTACTTGGAGAAGCACTTCAGAACGGCTCTTAAACCGGCCATTGCTCTGCCATCTCTTCCTCCTTGAGTCTACTGTGATTGGCACTTCCTGCTCCCGCCCCAAGTCTGTTTGCAAACATGTCCGCCTCATCTGACCTATTTAGCTTTTAAAAACTGGATCTAAATGCAAAGGAAATCCCAGCAATTCTGCCAAGAGGGCATACAGAAATTTGGAGTGTGTGCTTCCAGGCCGACAGCTCCCGGCACTTCTAGTCAAAAGAGCGTCAGGGCCTGATGCCCCTAATCTGTGACAGCCTTTTCCTCCTTAATGGGTAGTTTATAGAAAGAAAAATGGGAGAGAAGCTGTGGAAAAACATGGGAGGGTTACAAATGGAAGATGACCGTGTTTGGACTCCCCATGAAATTCTATTGTGGAGGCCGTGCAATGGCAGAATAAAAGGCTCATCTGGAAACCCCCTGTGTGTGCAGATGTGTGCAAACCACCCCCAAAACACAGGAAACTGCAATGTGGGGGCCAGCCATCTTGATCACTGGAACGCAGGCCTGGCTGCTGAAGCATTCCCTTGCATGTGCTGGGGTTGGGGGAGAGGCAAGCTGCTAACGCAACTTCTCTTCCTCCCTCTCGGTAGAATATGGGGCCATCCATCTCCTCCCCACAGCCACTGCTGCCAGTTTTTTGTCTGCCTCCCCCCAAGTGTGATTGTACCCCTGATATTCTCACCTTCCTGTAGTTCCCTCTGTCACTCTGAATGAGATCCAGCCAGCAGCTTTTGCTTCCCTTAATATATTGCTGCTATAATACCAAGCCTACCAGAACAATGAACTTTACAGGATGGAAATACCAGGTCTCCTGCTTTGCAAACTAAACATAATTTGTACTTGCAATCAGATTTGTGGTCGCTGCACTTGGTGAGTGATGGTGGCAGCAGCAGGGAGGGAAAGAATGTGAAAGCAAAATATGCAGCCATGAACGGGGTTTGTGTGTGCATGAATATCAACCTCTCAGGAGCACTACAGACAGCAGGCTGGAGTCCCAATAAGTAAAAAGGATACCTTAGGGTTGTTGCATGGGCAGTTTACACACACACACACACACACACACACACACACACGGAATATTGCTAAAGGGATATTTGCAGAGCTAAGCACAAGCAGCTGAAATCCCTTGTATTATACATACTGAGCAAGTTCACATAAGCAACACTGAAAATAAGCCATGGTGGGTGGGTTGTTCACACACTAACCCACATTACTCCTGACAGACGATCGGGTGCTCTGAGGCTGGCTGTGGCTTGTTTCCCCTTTAGTTGCAGGACACAAGAGTAGTTAATAAAAGCCACGGTGGCTTGTTAAGCAACCCCCTCATGATGATTTACATAACGACCCTTGTCCAAACCTGACAACAATGGGTGGTTAACAAAACACCCAGAAACCATGGCATGTTGTAGGGTTGTGGGTTGGCTTGTTCATCACCCAGCGAGCCATCTTTGTCAGGTTTGGACTTCACAACAAGCTGCACGACCATCACATTAACAAGCCGCCAGGCTTTATTAAGCAAGCAACCTCATGTTGTGTGAACTGGCCCATTGCCAATAGGATATTTGATACAGCCCAGCTCTGTCTACTGGGATTGGAAGCAGCTCTCCAGAGCGCCAGGTGGAGCACGGGTCTTTTGCATGTTACTTGCTGTCAGATGCTGTTCTAACTGAAGATGCTGCCGCCAGCCTAGAGTCTGAGGCAACCTGCATGCAAAGCAGGGCCCGGCGTCTGGGGCCCCTGCTCCCTTGCTGAATCACTCTGTATGGCGGCGGCTGCTCTCTTCGCACCCTTGCATAATCCTGCACCAACCTCCGTTGGTCCAAAGGAGGCACATGTAAGAGGGAGGAAGCCTCATTAGACTGAATTGCATGGGCAGCCTGCTGTCCTTCCCATGCAGCCTTCCTCAAGCTGGTGCCCTCCAGATGTTTTAGACTTCAATCCCTGTCAGGCCCATCTAGCATGGCCAATGTTCAGGAGTGCTGGGAATTGTAGTCCAAGACATCTAGAGGGAACCAGGTTGGGAAAGGCTACTATTCATTTACCTGGGAATGAATCCAGTTGAACTCAGTGGGCCTTACTTCTGAATAGACATGTCTAGGATTGCACTGTCAGCCTACAACCCTGGGTTGAGCCTCACTGAACACAGCTGGACTTGTTTCTGAATGAACATACCTAGGATTGCACTGGAAGTTTCATGCTCTTCATTGTTTTCATCAGTCACTGCTTCCACACACACCCTCCGCACCATTGCAACTACACAGCAGATGCCAGGTCTTTCCCATGGAGAGTGACCCTGGCTCAGCTGAAGATGGGACACCACTGTGCACACTGCAGAACACTAAGGAAGGCCTACAGGCCCACGTGGATGGGAGGAACAGACATGTGATAGTGGCTGGAGATTCTTTCCTGAGAGGGATGGAGGCTTCATCTGCACACCATCCACGCCATCTTGGGAGGTATGTTGCCTTCTGGGAGCGTGCATTTTAAGATGTGATAGAGAGGCTAGCAAGACTCATCAGGCCAATTGACTACTATCATTTCCTGTTGATCCAATATGAAGGGCTCCTTGCAGATGATGGGATACACTTGATGAGGACTTGGGAGAATGGTTTTGGCAGGCGCCCTGCAGACCTGATCAAGAGGGTTTTAAATAGGGGTGTGCACGGACCCCCCGCTCCGCGGCCTGATCAGCGGCCTGATCTGATTTGCGGATCAGGCCGCTCCGCCCCGCCCCTGCTCTGCCTATGTCCACTCCGCTCCACTCGGAGCTCCGGATCCGGATCGGAGCTCCATTTCCCCCCCCCCCATAGGCTTGCATTAAGCTAAAAAAGTATACAACTTTTTTTCTGTTAAAGTTAGAAATCCCAAGTTTGGCACCATGACACCTCATGGAGGTATACACACGCACGCCAAGACTCAAGGCAATCCCATCATCCCCTGATTTTTGGGGAATTTATGAAAACCGGGCACCCCATTCACACCCCTTTCCATAGCTCCTTCAATTTGCACGTTAAAAATCTCAAACTCGCCACCATGATAGCTTGTCCAGGGATACATATGCACGCCAAGACTCAAGGCAGTCCCAGCGGCAGAGCCCGGTAAAGGACCAAGGGAGAGGGGGACCTTACCTGCCTCCGTCCGTGGTCCGTCACCGTCTTCAATTGAGCCCGCGGTTCCACCAGGAAGTCTGGGCCGCGGCCCAGACTTCCTGGTGGAACCGCAGGCTCAATTGAAGACACCGACGGACCGCGGACGGAGGCAGGTAAGGGAGAGGAGGGCAGGGAGGGGGGTTACCGGGCCCTGCCGCCGTCGCCCGGCAGGACCCGGTAAACCCCACTTACCTTTCCGGCGGAGCTCCGGATCGAGGCGAAGGATCCGCCTTCACCTCGATCCTCTTTGCCACGCTCCGCCGGCCCCCCAATCCTCTTCGCCTCCACCTTAAGGGCAGGCGAAGCCCCCCACTCCGCTCCTGCTTCTCCGGTCCGATTAGAAGCGGAGCACATCCCTAGTTTTAAACGAACTCCTGGGTAAAGCCCCAGTGCCATGTAACTACTGAGTCAAGTGTTATGGAGAAGAAACTGAGGGACAAAAGAGGAGACAAGGCAGTGGAGAGGGGTCCCACAGTCTGGCGCACAGAGCATGGGAAGCAAGCAGGATGGATGTGAAAGAGCAAGATGGTGAGTGCGATCACTGAGACTGTATCACTGGGAATGTATCAATGGAAGGGCAGGAAATCTGTTTTTATGCCTTTTACAGTTTTACATTTTGTATATTGGTTTTTAATGTTCAGTGTTTTAATTTTTGTAAACCACCAGAGAGCTTCAGCTATGGGGTGGTATAATAATAATAATAATAATAATAATAATAATAATAATAATAATAATAATAATAATAATAATAATACCCTGTTCAAAAGGAACAGACCCAACAGGAAAGGATGGGAAGTAGAATTATATGTAAGAAATTGTAGACACTTTGGTGGAAATCCATGATTCTGAGAATGGAAGCATGTGAGTAAAGACAGAGGGAAGGAGAAACAAGTGTGATATTGTTGTGGTAGTTTAACACAGACTGTTCAGCCAGCTGGAATACATGAACGGTGCTTTCCTAGAACAGGTGACAAAACTTTCACAGAGGCAAGCAATATGTGGGATTTTAGCTATCCTGACATCTGCTGGAGGTCTAACTCACTAAGAATGGAGCATCCAATAAGTTCTTATCTAAGAAGGTGGAAGAAGGAACAAAAGGAACTCCTATCCTGGACTTAATCTTGACCAATAGGGAAGCACTGACTGATGAAGTGAAAGTGGCAGCAACCTTAGGGGGGAAGTGACCATCATGTCATCTTGGATAAAGAGGGCAATGAAAACTGAGTATAGTTGGACATATACCTTGGACATAAGGAAAGCCAATTTCAGAAAGTTCAGAGAAAAGTTGGCTGAAATCCCATGGTTAGAAATCCTGAAAAGAAAAAAGGTTCAAGAGGGAGGGAAGATCCTGAAAACTGAAATACTGAAGGCTCAATCAGAAATTATTCCCATGAGAAGGGAAAATGGGGACATTTAAAGAAGCTCTCTGGTGAGCTGAGACTCAAAGGGTATTTTTGTCAGAGTCTGTAAGGATGGTGTCAGGAAGGCAAAGGACCCAAATGTTCTAAGACTGGTGAGGGATGCCTTAAATGTCCTTGTTGACAAGATGGTAAAACATGGGCAGGGCAATACCATAATATGATGGATCCACCACTGGTTAACCTCTTCTACCCAATGAGTGCTAACTAATGGCTGAGCGTCTTCCTGGAGGGAGGCCTTGGGTGGAGTGCCATAGGGCTTCATCCTAGTCTTGCGTTTAGATTAGAGGTGCTGGAGGAATCTGGTTTATGGGCAGTGCTCAGCAAGCTATTGCTGGCTTAGCCCCCTGGACTCAGGTTTCTGAATCCCTGCGCATGCCTGACGCCTTGTGTGGCCAGTCAGGCAAGATTGTCAACCCCTCACAGTCACATAGAATCATAGAACAGCAGAGTTGGAAGGGGCCTACAAGGCCATTGAATCCAATCCCCCTGCTCAATGCAGGAATCCACCCTAAAGCATCCCTGACAGATGGTTGTCCAGCTGCCTTTTGAAGGCCTCTAGTGTGGGAGAGCCCACAACCTCACCAGGCAACTGATTCCATTGTCGTACTGCTCTAACAGTCAGGAAGTTTTTCCTGATGTCCAGTTGGAATCTGGCTTCCTTTAACTTGAGCCCGTTATTCCGTGTCCTGCACTCTGGGAGGATGGAGAAGAGATCCTGGCCCTCCTCTGAGTGACAACCTTTTAAGTATTTGAAGAGTGCTATCATGTCTCCCCTCAATCTTCTCTTCTCCAGGCTAAACATGCCCAGTTCTTTCAGTCTCTCTTCATAGGGCTTTGTTTCTAGACCCCTGATCATCCTGGTTGCCCTCCTCTGAACACGCTCCAGCTTGTCTGCATCCTTCTTGAATTGTGGAGCCCAGAACTGGACGCTATACTCTAGATGAGGCCTAACCAGGGCCGAATAGAGAGGAACCAGTACCTCACGTGATTTGGAAGCTATACTTCTATTAATGCAGCCCAAAATAGCATTTGCCTTTCTTGCAGCCATATCGCACTGTTGGCTCATATTCAGCTTGCAATCTACAATTCCAAGATCTTTCTCGTTTGTAGTATTGCTAAGCCAAGTATCCCCCATCTTGTAACTGTGCCTTTGGTTTCTATTTCCTAAATGTAGAACTTGGCATTTATCCCTATTAAATTTCATTCTGTTGTTTTCAGCCCAGCACTCCAGCCTATCAAGATCACTTTGAAGTTTGTTTCTGTCTTCCAGCTATCCCACCCAATTTTGTGTCATCTGCAAATTTGATAAGCGTTCCCTGCACCTCCTCGTCCAAATCATTAATAAAAATGTTGAAGAGCACTGGGCCCAGGACTGAGCCCTGCGGTACCCCACTCATTGCCTCTCCCCAGTTTGAGAAGGTTCCACTGATAACTACTCTTTGAGTACTTATCAAGTACATGGTGAACAGGGTTGGCTGGCCAAGCAAGTGGTGCACGGGGTGGGCAAAGATGTGTTTGCCCATCCCTAATTTAGATACAAAAAGTCAAAAACACAAGTATAGGATGGCGGAGACATGGGCTAGCAACAGTACATGGGAAAAGGATCTAGGTGTCTTAGTGGAACACAAACTGAATATGAGCCAGCAGCGTGATGCAGCAGCTAAGAAAGCTTATACATTCTTAGGCTGACTGGCTGGCTGAATTAACAGAAGCAGAGTGTCTCAGTCCCAGAATTGATAGCCAGCATTAGTCAAGTTGTATTCTGGGCATCACATTTTAAGAAGCACATTGACAAACTGCAGTATCTCCAAGGAAGAGTGAGCAGGATGGTGAGAAGTGTGGAAAACAAGTCCTATGAGGAATGTTTGCAAGAGCTGGGTATGTTTGGTCCAGAGAAGATTAAGGGGAGACATGATGATGGTCTTCAAATATCTGAAAAGATATTATGAAAAAGAGGGAGCAGAGTGGTTCTCTGTTGCTCCTGAGGGCAGGATTAGAATCTATGGGTAGAAATTGCAGGGAAGCAGATTTGGGCTTCCCATGAGGAGACATTTCCTAACAGTGAGAGGAACAGTGGGACAGGCTGCTTTGGGAAGTGGTGGGTTCTTTTTCGCTGGAAGCATTTAACCAGAGGCTAGGTGGCCACCCATCTTGCAGTGCAGAGGCAAGTCGGGGGTTGAGCCAGATTATCTCTGAGGACTTCCAACTCTGTGATTCTATGATTTCCTCAGAGAGTGGGAAGGTCTCAAGACGATCTCTATAAAAGTGTATTTTATAGGATCAGTTGCTTGAGAGAAGAGAGTAATTTAGATTTATGGATACTTTGGTAATAATCTGATTATTTATAAATGTGAAAGTTGCAGAAAGAGGAATAGGAAGATGAACATGTAGCAAGTCATGGGTCCCTCATAAGCATCAGCACATCCAATGGATGCCATGGGTGCGTCTTGCCGGCCAGGTTTGAAAATTGTGGAAAGTCGTTTCTTTTTGCCTCCCTGGTTTAGTCCCCAGCTGCTGGTTTTAGTTAGTAGGCAAGTGAGTGGCATTCTGGGTCCCAGAAGCATCCGCTGACACCCACCCTTCAGCTATGGTCAAGCTCAGAAAGATGGCTGGCCGCCTCTTCACTACTATGCATGCATGGGCTGCTATGATAACATTTGGGCTCATTTTTTAAATTTTTATTTCTTGGATAGTATCAAAAGAGCTTCCCTTGCTAGGTAGGTGTAGGAAGTTATTTGGACAGAGTCCCTTCTGGCTTGACCAAGGACTCCTGGCTGGCTGGCTGGCTGGCCGGCCCACCTCCCTTGCCCCAGTTCTGGGATCTCATTCCGTTTCTTTCTTTCTTTTTCACCTTTCCCCGTATTTACTTCTGCTTTAATCTGCATATTATCAGCATTGCAAAAGACCTCTGGAGTCATGCCTGACAAATGATACCTATTTTTACAGAACCCTCCATGCTATCCGATCTTGCTGCCTTCTAATTTGTGTTGGCATTATAACTATGCATCAATAGACAAGCAATATTATGTTAAGAACATGATAAAATGCCAGCAGCTTCATAATGGCTTCAGCCAAATGGTAATTTCTGCTTCAGAAATTGGTCATTTATTTTGCTGGTCCATTCCTATGTTCAAATTAGATGAAGTTTAATATACTGTAAAATTGAATGTATTCTATCCTTTTCAACCAGCCTGGCATGTATGCTGTGATTTATGGTTCCCACAAGCCTTCAAATGTTAAATAACCTCCTTCTTGAGGTGTTGCCTCTTGTGCCAAACACTTAAGTAACAGGCAGGCAAAATTTTATGAGTTCTCTCTTCCCACTTTCTTTTGCCACATTGCAAACAGCAGGAGCTGTGTTTAACACATTAGATGGAGTTTTAAAAGCAGCCATATTAATTGGTACATTACTTTTCTCCTATTAACTGTAATTGGTAGGGAAGCAATTCTTTCTCCGGAAAGGGCTGTAATTTGTGATTTACATGTCTAATAGTGTCACAAGAAAGCTGCTAACACCTACGTCCTGCGAGCCCCTTTCCCCAAGAACTTGTGGGGAGAGGCCTTCTGCACCCTCGTCCCCAGGGGCCATCTCTCACTCGCTTGCTGTGGGTGGCACTGCCCTCTCCCCAGGGCAGATAAAGTGTGCATGTAAGTGGAGGTGAGGAGCGAAGGACAGGCACAGCGGAGGGTGGGGACCGGCAGGAGGGCTGCCACCTTTCTTGCTCGCAGCAGGACACTGGCCTCCTTGTCCCTCCCTTTCTCTCTGCAGAGGAGCAGGCCAAGCAACCCCCCCTCTGCTGCTGGACCGGGCAGGCAGGCAGGGCACAGCTTTTCCTTCTTACTTTTCCAGAGGGACAGAGTGGCAGGCATTTGGGTGTATAAAACCACTGCTGCTGCCTCCATCGCAATGAAGGCTAACAAGGGGGCTGTCCATACTGGTTAAAACCCAGTTATACAACACGGCAGCCACCTCACAGCCACTGCAGTACTTACCTGGGAAGCTGCTCAGTAGAAAAGTCAGGGATTTACCCTGACTTTTCCTGCCAGAGCAAGGTTACTACACCTCTTCTGCCATCTGTCCTTGCTCCGGTGCAATGCCAGGGGCATTCCCAGACAGAAGGCAACCTCCCATTGGGTGCTGGAAGCCAGATGAGAAGGAGGGGGTGGGCCTGGCAGGCCCAAGGGCTGTGTCAGGATTACCTGTGTCGGGATTACCTAACGCCACCCCACAGCAGTAAAAGCTCATTTCCCCCCCCCCCCCCAGAAAGCATGGCAAACCAGAGTTCTCAATTGGATTCCCTTTGAGTAAACATGTTTAGGATTGCACTGTGGATCAGGAACCGGGGTGGGGGGGCAGGGTAAAAGCCAGGGGAGCCAGGCTAAGGCTGAAAGGCATTATCATGAGGGTGGTGGTAGAGAATTCAGTCTACACTGTAGGTCATGCCAAAATGTATTTGCAGGCATGTGTTTCCCTATACGAGGCTGTCCAGATCCTGCCAGATTACCTGGACCAGAGAGCAGAAGCAGAGCAAGAAGAGAACCAGCAACGTGGCTGGCAATCGAGGAGCCCCTAGCCCAGTGTCTCCTCCGGCTGGGCGGGGGGAGGGAGAAATTGTCCTGGAAATGCCATAGCTGGTCACTGGAGAGGAGTGTGGCTCCCTCTGCATGGCATGTTCTCTCGGCAAGTGGGCCGTGGTTCCAGATGGCATTTGCTGTGCAGGAGGGAGGGGTAAGTGAGCGCCATCCTAGCTGGAGCCAGGAAAGTCCCAGGGATGGGGCGACGGAGCCAGGGCCACTGAGACGGGAGGCTTGCCAGGCCCTGGAAGTTAGATGAGCAAATGCAGGGTGCATCGGAGGGCTGGGGGGACTGGAGGGCATTGGCCAGAGCACTTGGGTCTCATTCAGATGCAGGAGGCCATCCTGCCACGTCTGGCTGCAAACACAAGCCAGGCAGCCAGAAACGCAAGGAGCCTGGACCAAGAGAGCGAAAAGAAGCCAGAGGCCACAATCCATGCTACATTTTATTTAGAAACCCCTAGCACAAGGATATCTTGTGCTAGGGTTGGGGAGCCCATGTTACAAGTTTATTCTAGGCCCAGAGAAATGATGCTCAGGGATAAACTGTAACTTGTCACTATATTGTGACATTTTGGTTGCTCCTAATATAATGGCATTGCTTGATTGTGGATTTTAGAGTTTTTCTCTTATAGACCAGCACAGCTTCCTTTGCTTTTGAGGGACCACTTTGAAAACCAAGACTTTACTTGCTTAGTGCTTGGCAATATATTTTCTTTCCTGCCTTCCTGCAAATCCCATTCTCTGTGCTGTCTTAATCTTGATATATTTGCACAGACCGATTACTGCCAAATTGAGGTTTCCTACTTCAATCTCTCATGCAAATCTCCTATCTGAACATTCTACATGCAGCCAGTCCCTGTTCAGGCATCCTCCTAGATCAATTAGGCATGGCAGTGCAAGATCCGGGGGGTGGGGGCATGGCAAGTTCTTCTTCTTCTTAGGCTATGAGCTCCCTTGTGGATGCTGAATGCTTTGCTGCTTGTGTGCTCTCTTCCGCTGTGCAACTGGAGGCCCTCCTACTCTTTCCTGGGCACACGCAGGCAGCACAGAAGGCAACAAATCTGAGGCTGGCCTCTTCAACTAACCAGGAAACAGGCCCAGCCTGGCTTGTTCCCATACTGCTAAAGCTGCTGGGTCTGCAACCATCAACAAAGGAATCTTCCCAGGCCCCAGAAAAGAGAACTGTGGCACCTGTTACTAGTGGCTGCTTTTATGGACACCTATTTATTCATTCATTCATTCATTCATTCATTCATTAAAATATGCCCACCACTCCCTGCCCCACCCCAGCAGCTCACAACAAACTATAAATTAAAAGGCAGTGAACAAAACAAAAAGATGAAACAGTCCTTTGTGAACTCATTCTCTTGCTCAGCGTTTTGCCTCCAAAAGGCCCACTGCAGCCATGGTAATGCCAAAGTGACCTTTGTTTTATGCAATTTCATCTGCTCCTTCCTCAACCTTTCTGGGAAAGCTTTCCGCCCTTGGTTGAGCTTGGGAAGAATTTGCATTCCATATGCTAGCAAGAATGATTTGCTCAAGTCAAAGTTAAGATGTTCTGCCAAACTGGGAGCACTCAGCAGCCCTGGGGCTTGAGAAAGCCCTGCCCCTGGTGCCAAAGGTACCCATCCTGCTCTGCTCTCCTGGCTCTAGTAGGTGCTGTGCATATGCTCAGCTGGTGTGGCATGGACGTGAGACTCCCCACCAGCAAGGCCTAGGAGAACATCAGTCAGTGTAGGGGATTCCAGGCCTCTATGGGGAGTGAACAGTGCATTAAAGCCCGTTTCTTAGGAGGTAGCAATGCCCCGTTGGGTGGATCCCAGGGCTTCTGGGAGACAGGTAAGGCACCCAAAACAGGGCACTCAATTCTGCCAGGTAACCATCATCCTACTCTAAATTTTAAAGACCCATTCAGTTTAAGAGAAGAGTTTAAGCTGGCACTTACCCATTCACTCATGCTGCAAAGAGCATGGAAATTGCTGTTAAGACACCAAGCTTCACTGTTAACACATTTTACAGCCCCAGGTATTGTGCTTGCTTACAACTTTGCCACGGTGCACCTATACTTTCCTGTGGTCTTTTAGCCACAATCCACACGCACATGCAACCAGAGCAGAACAAGCCACGTGCTGAGCAGGGCATTGCTGGGTTGCCTGGGCTGTTCTCTAGAATGGAGAGTGTGCTGCTGCAGTTGTAGCTGCTACTAGGGTGTGTGGAGATGGGGTTCCACCAAAGACTCTCCCAGGAGATTGAAGTGCAGTTTGGGGGTGCTCATCGATCCATCATTGGCATTGGACTCCCAAGTGGTCTCAGTGGCATGATGCATCTTCTGCCAGACTGTGGCTTCTCCTGAACAGAGAAAGCCTAGTCTTTGTTATCCATGCTCTGGTCACTTCCAGGATTGATTACTGCAATGCACCCTACATAGGGCTGCCATTGAAGACACTCCAGCAAGCCCAATTCGACCGGAACGCAGCTGCTACTTTGCTAATAGGGACCAGGATCTGGAACATTCACATGCAGGAAGCTGCCTCACCCTGAGTCAGCCCCTCAGTCCATTGGGCGGGGCCTACAAGGCCATCGAGTCCAACCCCCTGCTCAATGCAGGAATCCACCCTAAAGCATCCCTGACAGATGCTTGTCCAGATGCCTCTTGAAGGCCTCTAGTGTGGGAGAGCCCACAACCTCCCTAGGTAGCTGATTCCACCGTCGCACTGCTCTAACAGTCAGGAAGTTTTTCCTGATGTCCAGCTGGAATCTGGCTTCCTTTAACTTGAGCCCGTTATTCCATGTCCTGCACTCTGGGAGGATGGAGAAGAGATCCTGGCCCTCCTCTGTGTGACAACCTTTTAAGTATTTGAAGAGTGCTATCATGTCTCCCCTCAATCTTCTCTTCCCCAGGCTAAACAGTCTTGTGAAAGAACATGATCTTGTGCAAGCAAAGCACAGGGGCCCTTCTGCCATGGAGCCACGGCCCCTTGCAATGTGGGATCACATTGTGCCTGTTTCGAAGCAGTGTGATTGGCTTCTTCTTGCTTCAAGGCTCAGTTCAAAGCTTACCAGTAAAGCCCTGTGCAGATTAGGACCCATCTTCTCCCATAGTTTTTGTGAACTGCCCAGGGAGCTTCGGCTGTTGGGCGGTATAAAAATGCAAATAATAATAATAATAATAATAATAATAATAATAATAATAATAATAATAATAATAATATCAATCTGCTAACTTTTAAAGTTTTTCTCTTGAACTGCTCTTTTATTATAGTTTTATATGTTTTTGCAATATTTGTGTTTCTACTCTTTTACAAGCTACACTGGGAATGCTGATTGGCCACTGAATGATGGAGTATACAGTAAGTTCCAGAAAATAAATATTTATATTAAAATTATATGCTGCTTTGGGGGCAAACAGCCCCAAATGCAACTCACAGCAATGATAAAACAATAATTATTTAAAACAACGATATAGCATAAAAACATAACCCCAAAATTAAAAGGCACTTGGCCTTAGCACTAAAAATCCACATGATGTCCAAAATCCATCAGAACAGGGCAGACTTTTCTAAAACGTGGTAAGAAAGGGACTAGATGGGCCTCCTGTGGTGTGGGAGCAGGGGCCGTGTGGGCGTTCCAGAATCTGGACATCACTGTTGAGATGGTCTAAGGGAAAAGAAGCACCGACGTTCATTCTCCCACGGCTGCCCCCTCGGAATTTCTCTGCCTGGGGAAGGTGATCTCCAGACATGACTTTGACTTGGAGGAGCAGTGGATCCTGCCCACGAACCCAGTGCTTGGTGCTCCCATGTTTCTTGCACCCTCCAAGCACAACAGAAGGGAACCCAAACAGCTCCCTCCATGGAGAACTGAGGACCACGTATTTGTTTATTTGTTTGTTTCTTTATTTAAAATATTTATATAAGCCCATTGAAAATTTTGGAGCAGTGCACAAGCTAAAACGAAATAAAAGCAGAATAAAAGCACATTAAAATAGTTTTTTAAAAAAGCAAAATGTGAAGTGAAGGGCAGCTGGTCATCCTGGAACAATGATGTTTTCAGGAGGCACTGGAAGGAATACAAAGTTGGTGCCTGCCTGACCTCCAGAGGCAGGGAATTCCATAGGAGGGGCGCCACCACGCTGAAGGCTCTTCGCCTGGTGGGCTCCAATCAGAGGTAGGTCTATGTGGAACCTCCAGGAGCAGGCCCTAGGATGACCTCAGTGACTGGGCAGGTTGATAGGGGAGAAGGCACTCTCTCAGGTATCTTGGTCCCAAGTTGTCCCAGAAGTTCCCTCTGCAACTAACTTCCTGCTAGACATTTCAGGCTGGCCGCCTCGCTCCATCTTGAGGGCCTCCTCACCCCTCACCCTCTCTCTTGCATTGAAGTGATGAATCCCAGTAGGGTTCAGACACATACATGCCCCCCACCCCTGCACCAGTACCACCACTGAAGCGGGGGTGTGATTGCATGTTTGCCTTGAGCTGGGACTTGCTCCTGAGTCATAACTGTCACACATCTAGTAAGTAAAATATGCAGATTAGCTGCATAACTGAAGAGCAGCCATTCATTAATTCAAAAAAGTCAGTGTTCCATAACATAAAAAATCTACATGGCAAGACTGAGCTGGGATTAGCTTGTGCCAAAAAGTGTTTCCTTGGGGAAAAGAAGGTGGCACAAATGGATTAATGTTTTACAAAAGCTCACATTTTTCTAGAGCTCTCAAGTCAGTTGCATCTTCCCCCAAAGAGATAAAACTGCAGGAAAGTAACTTTGGCTGGAGGGGAGGAAAGCAGGAGACTTAACGTGCAAGGGAAAAGAGAGAGCATTACAAATGGTCCAGCCATCCCTTTAGAAAGGAAATCCAGCCCAAGTGTCCTAATTTTCAAAGGATGTGGTCCTCTATGTTTTAAATTTTGTATACTTTTTAATGTTCACTGGTTTTAACTTTTATAAACCACCCAGACAGCTTTGGCTATGGGGCGGTAGATAAATTTAATAAATAATAAATAAATAAATAAATAAATGTGAGGTTGTCTTCTCTTTGAAGGGCTGCCCAGTCCCAGCCAAGCCACATCTTATGCTCTTATGAAATTCTGCCTGGAATCGATGGATCCCAGGCCCGGTGTGCCAGTGGGCTCCACCAATTCCAGGCAGAATTTCATCAGAAGTGGTCCAAAAGGGTTGGGAGCCAAGATCAGTGGTGGGGCCTAAGAGTTTGGCTATGGCTAGTTCCTCATGGCATGGCAAGAGGAAAGGGGGTGCTGGTTTGGGCCCTATTCAGCCTGCAATAGGTCAGAAGCACTGTGAACCGATCTCTGTCAGTGTTCTCAGAAGAAAGCAGGCAGGAGTGAAGTTACTCTTGTTCAGCTGCTAGCTTCGACCTTGATGGGGAGGGAAGCTGGCAGCCTCTTTGTGAGGAGGGGGGCGACACACAGGTTGAAGCACCAACTCAGGAGGGGCAGAATGGAGGCCCCCTGCTTGAGCTAGGGCCTTGTTGATGGGCTAAAATCCCTTGCTCATCAGAAGGGCTATGGCAGCCACCACCAGGGCCGGCCCTAGGATGAAGATCGCCCTGGGTGAGGAGTGCCCCACCCCCATGGTCAAGTCTATGGGGGGGAAACACGGAGCTCCAATCTAGGCTGTGTCCAGAAGACACCTTAAACCATGGCTTCAACCACAGTGAATAAGACTTTTTGCTTATTGCACCATGGTTAAAGCTGTGGTTTAAGGTGTCTTCTGGACACAGCCTGGCTTTCTGGCTTAACCACTGTGGTTAAAGCCATCGTTTAAGGTGTCTTCTGAACAGAGTCAGGGAGGTGGAAATAATAATCGCAGACCCCAAGACACTGCAGGGCCAGTCCTTGTAGAGCAAAGGCTTTTGTGTAAAGAAGCAGGTGGGAGAGCCCAACTGGAACCTCCCTCCATGGTGAATATGAATAAGACTCTCATTGCTATGCTCTACCCATGGACTGTGTCTGGGATGCTGTTGATTTCATCCCTGGACACATTCGCTTTCTAGAAATATAACACTCTCCTGTATTCAGACAAGACTTCATTATCCTCTGTCTACATACAGGAGGAGATCTCTCCCTGCCCCAGATAGAAGACAACTGTGTTTGAACATGTTTGTAATGTAGCACTCTGAAATCCAGTATGAGAACTTTTCATTGAAAAGTAATATATAAATATTCTAAACAAACAAAAACTAATGGTAATTATGATTAATAACAAATGCCACACAAAGGATCCCTTCCCTTCTGATAGAGAGGCATAAAAGAATATGGGCTGTGGAGTTGCCTCATCAGGGGGTTATGCCCATCTGGGATGGCGCTCACAGCTAGCAGGGCAAATTCTACAGATTCAAAAGCAGCAGTTAAGTTGCTGTTTTCATGCAAATAACTTTCACAATAAAGAAAGCTGTGAAAATAGGTATTAAGCATCACCAAGAGAAAGGCTCCCGCCGCCACCTGCCCCTGTTATGGGCATATTGTTGGACTAGAACCTGATGTGCTTAATGGCATTTGCCTTGAAATACAAATAGCTACATCTCCTTGAACTGTTTGCTCTGAGAAAATGTGTACACTGGGGGAGGAGTTGGGTATTAAATCACTATCTAATGCAGGAAGCTACCACTCAACAGGGATTGCTGCTTACCGAATACAGGAATTCCAGCTCCCCCTCTACCCTCCCTCCCTTCTGTTTCAGTCCGGGGGCAGATGAAGGGGATGGTTCATGACTCTGAGTTCAGCATGGGACCATTCTAAGACCATAGAATCATAGAATCATAGAATAGCAGAGTTGGAAGGGGCCTACAAGACCATCGACTCCAACCCCCTGCTCAATGCAGGAATCCACCCTAAAGAATCCCTGACAGATGGTTGTCTAGCTGCCTCTTGAAGGCATCTGGGGTGGGAGAGCCCACAACCTCCCTAGGTCACTGGTTCCATTGTCGTACTGCTGTAACAGTCAGGAAGTTTTTCCTGATGTCCAGCTGGAATCTGACTTCCTTTAACTTGAGCCCGTTATTCCGTGTCCTGCACTCTGGGAGGGTCGAGAAGAGATCCTGGCCCTCCTCTGTGTGACAACCTTTTAAGTATTTGAAGAATGCTATCATGTCTCCCCTCCATCTTCTCTTCTCCAGGCTAAACATGCCCAGTTCTTTCAGTCTCTCTTCATAGGGCTTTGTTTCCAGACCCCTGATCATCCTGGTTGCCCTCCTCTGAACACGCTCCAGCTTGTCTGCGTCCTTGAATTGTGGAGCCCAGAACTGGATACAATACGCTAGATGAGGCCTAACCAGGGCTGAATAGAGAGGAACCAGTACCTCACGTAATTTGGAAGCTATATTTCTATTAATGCAGCCCAAAATAGCATTTGCCTTTCTTGCAGCCATATTGCACTCTTGGCTCATATTCAGCTTGTGATCTACAACAATTCCAAGATCCTTCTCATTTGTAGTATTGCTGAGCCAAGTATCCCCCATCTTGTAACTGTGCCTTTGGTTTCTATTTCCTAAATGTAGAACTTGGCATTTATCCCTATTAAATTTCATTCTGTTGTTTTCAGCCTAGCACTCCAGCCTATCAAGATCACTTTGAAGTTTGTTTCTGTCTTCCAGGGTATTAGCTATCCCACCCAATTTTGTGTCATCTGCACATTTTATAAGCGTTCCCTGCACCTCCTCGTCCAAATCATTAATAAAAATGTTGAAGAGCACTGGGCCCAGGACTGAGCCCTGCGGTACCCCACTCGTTGCCTCTCCCCAGTTTGAGAAGGTTCCATTGATAAGTACTCTTTGAGTCCGATTCTGTAGCCAACTGTGAATCCACCTAATAGTTGTTCCATCTAGCCCACTTTTAGCTAGTTTGTTAATCAGAATGTCATGGGGTACTTTGTCAAAAGCTTTGCTGAAGTCAAGATATATGACGTCCACAGCATTCCCACAGTCCACAAGGGAGGTTACCCGATCAAAAAAATGAGATCAAATTAGTCTGACAGGACTTGTTCTTGACAAATCCATGTTGGCTTCTAGTGATCACCGCATTGATTTCAAGTTGTTTACAGATTGACTTCTTTATAATCTGCTCCAGAATTTTCCCAGGGATGGATGTCAGACTGACTGGTCTGTAGTTCCCAGGTTCCTCCTTTTTGCCCTTTTTGAAGATAGGGACAACATTAGCCCTCCTCCAGTCATCCGTAACCTCACCTGTCTTCCATGATTTTGCAAAGATAATAGACAAAGGTTCTGAGAGTTCTTCTGCTAGCTCCTTCATTACTCTAGGATGCGGTTCATCAGGCCTTGGAGATTTGAACTCATTCAAAGAAAGTAGGTGTTCCTTGACCATTTGTTTATCAATCTCAAACTGTAATCCTGCCCCCTCAACTTCTGCTTCATTTTTTCCAGGGGGGTCATAGACCCACTTTTGGGAGAAGACTGAGCCAAAGTAGGAATTGAGCACTTCAGCCTTTTCTTTGTCATCTGTTATCAATTTGCCATCCTCATTAAGCAGTTGAACCACCATTTCTTTCCTCTGTCTTTTACTACTCATGTATCTGAAGAAAGCCTTTTTAATACTTTTAGCATCCCTCACTAATCTCAGCTCATTCTGAGCTTTAGCCTTCCTGACGCCATTTCGGCACTTCTGCGCCACCTGTCTGTACTCTGCTTTTGTAGCCTGGCCTTCCTTCCACTTCCTATATGTATCCTTTTTTCATAGAATCATAGAATCATAGAATAGCAGAGTTGGAAGGGGCCTACAAGGCCATCGAGTCCAACCCCCTGCTCAATGCAGGAATCCACCCTAAAGCATCCCTGACAGATGGTTGTCCAGCTGCCTCTTGAATGCCTCTAGTGGCATTCAAGATCAAGGCATTCAAGGCCTCTTGAATGCCTTTTGTTTTCAGGTCATCTGTAAGCTTTTTGTGGAGCCACATTGGTTTCCACTGTTGTCTTCTATCTTTTCTCCTTGTTGGAATTGTTTGTAACTGTGCCTTTAAAATTTCCTTTTTTAAATACTCCCACCCATCCAGCACTTCTTTTCTCATTAGGCTCATTTGCCATGGGACCTTACTTATCATAGTTCTGAGTTTATTAAAATCAGCTTTCCTAAAATCCAGAGTACGTGTATGGCTACACTCAACTTTTGTCTCCTTCATAATCAAGAATTCAAGTATGATGTGGTCACTTTCCCCCAGAGTTCCCGTAACTGCCACTTTATCCACTAAGTCATCCCTATTGGTCAATATCAAGTCAAGGATTGCTGATCCTCTAGTTCCTTCCTCCACTTTCTGTAGGAGAAAGTTATCACCCACACATGTCAGGAATTCCTTGAAACACTGACAATTTGTTTCTCAAAAGTTTCTTCCTCGTCTTCTCCTTGATTGGGTGGTTGGTAGTAGACTCCAATTATCATGTTCTTTTTATTCCTTGACCCATTTATTTTAATCCAGATGCTCTCGATGGGGCTCCCAGTCTCATCCGCCTGTATTTCTGTGCAGGGATAGGTATTTTTAACATATAGTGCAACTCCACCTCCCTTTCTATTTCTTCTGTTCTTTTTGAACAAGTTATAGCCTTCAATTGCTATATTCCAGTCATGGGAGTCATCCCACCAAGTTTCAGTTATACCTATCAAGTCATATTTGCCTTAGAATCATAGAATCATAGAATAGCAGAGTTGGAAGGGGCCTACAAGGCCATCGAGGCCAACCCCCTGCTCAATGCAGGAATCCACCCTAAAGCATCCCTGACATGATGGTTGTCCAGCTGCCTCTTCATGTAATAAGAGTTCAAGTTCGTTCTGTTTGTTTCCCATGCTCTGGGCATTAGTATATAGACATCGAAGACCATGTGTTTTATAGTCTGGCTTTGTTCCTACATTGTTGCAGACACTATTTTGGGGCACACCAGAAGTGTGATGTCCAGGGGATCTGTTGGCTTCCAATCTGTGGTATATTGAATTCATTTATTTATTTACAAAATTGATATACTGCTCCATGTCTAAAATAGAGCATATCTTCAAGGGGCCTGTAATGGAGGAGCCCCGCTTTCCCTCAGGCACTTGCCTGCTGTGGTTCACTTCTATGAGCGATGGCTCTCGTTTCCGCCCTGCCTCTGTGCATTGTGCTATATTGGACCACATGGAAATCAACATAAGCAGCTTTGCTTTGTCTCCAACAGATGATGTTTCCATGTGTTGCTCTATAACAACAACAACAACAACAACAACTACAGCAACAGAAGCTATTTATCATACTTATGCTTGCTGAGTGCTGATCCAACAGCGGAATCTATTTTGGCATAAAAGCCTGAGTAAGCACTCCACCCCTGGGACCCACAGGCAAATGGAAATAGTATACCTATGGGGCATGCTATCTGGGTGAGGGGCACAGCTTAAGGCTACACCTGGATTCATCCTTCATTGCAGGTGAAGGTGGCCTCCCAGGCTCAGAGTGGCCAGATCTACATCAAGCAGGATATGACACTTTGGAAATGGTTTGAAAACTGCCTATGGTGTGTGTGTCCTGGGCCCCAACAGTTGTCCTGTTATGCACTGTTTTAAAGCAGTAGTGTAGATCCTGCCTGTGTCTTCCACCAACTTTGGCTGGCGGCCCAGATACTACCCAATCTGGAGGGGAATTGCCTAGCATCGGTGGGCTATGGCCTGGTCACTTCTCAGTTAGATTACTGAAACACATTATATGTTGGGCTGCCTTTGAAGAGGCTTCAGAAACCGTAGCTAGTGCAGAATTTGGTGGACCAGATTAGGCAATGTGAACATATAAACCCAGTCCTGGTTTGCAGTATTGGTTGCCAATTTGCTTCTGCGCCACCTCTCACCAAAGTAACTTTCTCAGTCCTTGAGCGGCCTTTTTCTGTATGCCTGCTACAGCAGCCTTTTTCTCTGAGAGAAGCTTGGAGGGGGCAGTTTGGGAATTAGGGGATTTTCTATGAAAGCCCCACATAGAATCATAGAATCATAGAATAGCAGAGTTGGAAGGGGCCTACAAGGCCATCGAGTCCAACCCCCTGCTCAATGCAGGAATCCACCCTAAAGCATCCCTGACAGATGGTTGTCCAGCTGCCTCTTGAATGCCTCTAGTGTGGGAGAGCCCACAACCTCCCTAGGTAGCTGATTCCACTGTCGCACTGCTCTAACAGTCAGGAAGTTTTTCCTGATGTCCAGCCGGAATCTGGCTTCCTTTAACTTGAGCCCGTTATTCCGTGTCCTGCACTCTGGGAGAATCGAGAAGAGATCCTGGCCCTCCTCTGTGTGACAACCTTTTAAGTATTTGAAGAGTGCTATCATGTCTCCCCTCAATCTTCTCTTCTCCAGGCTAAACATGCCCAGTTCTTTCAGTCTCTCTTCATAGGGCTTTGTTTCTAGACCTCTGATCATCCTCGTTGCCCTCTTCTGAACACGCTCCAGCTTGTCTGCGTCCTTCTTGAATTGTGGAGCCCAGACCTGGACGCAATACTCTTGATGAGGCCTAGCAGGGCCGAATAGAGAGGAACCAGTACCTCACGTGATTTGGAAGCTATACTTCTATTAATGCAGCCCAAAATAGCATTTGCCTTTCTTGCAGCCATATCGCACTGTTGGCTCAATTCATTTATGGAACTAGTGCTGTGCTGAAAATTGCTTCCACATATTTATCAACCATTCTCATTCAATTTAACAGAAAAGAAATTGCTTTCAAAAAAATTTTTAAAGAAGAAAATTTCAGAGAACTTCTCATGGGTTGGGTTCAGTGTTTTTGTGCTTACCTTACTTATGAAGTGGCCCTCTCATTGCCCACTCATCTCTCTAGCAGGCTGTAGCCTCTTTGGCTTCTCACACTTCAATCAAAGCCCAGAGGAAGACATCACAAGGTAATACCTCCCATAGGATCAGGAATTGCAGGCAGCCTGGGAGACTGCTAAGCAATGGAGCTAATGTATAATAGGAAGAAAAAACATTCACTGTACTATTTGGCCACTGGCAAATTTTCTCCGCCATTTTTGGGGAGGCCTCCTCTCTCTGCACACAGTGCCCATGGATGACACAATTGTTACAAAGTAGCTTCTGTGAGCGGTACTGACTCCATTTTGAAGCAGCCAAAACCCCACCTGCAGCAGGAATGAGACTGAGAGCATTCACACAAGGACAGATCAAGTAATCATTTTCTGATAGACTTCTTCAAATGCATTCCCCAGAGGCAAAGGTGGGGGTAAAATTAAGCAGAATATGAATGCTGGATGGCAAGAGTGATACCTGGTCACACATGTTAATGCAGCCCTGTTGCTGAAACTCCAGTCTGAACACATGTCTTTAAAGCAATCATTATTGTGTAAAGTCATCTTTTGTAAAGAGAATGTTTTCAGCAAGTACAGCCATCATCCCCAATCACTCTCTTTTGTTATGTCTCTCTCCCATAGCAAGTAGCATTACTTCCAGTGCTTATGAGCAGTGATGTCACTGCTTAAACCCTCAGGTTTTAGAGAAGGGAGGCTGGCTGGCTCTCTCTCTCTCTCTTTTACCAGAAGTACAGAGCCATACTACCGAATCCTGCTTGCAAGAGCAAGCTGCCATTGGTGAGTGCTTTGCCTCCCCTATCCAAGGCTCCCTGTATTCTTTTCCTCTTCACCTGAGACCAGGAGTTGCAATGCTCACCAGTTCATGTCTACAGGAAAGGGCTCTAGCCCAGGGAAAGGTATATTGCCTTTAAGGATTCCCTCTACTCTTTCCCCTGCTGTGTGTGTATGCTCTTAAGTCTCAGAAAGTCTATTTTTGAGTCTTGAAACTACTTCTAAGCCTTCACTTGCTCAGCTAATTTCCCCCAAACTAGCTTGTGCATTTGTATCTGTTTCAATCTCAATAAATGTGCCATTGTGGCATTATCCTCTTCAATGGTATAGATTTCTTGAGTAAGAATTGCCTTACTTAGCCACAGACGCTCTATTGCCAATGTCAAAAGGTTCCTTATAAGAAGGTGTCGGTCTTGTTAGAACATCTGCAAGTTTGTACATGGGTCTAATGAGAGCACATCAAGTAACACAAGGTACGAGGCCTGGTGAAGGATAGGCAATGGGGCCAGGCTGCCAACACGGTTGCTGCTGTTGCCACTTGCAGTGGCAGCACAAAAACAAAAACCCTGAGGGAAAAAGAAAGAAGCTGTGCTACTCTCACTGACCCCAAGGACGGTTGTCTAGCACCAACAGTGACAAATATTTGGTGCCAGGCAGTGACTTACTTCTTTCCCCAGGCATTTCAATATTAGTTGTGGCCCAAAATTTGTGGGCATTTGTGGAGTGGAAGGAGGGGGTAATGATTTTGTATATTGTGGATAAGCACTTTTCATATTGTATTGTTTCTAGATTATGTTTTTATGGTGCTTATTTTTATTTGTATTATTGTGCTGATTAGAGTTTATATTGATTATGTTTTTTTCTGTTTTATTAATTATGGATTTCTTCATTTGTGTGTATAAGTTGTTTCAAGAATGAGGTTTGTGGTGGGAAGTGCTACACAAATTCAGTCAATCAATCAGTCAGTCACATTTCAAGCAACATCTCAAGAGAATAGTTTGTTGAGGTTCTTGTCTGGGAGGGCTGCTGCTTCTACAATATGTAGCCACCATGCTGAACATGCCGTCCTGGCCATGAGCAGGCAGACTCAACGGGTGCCCTTGATTCGACCACCTGCCTTGGACTGCAAAAACCGGGAGTTATAACAGGCCACAATCCAGGGCCAAAGGAGATAGCAGTGAGGCTGTCACTACTGATATAGACTTGCTGTATAAGGAAACCTGCTCAGATGCTTGACAGGACTTCCCTCACTCTCATAGTATCTTGAATGTATTTTTGCCCAAATCCACAATTCTTTGGCCAATGTGGCAGCAAATGGTGTTTGCCTTTATATTAGTGGTCAAAGACAAGCAGTAATGCTTAATTAATTGCCTTTAGGAGGATACAGTTATCAGTGGCTATTCATCATGCTAGCAACATATTACCTCCAGCATTGGAGGCAGGATGCCACTCAATGCCAATTGCTGGGAAACATGAGTGGAAGGAATGAGAGACTGAAAGAAGTGGACCTGTTTAGCCTGGAGAAGAGAAGGTTGAGAGGAGACATGATAGCACTCTTTGTCCTTGAGAGGAGGGCCAGGATCTCTTCTCGATCCTCCCAGAGTGCAGGACACAGAATAACAGGCTCAAGTTACAGGAAGTCAGATTCCGGCTGGACATCAGGAAAAACTTCCTGACTGTTAGAGCAGTACAACAATGGAACCAGTTACCTAGGGAGGTTGTGGGCTCTCCCACCCTAGAGGCCTTCAAGAGGCAGCTGGACAACCATCTGTCAGGGATGCTTTAGGGTGGATTCCTGCATTGAGCAGGGGGTTGGACTCAATGGCCTTTAGGCCCCTTCCTACGCTGCTATTCAATGATTCTATGATTTATTGGGGACTCATCATTCCTTATTCATGGTTGTTTACAGGTTCCTTAGATGATATTGTAACACTACAGTTTCACTTCTGTTTTTAAAGAGCACTTTCTCGAGGTATCTTCAAAGCCTGGAAAATGGAGTATTATTTCTGAAAGTGAAAGAAAGCATTTTTCCTACTTGTGTAACCGTTATTCTGCTATAGTACAGTGCCACCTAGAGATGATGTAGTGGAAAAGCAGGAAAGGAAAAGCATTTTGTGTAGAGCTCAGATCTTAATTCTGCAACAAAACTGAAAGTAGATAAACAGATTAGAAGCCCATTGTCTCCCAAAGCAGCTCACATCAATTAAAGAGAGGAGAGAGAGAGAGAGAGAGAGAGAGAGAGAGAAAGAGAGAGAGAGAGACCCCTCCCTTGACTGTTCCAAACTAAAATGACAAGAGACACATGAGAAAGGCAGTGGATGGGAAAGGAAGAGGAAGGAGACCAGTTTTTCCAGGCCAGAACAAGTTGGTGAGCTAGATGTTGGGCCCAAGCTGATGTTCCCTCACCTGTGTTCCTGCTTCCGCTGTAATTGGTGGCTCTTGTCCCTTGGGCCGAGGGGTGTGGCCACCGTGTCCTTTGCCCCTCCTCCCTCAGCCCCAGCAGGGCAACTGTCTGGCAGGGAGGGGGAAGGCCCCTTGGCTGGGGCTTCTTTTTGGGAAGCCTTCCTGTGGCCCCAATCCCCTGGCTGATGGCTGGAGGCATGGGAGCCAGTGTGGTGCAGTGGCTAAGGTGTTGGATTGGGAGTCGCGAGATCCGGGTTCTAGTCCCCACTCAGTCATGGAATCCCACTGGTGAATTTGGGCCAGTCACAGACTCTCAGCCCAACCCACCTCACAGGGTTGTTGTGAGGATAGAAATGGAGAGGATTATATATGCTGCCTTGGGTTCCTTGGAGGAAAAAAGGCAGGATATAAATGCAATAATAAATAAATAAAATAAAATAAATGGTGTCCCTTCCCTTCTGTTGTGTTATTAGTAGATAGAAGTGAGGCTGTCACTCTTTTGATGTATGACTATCCCATTAAGGTTGGGGGGAGGGAGAGACCACTGGGCCTGCTGGCCAGATGTGGCCTGTGGAGCCTCCCTGAGCAGCCCACAGCTCCCTCCCCACGCCTGCAGCAATGAGGCTTGAAAGATGGCTCCCTTGGCTCCAGTGGGGGGAGGGGGCATTCCCCAAGCCTGATTTCTGTGAAGGGCATGTTTCAAGAGGATCCAGTTGAGGTAGGAAGGGTTAACCCTCCTTGCATGCCACACATCCCTCCCCAAAAGCCCTCACCCACTCCCACTTAATTAGGCTTGGAAAACCTCCAATTTTTCCGAGCTTAATTGCTGTGTGGGCCGATTAGGGTGTGTGCACAAAGGAGGGTGAACCCTTCCCTTTCCACTTGTGACACACACACACACACACACACACACACACACACACCAAATTGCTCCACAGGGTGCAATTAGGCTTGGGGAAGAGGCTTTCCATGCATGCACATGTGTCCGACCTGTGACAACAGGGGTGGGAGCAGGCTGTGTGCTGCATAAATAGGGCTGGCATTGTGTTGAATGGCGGGCATCTGCCACCTTGGCCCCACCTGCTGCTGGCATGCTGCCACTGGAGGCTGAGGAGGGCTCCCTGCCCCTGCTGAAAGAGGCTAGGAAACAACTGTTGAAGGAACAGTGTCCCTTGGAAGCCATTCTCTCCCAGTTCCATCTCTGTCAACGCTAAAAGCTACCCAGCACAGCTCCCCCTCAGTGCCACCCAGCATGGCTCTTTTAGCAGGAACGAAGAAAGGACTGTTAGGGTTTTTCTTACAGAATAATACTGTTGATCAGGCTAAATGTGGAGTACTAATCTCCAATGAGTCTGGTTAACTGAGATGGTGGCTTATAGCTGAGCATTGAGTGGTGCTAAGTTGGGAGGGGGAACCACCTGTGTGAGCGCATACAAGTCATGCTGATGTGTCTGCTGAGATGGGACAAATCTCAGAGGAAGCCACTATTCCTGACTGAGGGGCTGAGCAGTGGAAGACGTGTCCACATGTGACTTCACAAGCATTTTTCATACCATGTACAAAGCAGAACTGAACACACACTAATTAAAGTAGTCTTTTCATTTGATTTTTCAGTGTGGGACATTTTAGTTGTCATTTGTACAAACTCTGGCTTTTGCTAGACCTACAGGATATCCCAGGATGGAGGAGGGGTGATCTTGTGTTGTCAATAACACAAGATCCCACCTTCGTTGTACACGTAAGGCGAGGTGACTCAAGAAGAGCCCACCATTTTTTTTAACTTTTAAAGGGACGATGCGCACGAACGCTTGTGCACGAAGGCACAAGTTTTTAAAAAATTAAATTGATTTTCCCGCTCCCCCCACCCTGCCCTCAATGGGCGCAGTGCTCCTGGGGAGTGTTGCGCCCCGTGCGCGGCTCCAGGCTCCGCGCAAGTAATCATGTGGAGCCAGGGAAAGCCGCGAAAACGGGCCACATGCTTGCGGTCTCGGGCTCAGCCTGAGACCGCGGGAAATAGCGGGCGCGAAGGGATAGGCTTTATCCCAGGGCCAGGGAGGGATGAACCCTTACTGAGCCTGGGATCCCCTGTGCGTCATCTGGACGCACAGGGGCGATCCCGGGTATCAGCCTGGGATAACCCCTGGTCTATCAAAGGCCTCTGTCTCTCAAGGCCATTGCAGTTTACCCTGGGGTGGGGGAGCATGGAGCACTCTTGCCTTTAACCACCGCCACACACACGTCTGGGCAGAAGCTTACTGTTTTACTATGTACAGCACCATGTACATTGATGGTGCTATATAAATAAATAAATAAATAAATAAATAAATAATAATAATGATCCAGATAGAGAAACCAAGCTCTGGCTTGGGACCCTGGTGGAGAGAGAAACGCACAGCTTTAGTGCTAAGCACTAAGCACTGGTTATCTAAGCCAGCCTCCTCCAGCCTGGTGTCCTGCAGACATGTTGGATTGCAACCCCCATCAGTCCCTGCCAGCAGGGCCCTTGCTGCCTGGGGCAATGCTGGGAGTAGCAGTCCAACATATCTGGGGGGCACAAGGTTGGGGAAGGCTGATCTAAACACCCAGGACTTTGCCTCTCCAAGGCTCACACAAAGAGAAGAGTGTTCTACCCTTTTCTTTCTGTTATTCTAACGTTGCAATTATTTTGTACAGCTGCAAAGAAACACCCAAATGAAGCCTAAAATTGCACTCAAAATATTAATGCCAAGGAGTGAGTCAGTTTCCTAGCACAGCAGTATCAGAATGTAAAAAGCAAAATGGTCTTAATTTCATATTTAATTGTTGTGAACCTCCCAGAGTGCTACACCTATTGGGCATTACAGAAATGTAATAAATAAACTAAATTGATCATTTGATGACTTCTAAAATATCTGGCAGAGGGTTGGGTGGACAGTTTTGAACAGGAAGCCTCAGCACCAAGGTCTTTCTTATCTGCCTGCTAAATATTCCACCCTGCCTTGGTAACACCCACTGCTAATGGTGCTTAATGGTGCCTGTAATTGGTGTCTAAAGTTATTTAAAAGTAAATTTACTAGAAAATAATTAGCAATTTTATAGTTCACTACTTCTCATTTTGTTGATTAAAAAAACCCAGTGGCTTTTATCAGATGCCACGATAGCATGAGAGGCTGTGAAATAAATTATCCCAACCTCCTGGGTGGGGATGCGTTCATGCCAGCAAGGAAGTCCCCTGACCTATTTCCCTTTGCGTTATGCAGCCAAAGGGGCTGGGAGGCTGCAGGCTCTGTAACAGAGTTGTTTAACTGAACCAATGATGCTCAGGGGGATGTTGAGAATTCTTTCATTTAGACCAGGAGAGCAAGATAAGACACCACAGCTGCATTCAGAAATGTCACAGCAAACCATGGTTTGTTTTCATGTCTGAACTTACCTCAGCTTATAAGCACATAAGGGGCTCTGCCAAATCCCTATATCAGCTTGAGGCTGGCTTGAACTAACTGGATTGCCGTTATGTCTGAATTCATAAGCCACATTTATGGCCATTGCACTGTCCATGAGGCTGCTGCACTGGGAGAAAGCAGTGGAATTATAAATGAATGAAGCGTAGTGCTGAGTAGATGGGAAAAGAAAGCTCTCAGCCACGTTTTGCCTGTTGCACATTGGAAACTCAAACATGGTGCGGGTTCTTAACTATGTTTACTACAACAAACCAGGCTTGGGTGTGATGCTTGAACTGAGCCTCACTAAGATGAGCTGTACAAGGCAGGCAGCTGCTCTGCTTGTGCCAGAAATGCAAGGGGCAGTACAGTGTCTCTGCTAGGCTTGGACTGCAAGGTCTGGGTTCAAATCTCCACTCAGCTCTGGAGTTAGTGTAGCCTACTTCACAGGGCTGTTGCACTCTGCCTGAGTACTTTGGAGGAACGATGGGGTACAAATGTGATACATGAACATTGGAATTGATGTCATATTCCCCCTCCCCCAGTTCTATACTGAAGAACCAGCAACATCTGGTTAACAGACAACAGCATTAAGAGCTAGGACTTCCTTTTGCTGGTAGAAATAGCTCTGGATAAAATTAAAATGAGTGTGTAAAAGATTTTGGTACTCTTTCACTACCCCACATTTAATGGGCAAAAGAGAGAGGGCCTCTTGTTGGCTTTATGGCCTCCATGCTGGCTGGGCAAATTCCTACCAACCTGGAAACGATCGTACAGAATCATACAAGCCTGTTCCCTCCCCGACACAATAAACACGAAGAACAGAGGAGAGAGCTGCAGCTGATGTTACACGGTTTTATTGTTTAGTGAGTTTTGGCTCCAGATTCGTGCTTTGTATTTCCTTATCTTTCAGGTAGAGGGTGATGACAGAGACAGAGGGGCGGAGGTGATGGAAAGGGGGGGGGTAGCGTAGCAATTTAGTGATGATTTCTTCCATTGTCAGTCTCTGAGCTATAATATCCCCAGCTCTCCAGGACAATGAGTCATCCAGTCTCTGTGAGTAGAAAATTAAACATAATTTATGCTTTGCTAATTGAAATCAAATACAAAATTCAATCTCCTGTGTGCTGGGATGCTGACATTTAAATAGGGGAGATGAAAAACAAAATTTAACTGAATCCTTTCTGAGCGGTTGGCTCCTCAAAAGAGACACCATCTTCTTCTGCTGCAAAAGCAGGCAGCTTGAGCCGCAGTGCAGGCCGCTGTGGGTGGTGCAGTGCCACCCACCACAAAACAAAATCACAATGCCCACAGGCTCCAGCTTCTTGTAGGGAGAACCGCCCCGCCTGTGCAGGCTTCAGACAGGCAAAACCACCCTCCCCTCTGCTGCACTGATGTGGGGAAAGGGGTGCACAAACAATTGAAAAAACAAGCCACCAACAAAAACAGGCCCACATTTTGTGCTAGGGAGGAGCACTGGAAGGAGGGACAGGTCCCTGTCCCCAGGGCAGGCCCACCTCCGGAGAGACCCAGGCTGGCCTTTCCTTCCTTTGGCTTCGTGGAGCCTCCCTCTCAGTCTTGGTTGTCGAACCCATATCAAAAATAAACATCTGAAAAGATGGTGCAGGATGCAGGACGCATGAAATGGCTCTTCTTCCCCACTCCCATAGAGAGGGCATTTCCCAGCAAAGCCACTGCTGCTGCCTCGTGTAGAGCGGGCAGCCTGGCATGATGGAGGATGCTGCATCCCTCACGGAGATCATAATCCCTCCTCCTCTCTGAGGGCGCAGAGACATTGGCTGGCTTCCAGCAATAGGGGGAAGGTGGCCAGAGAAGGGGCCTGGAGACATCCTCTGCTCTCCAAAACCTGCTGGCCTAGAATTGTGGGAGGAAGAGAAAGGTGATTGCCCTTCATCCAGGTGCAAAAAGGAAGTTTTGGCTACCACTTGTGTCTGCTGAGCAAATTCTCGCCAGGGATGGTGGCAGAATTGGTGCTGGATTCCAGAGTAGGCAAGCCAGGCCCTTCCCCAGCCTCAGGCAAGTTCTGTAAGAAGGGAAAGAAGAGGCAGCCCTTGGTTAGAGACAGCAGCCACGCCTGCCAGGCCCTCCACTCTGGACACCCAACGGCCACAGACATGAGGACCCCATTTGGTTTGGCAGCAGGGCTCCCTGCTGAGCGTGCTGTATTTGTGCCTGTTGGACAGGGGGTCCGCATGCCCCCTGGGTGAAACCTTTCATGGCAAGTTGGCTTGAACAGCTATGGCTGACTGGGCCACACGGCTTCTGACAAAAGAACCATTTCGTCCCGGATGTGGCATAATAGGCTCCAGAGCAGCTTTCCCCCCACCACAACGTCCTCCAGATGTTTAAATGATTCCCACTCTCATTAGCTCCAGGCAGCATGGCCAGTGGTCAGGGATGAGGAGCCACAGTCCCAAACTTCTGGGGGCACCAGGTTGGGAAAGGCTGGACCAGCTGCACCACTGACTCCCCCTGGGCCCTTTTGGCTGGGAGAGGCTCACACGGGGTTTTCTCAGAGGGGCTGGGGGACTTTCCCGCCGTTTGGGTCTGGCCAGGGTAGGTTGGTCCACAAGGCTCAGGCTCCTGCCATCCCCAGCGCCTTGCACGCCCTCTGCTCCAATGCCCAGCAGAGGCCTGAGGGCAGGGAAAACCAGGGCACTCTTGCTGGAACCAGTGGCCAAAGTCCCACCTGAACCCTGCTTCTACGAATGGCTGAGGGCCGCCGGAGGGGCAAAGGGACTGGTTCAGGAGTGGCCGCCTGCATTGCGTGGTCCTGCCATGGGCTCAGCATGGGGGGTCGGTGCCGTCATGCTCCAGGAGTCTTCCCTCCCGCGAATGCTGCCGCCGCAAAAGCCAGGAGGGGTGAGGCCCTCGGTCAGTCAATGGGGAGCTTTGGTGTTGGCAAGCTTTAAGACACCATCCTCTACCTGAATCCATTAATCATTGTGAATTAAATTGCATAACAACATGGTTCATATTTAGCAGAGGAAATGACAATTTAATAACATGTGAAACAATCTGAAGTCAGCCTTGGCATATATTTCCAATTTTCACATAGTAATAATTTTGTGGTTTGGAGGTTGGGGTGTGTGTGTGGAGAACGTTTGATGTCAGATGCGGTTTTTACACCTAATTGGGCTCATGGGAGCTGGCATTTACTTGTGGGGAAACAAATGCGCCCATCCTGGAGCCCAGCCTTCTGCCAACATTTGACAAATGAATGGTGCCCCCTTTTCCTGATTCCGAGCTCGGGTGCCACTTGACTGGCTAATGAAGCACAGGACAGGCCCCAAGCCCCCAGGCAGGTTTGCCTCGTGATGGAGCCGGAGCACGCTTCAGTGGCAGCTCCTGCCACCTTTAGTCAAAGCAACCAGGTGTTTTGCTTTAGTCAAAGCAAGGTGTTCTCGGTACCAGCATCAAAGCTATGCCTGGCTGTAGGCTGGCAACAGGCATCATGTGCATCTTCATTGCTGTGGTGAGGAAGTCAGTTGGACGAACAATGGGAACCAGGAACACCTGTGGAGATGGAATTCCAGCACTGCTTTTGGGGAAAGTGAAGCCACCACACTCCCCACTAAAGCTACTTCAGTGCCGTTCAGGAATGGCATGGCAAGAACACCCCACCCAGCCCAGCCCAGCCCAGCCCAGCCCAGGAGACATGCTTCCTTGTGTACACCACTAGGAAAAAGGCCCTGTCAGGGGGTGGGGCGGGAGGGGAGGTAACTCTGCTGGCTGGGAAATGGGCAAGCTAAACTCAGCGCAGCTCTAGCACCATGGGGGGGCTTGCAGAGAGCAAGGAGCTTCCCAAGGAAGCGCTGTGAGCAATCAGGCAGCTGTGTGCAGCTGTTTCACCTTTTTCTCTTGAAGAGATTTTTTCTGTATTAAGAAAGAAGCAGTAAGAAAACCAAGAGTCTCACAAGTAAGAGATGTCACCATCTGGACCCCCATAAACCTCTGTAGCTGAGGCAGGGCAATGGCACATTCCAGGCCTGGAGGGCTAACTGGTGGCTTCCAACAGTCTGGTAGGGGTGAGGGTGTGGAAGAGGAGGCTGCCAGCAGGCAAAGTGCTCATTGCAATGGGACGTCAGACTTTGCCCCCATGGAAATTAAGCAAACGTGCAGCCATTGTCATCTTCCAGGCAGAGCTGGGATCTCGCCCTGCCTGAAACCCTGGAGAGCCATTGCTGTCCGTCAGTTTAGACAAAACAGAGGGACCAATGGACCGGCTCAGTAGAAGCATTTTCTAAACCAGTGCACTGCACACAACCAGAGTGCAGGGAAAGGATGTCATCAGTCGAATTAAACCCTAAAGGGCCTGTCGGTGTTCTGGAGATGGTACATGCAGACTCTTAAAGGTCTCATCCGATGTGAACATCTTGTAGGAACCCAACATCCATTTTTGCAAATGCCTGTCCCTCCCCTAGCAGGCCCTGCATGAGGGTTCATCATTTTTCCTGAGGACAATTCATTTACCTCTGGTTAGGAGACAGCGTCTTCCTGCCTGCCTTGGCATCACTTATCACCCTCTTCCTGCTCCCACTGGAAATCCTGGCCTGTCATTTGGTAAAACATGATGTTGAACGGCTTGTAAAATTTCCGCAGCCTCCGGATTACATCCCGGTCAATTTTGGGGTGAGTTCGGCCCTTGGACTTGCCGAGGCACCGGGGGGTGCTGCTACTGTCCTCTGGCTTCTTTAGGCAAGGGAACCCCTTGGTCTTATTGAAATGGAAATATTTCTCCGTCACAACCCTCTTGAGGCCCAAGAAGTCCTGCACTTTGGCCATCTCCCCTGCGGGGTCTGTGATGAGCCGCTCCCCGCTGACGAAGTGGATCTGGGAGAGCGGGAAGTACTGGAGCCAGCTCTCCAGGTGCAGCGCATAGATCCCAATGCGGATGGCGCTCCATGAGGCGTCAATCAGCCCAAGGGTACGGTTCTTGAAAGCCAGCACCTCAAAGGTGGAGATCTCTGGCTTCTTGGAAAGTGTCTGGGTGTAGTCCGAGATGGCCCTGGTGACCGGGTCACGCACAACCACAACCAGCTTGGTATCCTTGGCCATGGAGTGGATGCGCTTTGGGGCCTCATTGGTGACGAAATAGCTTGGCGTTTTCTCCATGGTGAGCTGCCCTTCCAGGGTCTTGGGCATCAGCTCCCTAGAGGGGAAGAGAGAGGAGGAAAAGGGTGAGATCGCCAGCTGCAGGCCCAGGTGTGTCCGCCTCCTCGCTGCCGCCATCCTGCCAAGGGATCAGCCTGAGCATAACCGAAGCAGCCCGCTGTCTGCACATCCACCTGTGTGGAACAGGAGGCTGCGCATCACTGGCCTTTCAGCTCCAGGGCACTGCAGGTGCTAAAGCTGGTCTCAAGAAGCCATTATACAGTCCATTTGCCATAGGCATATGTAGACAAAAGTTAATTGACAATAAACCTGTCCCATACCTGCCTGAGCAGCAAGCCATCTGCTCAATTAAGTTTATTCACTTCAGAGCCTTGTACCAAAGTGGTACATTTAGGATTACACCAGACCCTTTTGTTATGATGACATGCTTTTAAATGTCTCTGCTAATAAAACTTAATACAGACAGAGATCCCCTGCCTCTTGTCCTATAATTAAATTTATTTACTATCTTGCATGCAAGGAGGAATGACTTTTCTTTTATCTCTAATTCACATGCTCTGTCAATAATTAACTGCTGCTAGGATTTGAGGTTCCCATGCAAGTGCTTTTTGTTAAGCAGGAGGAATTTGCCTGCCAGTTAAGTTGACATGGAGAGGGTTCTTTGCATGGTATCAGCCTGTGCCTTAAAATGAAGTGACCAGTGAGGTGAAGGCACATGAGGCCACCAGAACATCAGCAAAGCAACTGCCACCCCAAACCAATGGAGTTGCCCCCCAACATCTCAGGTACCTGTTTGTTGCACCAGAAGGAGCTCCAGTGTCAGGGCAGACTGGAGTGGCCACGAGGCCTTGGGGGGGGGGGGCTGGAGCACTTTGGCCCAGCCAGCTGATTCAACATCATTGAGCAACAACCGGGGGAAATAGCTACTGCCCATTCCTCCCAGCCTAGCTCATCATATCCAGGGCACTGCTTGGGGAATGGTGTCTGGTACAGGTTTTTCTGTGGAAACTTCACTTCTTGTGGCTCAGAAAGTGACCAGAGGACAAATGACTGCTTCTGGCTGTGGCCAGCAGCTTCCAGAGAGTGAAGTCTCAGCTGCACTGCCCAGTTGCCAGGAGGGCTGGGCAAGGAGGGACAGGACAGGACTCCTCTGAAAGGGAAGGGGTGAGCTGGCTCCAAAATGGCAAAATTGTTGTTGAGAAGGAGATGTGAAGATGGCAACAAGGAGTCTCAGAGTCCTCACAGAAGCCCCCACCAAGCTGCATTCTCAGTTCTCCCTGTTGTGCGGCCATGAGCTATACTACAACCAAGAGCTTCCTGTGTCCTGGCTGGCCAGGCAAGTTTTGCCAGTAAAGAAAAGCACAGCAAGGAAGAGATTGCCAGCACCTTGGAGAGCGCTCTGCAGGAACTTCTAGTCTGCCCGTAGCTCCTCATGAAAAGGAGCTGTTCTTTCCACCAGGGGCTAGCAGGACAGAGGCCTTAAGGAAGCCAGGCAGCTCTGACCTCTCAGAAGCTCTACCTCCCACTGGGTCCCGGCTGCAAGTTTAAAGTGCCACTGCTAATTTCTGTAGTCTTCTGCAACCTTAAGCCCCTACGTGGCTGAGGGACCTGAGAGGCTTTGGGAGAGCTATTTTTGGAGGCAGAGGTTAAGAGGAAGGCCATGTCCCTGGGTCCAGGGAATGTCAGGGGTTCCTGAGGGTCCTCCCTGGAGTGGAGTGACCAGTGCCCCTCTGTGCTTAAGAGCGTCTTTGGAATGATGCTGAACTCCCAGACCAGGGGCCATGATGCCATAAGACAGCAGCCCTTTTCCATGACAAGAGATGCAGGAAAGGGAGCAAACTTCTGATATTATGTTCATCCCAAGGCCAGCATGACAGCAAGAAACATGAGCCATAATTAATCACTATTATTTTTTTTAGTGATATTGTGGTATCCTGCCATACAGCAAAGCAATCCAAGTGAGCTCTAGCTCTCTCCATCCACTCCCAATACTCCCGTCAAATCCACCCCTTCATGCAAAAGACTTCTGTGGAGGATCAGCCACTGTAGCCTTCTCAGCTGTAGCCTTCTCTGGCTGAACAAAGGGATGAGAAAGAAGTGCTGGAGCTCAGGCACATCACCTTGGCTGTGCATCATAAAAAATCGGCCAATGGGCTGGTGCGGTCTCATTGTGTTTTCATGTTGTCCAACACCCAGCCTGGCTCTCACTCACTTCTAAGCCCAATATAGAAGGTGCTCATGAATGAAGGTTAGTTGCCAGTTGAGCAGAAACCACCCATAAGCTCTTGCTTGCCTTGCTCATGTCCTCCTTGTAATGTTCTTGAGTTGTTCTGGGTAGTCAAATATTTTATTATTTAGTCCTGCAGTTCCAAATGCAGGATCTGGTGGGCTTCACCATGGCAATCTTACCTCTCCCTGGTTCTATCTGGGCTCCTGAGAAACCTGGCTTTGGCTCCGTCCAAATGAGACCTGGGAGGCTATCGGTCCTCTTAACATGGCCGTGGTATTATTGGGGTGCTTGATGCAGCTTGTGGTGTCTCCAACCATTATGTGAAAGACACACATCTTGCTTGGCATTGCCCCTGCTACAACCAGGAAAACTTGATGAAATGATTTCTCATATGTTGGAACATTCAGCTTCTTCTGTTCCATGAAGTCACATATTATTTATCTGCAAGCAGCAGTACATTTGTCTTCCCCCATCCCTGATTTCAGCAAAGACCTCGGCGGGGAAAGAAAAAGTGTTTGAATAATGGCTCTTAACTGTGAGCTTTAAACAAGCTCTTAATTTTGAAAGGACACGTTAGATAAATTTGTGAATTTCCATGTTCCTTTGTGGCTTAAGTACATATCATCATGTTTATTCCTTCAGTCACAGCTGTGGAAGTAGCCTGTTCATTACAAGGTGGAGGCGGCTTCCTTCAATCTGCTCAAACAGTATCCTTGTTGATGGTATTTTTTATGCTTTCACTATATAAAAGTGAGAAGTTTTATGCCAGCTTCTGCCACAGAAGGCAAGGTCCCCCATGGGTGCCTGCCAGAGGTGGCTTGCTGCCTCCACCGAGCCACTTGAAGCCAGCTGCTCCCCCATGCAGGACAAACATCTGTTTTCATCTTTAGACAAGAAGAGCAAACACCATATCCTGGCATTAACACATTCTGATGTAATTGCTGGGGCTCTCAACTGTGCCCTGTTAGTATCCCAGTCAGACAGACGAGGGATTTCCAAGGGGATTGGGCCTGGCTGCCTGGCTGCCATAAAAGGCAGCAATCTGCATGAAAACCAAAGTCTATTTGCTGTAAGCTCCTGAGTCAAATCTCTTGTTGAATTTGCTCAACGGAAAAGAAAGTAAAAAAAACAAAAAACACACAACTATTTCTGCTGGAATTTGCATAGATGTAATGTCTTGTAAATCTCTTTCTGGTCTCTGAATCCATATTCAAGACCGAAAGCATTAACACTGAAATGTTGTGCTTAATGCTGAAAACAATTTTAATCTCTCCAAAGCCCCACTGCCAAAGCGTGCCCTCCAATCCCTTTGAAGAAGCAACACCAGACCTGCCGCTCGCGCTATGTAATGGGTGCAGATGGCTCTAATTCCCGAGGGTTTTGAACAAACCTTAAACATGGCTCATGAAGAGCTTTGCAAAGGAACATTCTCGTTACCCACTTGCTTCTTTGGGGCCACACCAGAGAAACACGGAAACTGTGTTCCTTGTGGTCAAAGACAGTTGGGGGCAGGCGTGGCCTTGCAAGGGGGAGGAGAGCCTTGCCACAGCCCAGCCCTCATGGAACTGCCAGGCACAGGCAGAAGTCCTGGCTGTTCTGAGTTCCCTCTACATGGGAGGCCATTCCTGCGACAGGAAGGACCAAGGTTGCACCTTGTGCAAGAGAGCAGCCACACCTAAGAGGGCATCAACTGTCCTATAAGCCTCGGAAGGGCTCTTTAGGGCTGCATGTATCATCTTCCTGCTGAGAAAGACTTTAATTTCTGACTCAAGGCAACTGCTTTTGGCTCTGGATCTCTTGCAGCTGCATACCATAGCTCTGCCTATTCATTCACCTTTGGTAGGTACATGAAGCTAGAACATCTAACTCAGGTGATGGCAGCCCCTGATTGACCTGGCTTGTCGTGTGGTGGCTTGTTTCTAGCAGTAAGCTGGAGCCACTGATGCCCATTCAAACCATCTTATCAAGTGAGTGCCTAGGGTGCTGGGAGGCGAACACCCCAAGGACAAGGAGGGGCCATGAGAAAGAGGACATAACACCCCTACCCCCAGTTGTACACTATCCAAAGCACAAGTGCTGAAGGCCCAAAAGCAATAAAAAGGTTTTCTTCAGATACATGAAGAGTAAAAGACAGAGGAAAGAAATGGTGATTCAACTGCTTAATGAGGATGGCAAATTGATAACAGAGGACAAAGAAAAGGCTAAAGTGCTCAATTCCTACTTTGGCTCAGTCTTTTCTCAAGAGTGGGTCTATCATCCCCCTGGAAAAAGTGAAGCACAAACTGAAGGGGCAAGCATAATGAAAACAATTCTAAAACAAATCATACATGCAAGGTCAGAAATTTTGCCCTATACATTTGGGCTGTAAGACTGAAGTTGGCCAATGCCAATATGACAGTCTTGTTATTGCATGTAAACAAAAAGTATAATCTTTCTGAATCAGACCAGCTGGACTTATTCACAAAAAAATGATCTAAATATTTAGAATGAATGTGAGAATAGACAGTGCAGTAGAACAAATAATGAGGCAGATCCTCCACTTTGCCACTACTGCAAGGGCAAAGTCTCAGGGGATAAGGAATTTTATTAAAATGCCCTTCTAGCATGGCTGTTTTCATTTGTTGCATCTTTAATCATGCAAGGGCTGATCTAAGATGAGGGTTAGAAATTAGAGTCACGTAGCGTTCACATTCAAATTTAAGCTTAGTCTCTGCAAACTGAGGTGCTATCTTATTACTTGAGACTGCACAGAGATCCATTTGAATAGAAACAGGATTGATAAACAAATGGTCAAGAACATTTAATTTCTTTGAACTTTTACTCAGATGAGCTGCATACTAGAGTAAAAAAGGAGCTGGCGGAAGAACTCTCAGAACCACTGTCTATTATCTTTGCAAAATCATGGAAGATGGGTGAGGTGCCGGAAGACTGGTGGAGGGCTAACATTGTCTCTATCTTCAAAAAGATCCCCAAAACCTGGGAACTACAGACCAGTCAGTCTGACATCCATTCCTGCAAAAATTTAGGAGCAGTTAATAAAGAAGTCAATCTGTAAGCACTTAAAAAACAATGCAGTGATTACTAGAAGCCAACATGGATTTGTCAGGAACAAATCCTGTCAGACTAATCTGATCTCATTCTTTGATCGGGTAACCTCCCTTGTGGACTGTGGGAATGCTGTGGCCGACATATATCTTGACTTCAGCAAAGCTTTCGACAAAGTGCCCCATGATATTCTGATTAACAAACTAGCTAAAAGTGGGCTAGATGGAACAACTGAATTCAGCCAACTGAATTCACAGTTGGCTACAGAATCGGACTCAAAGAGTGCTTATCAATGGTACCTTCTCAAACTGGGGGGAGGTAATGAGTGGGGTACCACAGGGCTCAGTCCTGAGCCCAGTGCTCTTCAACATTTTTATTAATGACTTGGATGAGAAGGTGTAGGAAACGCTTATCAGATTTGCAGATGACACAAAATTGGGTGGGATAGCAAATACCCTGGAAGACAGAAACAAACTTCAAAGTGATCTTCATAGGCTGGAGTGCTGTGCTGAAAACAACAGAATGAAATTTAATAGGGATAAATGCCAAGTTCTACATCTGAGAAAAGGAAACCAAATACACAGTTACAAGACAAGCATCTGTCAGGGATGCTTTAGGGTGGATTCCTGCATTGAGCACGGGGTTGGACTCGATGGCCTTGTAGGCCCTTTCAACTCTGCTATTCTATGATTCTATGATTCTAAGATGGAGGATACTTGGCTCAGCAGTACTACAACAAGAAGAATCTTGGAATTGTTGTAGATCACAAGCTGAATATAACCCAACAGTGTGATGTGGCTGCAAAGAAAGCAAATGCCATTTTGGGCTGCATTGACAGAAGTATAGCTTCAAATTGTGTAAGGTACTGGTACCCCTCTATTTGGCCCTGGTTAAGCCTCATCTTGAGTATTGCGTACAGTTCTGGGCACCACACTTCAAGAATCATAGAATCATAGAATCGTAGAGTTGGAAGGGGCCTTTAAGGCCATCGAGTCCAACCCCTGCTCAATGCAGACCAGCTGGAGCGTGTTCAGAGGAGGGCAACAAGGGTGATCAGGGGTCTGGAAACAAAGCCCTGTGAGGAGAGACTGAAAGAACTGGGCATGTTTAGCCTAGAGATGAAAATACTTGAAAGGTTGTCACACAGAGGAGGGCCAGGATCTCTTCTCGATCATCCGAGTGCAAGTCATGGAATAACGGGCTCAAGTTACAGGAAGCCAGATTCCATCCGGACATCAGGAAAAACTTCCTGACTATAAGAGCAGTATAACAATGGAACCAGTTACCTAGGGAGGTTGTGGGCTCTCCCACACGAGAGGCATTCAGGAGGCAGTTGGTCAGCTATCTGTCACTGATGCATTGAGCAGCTGGTTGGACTCAACGGCTTTTCAAATCTACTATTGTGATTCTATATTATATGAAGGAAATTGACCCCTTTGTTCCCAAAGGACTAGAGAGCTGCTAGCACACTGTCAATACTATTTAGTAGGGATACCTTGTACAGGTCTCTACCTGAAAACAAGAGCCAGTCCTGAAGTCCAACTGCTGAACAGCGGCTTCCTTTTTCAGAGCTGCACTCCCTGCCCACCCCTGCTATTCTTCTGTCAACCTCGAACTTGCCCTGCAAACCTTAAGAAGGTGGGCGCCACCCAGCACACTGACTGCGTCCCCACCTCAAGACATCAGGGGAAGTGTGTTTGAGGGTGTTACCCTAACAACCAAGGTGCTAACATCATCTGCAAACTGATAGGACCAGAAAAGCAGAGGGAGGAAGGGAAGGAGCAAGTTGCTATAGCAACTGGAAGACGGATTTGAAAAATGTGTCAATAGTCAAGCTACAGAGGGAAACTCTTTGAACCGGGTGGAGCCTCTCCCAGTTTCAGTGGAAATGGCTCTTAAAGTGGAATTGGATCCTCACTTGTGTGCAAAGCACGTATGAGCCTGCTTTAAAGGGCACTCCAGGTGGAGGGAAGGGCTCCTGCTGCTGCCAATGGCCTTGTGCAGCTATTCTGTCTTTTCTTTCTGCATTAAGGGAAAGGACAGAAGCAGCAGTAGGAAAACACTGTTACAACCGGGAGATGACGGTGTCTGCCCCCCCCCCCTTTAAATTCTGTGAACAATGGAAGCCAGCAGCAGCAGCAGTCCAGTCTGCCACACTGGATTCATAAGAGCCGTCTTTGCTGCCTGCCAGGAGTGAGCTGGGCACTGGCACGTGACAGGCAACAGGGCAGACCTCTCTCTGGATGGTCACCCCAGCAAACAGTCGAGGGCAATGGCCCCTTGAGCAGAGAGGGATCCTCCCCCTACTTGGCATGTTCAAGTTGGTGTCCAGAATTACCTGCCCAGCTGCTTGTGCAGGTCAGATCAGGACTCTGGTGAGAATGGATCCATGCCACAAATGCCCCAGCATCTCTGGTCAGGACACAACAGATTTCTAAGAGCATGCTTAGGACAGAGCAGTGTGTTAAGGTCTCTTAGCAAAGCCAACACAAATCCTACACTATTCAATGACCATGCAGAAGCCTCTGAAAGCCAATGGGGGGGGGGACTCCTGCCAGTCCCAAGAGGAAGATGAGAGACAGAGAGTTTCCATTGCTAATTTCCAGCATTTCCAGGGCTTCTCAGAAACAGTCATGAATTGGGTGGGAGGGGACCCACAAGCAGGACATGGTGCAATGGCATCCTCCCACCCATGCGCCCCAGCAATTGGTGTATATAGGTGTACTGCCTCAGATACTGGAGGCAGCACATAATCATCAGGACTAGCAGGCCTTGATAGCCTTCTCCTCCAAGAATTTATCTAACTCCCTTTTAAAGCCATCCAAATTGTTGGCCATCACCACATCTTGTGGTAGTGAGTTCCATTATTTAACTATGTGCTGTGTGAAGTACTTCCTTTGATCTGTTCTAAATCTCCCACCAATTAACTTCGTGGGATGACCCCGGGTTCTAGTATTTTGAGAGAGGGAGAAAAATGTCTCCCTATCCACATTCTCCAGGCCATGCATAATTGTGTACACCTCTATCATGTCTCCCCTTAGCCTCCTCTTCTCCAAGCTAAACAATCCCAACTGTTCTAATGTTCTCTCATAGGGGAGATGCTCCAGACCCTTGATCATTTTAGTTGCCATTTTCTGCACTTTTTCCAGCTGTATAATAACTTTTTTAGGTGTGGTGACCAGAACTGTATACAGTATTCTAAGTGTGGTCACACCATAGATTTGTATAAAGGCAATATGACACTGGCAGTTTTATTCTCAATTCCTTTTATAATAATGTCTAACATGGAGTTTGTCTTCTTTACAGTGGCTGCACACTGGATGGACATTTTCACTAGGTCTGTGCACGGACCCCCCGATCCTCTATGGATCCTGATCTGCAACTTTCAGATTGGCTCTGCTCCGCTTTGGGGTGATTCACCTCTGGTCCACTCCTATCCGCAGCGGATCTGGATCCGGAGCTCCGCATTCCCCCCCCCCCATAGACTTGCATTGAAATGTCAAACGCCTATGACTTTTTTAGTGTTCAAGTTAGAAACAAGAAAATGGGCACCAGAAGAGCTTCTAAATACATCTTTAGGCATGGCCACTTTGAAAGAAATCAGATCATGCCCTGATTTTTGGTGAATTTTTAAAAGATTTTCCCCCATTTACAGAAATGCATGTATCTCCATCATTTTTCCGGATACACACATGCAACAGGGCACCAGGAGAGCTTCCACATAGATCCTTATTTATGCCCATTTTGAAGGAAATCGGATCATGCCCTGATTTTGGGGGAAATTTTAAAGTTAAACCTAAATCAGAATCTTCCTCTCAGGTAACGATGTCAAAAATGAACACAGGGAACTTCAAGATAGAAAATTATTAAACTGGGGGAGCATACAGCACATAGCTGGTCATGGGATAAACAACTCAGACCTTGCGTTGCCATGCTTGGGTCGCAATACTTCTAAAAACTTAACTTCTTTCATGCCATCCACTCATTTCAAAGTGCTATAACGTGTTGGTTTTTCAAGATGCACACACACACCCCTCCGTCACAGTTCACACACACCAGGGTATGCCCAGCCAGTAATTGTAATAACAATAACAATACTAATAATCAAAACAAGAAGAATTAGAACAAAAACGCTGTCTGACTTTATCACCAGTAAGGGGAAAGTGGACATGCCCAGTGGGACAGTGGACTGTGCCACCAGTCATTCAGCCGGTCCTGTCTAGGTACCTGCCTTTGAGAAGCCACATCACACATCAATTCGTGCTTCCTTCCACTGGTTCCTCTTTGGAGGGTTCTGATGGCCCTCAAGGGCAGTGAGCACGTCCACATGCCGTACAGCACATCGTCCACTTGCACCACATCTATTCACTTGTTCACCAAGGTTATTGTGGGTACCTTTCAGTGCTGTGTTGCCTATCTGTTATTTTACTTTGTATATTATTTAAGGTTGTGTGTGTGAGTTTGCTGGGGCTACTGCTTCACCAATCCACTACAAACTGAAAAAAGTCTGATCCAAAGACAAAGAAAGAAAAGTTTCTAAGTATCCTGTTTTGCTTATTCCGCCCACTCCAACATTGGGATTGGAGGATGCTTCACGTAGGCTGATCACTTATCACGATTGGGAGATGAACCTGTCAATCAACATTAAAAAAATAGGTTTCCCCCCCCTCCCGCTTTACCCATTCAATAAAAATTAATTGCAAGCAAACCGCACGACAAAAAAATCTGAAAAGCAACACAAATGACCCCAAATAATCACAAACGACCCCCAATCATCACAGTAATTTTCAGGGATCTAGCTTTATAAACAAAGAAGTTATAGGTGATTTTTCACCCAATGCAATCCTATGGGGGGGGGGAGAGAATTCCAAAATGGTGGGCAGAGCCCCCAAAACACATGGAGCACTCTGCTAATGAAAGAACCGCTCCATGTCACTCTGCTGACCAGCCAACCCAATTCGGATTTGGATTTGGCAGACTCGGATTGGGTCGCTCCGCTCCCACTTCTACGACCTGAAACAGAACAGAGCACAGCCCTAATTTTCACTGAACTGTCCACCACAACCACAAGATTTCTTTCTTGGTCAGTCACCACCAGCTCAGATCCCATCAGGCTATTAAAGTTGGTTTTTTTTGCCCCAACATGCATCACCTTACACTTGCTTACATTAAACTACATCTGTCATTTGGACGCCCACCCTCCCAGCTTGGAGAGATCCCTTTGGAGATCTTCACAATTTATTTCTGATAATTTGGTGTTATCGACAAACTTGGCCACTTCACTGCTCACTCCTAATTCTAGATCGTTTATTACTCCCTCTTAATTCCAGATCAAGGGTGGCCATTGGGAGTGTAATGTCTCTCAGGAGTGAACAATATGGGGGTGAGTTTACTTGCTCAACTTGCAGTTCACCTGAGGCCTCGCTTGCCAAGTAATGACTCTGAAGCTTCCGCAACAGCATCATTTATTGTTAAGCACTTGGGAGAAGACTGACTCCAGAGGATCCCCATGGCAAAGAAAGAACAAATAGATGCCTCCCCCCTCCCCCCCCCCCCCGCTCTGGCCTCCACAATAGGAAGGGGAACTAACAGCTCCCGGCCTCTTACAGACACATGTCACAAGGTGCTCCAGCTTTCAAGAGTCTTAACAACTCCTCCTCCTGTTCTTTCGTTAAACAGCTAAGGAGCTCTGAGAAGCAACCACAAAGGGGTGGGGGTGGGAGGGGGTGGCCACATTCTCTGCCCTTTCTCATCCCAGCCATGCTGTACTTTGCAGTGCCCTGGTACAAATGCCTGCAGCACTGTGTCTCTGCAGCCCCTCCCTTCTGGAGCCATTCAATAGTCTCCCAACAGGATTGCTCTCCTGAAGCCCCCATCCTAGCCACGTGAAGGGGCAGCAGAGGCTGGTGGCTGACACCCAGAGGGCGAGGAGGACTTAGGCCTGGTGGATGGGTCAGGGGAGAATTGTGCTGACAGGAGGGGCAAAAGGAGCCAGTGTGTTACACACACACGCACACACAGAGACACACACTATGGCACCCTTTCCCTTCTGGGTAATGCAAGCAGAGAGATGCAGTCCTCCAGGAGAGCCGCCTTCCTCCATGAATCCACAGGAGTGCTCAGGGGGCTGCTAATCGCCAATATTAATATTACAGGTTAAAATTGCTGGGGAAGCCAGCTTGAATTTGTAAAGTAATACAGCCAAGGGAAACAGGGAGGTGTCATTCCAAACCATGAGAAAGATTGATTTGGCTCAATTGTGCAATTTAGGCTATTCTGGTCCCACCCCCAAGAGCCGCTGATGTTTCTGAACAGGGAGAGAGGAAGAGAGATTGTCAAAACGGATCATTCAAAATATAATACCGTAGATCTCCATGGTGAAGAATTCAGTTTCATCTTCAGGGGAATTTACTCCCACCAAAAAGAGCATGTGAGAAATAATGGCCCTCTAAATGGAACCGCCCCTGCTAGATCAGCCTAAAAGCTTTTAGGATGAAAACGGTAAATAAATTCCGTCACTGAGCTGTGGACTTTATCCTCAGGCAGCACAAATAGCCAGAGCTGTAGTAATGGGGAGCCATCAGCAGCTCAACAGATTGCAGACATTAAGGGGGGGGGCTTGGACTCATCTGAAACAGGGTGGGGTGCGTGGGCTCACACACACACACTCACACACAAATCGGCTCCTGTGAAAGCTTATTGGTATTGGAGATAACCGGGTGAAACGGCAAAAATTGTCTACCATCATCTCACTGGTTACAGGTTCCCTGGTTGGCTGGATGACAGAACCAGCATAATGAGCAGAGCCCACTTCTTAAAAACAAATGCAGTGAACACTGCTGAATGGAGAAAAACGGTGTGAGAAAAGCAAGGTTTTGGACGGTCCCAAGAAAGAGTTTCAGGGAGGCCAAGCTTCCCCACTGACCCTCGCCAACATATTCAACTCAGCCCTGGAGTGGTTGATGCTGGCGGTTTCCCCACTGCACAGCAAAAGGGGGAGATGCTCAGTGGCAGAGTGGCAGGCATAGGGAGAGCGGCAGGGGGGGCCCGCCTCTGGTCTTAGGGGAACACTCCAAGGACGATGGGCCCATATGCCCAGCGCAGCTCTGGCCCCAGGCCAGGTGAGGCACTGGCTGCCTCCCTCTGTCCCCCTCACCTGCCTCGTGAGGGCTGCAAGCAGCAATGTGGGTGTATCAGGCAAGGACTGCTCCGGCAGCAGCAGCTCTCAAGGCCCTCCAGGGCTAGGAGCCCATTCCTCCTTGCCTAGGGCAACCAGCTGCCTCCAGTACAATTCCCCCACCCATGTGTCACTCACAAGCACCTAATCTCCTGGGCTAGCAGGCGGCTGCCTCATCAGAGCCCAGCACCACAGGGAACACGGTCTGTGGCTCCCTTGCCTTGCTCCTACCAGGACCGAGTACCATCCATTATGCATGTGAAGATGGCAACTCCCCAGCATCTGCCTGCGGAGGCCCAGCCCTCTTATTACACCAAGCATCCCCCCCCTCCTATGATTGACTGGCTTGCCCAGGATGGCCCCTGCCTCTCCATCGTTCTATAGGGGGCTTAATTGTCACAGAGGTGCAATCAGAGCCAGCAATATGGCTGGTAATTGACTGAATGCTAATCACTGTGAAGGCAGCAGAGCAATAGGGGCAGCTGTAGAGGGGGAGGAGAGGGAGGGGAGGGAGCAGCCTGCCCCAGATCCTCGAGCAGCACCTGGTGGGGCCTTCCGGCAAGACGGGCCGGGCACATGCACTCACACGCAGGATGACAGTTTGAGCATTAACATAGATGGAGTACTATTTATGTAAGTTTGTACATTTAATCAGATTTTTTTTTTGCAATTTTCAGCAAGATGTGGACTCCCTCCCTGTCCAAGGCATTTGGTTCAAATCAGCTGAGACAGAGAATAATCAAGATTTATGATGCTCATTCCAACTCCAGATCACAGTCAGTGCAGCTGGAAGAGCTCCGCTTCCTCTCCCACAGTCTGACTGGCGCACACTTCACTCTCCTGTGCTTGAGCGATTTAATGTCCATCTCACAAACTGTCAAAATGCTGCTGCTGCTGCTGCTGCTGCTACTGCTGCAGATCATGGCCAAGCCGCCCCGCTCTTCTTCCCCACTCCCCGGGACTCAGGCAGGCCCCTGTGCCTGGGAGCAGCATGTCTCCGGCGCATCTGCCAGCCAAGGGGCCTGCGCCAGGGAGGCTGACAGGACAACGCTGAGATGGACACGATGCGAGGTGGACCCAGCCCAACTGGCCTCACCATCTCTGCTTCTGAGCAAGGCACCACAATGGAAGAAGCCCTTCCATTGCCAAACCAATGCCACAGTGCCCTCCTGACAGACCCTCCTCTTGGCCAAGATACTGTGGATTGGCGGCCAGCACCAGGCACCCGTATGTGCAGACACAACTTCCACCCACACGTCAGCAAGAGGAGGTGATCAAAGCTGGCTAGGAAGTGCCCTACAGCTCTTCCTATTTGCTCATCACACCAGCCTTTAAACTCTTCTGGGAGCTTGGAGGAGGAGCAGCAGTGGGAGGAGGATGGATTCACCCTTGCCCTGGCTGCCATTCATCCATAGATCACATCTGCTTTCCAGTCTGCAAGGGGAGAGACACGGTGGGGTGTTGAACTTCCAGCCTGCAAGCCTACTTCAGCATGCTGCAGTTCCCAACCCATCCCACAGAAGGGCCCTCCCACACCCGATGTTATCTCTGAATGGAGGGCTCCCCTTCACATGCTGTGTGCCGCCCACATGAGGACAGCACGAGTCCCCTGGCATGGCACGGCCCACGGCCTCTCCAACGTCAGAAGGAATGGGATCGGTGCAGCCACCAACTTGGCCAGGCAGCTTTGGCACATGCCAGCCCTTCCATGGCCGGAAGCCCCACAGGCAGAGAAGCCAGGTCCCAGGCCAAAACACCAGACAGAGTTCCTCGAGCCAGGTTTATGCATCTTTTGGCTCACAGAGGGTTGGGTTGGAACCATCCAGTCCCCCACCCAAGAGAGGCTTGACAGCCGTGAGGCTGCACATCCTTTCCCCCTGTGGGAAGAAGAGCAGGCGGGGAGGCACTTCTGAGCAGACAAGGGGCAAGGAGGGAAAGGGTGAAGCAGCCCGCCCCCACCCGACTGAGCCTTTGCTTTGATCCCAACTCCACGTGCAGCTGTGCTTTAACCAAAGAAAGGATGCTGGGGCCAGTACTGTTGCACCTGTGACGGGCAGCCCACCCTTTTCTTTCTTTCTGCTGTTGCTGCTCCGCTGTAAACATCCGTATTCTTGCGATTCCTCAGCCAGATGCTCAGCTGTCCTGACAACGGGGGTCTCCTCTTCCAGTCACTGCTTTGTTCCAAGAAGTCTCAACTGGTTGTGGAAGCAAACTGTGCCAACTTATAGGCATCACAGGCTGATGACCACGGAAGGGAAGAAAGGTCAAAGTGAATCTCCATATCAGTGCCTGATGTTCACAGCACTTCAGAGAAGCCAAAATGGTCCTTGGTGGGGAGGAGGGAAATCAACTTTCAGACATAAAGGTCATCCCCACCCCCCAAGAGACACCCAGGACATAAATTGCCAAGGCCTGCCTCATTGTTGATTTCCAGAGTCACAGCATGAGCATGGGCTGAACAAGCTCCCCGCCTTTGGGAGAGACAGCCAGATGGTGGCAGCGCCTGGAAAGGGAACCTGGGCGCACAGTTCTTCATCCTGTGGTGAGGTTCCCCCCCACACACACACACTTACTCCAGGCCCACCCAAAGCCCAGCATCCCGAGGGTGGAATGAAAGAGAGTTCAACGCACCTTTCTTTCTCAGAATGTGCCAAGTGAAAGGTGTGAGGTGCAGGACCAATTCTAATTCAAACCAACAAGGTAAACAGAGCCCCATTTGGGTAAACAGAATTAGTGGTGCTGAGGAGCCCTGGGCATTGCTGCACATACTGATTACCATAAATGCTCAACACAAACCAATTAACACTCTCTAGTCAGCTTATCCCATGTCACTTAGCACAAACACAAAGCTCAACACTAAACACACATTGATTTCACCATAAAATCCAGCATCATTAACCCCTAACTCAGCAAAGCTGAGGCTGTCTTCCCTACTGAAGCAAGATGGTGGCAACCGTGTTGCATTTCATTTGTACTTCGTGGTGGTGAGGCCACGGCACAATCCAACCATTTTCTATGGAGCTACAGCGCATGCAGTATCTCACAGGTCCCCTCCCATAGCAAACACCATGAAGGCCTTGATCAAATGTGCTGCACTTAGGTACAAAAGAAATGAAAGGCATAAGTATAGGATGGGGAAGACCTGGACTGGCAGCAGTACGTGTGAAAAGGACCTGGATTTATCTGAATGGGAGCCAGCAGTGTGATGCAGCTGCTACAAAGGCAAATGCAATCTTAGGCTATATCAAGAGGAGCCTAGTGTCCAGGTCAGAGGAAGTCATAGTTCCACCCTATTCTGTGCTGGCCAGGCTGCATCTGGAGCACTGTGTCCAGTTCTGGGCACCACATCTTAAGGACATTGACACACTGGGGCATGTCCAGAGCAGAATGACGAGGATGGTGAGGGGTCCCAAAACCAAGTCCCATGAGGAACAGTTGAAAGAACTGGGGATGTCCGGCTTGGAGAAGATGAAGGTGAGACATGAGAGCGGACTTCAAGCGCCTGAAAGGCTGCCACGCAGATGATGGAGCAGACCTGTCCTCTGTGGCTCCAGAGGGCAAGACTAGAACCAACAGGTGGAAATTGCAGGGAAGCAGAGTTTGGCTAAACCTGAGGAGAAAGGTCCTAGTGCTGAGTAGGCATGTGCTCCGCTCCGATTAGAAGCGTAGAAGCAGTAGCGAATTGGCCTGCTCCGCCTTGCCCAGAGGAGGAGTAGAAGCGGACCGCAGACCCCTAGAAGCAAGGCGAAGAGAAGCGCCCATTTTCGGCGCGCTTCTCTTTCCGCAGAGCACTCCGATCGCCATCTTGAAAACATTTCGCCCATAGGATTGCATTGCGGAAAATAATCGCGGATAACTGGGTTGTTTTTGAAGCTATTGTTCTGAAAATTCTTGTGCTCAGAGAGTCGTGGATGGGGGTCATTTTGAGACTACTCTCACCTCTCTGCGTCGTGCGGGTCGCGTGCTATATTTTTTAAAAAAAATCGGGTACATTTACAATACAAACGGTAGGGTAAACCGGCTGCGGCGGCGGGGTTTATTTGAAGCGATGACAGGCACATTCAACTCCCAATCCTGATGAGAATTGATCACCTCATGAAGCATCATCCTCCAATCCCAGCGTTTGAGGTGGGGACTAAGCCAGAGTCACCTTCACAGTCAGAGAGCTCTCAGCCTCTTGTGGGTTTAGCGTTCGTTGGGAGAGGGTCTACTTAGTGAGCTGCTGCTGTGTACTTTGGAGACAGATTAGGATTTTAGCTTGGCGTGTGTGTTTGTTTGCTTCTTTCTGACTTTTAGCTTAGTTTGCTCTGTGTTTTTCCCTTAGTTTGATTTAATATAAACTTTATTTTTAAATTTTGGAGTGTGTGTTTGTTTGTTTGTTTGGTTGTCCCCCCCTCCCCTCTCTTAAAGCCTGATTGTGTTTGATCTTCCTTCTGCTTTTGTGAAAGCTTTTTTTTGAAAGCATACACACACTTCTTGTCCCATTTCCCTACATTTATTAGTAATATTCTTAAACATATTATTATATTCTTATACATATTCTTAGTAGTATATTAGTATATTCTTATACATATTATTAGTAGTATTAATATTTTATTCTTCTTATACATATTAGTAGTAGTGTTTGGTTGGTTCGTTTCCCCCCTCCCCTCTCTTAAATCCTAATTGTGTTTCCTTCTATCTATATACAAAAAAATACCAAAAAATACCAAAAAAATATTATTCTCTTTTTCTTCTCTGTGTAACTTGGACTGTGAGTGTGCTGTGTGTGCACTGCTTTTGTGAAGTGCAACAGCCACAGATTGAGCATTTTGGGGAAAGCATACACACACTTCTTGTCCCATTTCCCTACATTTTTTAGTAATATTCTTAAACATATTATTATATTCTTATACATATTCTTAGTAGTATATTAGTATATTCTTATACATATTATTAGTAGTATTAATATTTTATTAGTCATCATGAGAAGAGGGAGCAGGCATGCTGAAAGCAGCAAGGCTCAGGCTGGCACCAGCAGTAAGCAGCAGGCTGCCTCTCCTGCTGTGAAAATCAAACGGGCAACTCCTTGGCTGGCTGCTCCGCAACAGAAGCAGGACAAGCAGCAGGCAGAGCCACTCTCTTCTGCAACTTGTGCCCGGCGTTCTCTTTTTGAGGGTGGGAATGGGAAAAGTGCCCCTTTACAAGAGGCAGGTGCCATTAGAGGAGGAGGAGGAGGAGTATCCCCAACTCCTTCATTATCCTTTGAGCCCACGAGCCCGCTGATGGACCTAGATGAGGTCCTCAGCACAGTGGAGGGGGAGGAGGAGGAGGCGGTGGTCCTCCAGGATGTGGGGGCTGAGGAGGAGCAGCAGCAGGCCGAGGCTCTCTCCCCAGTCTCATCCCACCCCTCTTCCGCTGCCACCCCTGTTTCTGTGGCAACACCAGAGAGCTCAGGCGGGCAATTGGTGGTGTCACCACGGAAGCGAAAGACAAGCATAGTGTGGGACCACTTTGAGGTGGGAGCGGATCCCCGCTTTGCTGTCTGTCGCCACTGCAAACTCACCCTAAGCAGGGGTTCATCTACAGGGCATTATGGAACCAGCAGCATGAAGATGCATCTTCAGAGGCAGCACCAGTCAGTCTTGCTGGGGAAAGAGGCGGGCAAGGCGACTGGTTCCAGGGGAAAGCCGAAGGCTGCTGCTGGCAGTGCCACTCTAAGCTCTCCATCTCCCATCCCCACAAGGGTTAGGCAGGCAACCCTGCCGGAAATGGGGTGGGGGAAGTATGGACCCACAAGATGGCATTTTCCAACGCCCACCCAGGGTGCTACTGTCGTGGGGCATCTGCCGGGACTGACTCCTCCCCAATACTAGATCTATGACATGTCACTCTGCCTGCCCCTCTGCTAGCCTGTCCTCCTCGGTGACCGACTCGCTGGGATGGTTTGCGTTTGCAATGCGTGACTAACTGCAGTGCTGGCTTAAAAACCAGCCATCCTTGCCTCACTTCCTTGTGCCCCCAGAAATGCCCGCAGCCTGCCTGCCCGCCTCCCCCGGGGTGCTGCTGTGGTGGGGCATCTGCCAGGACTGACTCCTCGCCTGCTCTGCCTGCCTCTCTGCCCGCCTGGTGCCTGGGAGATGGGCTTTGCGGTTCGTGCCCAGCACCCTCCAGCACGCTTGTTCCCAGTCGTCCTCCTCTGTGCCCCTCAATGCGTAACTGCTGGCTTAGAAAGAAACAACCAGCCATCTTTGCCTCACTTGCTCCTTGCGCCCGCTTACGGGTTGGTTTGCTATGTGTTAGTGCTGCCTGCCTGCCTGCCTGCCTGCCTGCCTGCCTTCCCTCCTTTCTCGCCTTCTCTCCCTTCTCCCTCACCATCGCAGGGATGGTGTGTGTCTTGCTTTGACTCAGGGGAGAAGTCCTTCCTGCGCTCACTTAGACTTTATCAAGTTCAATAATCCATTTTTCAAATGTGCAAGAAGATTTAGGGTTATCTCGTGGCATGTTGGGATTTCCTTTGAACTGGCCCCATTGAGCTGTCTGCATTGCAACTTTAAATCCCTGACATACTGGAGTGCCCGATTTTCAAAACTTCCTCTAACATCAGGGGATGATGGGATTGCCTTGAAACTTGGCATCCATGTGGACACATGGGTAAGCTGTCATGGGACCAAAGGATAGGTTTCTGACGTGCAAACTGACGTAGTTGTAGAATAGGACAACTTGGGGTGAGTTAAGCCGCGCCAAAAATCAGGGGATGATGGGACTGCCTTGAGTCTGGGCGTCCATGTGGACACATGGATAAGCTGTCATGTTGGTGAGATTGAGGTTTCTAACGTGCAAATTGACGGAGCAATCCCAAGGGGTCTGAATGGGGTGCCCGATTTTCAAAAATTCCCCAAAAATCAGGGGATGATGGGATTGCCTTGAAACTTGGCGTCCATGTGGACACGTGGATAAGCTATCATGGTGCCGAGTTTGAGGTTTCTAACATGCAAATTGACGTAGTTGTAGAATGGGACAATTTGGGGTGAGTTAAGCCACGCCAAAAATCAGGGGATGATGGGACTGCCTTGAGTCTGGGCGTCCATGTGGACACATGGATAAGCTGTCATGGTGGTGAGTTTGAGGTTTCTAACATGCAAATTGACGGAGCTATCCCAAGGGGTCTGAATGGGGTGCCCGATTTTCAAAAATTCCCCAAAAATCAGGGGATGATGGGATTGCCTTGAAACTTGGCGTTCATGTGGACACATGGATAAGCTATCATGGTGCCAAACTTGAGGTTTCTAACGTGCAAATTGACGGAGCTATCAAAAGGGGTGTGAATTAGGGTTATGGGTGGTGCGTTAGAGGTTAGAGCCGCGCCAAAAATCAGGGGATGATGGGACTGCCTTGAGTCTGGGCGTCCATGTGGACACATGGATAAGCTGTCATGGTGGTGAGTTTGAGGTTTCTAACGTGCAAATTGACGGAGCTATCCCAAGGGGTCTGAATGGGGTGCCCGATTTTCAAAAATTCCCCAAAAATCAGGGGATGATGGGATTGCCTTGAAACTTGGCGTCCATGTGTATACGTCCATGAGGTGTCATGGTGCCAAACATGAGATTTCTAACTTGAACAGAAAAAAAGTTGTATACTTTTTTAGCTTTCAATGCAACCCTATGGGGGGGGAAACGGAGCTCCAATCTGGATCCGGAGCTCCAAGCGGAGCGGAGCGGAAATGGGCGGGGCGGGGGCGGGGCGAAGCGGCCCGATCTGGAAGTGAAGCGGAGCGGGGGGTCCGTGCACACCCCTAGTGCTGAGAGCCATTTGACTATCTGGAGAGGAGGTGGGCTGCCCTTCACTAGAGGTAGTTAAACAAAGGCTGGAGGGCCATCTGTAGTAGTTGCATGCTACACTGTAGACCCTGCACTGACTGGTGTGTCTCTGTGTGTGGACTAGATGACGTCCAGGATCTTTTCCCACTCTAACATTCTACGATCCTCTCCGGCTCCAGCCCCAGAGGCTCAGTGTTGCTTTCTGGCTTGGAGCCTTGTTCAAGAGCAGCTTAACAGGGGAAGCTGAGATCCTCCTTTATTGAAACACGCCACTTCAATGGCCTTCAAGCATCATCACCCACTCCTTCCTTTGGCTCTTAACAACAGGCTCGTGAACAAATATGGGGCCCTTATGCTGAGTCCTGTTCAGAGGCTGCATGCCTCCCAGTCCATTCATGCTCGCCCAGCTTTCCTGGCACGCGCTGCCGATGCAGGAAGAGAGCGAGCGCTGCTTGGGCTGCCAGCTCAGCCGCCCCCTCCACACCCCCATTTCCTCCACATCTCAGCTGCTTCAACTAAGCAAAGGGGGTGGGGGAGCAGGCAGATGGAGAGAGGGAGGGGGAAGGCAGTGAGAGCATGGAGGATGAGGTGGGGGAGAATGGAGGGGGGGAGAAGGGGGTGCTGGGGCCAATGGGATGTTCGACATGTGGATGAGTGGGTGCATACAGCCCCCAGAAGGAAAAGCTGCCTCAGGCTGAAAAGGCTTTGCCAGCCTAGCCTGAAATCCTCCACCTGGGTGTAGCAGTGCTGGCCACTTGCCCCTGCGCAGGGGACTGTCACGGGCCATTTCTCCCCCATGGGCTTCCTTTGAGTGGGCAGAGTGAGGCCCGCCCTGCCCCAAGCAGAGGGGACTGTGAAGGAGCTGCTGGGGATGATTCAGCATGGAGAATGGCTTGCAGCCAACATTTCCTCCGGGCTGCCCGTTGCCACCTGGCGCTGCGAAGACTGACAGCACCCAAGATGGATTCCCTGGCTCTGGTCCCAGCAGCCTCTGGGCAAAGGCTGCTAGGTTCACACTCCCATTAAACCCAGCCATTTGTTCGCCACGAGAAGAATCATGTTCAGTGAAGTCAGTTCAAACATCTTCTGTCCCCGATCTTCTCCCCCCCGCTTGCCAGGTCCGTCCTTCTTCCCTCGCCCCCCAGCCCCCATCCGCCATGCCCGATGTCCGCTCTACCCCCAGCCCCCATCCGCCACTTGCCAGGGCTGATGCCCATCCTTCTCCTCCCCCCACTCCTGCCGGGTCCAGCCTTCCCCCGCGGCCCCTATCTCCCCCCCCGGATCCCCCCCAGCCCGATGGGCATAGCGCTCGGATGAGCGCTGTGCCCAGTCCGTGGCTTCTCCCGGCTACTCACGAGTAAGCGAGCAGCTGCAAAAAGCCATGGACCCTGCTAGATGTTCCGCAGCCCTGGCCTCAGGCAGGGGCTGCGGAAAAACCGAGCCATAAGCGAATCAGCTTATGCCAGGTTAAGGGAGGTTTTAGCGCGGCCTGACCCCGGATTCCCCTGTGCGTCATCTAGAAGCACAGGAGGGAAACCGGGCCTCACACCGTGCGAACGCCTCGTCTAGCAACGGCCTAAATGGCTACTGTGGATGTACCTATGATGTTGGTATCTCTCTGCCAGGCAACTCATGTAGAAGGACTCAAGTGCCACGTTAGGGTTCGTGAACATTCCCCTTCTCTAACTAGCCACTGGCCAATACCTGAGTCACTCCAGAATTTTTGCACAGGGCTGTTCCAGCTTTCCATTCGGATGTCAATGTAAAAATTAAGCTGATTCAGAGGCAGGCAGTGCCCTTAGGTAGTTTCTTCAGAGCAGCTCCTTTTTGCTTCAACTGAAGCCAGGGACACATTCTATTGGCTACAGCCTCTGCTGTTCAGAAGGAACACCTGCAGGTGGAAGGGGCGGGTTGGTTGCTTTTACATTCATTGTTATCAAACTATTAATGATGCAGCAGGGAAGGAGGACTCCCGATGTCCTCCAAGACACCAAAGGTCTCAGAGAGGGCTGGTTCAGCCTGAAGGGCAGGTGGCAGTCTTATTCTCCAAAGTTAGATTATCCTCCCAAGTTACATTACTGCAATGTGGTCTACATGGGGCTGCCTTTGTAGGCTGTTCAGAAGCTGCAGCTTGTGCAGAATGTGGCAGTCAGACTGATAATAGGGCCAAGAAGATCCAAACATATAACACCAATTCTGGCCTACTTGCACTGGCTGCCAGTATGTTTCAAATCCCGTTTCAAGGTGCTGTTTTTGACCTATAAAGCCTTACACAGCTCAAAACTCCCAGCATGAACCGATCCATACACTACATTCATTACAAGGGAGAGGACCTCCTTGGTGGTGGCCCCCCAATCCTGAAATGATCCCCCCAGTAGGCCCGCCTGGTGCCAACATTGTTAGCTTTACAGCCCCAAGTTAAGTCTTCTCTCAGGCATTTGGCAGCGTATGATGAGGTTTTAAGCAAGTCCTGGATTTTTCTTATTGTTGTTTAAAATTGTTATAGATATAGATATGGATGTGTGTGTGTTTGTGTGTGTCTGTATGCTGTTGTTTATATGTTTGTATAGAAATGTTTTTTATCATGTATTTTTTAAAGTTTTTAACCTTTGTAAACTGTCCAGAGAGCTTTGGCTTTTAGATGGTATAGAAATGTAATAAATGTAATTCTGTGCAGGTGAGATGAACAGGAGTGAGAGGCCCATAGCCTTAGAAACATGTCCTTCCTATCTTCGAAACAAACAATAAGTTTCTACTTCTGATGCCATTGGCACTGTCAGTTGTCATCTCAGTAGACAGGGTGGGGTGGGGAAACAGTTCATTGCATCTTGACCTAGATGAAGAAAATGATGATGAAGATGATGATGGTGATGATGATGATGATAAGAAGCAGCAGCAATGCTAAAACTCAAAGACCTACAAGTTTACACAACTTGCGTAATTCCTTTACATTGCACTGTTTTGCTGTTTTTGAGGCACCACTCAAGACTGGCTAGTATTTGGTTTTATCCTCGTCTTTTAGTATGGAGCATTAGCAGTCCAGGCCTTGATTCAACACGGCCCACCTAAGGCACTGTTGTGGGCACCCGAAACACCAAGGATATGTTACTGCAACCAAGCTCATGGCAAGGGAGTCTTTCAGGCTAAGGAGGAGCTGCAGTTTTGTAGGAGCATAGACCAATGAACAGCTTGCTGTCTGTCACCTGACCAGGCAGTTAGGCTGGTTGTCTTTGCCCCTCCTGCCGCATTTGGGAGAAGGGGGCTGGGCAAGGAGAGGCTTGAGTGGAGACAAAGCAGAGGTCTGCTCAGACGCCTCATAGCCGGGGCCGATTCTGCCACTGGGCAGCTATTGCTGCCAGCAACAAGGTTAATAGGGAGTGTGGGTTGCAGCTGTCCACAGCTGCTTGCAAGGCGCTCTGGCTGGAAAAGTCAGAGAGACAGCTCAAGCAATGCACAAACGGCTTGGCTCCAGCACTCTGCAAGCATTGATTAAAAATAAATCTCCCTTCATTTTGGAATCTGCCAGTCAGATCCTCTTTGTAGGTGGAATCTATTAAAAAAAGTTATCCTTCTGCAAAGATGCTCAAGTATTTTGACGGTTCGCAGCTTGCATCAAGCAATGCAGGGTGGGGGCTTGTGAGAAGGGCTCAGAGGAGCTAATTGGGGCCAACCTGCCCAGGTTGTGGGTTGCCATCAAGAAGCAAGGCTGTGTAAACATGGTCGATGACTCAGGCAGGACCATTCAAGCTCTTCTCCAACTGGAGGAGGAGAGACGTTTCTTCTTCATGCTAATAAAAGGTAATTGAACTGCTCCAGTTGCAATTGCGCCTTGCCAAACAAAGCCTAGCTGCACATGCCAGGGACTCCCGTGAGTAACGAGCTAGCGAGGTCTCATTATCTCCACAGAGCCGAGCCATGGAGGGGGGGGGGAAGAATTCCTTTCCATAAAAATTAACACTTTAGCATGGAGCCAAATGGTGACAGTGAATGTACTTTTGAACGAGATGTACATTTTATTCATAAGCATCAACGTCAGGTCTCAAATAACATTTTTATGGACACTCTGAGCATAAACAGCCCTGCTGACTCCAAGTCAGAAAACGGGGCTTCAGAAACTAGCAACTCATTCATTTGGAACAGTCGGCAATTGCTGCCGATAACAAAGAAAGCGTTCTCCTCGCACTGCCTTCTGCTTGCCTCCAAGGAAACCCGTCTGTCGGTGGGCCGAGAGTCCTCAGTTCCAGGCAGGGTGCTCCGAAACGGACACAATGTGCCCATAAGGACCGGTGCCCCGCCCAGCTCTGCCCTTGCCCCACCACCCAGCCAGAGAGGCGGAGGGAGGCCAGAGTGCCTCCGGGCAGTGGAAGCAGCAGGACAGAGCGGGAGACCCCCCAGAGGCCTCTCAAGGCTTGGCGGGCTTCTGATCCGCTTGGGGGTTCCGTTCTGGCTGCGGCTTCTCCTGCTGGCTACAGACCTCCGCTCGCCTTGCCTGCCCACCTGCTCCTGCCACCACCATAGCCGCCCTTGGGGCCCTCTGCGTCTTGGCCTGGGAGCAGGGCTTCCCTGCGCTCAAGGCCAGTTGTGGGGAGGGCCCCTCCGAACAGAGGCCTACACCACGGAGGGCGATCCAGCCTTTGACAGGGCCAGGGCCTCAGTGTGGGAGTGGGGACCGGCTGGCCCCGGTGTTGTTGAGAACAGGTAGAGTGGAGGCACACTCGGACTTGCACAAGAGGCCCTTGCAGTCTCTGGGGCCCTCCCGTTTGGCAGCTCTTCTGCCAGCAGGAGCAGTGATGGCGCAAGCCAAGCACAGCCAAGAGGGGGAAGAGCAGCTCCCTTGGGCCTGCCGGCAGCCGTTCCTGCCAAGCTACACTGGCTCCTGAGGAGTCTGAGCCTGCCCTTGTCAAGCGGCAGAAGCAACCATCTGTGCTCAGTTTGCCATCAGGATGCGTTCCAGGAAGGGCTGGGGTGGTGGGCAGTCACAAATCAATACTTACTTCACACATAGGTTACCCTTTGGAGACCCATAATGGTAGATTAATCATCATTAACTGACAGTAATTGAATTCACTTACGGGCAGTCTTCCACTTGCTCCCCTCAGCAAAGACAGCACTCGGGATGCTTCTCCAACAGGCTCCCACGTGCCAAAGCAGCAGGGAGTAGCCACGGCCCGAACCCTCTGGAGAGAGACATGACAGCCAGCAGGATCCAACCTGGAGACACAGCTGAGCTTGGCCCAACCTATGTTTTTTGCCCTTCCTGTCAGCTCCATTAGATGAGCGTTTCATTGCATGCTCATTACTGGGCACTCGCGGACTTTCATGGGTCCCTCTCATGACTGAATGGGCCACATGCATGTTGCTTACTTCCGCTTTCAAAAGAGGAAGTAATGAGGGACAAATGTGCAGGCAAAGAAGCGACAGTAAGGAAACGTGATTTTCCCCTGTGTGATTACGCTCTTTGTGGCTTCTTCCTACTGGGAAGAAAATAATTCCTCTGGCAGCCACCCTGCTCTGAGAAAACAGTTGGAATACAAATGGGGCAAAATAAAAAAAGCCTTCACACTGCCCACCATTCTTTGCCTTGGGACTCTGGACCAGGGGCAAGAGAAACCCCACCATGGAGACTTTCACCAGCATGGTGGGTGGAGGGGCACTCCAAGGTCTACCCCATGTAAATAGTTTATGGAGGGAGAAGAAACCTCTTGCTCTGGGAAGCCTACAAATGAGGGCTCTGTCATGTGGAAACAGAATCGGAGGCCCAAAGAGTTGCCATGACAAGTCCACACTGCTAGATTTAGGTCCCGAGATGACACTTGCACATCTAAGGGAAATCACACCTTTCCTGCCACATGCAAGTAATGTGATCTGTGTCATGTTTCTCCTGGTATTTGGCACATGGGAGAACCTGCCCTTTTTCTTTAGGATAGTCCAAGACAAAGCCAGATTCTGGCTGGACATCAGGAAAAACTTCCTGACTGTTAGAGCAGCACAACAATGGAACCAGTTTCCTAGGGAGGTGGTGGGCTCTCCCACACTAGAGGCATTCAAGAGGCAGCTGGACAGCCATTGCAGGAAGGTAGATTCCTGCAATGAGCAGGGGGTTGGACTTGATGGCCTTATAGGCCCCTTCCTACTCGACTATTCTATGATTTTATGACTTTTGGGGACAACTCTCCTGGTGATAAAAGTTATATTTATATATACCAATACAGACCAACAGCACCATCTAGAGTGTCTGAGACTGGATCCCTGCTGTGTGGACCAATATCCTTGGGTTTCGGTCAGTCCACTTTCTCAATTTGCTCCCTTTTTCACAATAGCCAAATGTCTTGTTCATTAATTCATTCATTTATCTATTACATTTCTAGACTTCCCAATCACTGAAGCTCTCTAGGTGTTCACAACAATTAAATACTATACAAGCATAATGGATATATTTATATGACTATTTATAAGGAAGCAACTGACACTCCCATTTGTAACTCTTCGTTAAAGAGAGTCCAGCTTCATTAAGGAGCTTTAACAGCTATGTACACACACTAGCCAGTTTAAATTCACATTTCTACATCTTATATACATGTGCAGTTTTCTTTTGACCCAGCTTCCTCCCACAAAGCCACATATTTGCTAGGGTTGCTACCTCTTTTTTCTGGCAAGGCTCATAAGCTTTTAACAACTGCATGCACTCAAAAATCCAACAGGTGTAGTTTGATCAAGCATGGACTTGCAATGGCGAAAAATGTTTCAATTCTCCCTCTTATCTTAGTAATTCTTTTGTAATGAAGTTCAAACCCATTAAGAAGATGGAACCATCCTCTAGTCTAAATAAATTTCTGATTGGCTAGCTTGACCACTTATGTCAGAGGTGGAGCTTATTTCTCCATTGGTCCAACCTCTTCTTCATCTCAGGAAGAAGGCCAAATTCCACTGCTCTCAAATTCCCATAAGAACATAAGAGCGCTTTCTCCGTTACCAATCTGCTGAGGTCATCAAAAGGCATGTTCCTGGTGGTTCCACATGGACCTATGGCCCGATGGGAGTCCACCCAGAGAAGAGTCTTCAGTGTGGTGGGGCCCTTCCTATGGAACTACCTGCCTCTGGATGGCAACACTGTGTTGTTTCCAACACCTTCTGAAAACATCTTTATTCCAGGAAGCATTCCTTAACTGACCAGATATGGTTTTTATTAGCATTATTTTTTAAAATAATAATTTTAATATAGTATTTTAATTATTTTTTATCTATATACATTTTACCACCACTTATGTTCACTGCTCCACAATCCATTTCAGTTGTGGTATGGTATACAAATGTCGTAAATGAATAAATGCCCAGCATTCTGTTCATACAGTGGCCAACCAGCTGCCCAAAGGAGACCCACAAGCAGGACATGAGTGCAACAGCATCTTCCCCACCCATGTTCCCCTGCAACAGCTGTATATATGTGGGGTGTCTATTGTCTTCTTTGGAACCATATGAATCAGGTGACCAAATATGGTCTTCAAGAGTCTAATCCTCTCTCAGACTATCCTTTCTGCAAGGAACTCTTCACATGCTGCAAATTCAAGATTCGTCTCAAGCACATAAAATAGAACTAGCTAAGTTAGACTGGCTTTTTATTTTATTTGAAAGCTTGTGTGTGATTTTGTTGCTTCCTTTCTCTTCCTTTTCCCCTCTGCCCATACTCTTTCTTCCCAAATAAACGTTCTTTGTATACATTTATAGTTGGCTCCATTAGTTTTTCAAAAGGGCATTTCTGTGGGATTCTTCACTAAAATTCTCTCCTCATGTTAGTTTGCCTGGATATCCTTGTGTTCTAAGGATATTTCACAAAGTTCTGTAGAATGCTGCATCCTCTGGGCTTTGGGAACCTGAATCTAACATCCCTTACATTTTATTCTTCCCAGAGGGAGGGGGCCTTGAGAGCAGAGCTTAGAAGCCAGCTTTCCTGAGTTTAATTTTTTATTTTATTTTAAAAACACAACCACCTTAGACACACACAATACAAGAGGTAGAAAAAAAGAACATACAAACAGATAAAAAACACAAAACACTTTTAAAAAAACATACAAAATTAAGGGTCAGGCAGCCTAGGGATGTTCAGTCTAGGTTCAGCCTGAGTGGTAGCAGTAGGAAAAGACCTTTCCCCTATGTTTTGCCAGAGGAAGGGGGAGCATTCTGTTATGTAACGTTGTTCAGGGAATACATACAGCATGGCCAACCTCAAGTGGTCCGTGCCTTTCAACTGGCCGTCTGGTAAGCAGTGTGGGCTGGATGAGATCCACACAGCACACGCTTCCAGCTCTGAGGGGGTGAAAGATCCACTCTTGGGCACACAGCCAGTCGCTGCTGCTGCTGCTGCTCTGGTCCCATTCCTGGCTGCAGGCAACTCTAGCTGTGCTCCCTCTGGATGGGCTCTTCAGTGGCACAGGAGATGATCCCAGCTAAGCTGAAATTGGATCCCCTGTGGCCTGCCATAAATTCTGCACCCAGCACCAGGCGTGACTGGGCATCTCAGGGAGGGTGCCTTCTTCTTTGCGCCTTGTTTCTTGTAAGCCACGCAGAGCGCAGGTGTACTGGTGAGAAGAATGTGGCCCGCCTGCTTCGGTCTCTTCAGTGGGGCATGACAAGGTCATTTCCAAGGGAACAGCTCCTGTTTAAAGATGAGTTCCCTCCCAGGCAAGCACATTTTATGATTTTCCAAAGGGAAAACAAGGTCCAGAGATATCAAAATGCAGGCATCCGCATGTGTTGCACCAGGAGGGATGGTGCAGGGGCTAAAGCACGCACTTGTTTGCATGTAGCGACAGCAGTAGAAAGCAGCCAGAAAGCCAATGGCTCCCTGCCCTTTGTGTCAGCAACAAAGCAGCACAGTGTCAGGGCAATCACGCACAAACACCTGCTCCTTGGAGACCTGGCAGGACCCTCCAGAGCCACAGTGATGCCACATGGGGGCGTATCACCCAGCAGGACAAGTCACAGGGCCTCCAAATGCAACCAAGCTGGCCACCCACATTTTGAAGCAAGGGAAATGATACACATTGGCCTGTGGGACCACCCAGTCCATCGCCTCCTGCACCACTGGCCAAAGGCACATAGAGGGGAACCCTTCTGGAAGCTGGAGTGAGGCCCTGCAGGCATGGGAAGTGCTGGGAGAGCCTTCCGTCATTTCAATTCTACACCGCCCAGTAGCGAAAACTTTCTGGGCAGTTCACAAGAATTACAGCCCACAAATACAAGATAATAAAAACATAATATAAAATATTTAACATACAAAATTATAAAACAAAGTACAACAGCTAAAGACAGTTGCAATAAGATACCAGGACCTGATAAAATAACTGACATAAATGCCCTGTCAAACGCCTGAGATTAGAGGAAAGTCTTAGCCTGGCGCTGGAACAAGTACAATGTTGGCACCAGCCAAAACTTGGTGGGGACAGCATTCCTCAGTCAGGAGGCCATCACTGAGAAGGTCCTCTCCCTTGTCCCCATCCTCTGAGGCAAGGTAGTTTCTTGCCATGAGAGGCACTATCGGGTATTGTGGACCCAAACCATGTAAGGCTTTAGGTCAGAACCAGCACCTTGATTCAAGCTCAGAAACAGGCAGGCAGCCAGTGCAAAAGGACCAATTACCAGTTCTGACCTCGCTCAAAATGGAGAGGCGGGCAAGAAATATTGTTGTTGTTGTTGTTGTTGTTGTTGTTATTGTTGTCCCTATTATCAATCTGGCCACCACTTTTTACACACGTGCAGCCCCACGTAGACCATATTGCAATAATCGAACTTGGAAGTTAACAGAGCACAGACAACTGAAGCCAGGTTATCCATGTCCTGGTATGGGCATAGCTGGGCCACTAATGGACATTAGTAGAAGGCACTCTGTGCCACTGAGGCCACCTGAGCCTCAAGTGACAATAATGGCTCCAGGAGAACTTCCAAGCTACGAACCTGCTCCTTCAAGGGGAGTGCAACCCCATCCAGAACAGGTTGAACACCCTCCATCCAATCAGAAGAACCATCTTGCCTGAATTGAGTTTTAATTTATTGCCCCTCATCTAGGACATACACAGCCTCACCTGATGAAGATGAAATGGAGAAATAGAGCTGTGTGTCATCCGCATACTTAGGACAGCACACTCCAACCAATTCATGTAGATGTTGAATAGCGTGGGGGACAAAACGGCCCCCCTTGGAACCCCATACTGGAGCTGGGCAATATCCTCCTAGCACCACCTTCTGGAGCTGACCATTCAAGCAGGAATGCAATCCCATTCCTAACTCAGACAGTCACTCACCCCAAAAGGATACCATGGTTGATGGTACTGATAGCTGCTGAAAGATCAAGGAGAATTAACAAGGCCGCAGCCATGCACACACGCACGCACGCACGCACACACACACACCCCGTCTCACTCTCCTGACATGGGTCATTGTTACGGGGCGACCGAGGCTGTGGCCACTGCAGGCAAAGGGGAGCCAGAGTCAAACTCACCTGCTTGACTCGGTTGGTTGTAGCTTGTTTTGCAGGATTGGTGGCATCATGACTGAGGAAGGAGAGTTGGGGGGGGGGGGGCTGTCGGGGGGGGCGAAGCATCTGGATGCCCCAGGGACTGTCTGGTGACTAGTAGTCCCCCCATAAATCAGAGGCAAGTTCTGCTGTTCTCTCAGCAGAAGTGGCACTTAATAGGAGGGGCTCACAATATTTAGAGTGGGGGACCCACAGATTTGTTTGAATGCCCCTAGAGGGAAACCCTGGGGATTTCCACACAATGCCAGGCTGTAATGCAGAAATGGAGCCCAGAAAAGCATCCAGATCTGCAGCTCACCTAGACCTGGGTCCAAGCAGAGGATTTGAAATGGACAAAGGAGCAGTCAATGTGGGTTCTTACTCATTTATATAGCACTAATAGCTTACATGGTCCTGTGCACAGTACCCTGGGGAAAGCAAAATGACCTTGCCTGACAATGCCCTGAATGAAACAGGGTGGCAGGGAGGGAAAGGCCCCGGAGGGATGCAAGCAAAATGCTTCTAGGTGCAAAATGGCGTTTTTGTGGGTGGGGAGACATGGCTCAAATGCCGTGAAAAATGATCCCTTCCCCCCAAGATGAAGCAATCACAAATTTACGGTTTTATCTGCAAGGGCCTCTGCACCTCCTTCTATGCAGTTATGTGGCCATTATGAGGGTGATTTAGCAATAAAATGTGACTGACTTCATTACAGGCAAAGAAAAAGCACACGGCAGCACTTAAATCACAGGCAGGCCACACGCAGGAGAGGTGGGATCCCTGCCTTTGCTTTAACCGAGCACAATGGTGCCACAAGACACAGATTGGGGTGGGCAGACTCCAGGCCAGCCATTCTTGATAGGAATCCCACGGGCCACTAACCAGGAGCAAATGGCCACCAGCCTAGAGGGCCACCAGTCAAGAGGCCTTGAGCCAAGAGGTCTTCCGTGTTTTCCTCTTCAATGGGTTTTTTTTCCTAGTAAGAAAACAAAACAAAAAAGAGGGTAACAAATGGAAGACGACAATGTCTGGGCCTTCTGTAACGATCTGCCTGGAGCCACCGCATGCCACAAACCAAAGAATCTCTGAGCATATTCTGAGTGCTGCACTTTGTTTTCAGCATGAGAACTGAGCTGAGCTGATGCCATTCAGGTTTGCTGGCTTTTACTTTGGTTCTTTTAATCTCTTTTAAATGATGTCTCCTTTTGCTATTGCAGGAGACCCCAACGCCCACAGAGCGCCCCACTCCCTGCCCACTTCAAACAATTAGTTTTGATATGGCCGGTTCTCCTTCCTGTGGCTGAACCTGCTGCTGCTCAGCTCTTGGGCAGGGCAGGACGCCTTCCGCCCCTGCAGAGCGTTGCCCTCGGCACTCGCCACGCCCAGCCTCCCTCTTTCTCTCCTGGGCCCCTCTTTGCCTTGCTGCTTCTCTCCCATGCTGGCTTCTCGCCTTGTGCTTCTCCCTCCACCGAATCCCTCGCCTGGCTCCCCCTCTCCCTCCTCTCCCTCACTACGGCAGGGACTGGGATGGCTGAGCCTTGGGTCAAGGTAGGGGAGCCCTTTCCCTTCCATTTGGGGCCAGGGGAATTTCCCTTTCCTTTGTGGATAGGATGAGCAGAGCAATCCCTTGTAGGCCCAGTCAGAAGTCATTCCCATTGAGCTCCCAGTAAGTGTGCATGGGGTTGCAACCGTAAATGGGTGCTTTGCTGCTGTGCCTCTGTGGGGTCAAACATGTGGACTGGCTTCGGAGTTCAGATCCTTCCTCTGCTTGCGCTCAGTTTCTTGGGTGAATCGCTTGTCTTTGGACTCGCCAGCCCCCCACGACACCCGCATCCCCCATGGGAGCCATTTTGTGGTGGTGCCCACAGCTGTCTCTGAAATTCCCAAATGTGCCCACACGTCCAAAAAGGTTGGGGACGCCTGCACTACTGCATGTTATGCTTTTCAGTTTTGTTTTGTGAACTGCCTAGAGAGTTTTAGCTATTGGATGGTACAAAAATGTAATAAATAAAATAAATTTCACTCATAGTTATCCCAAGCTTTCTTCATATAGGTGTGAAAAGTGATTTAGTTATTGCTATTGGGCAAAAATTGTGGGTCAGAAAGAAACATTTGCTGATCTCTCAGTCGATCCCAACCTCCTTCTGCCCACCTTAATAATATTTATTTACATAGCGCCATCAATGTTCATGGTGCTGTACAGAACACCACTGCCACAAACGGCCCTGTATAAACCCCGGAGGGGAGGGGATCCAAGCACCCCTGCGTTCTGCTCTCTCATTCTGAGCACCTGTGAGCCCAGAGAGGTTCTCCTTCGTGTTGGTAGCATCTTCAGGACACCAGAGGAGCACTGAGATTGCTTGCTGGAAGCTGCTCACAGGAAACCACCACCAGGCACTGACTCACGGGGGCTGCCCACTCTCCCCCAGCTCTAAGCAAAGTTTTCCCATTGTTCTGCAGCTGCACCCCTCTCAGGCCTATGGAAGCTGCTGGAAGCTGTGAGGCCGATTAAGGCCCTTTGGGGCTGCTGGCCAAAGTGTGGCAGGCCTGGTCTGGAATCGGAGGAGCCAGCTGTTGAGTGACAAGCCATGGGATGAAGATGGCAAGCTAGGGCAGAGGAAAGAGGAGCCCTCTGAAAAAGGAGCTGCACATACCGGTTGGGCTGAGGAGTGCCACGTCAGGCCAGAAGGCTCCTTCCAGTTTCCTCTGCACATGGACGTGTCCCCCACATCTGATAGGGCCACATTTTCAGGCTTTGTCATTGGCAAGCAGGTGCATCAAAGAGGTGCCAATCTTGGGTCAAGCCGTGTCAGGCCAGGGGGAAGTGATATAAGCTCTTGGAAGTAACAGGGGCCCTGAACTTTCCTTGGAACGGAAGTTTCTTGACAGGAAATCTTTGCTGCCATGCGCACGGACTCTTGTTTGAGGAACTTAATGTCCATCCGTAGTGATCTTCAACCCCACCCGTATCTCCCTCTGCCATTTGGAGTGTCTAATCTTGTCTGATTAGCAGAACCATCTGCACATTAATGCTGGATCCATCTTGAAACTTCCTCTGCAAGATAACAACTGGCAAGAAAGCACCAGAGGTTTCATAGAATCATAGAATCATAGAATAGCAGAGTTGGAAGGGGCCTACAAGGCCATCAAGTCCAACCCCCTGCTCAATGCAGGAATCCACCCTGATTCCATTGTTGTACTGCTCTAACAGGAAGTTTTTCCTGATGTCCAGCCGGAATCTGGCTTCCTTTAACTTGAGCCCGTTATTCCGTGTCCTGCACTCTGGGAGGATCGAGAAGAGATCCTGGCCCTCCTCTGTGTGACAACCTTTGAAGTATTTCAAGAGTGCTATCATGTCTCCCCTCAATCTTCTCTTCTCCAGGCTAAACATGCCCAGTTCTTTCAGTCTCTCTTCATAGGGCTTTGTTTCCAGACCCCTGATCATCCTGGTTGCCCTCCTCTGAACACGCTCCAGCTTGTCTGCGTCCTTCTTGAATTGTGGAGCCCAGAACTAGACACAATACTCTAGATGAGGCCTAACCAGGGCCGAATAGAGAGTAATCATTACCTCACGTGATTTGGAAGCTATACTTCTATTAATGAAGCCCAAAAAAGCATTTGCCTTTGTTGCAGCCATATCGCACTGTTGGCTCATATTCAGCTTGTGATCTACAACAATTCCAAGATCCTTCTCGTTTGTAGTATTGCTGAGCCAAGTATCCCCCATCTTGTAACTGTGCCTTTGGTTTCTATTTCCTAAATGTATCCCTATTAAATTTCATTCTGCTGTTTTCAGCCCAGCACTCCAGCCTATCAAGATCACTCTGAAGTTTGTTTCTGTCTTCCAGGGTATTAGCTATCCCTCCCAATTTTGTATCATCTGCAGATTTGATAAGCGTTCCTTGCACCTCCTCGTCCAAATCATTAATAAAAATGTTGAAGAGCACTGGGCCCAGGACTGAGCCCTGCGGTACCCCACTCGTTGCCTCTCCCCAGTTTGGGAAGGTTCCATTGATAAGTACTCTTTGAGTCCGATTCTGTAGCCAACTGTGAATCCACCTAATAGTTGTTCCATCTAGCCCACTTTTAGCTAGTTTGTTAATCAGAATATCATGGGGCACTTTGTCAAAAGCTTTGCTGAAGTCAAGATATATGACTTCCACAGCATTTCCACAGTCCACAAGAGAGGTTACCCGATCAAAAAATGAGATCAAATTAGTCTGACAGGATTTGTTCCTGACAAATCCATGTTGGCTTCTAGTGATCACCGTATTGATTTCAAGGTGTTTACAGATTGACTTCTTTATAATCTGCTCCAGAATTTTCCCAGGGATGGATGTCAGACTGACTGGTCTGTAGTTCCCAGGTTCCTCCTTTTTGCCTTTTTTGAAGATAGGGACAATGTTAGCCCTCCTCCAGTCGTCCAGCACCTCACCCGTCTTCCATGATTTTGCAAAGATAATAGACAAAGATTCTGAGTGTTCTTCCGCTAGCTCCTTCATTACTCTAGGATGCAGTTCATTGGGCCCTGGGGATTTGAACTCATTCAAGGAAATTAGGTGTTCTTTGACCATTTGTTTATCAATCTCAAACTGCAATCCTGCCCCCTCAACTTCTGCTTCACTTTCTCCAGGGGGGTCATAGACCCGCTTTTGGGAGAAGACTGAGACAAAGTAGGAATTGAGCACTTCAGCCTTTTCTTTGTCATCTGTTGTCAATTTGCCATCCTCATGTTTCTTTGATGACATTTCCCAGGGCTGTCAGTCAGGCAGTTTGGATCAAGAAGTCCATGGCTCCACTTGGGATATGACATGGCATGTCCACTCTGCCATGTTGAGAAGCCATGGAGGAGGAGGCAGGACAAGGTCCATCTTGGGGAGGGAGGAGTGGGGGGAGGCTAGGGCAGAATTCAGTGTGCCGTTGAGCACGAACTGAAAATGCAGCTTCCTCTAGCAGCAGCCTGGGGGCAGGAAGGCTGGCATTCATTTGCTGAGCATTTGGGTGCAGTCAGTCAGAGTGACTATAGGTTCCCAGTTCCAGTGAGGCATATGTGGAGGGATGCACGAGCAGGGAGAGTCTGCACTCAGGAGCAAGGAGCTCACTTGATCCACAGCCATCAAACTGATTTGCAGATTGGAACCTGGTCTGCTTCAGAATGTTGTTTTCTTTTTCTTTTTAAAGAACTTAGTGTCAATTTGAAATGGGATGGAACTGGGCGTAATGTAACTGAACTGTGCCCCACCTCTCCAACCCTTCTTCAGCTACTTCACATGTTGGATGTTTCCCCTCTGCCCTCACGGCTACTTTTGCCACCACAGATGACACCATCAAGGTGTTGAAGCAGGTCCTCTGGATCAGGAAGGGGCCCTGAGGATGTATGAGGCCAATGCCCACACCACGTCCCACCCGTGGTTCAAGCAGCAACAAAAGGGGACCTGCTGATCTCTGTTTTCAGCCTGTAGTAGTTGACACAGTTGAGTAACTGGGACAGAACCAGAAAGGAACTGGGGGTCAGATGAGCAGGGGAGTTGGGAAGAGGCAGAAAGAGAAGAGTTCATAAGGAAGAACAGCTGGATAACAGACAGGCTCTTTGGCAAAGGCAGCTGACAAGCTCCCCCACCCCCATCCATGGTGAGAGAGTTTTGGCTAAGGAGGGGCAGAACTGCTTCCCTGCTTACCAAGCCCATGCATGCACAGAGCCAAGGGCAGAGGCGGCACTTTGCCAAAGAGCTAAGGGATCTGGCATCTCCACAAAGCCAGCATCTCTCTGAGGTCCCAAAGCAGCAAACAGGAGACCTTTTCCAACCACAGGCACATATTGAATCGGGGAGAGGGGGTCACCTCGTTCTCTCCCATGCTGAGGGAGGGACTTCAACACTAGGCGTTGAGCTGATTCACCGCCATTTGTTCACTCTGCTCCTGGGAATCATGGATGCAAGGGGCTTCCGGGGTAGAAAAGACTCCCAGTGGCACCGCTGAGAAGATGGCAGAAAGGGAAGGGGAAACACAGGAAAGTTATGAGTGAGAGACATCATCATCTGGGCCCCCTTGAAGTCCTGTGAAGAGGCAGGGCAATGGGGCTATAAAAGTCTCTGCTGGAAGCAGCAGCAGCAGCAGCAGCCCCATGACACAGTCCTCAAACCACCATTCTTTCCTTTCCTCCCACTCTTTGTCCATGTCTTTTGGGAGCTCATTTATTCTAACTTTAAAACAAGAAAACAGGAAAGCAGCACAAACCTGGATGATGTATAAGGCTGCAGTGCCAAGTCCCACCCTTCCTCCATCCCCTCTGCAGGCCCAGTGCCATCCCCTTGCTGCCATGCTGTGCTGAAATGCGATGTCCTTGGGCCCAGGGTTGGGAGGGACTTCGCTGGAGGGGTCTGCACAACAGTGGAACATGGGCACTGCTTTGCAAAGCTCTCTGAGACTGCATGCAAGTGGGCAGGGCGGGGCAGAGCTCCCGCCCTTCCCTTTCAATCCTGCCTCCCTTGCATGTGGCCAGCTGGGGAAGCAGCAGGAGCTCCAGCTGCTTCCAAGGCCCCACAGGTGCCGGTGGGTCACAGCCTGGAGGGAGGGGTGATGGGCAGGAGCTCCTCTGAACATCCTGGGGCAGAACAGCTTGTGCTTGCTCCAGAGCTTAGCAGCAGAACAACAAGATGCCGGCTCCCACAAGTGGGAGAGGGGAGAAGCTCTCGCTTGCATGCCAACGAGCAGCAGTGGGCAAGACTCTGCCCAAAGGAGAGCAGCTCCTTGTCAGGGCTGGGGCCACCGAGGTGAAAGAAAGGGCCACCTCATGAAGGGCCGATGGGGCAAGCCAGGGGGAAGACCTGCCTTGCCAAGGCAGGGGGGCACAGGAGGCTGAGCAAGGCTCAGCTTGGTCACATGCTCAAAGGAGGTGCGTGGGGGGGGGGCAACATTGCAAGAGGCAATTGCTGCTGCTGCTGCTGCTGCTGCTGCTGCTGCTCCTCCTCCTCCTCCTCCTCCTCCTCCTCTTCCCCCTCCTCTCCCTGAAGCCTTCCCTAGTCTGAGCTGCGCTGGGCTGAAAGAGAATCCATCCTGGTTCCTCCTCCAGGGATGCTCATCCGTTCAGGGAGCACAGCATGTTACAAAGAAGCAAGCAACCCCCGGCTTCTCCCCTCCGCATTAAGAGCTGTGAAACCCTAAATGTGCTTGTTAAATGGAGAGCCTTCTCTGCACTTGGGCAGCTTGGCTGCTATCTCAGATAAGTCAGAGCCAAAATCAATTTTGCTTGACAGGTGATGCACTTCAAGTAAACCTGCTCTACAGGCCTCGGGGCGCTGCTGACGAGGAGCCGGAGCGTCTGGGCTGCTGTGAAGAGAATACAGAGCGGCCCAGAGTGCTTCAGACAGGGAGGGGAAGGCAGCGGGGCCTCGGGCAGCAGCGGGGAGTGGCCAGAGCATCTCCAGCCCCACTACCCCAGAAGCAGGGCTGCCTCCGGGCTCAGCCATGAGCCCGGTCTTTCCGGATCAGAAGCTGGAGCCTTCTGATGCATCAAAAGAGGCTGAGGCAAGCCGGGGTGGGGTGGGGGACACGACTGCTTTGCTTTGCACAGGGTGCCTACACTGGGGCGGGGCGAGGCAGGGCAGGGCAGGGCAGGGCAGGGCAGGGGGGTCCTCAGGGAGGCTTCCGCTGGCATTCTGGCCTGGGCTGCCCTCTCAGTACCTTGCCTGCTCCTGCTTTTCTAGCAGGAAGAGCACATACTGCAATCACAGCCAGCTTCTCAGGCCAGCAAGAGGGAGCAACGAAAGCATTTTAATGCACGTCGTTGCATGTAGCTCAGGGAATCCTATTTGTGGGGAGGGGTGGTGGGGTTGGTTTTTAAAAACAACAACCCAACGATGGATCCTCCCTGGCAGCGAGGTGCTCACATGTCAAGAAATACTTTTGTAGGCCGCCGTGAGAGCCTTTTTTGGCTGAATGGCGGCATAAAAATACTTTAAAAAAAAAAAAAAACAGGCGCAGGGGTGAGCAAAAACACTGGCCTGGCGGGTGCCTGAGTCACTGTGATGGCCCTGGAAATGCAGTGTGAAGCAAACAAGCCTGCTGGAGAGGAAGCCGGGGTTGGGGTTGGGGCTGCACTCCCAGGGTGTTCAGAGTAGGGCACGGCTCCATAGCTGCCCTGGCTTCTGAGCAGCTCCAGGCTGGAAGGTGGTGAGGGGCCCTGCCCAGGCAACACATGTTTGAGGCCCATGGCCAAGTCAACACACATTTTGGCCAGTAGAAATGTGTGGCCTCTTGCACCTCCCCTTTGCCTGTTCTGTGCCTGATGGAGAGCCTTTGCCCCCTGGCAGCCTGCAGCACCTTCCTGTGGCGCCATGCAAATAAGTATCATAGAATCATAGAATAGCAGAGTTGGAAGGGGCCTACAAGGCCATCGAGTCCAACCCCCTGCTCAATGCAGGAATCCACCTCAAAGCATCCCTTACAGATGGCTGTCCAGCTGCCTCTTGAAGGCCTCCAGTGTGGGAGAGCAGCAGTGCCACTCAGGTGCCCCCATTGCTGCTGCTACAACCGGATAGGTCCTACTTCCTTCTCTTTCTACGCTGGCCAAATCAACACGCGCAGCCCTCCCTCCCTCCCTCGGCAGGAGGGGTACCAAGGGCCAGGTTCCTGGGGCTGCAGTAGCCTGGTGGTGGGAAGTGGGCTTCCTTGCCTTCAGTGCCCCCAAGAAGGTCTTCCTTAAACACACTGGGCTGCTCTCGTGGCATTTTACTCTTTCTGAAAATCCTTACTTGCAGTACCATGTTGAGGTTCGGGCCTCCTTGTTTTGCTTCCTTGTTTGGCACGTGTGTGCGCACACACACACACCTTTACCTTTGGAAGTGCAATTTGTCACAAAGCAACTCAACTCCCTCACAGGTAATCAGACTCTCTAACAAAAGTTGGCCCCATCGCTTGGATGCAGCTGCAGCGCACAGAACGACTCCTCTGGAGGCAGGCAGGCAGGCAGGCTGGCTGGCCGGCTGGCTGCAGTCCTTTCCAGGAGCAGCAGGCGAGATGCAAATGAACAAAACGTGGCTTCTCTTTCTGCATCCCTCTTAGCTCTCCCTCTTAGCTCACAAACCCCTCAAAGTGATGCAGCATTCGAGGGCTGCATTTCTCTCACACACAAAGCTTTTGGATCTAAACCCTTTTTCTTTATGAGTGCTGCTGTAGATACTTTAACACACACCCACACATTGATCACCATTTGGTGGCATCCTTGGGGACAGATGAAACTACTTCGCAGGCCAGAGCAATCCCTTCTCTACACAATGGCCCCTTGAGAGCAGATCGTGGCTTCTTCCCTAAGGACAAGGTCCATGCTACTGGACTCAACTCCCATCCTCTCTTACCCTTGGCTATAGTGGCTGGGGATAATGGCATTGATCAGGGGGTTGGACCCAATGGCCTTGTAGGCCTCTTCTAACTCTGCTATTCTATGATTCTATGAATTGCAGTTCACCAACTCCCATCTGGAAGGCCACATGTTCCCCATCCCTGCCCTATTGCTTAGGGAACTAAAAGAGGAGGCAGGTGCTGGCAGCTGCCTCTGGACCCTGAAAGCCAGGAGACCAGGGAGATTCTCCGGCCACAGCTCTTTGGAGCTACATCCTGTGCAACTCCCGTGCAACGTCTGGGGTTCATTCCCTCCTGCCACTATCACACGTGCATGTTGGGGTGGGCTCATGACGGGCTGATAGAAGATGATGCCGTCAAATCCCAAGGGATTGGAGAACAACCATCTCAGAGGCTCAGGAGAGCAAAGCAGGAGCCTCTGGCCAATGCCGCTCTGACTCCAGCACAGAAAGAACAAGCTCAGGAATGCTGAAATTGGCACCCACTGCTCCTGCCTGGTGGCACGAAAGAAGAGGCCAGGAGCTGGATCAGACCAGCGGCCCACCTGGTCCAACATCCTGATTCCCACAGCAGTGAACTGAATGGGGCAGGAAGGCAACTGCCTGTCCCCGTCTTTGCTGCCTCTGGAAGATCCACAGAGCCGCCATGACTCATGGCCTGGAGTAAAGTGCACTGGCACATGTTTGCTTCCCACCCCATCCATGAGAACAACCCGTTCAATGCAGGCAGTGTGCAGATTTCTAGGAAGGAAAGCTCAGTGGTTCTTGGGACCTGCTACACAGCCTGTAGACTAGAGGAAGGACGGAGGCCAGGCTTCCTCCATAGCACTGCAAGGGTCCTGCCACATCAGAGCCAAACGTTCTACACTGGAGCTCTTTCACAGACTCCCAAGGATGCAAGGGTGGCTTCCATTGGTGGAAGTGTCTCCATCAGAGGCAACTTGTGACTGAAAAGTCGCTGGAGGCTTCTTAAAAGCACAAGGCAGCTCATGCACCTGCGAAAGGCAAGGAAGGCCCTCCGAGGAAGGAACTCTTCAGGTCAATGGCAAAAGGAGTCCAAATCGTTACAAGCCAATTTGCCAATAACCTCCCCACTCTTACAGCCATAAATCCCCCCAAGCACTGCGGGGGAACAGCTGGCTTTGCCAGCCAGATTTGTACAGCATTTTTATAGTAGCCACGATGCTGATATATCTATTTTACTGCAGCACCATTCGCCCTCCCCACAAGGCAGGCTTGAGTCAGCAGTTCTCCCCTGCATGCAGGGGACTTTATTGCTCAGGAATTAACACCGCCAGGGACGAGGTTAAGGGAGGGGGAGGGTTGCTCCTGATGGTCCTGGGTCATTTTCTATTCCCAAGGAGCCCTATTGGAACAAGTGCCCCCCTCCTGCAACTATCACCATGGTGGTCAAAGGCACAGCACGTTCCACAGAGGTTGCCAACATCACACCTGGCCCCCATCTTTACGGCGGTGCTTTGGCACCATGAGGTGCCTTGCCTTGCGCCCGCACTTGCATTCCTTCCCGACATCTGCACAGAAGGAACACAAGTGCGAACTTTCCCAGTGTTTAAAAGTAAAAAAAAAAAAATGGGGTGGGAGGAGAGGAACGGGGCCATTCCTTCCACCCTTTAAAATTTTTTATTATCTGTATCTCCACAGCTGCGCAGATACAGATAATAAAAATAAAAAGAAATGGGGGGGGGAACAGGCAGCCAGAGGGAGGATGCAAGGAGAGGGGGCAGGGACTCAGGGTGAATCACCTCTCCTCTCCTCGCTCTGGCTGCCTATTCCCTCCCCTCCCCCATTACTTTTTATTTTTATTATCTGTATCTGCACAGTTGTGGAGATACAGATAATATTTTTTTAAAAAGGGGGGGAGTAACAGCCCCCTTCCCCTCCCCCTTCCCATTTTTATTTTCTTTTTACTTCTGCAGGCATGGAGCCATTCATGGTGACCAATCAGGGGGCGCCATGGGCTCTGCTGCCAAAAAAGTCGGGGTAAGTGCCCATGTGGCTTTGCAATGGTGGCTGCGTCATGTAGATGATGTGCTGCTACTGCAAAGCCACCCCGGGGCAAACCGTCCGTGTAGTCATGCCCCTGCTCATTCACCCTAGAAGAGGTGAGGAATATGCCCTCACCCCCAGGCGATCTGTCAGGGGCTGCCTGCCTGCCTGCGGTGGACACGGGCAGAGACCAACATGGGCAACACACCCACTCCATGTACCCACCATCCCTTTATTCTCTTTCTCCTACACCCGCCACACCAGACTCTCTAAGTTCAAGTAATTTATTCCCCCAATTAATATCTTACCTAGAAATCGCACCAAATCAATCCCTCCAAATCATTCCTCACACAGATCCTCTGACTCTAGTTAATTTACCCCCACCCCCACCGCCATTCATGTCTCCACCCCACCCAAGGAACTAGTCCTCGTTCCGCAGTCTCTGCCTGCTCCCAGCTCTCCTGGCATCTCCACTCCTTTCTCCTTGCCATATAGGCCAGGTGGTGCACAATAACCTCACCTGTGACTCTCTTTAGAGATCTACCTGAGAAATATGGGGGCCCTGTAGCTCTTATCTTCAAAGGAGGAAAAGCAACTGGGTGCATGTGCGCACCTATGGCTTTTAGTGGAGAAACCGTGGCAGGGGGAATGGTTGAGAAGCCCCCTCCCCTCCAATCACTGCCTTATTCTGGAGCCCTGATTCCTGCCATTTTGTGGAGGTGTCCCCCTCCCCAACACCACCACTCCATGACTCACACTTCCTTTTAAAAGCAAAGGGTTGTGGTGGGATTTAGGCTCCACAGCATGAAGGGGTGTTAAAATAGTTGAGTTCCTGCCTCAGACATTTCCTAGAGATGCCAGACAGGGCATTGCCATGATGGAGAGGAGGAGTGATTGTGAAGCATAGAGGAAATTCCTGCTGCCAAGTGTGGATTCCTCAAGCGCCAAGTGTGGATTCCACGGCTGCAGCACAGATGGGCAGAGAGTCACCATGGGGAAGTAGGAGGTTGTTGGGAGCAACGGGAGAGCCGTAGAAGGGGAGCAGGGCTGCGGAGAAGAGGCGCAGGCCAGATCTGGCCCACGTATGGGCAGTTCCCCACCCCGGCTGTAACGGAAGCTGTGCACGGGGTGGCCTCTCCCACTACTGCAAGCCTTGTCCTGTGCCACTTCTCCTGCTCCCACATTTGACCACAAGCAGCCCTCCCACCTCTGGCAACTGTGGACCAGATCAGACCAGCTCACCCCACCCTGCCCCCCTCTCTTTGGCCAGACTGGGTCTCATGCCAAAGGCTGCCCCATTGCATGGTCACAGAGCAGTCAAAATGGCTGCCTGCATCTGAACTTCTCTCCCTGCTCTTTTTCAGTCACAGCCCTCCCCTCCCCTGCCTGAAAACAACCAATCAGAGCCAGGAGATTCTGCAGACACTCTCTTGCCCATCCCCAGTGCTGTAGACCTGTATACTGTATGCTTTTTCCTTTTGTGAATCTGGCTAGGGCAGGGGTCAGCAACATGGTGCCCATGGGCGCCAATATCATCATCATCGTCATCGTCATCGTCATCATCACCACTTATTCATATTCTACTTTTTTAAAAAAAACTTTTTGCTATGATAGTATCAATATGCGTTTTTGATTGTTGCTCTGTTTTGTTTTTAATATTTTTAATATTTAATATTTTGTTTTTAACTTTTGTAAACCACCCAGAGAGCTTCTGCTATTGGGCGGTAAATAAATAAATAAATAGTGAGGTTCAACAGGGATCCGTATTGGGACATTTGCTTCCCAACTTGTTCATAAATGATCTGGAATTTGGAGTGAGCAGTAAAGCGGCCAACTTTGATGATGACACCAGATTATTTAGGGCAGTTAAAATAAAAAGGGATTGTGAGGAGCTCCAAAAGAATCTCTCCAAACTGGGACAGTGGGCATCCAAATGGCAGATACCATTCAATGTTGGGGCAAAAAAAATTCCCAAATTCAAGTATAAACAATGGGATCTGAACTAGTGGTGACTGACTAAGAAAGAGATCTTGGGGTTGTGGTGAAGAGCTCAATGAAAATGTTGACTCACTGTGTAGCTGCTGTGAAAAAGGCAAAGTCCATGTTAGGCATAAGTCAACT